>NC_143012.1:243268236-243890319 GCF_055824585.1 Amblyomma mixtum
AACGCTGCCTCTTCGTCAACTCTGCTCGGCCTCAGAAACCCAGCCGCTAACTTTAGCAGCAAAGCAGCGGGTCACACAAATTACGACACATTTACTTTATATAACATCACACAGAATTGCTACAGGTGATTCCCATAGAAAAACTAACTTATATACAAGAATTAACCAAGCGAAAAATGCAAGTAATTTGCTTTATAAATGCAATGGGATGCCAGCCAGTAATATCTATTCCAACAAATTCATATACAAGGTGGCTCTGCGGCAATATTAATGAAAGAAGGGGCAGTAAGCAGATGTGGTAGCACGTTTTAAAGTGCTTCGCAGCCATATGTTGTTCTGTATGTTTAAGTATGCCATCGATGATCGTTTCCTCGGTAGTGCACTATATAGTTTAGCTAAATATAAACCAGTTTATGAAGAAACGATGCATTTAGTAATCTCACGGTTCAAAGCACGGCATAAGCGAAAATTTTATAGTTTGGCGATCGGAAGGATTTTCTACTGAGGAAAGAGTGCGTGTGCGCCGAATGTTGTAGAAAAGTTTTGAATTGTTTATAAAAAGTTTTTCTGCTAGACGTGCCACTTTTTATGTTTTCTTTTGACGTCTTCCCACACACTGCTGCAATTCAGGCGAGAACTAAAAATCTAATTATATACTGGTAGCATTGCTGGTAGCTGACGATACTGGCAGCTGGCACTATCAACAGATTAAAGGAACAGTTTGTGAGCATTTAAACAGATATGACGATTCAAGGTCCTTTCTTCATTGAATATTCATCGAGTGTCTTAAATGTAGGTACTATATTTAAGGGCACTATTGAAACGCATGTCTTATGTTAGTATAACTTTCATAATTTTCCACTAAAAATAAAGGCTTTTTGTTTCGGGACATTAACCTGTAAACCACTTTTTTGTGACCAACCTTATAAATTAAAGAGTGCATAAATCACTGTACCTGACAAAACTCTTACGTCAGCTATTAAAAAGATACATTCGTATCGTCAGCACGAATTAGATACTTCGCACGGCAAGTAGCCTAAAACAAACTCAGAGGCCGCTGCGTAAATTTCGCCCGCAGAAAATCTGGGAAAAAAGTTTTCTTGTTCAAAGTGACAAGCTAGAGCGATACAAGCGAACCTACTCAAGTATAGAAGCCTTCGGCGTCTACATCGTAGTATATCGCAACCCCCTGCATAGAAAAAATGCGGCCGTAGCGTGGCCGAGTCACAATGATCATGTGACAATCCCGATCTCTCTCTGTTTGCCCCCCACCGTTTATTTAACAACAAGCGCACTTTTTAGCTTCATTAGATAACAGGTACAGCAGGATGCGGCAGGGCTCCGGTCAAGATTGCGGTGACCACGCAGATCTCTTTTATCCTGCCCTCTGCGAAGCTCCACTTTGACGAATCGCTATTGTGGCCAGTTCGAGGATGTTAAAAGATAGTGGCGGCGCCTATCAACCATACAGCCAGGTATTGGCTGCACCCTGCAGCTTTCATTATCCATTCATGTTCCTGCCACCGAGCAGTTCGTTTTATAGTGGCAGGTTACTCGACAGTCTGTTAACCTCCACATTTTCGACAGTCGGCTAACCCCCACATTCTTGATACGCGTATTTAAGTGTCTTCTGCAACTGGTGTAATCAAAGCGAACTTGTCCGTACCACGCTGCCGTTGATGGTAATTGGGCATTGTTAAGAAGAGCAAATTCCCAGAGCAAACTGCCGAACGTCTGCAAGGGAGAAAATTTTAAGGGAAACGGCAAAAGGTATTTATTTTCTGCGAATCTGCAGAGTATTTAGAAAAACTTATGAAATAACATTTGTCGCGAAGATTCCTATTTTTCTGAAAAATTTTTTTCGTTATGTACGAGTAAGTGGTTCCGGGCCTTTTTCAAAGGCGCTCTCAGGAGATTAAGGTTGTACTTAGATTTGAAAGGAAGAGGCTGTGAATTTTGTTTCTTCGGCTTGATCAAAATGCGTTCATTCCTAAAAGAATGTTCACTATAGAATTGTTCTAATAGAGTGAAGTATTCTCTTAGCCTTCTTGTAATTACTAATATCTGCGAAGAGTTCCCTGATCATATCTACGCCTCGAAATACTAATCAGCGATTAAAAAAACTGCCCTTCGGGAGAGCATGTAATGTCTTGGCTTCTCGTAATTGGTGACCTCTTTAAGCTTTCTTCCTACAAGGGCCAAATTATGTCCGTTTCGGTATTTTTCACACGGCGGCAGTACATTCCTTAAACAATACATCAATTTACGTCGACCTAATTATGTATTGCTATATTAGGCAACTGCTAAAGACGGTTGTCATGTCGTAGCTTGAAGGTAGTGATGGTTCGCAAATAATCGTAAAAGCAGCTATTACGGGAAGGCAATGAAAAAAAAAAGAATAAACGCAATCGCAAACAGCCTTGTTTGATGGTTATTGTGGCCATTTTTTCCCTTTTTGCTACAATTTCATGCAGTTTTTTTCCTCTTGCTCGCATGATGTGAGCGGATATTCCTTGAAAAGAAGATGGTTTTTGCTCGCGCCATAAGCCCCACTCATGCTGCATGGATATGCACAAAAGAGAGCATCAAGGCCTGCAAAGCCCCCCTGGGAGGAAATCGATAAGCGTGCCCTTTCAAAGGAGAAGAAAAAGATGCTGAGCTCTAACAAAGCCATCACGGCTTGTTAAAGGTTGCCCATAGTCGTGTCTCAGAGAGCAACAATGGTCCTGGCCGTCCTGAATGGGTAACAACAGGCCTCCAGGCCCCTCTTTGATCTCTAGCGTACAAAAAAGAATCTTGACGGGGTTTTTTTTTTTTTTGATACGATGCACAGTGAACGGCGCACAGGTTGTCTGAAAACCGCCATAGATGTATGTAGCGATGGCTACTAAGAAAGACACGCCACTGCAAGCTTAGGAAATGTTTTCCTGGACACAGTGTAATGTTCGCTAAGTTAGAGAAGTAACATGTAAACTTCTCGCGAGATATAATAGCGAATCATTGAAACCATCGTGAGTTTACCGCAGATCATCCGACCATGAACTGCCGATATTTTTATCTCAGCCCGATTTGTTAGCTAACAGCCAAGACGATTCGTAGATTTTCCGCCAACACGTATCGCGATAGAGTCCATGCTTTCGCCTCAGGAGCCCGTTCTCACGCTTTGGGTGGGCCTGGTATTTATAGTTACCACGGCATAAAAAAACTCAATTGATGAAAACTTTTACTTTACCAGTGTCAGATTAAGAGCCATCAGATTTGCTTTGCTTCTACTTATTATCCAGCGAGCGTAATCTCCATAACGTAATTCGACACGTATGGTGAGATCGGGAATTCGACTACCGCACCAGTTATCAGCGGGAAAAAATTTACTGTCCATGATGCTTTGACGCAGTCAGTGTTTATCGGGAATTGATTGTCTAACAACGGTTCAGTGCTAAAAAGTCATGGGATCATGAATAATGTATAAACACGACTTGCCGAGTGCGCGCTTTTATAAAAAAAACAACAACTGTAGATGATGCACTCTTGATCAGCTGTCGGAATATAGTACGCCTAGCATACCGTGTCCTGAGCAGAAGCTCCAACAAAGTACACAACTAGATGGGTGTTCTCATGTTCCTCATGAGCCCATTCGAATCTTTGAAGGGCTTAAACATGGCTGCCTTTTTTGTCTCCTGCGTTTCTGGAATCGAATTGTTTTAAACGCTGCGCTTTTGAGTCGCCTGCAATTTTTTTTGCAAACGAACGTGTACATACAGCGCCTAATAATAATATTCAGTGCCTAAAGTAGGCTTCCATTGCCCCTCTCAAACTCAGAAAATTACTTCTTCATCAGCTTGAAGGTACGAAATCTGTTATTTCACGCAGACATCTGAATGTAGCCTGAGTAATATGTGCAGGGGCCTTCCATGTAAGCAAAACTATTCCTAAACACCTCAGAGGCGATCGTACATTGGGATGCGATAATTCTGCGCCAGCAGTTCTTGACTTTCAACTTTTTAAAGAAAGTGGCAGGTTTCAGAAATATTTTTTGTGCCTATATGGAGGCAGGTTGAATACATGCTGCAGGGCAAAGCTTCCTTAAATTTTGTATCGAAAACTCAAGTTTCTGGTTTTGATCTTTTGCGCTGCATTCGCTGTGGATATTTCGAAACCGAGAACCAAATTTCATACCAAACTTTTTTAAATCATAAAAAAATGGCTGAGGCTTAACTTGGTAAAGCCTGGAGAATGCGAAGCCTCATCGTGTCGCGTAATTTGGAGGCGCACAACCACAGCGACGGCGCGAGGTGGGCCCCCGTTTCTCCACTGTCGTGACGTCATCGTGTCACGTGGAGTGACGTCATGTATCACGTGATTTGGAGGCGCACAACCACAGCGACGGCGCGAGGTGGGCCCCCATTTCTCCACTGCCGTGACGTCATCGTGTCACGTGGTGTGGCATCATCGTGTCACGTGATTTGGAGGCGCACAACCACAGCGACGGCGCGAGGTGGGCCCCCGTTTCTCCACTGTCGTGACGTCATCGTGTCACGTGGTGTGACGTCATGTATCACGTGATTTGGAGGCGCACAACCACAGCGACGGCGCGAGGTGGGCCCCCGTTTCTCCACTGTCGTGACGTCATCGTGTCACGTGGTGTGACGTCATGTATCACGTTATTTGGAGGCGCATAACCACGGTGAAGGGCTGAAGTGGTAGCTAAAGTAGTATACTTCGCATAAAAACAAGAAAGGGCTAAACAATGAAGGTGCGGCTATCGGAGTGCAACATAACAAAGGCGGTCAACACAAACAAGGTCGACGAGAAGCAAGAGTCGTACAAAAAAGTGAGACAATCAAGAAAAGCAGTGCTCAGAAAAAAGCCTTTGAAGTTGGCCGTCACATTCATCTCTCTCAAAGAAAGCAGGGTTGTATTCCTTGGAATCCTTTTCAATGCGGAGTTTTTTAGCTTCCTCTTTTTGTACATGGCACCTATTTCACCTGCCGGTAGTTGGCTTTTGCGTGCTAGCAAAAGGCCCGAAAGCTGGGCTGCGCAACTATCGCTTCTACCGCGCAGTTTGCACACGCGATTGAGCCAGAACGTTCACCGGACGTGCTTCCAGCGGAGTTTGAACGACTAAGGTGCCAATCCGTGACATCTTCTGCGATATATGCACTCGCAACAATCCGGACTTACGGCTTTTTCGCCATTACTTACCGTTGCAGGCTTTCGCTTGCGGCTGCCGTAACAGTACAGAGTCCGGTACTTTCTTTAAGGAGTGCCTGCACATGATCCCAGAGATCGTAAACCAAAACCAGCACATTTTATGGCGAGGCCAAAAAAAAAATGCAATTCAAGGCGATCGAACAAGCACAGCAACCCCGAGTGCACGAGCAGATGCCACTCCGTGGCCTCCTGCGCCTACTCCGCCCTGCGCTATAGGATTAAACACGGAAGAGACCATTGGCGATTTGCGGCAGTCACATGTTGACACCAAGAAACTTTCACTTTTTGTATGTTTTCTTCTGGACGTGAAGTCGACATGGGAGGTCAGATCTGAAGACGAGAATATAAAGTTTGCTTCTCGATTTTTTTTTTTTTTGCTTTTGGAGGCTTATATTACCTTTCGTCTACTGCAGCTTTTTTTGTTGAAAAGAACTGCGCTGCTTAGAAGTTAAAGAGTTTAACAAAGAGAAAGGAATATTCTCAGATGCTTATATATTTTGAAGAATAGGCAGCTTCGGCAGTATGTTTAAACGACCTTTTTTTTTCTGTGAAGCACGTCTGTATGCACACGAACTAAAGCAGTCCCGAAAAGAACGGTGGAAAATCCCTGAACGTGCTGGAAATGGTTGCGATTGCACCTGAACTGACTTACCATCAATAGCTCAGCACTAGAGCGCTCGACCATGCTGATTCCATTTAGACATAGGCTTTTTCACTGCGCAGTGACAGCAGTTTCTCTATATTCAGTCGGAAAGATAAAGAGATAGATATTTCGTATAGGAAAATTATTGCGTATACATGCTAATTATATCAGCAGTGGTCGCAGTTTTTTTTGTATTCAGTTGAACAAATTACGAGATAGACCTTTCATGAAAGCAAATTATTGCGTATACATGCTAATTATAGGCATTCATAGCACCATGCAGGAGTCATAGGAACTCATTGTGTATCACATTTGTCTTAAAAGACATACACCAATTATTTTACTGCTGCTAAATGAAGATAAAGGTAAAAAATTCATTACTATGGTGTGTTAATGAAGGTGAACAATGTCTCAGTATATCATTTAAGGCATACCTTTCGACACTCTCTCACGACAAAACAGTAGACATAAGATTACCTCCTTAGGGCATTAATCAGCGAAAGCCGATTGGCATTAGCGGCCGAGAGATCTTGAGAGGCAGGACTGTTTTCACGTTTCCGGGGCAACTGCCCCGGTGCGTAAAAAGTCTAAGGGTGCCTAACAAGCCCGTGCCGTCTCTAGGCTCCCCAACAAGCTGTCCTTCAAAGGTGAATTTTTCATGATTGTTACCTTTACCAGCCGCGGTGGCACAGGAATTTCGGCATTCGGTTGCTATCTCAAGGTCGCGGGTTATATCCCGTCTGCGGTGGCCTCATTTCCATGGAGGCGAATTGCTAAAACTCCCGTATTCTGATCGATGTCAGTGCACGTTAAGAACCCGAGGTTGTCTAAATTAACCCAAGGCCTCCATGCAGCGTCCCTTACAGCCCATGTGTCACTTCCGGTGGTTGATTCACATATTTCAGAATTCTTCGTTATCTTGCACTGCACGGTGTCACTTCCTGATATTGAGAGTTCATCCATCGTATAAATTTATGCATATTTCCCATTATTTAGTAGATCAATTTGGCAACCCGTGAGCAAGAGATTCCACGTGTGTTTTTTCATGGCAAGCAAAATCTGCAGGAATGAATTCTTGCCGCGAAATCATCCCCACGCTGTCTGTGTTTTTCATTATGAAGCGATGTAATAATATGTTTTCTCACTTAGAGTGTGTCGCGTCATTATGAGAATTTTCCGGTATTATGGTGAAGTGCTGTGCCCTGTAACTATCATAGAACATTCTCTAATAGTAATTTAAGAGACAAGGTTTCTTTTCTGCCTTGATCATGGAGACCCAGGCACAGCAAACATAGCGATGAAATCATGCATGATGACACCATACTTCAAAAAACATAAACCGGCCAACCCTCCCGTGAAAATGGACGAAGTGCACGTTGTTTTACTTGAGGGTAGCGTCTTCAAATCTTTCTGCAACGGTTGATTCACACTTCGCCACTACTTGAGATAGCGTTCTGACTAAGGCTTGTTACGGTGGCACCACAATTTGACACCGGTTTTCACTCTGGCGCAAATGCTGTCAACTAGTACTGGATCCGCTAGTGCAGCTGGTGCTGTGCTGGGTGAAATAGTACTGAACTGCACTAGTACTGATTCAGTACTCCGTACTCTCCGGCAGCGGAATGGACACGCACACGGTCCTGCTTCATGGAAACATAGTCAATGTTTTTCCCAAAATTGTCGTTCTAGCAGGCTGCTCCATTGCATTGCTTTGCGGTTGCAGCCCGCAGGTTTCCATAACCGAGCTGATTAGAATAATCTCCGTTTGAACGCAGGCATTTGTTTTCACTATCCACTGGGTTGCGCTAACCAGCGATGTCTGGCACATCAGTGAGACTATACAGGACACTTACGCCGCTTCCAGCTTCCCGTAACGCATGTCGTGTGCTGAGCAGTGAGAGAGCTTCTGCAATAATCGCAAACAATGATTGCTGTTATCGATCGAAACTAAAATATTTGATAACGAAACGCGTGTTTCAGCAGCGCCTCTGCTGTGATTGTGAAACGCTGCGAAACAGGTTCTTGTGAGGACCTCCTCTAATACCATAAACGCAGCCTGCCTAATGTCTGCCTAATAGTCTTCTAGCACTGGATGCTAGTCTGCGAGCGACATCATCTCTAACGCAGTCAAGTTTGCTCTTACCGATGGTTTAGACACTGCAGCCTGTGCGGCCAATAGTTTCAATCTATTCCGCTGACGTTCGTCTGCGTTCAGTACAAAAACCAGCGTCCGTGTTTAAGCCAGGCTGCTCCTTGCAGAAACACACACAGAGCGGTGCATATTGCCACGTAACATTATTAAAGCGAAAATCTCATTTGGTCAGCTCAAGTTCTAGCGATGTTAAACCGGCTTCCTGAAGTAGCCATAACACATGATATGCTAAGTACTCCATCTCAATTGGACGTATCTTTGCGTCCCGTGGCAGCACAGAAAAACTGAGAGATTGTATCGACAATAATCATAGTGCAAAAAGGGGACAGTGACAAAGCGCTATTGCGTAGTAGGGAGAATCTAACTATACAGCTCGAGCTGAAGAACGAATTTGACCGAAAAGCGTTGTTGCGGTCTCCATAGCGCGCCGCATTTCTATTCAGTTTCAGTCGAGGCTACGGATGAGCTGGCGTGTCTCATTGTGGGATTACCGAGAAAAGTAGCCAATGTTAGAGCGAGCAGGGGAATACAAGGATCGCAGATTTTGGTACGTGCGTGTTAGAGTTCACCATTGTACAAAGGCGACAGGGGTAGTCACAGAATAACCATGTAAAGACTTTAAACCAGGCATTACTTTTTCAGATATGTTCTGATCATAACAACAAGGGAAAAAAACATGTCCAACACCACACTGACACTTGAATGAAGAGACCAATCTTTAGCGCCTTTTCTTTTTTAGCTGAGCATACCTTTAAGGTATGCCATGTTGCGCGATTGTCACCGGTTTCCGCTTGTCGCGAAGAAAAGAGGCTGCTCCCATGTAAGCTTTCAGATTGCCATGGTAGAGGCAAACAATCTGTCGAAAGTTGTCAGTCCGTAGGGCCGGCTTTTCTACAATATTTTATGGTGCTTAGGGCACTTTATGAAGTTTCGAAGGCTCTCTTATTTCCCAATGATGCTTTTCTTACCCCGTACAGAAATATTGAGGTTTGAGGGTGCCGAGGCTGTCGTAAATCCGCCATTATGCGGCTCAGAAGTAGACCTTAAGGCTTCACCACTTTTGGCACACCCTGTAGCTAATGTCTGCGTACTGTTTTGTGGCGGTCACTAACGTGCGAGAACTTTTTTTTTCTCAACGCTCAAGGTGTGGTCGCAGCCATATCATAATTATTAAGTTCCCTGCCTCACCGAGCGAGTCACGTCTGTCTCCTCTCCACTCCTTGCGCGCGTCGCTGATTCTCGCACCAGTTGGGCCACCGAGTCACATGACCATCTGCGCCTGCGCCAAACAGCGCGTGCGCGCATCTCTGCTCCCAGCGCCTCCTGTTTCATCCTTACACGGGACGCATCCTTCCCTAGTGACCCATTCAGTGTTATCGCACTATAAAGGTTAGGCATGACTGCCATAGGCTGCTTGGGTTCCCTAAACAGGAATTCAAAATTGGAAGGCAAGTAATATATTAAGCAATTGCTCTTTTGCAGTGTATCCCAATTCATATGAAAAAAGAAAACGTAAATGAGTAAGATGTAGTAACCATCAGTGAATTTTAGACCTCTGAGAACTTTCGAGTGGAACAGAGGAAAAATTATTCGCAGACACACATGGGCCACGACGCGGGAATGGTAATGTATTATGTTCGATTTTTAATCTAGTATCGGCTATGAGGCATTCTATAGTTGAATGATCAAGATTACTTTATATAACTTGGGCTTTTTAATAAGTACTGACACAGCACAGCGCACGAGAGACTTTTTCATTTTGCCTCTATCAAAACACAAGCTGAGCGGCCAAGATTGAATATGACACTTCGGGCTCAGTAGGTGAACGTTACATCCAATAAGCCACTGTGGCGGTTGGGCAAGTGGTAGGCACTACAATCCTTTCCTGCAATCGAATATGCCGCCATGAAGCGTAAAGCAATACACGGGAAAATGAAACTGTATTACAGGCTTCTTAAGTTGGGCCAGCCATATTAAAAGGTCGGACACTGAGGTATGACACGATGGTGCCTGGGCTTCACTCTATACGGAGTGCATGTAATACGTTCACGCTACTGCTTCCCTCGAAAATCAATTCGATCGCAGCTTCCTGTTCTTCGTATCGAAATAGAGGTAACCGCCGATCTCCTTACCTGCTCGGCCTAATGTCATACGATCACAAGCATTCGTTCGCTACAGGTAGTTTTCTTTAAAAATATATCATGCAGTCATGCGAGTAAAAAGACTTGTTATCAAGACCCTGTTTACGTGAAACTGCTGCAAAATAGGAGAGCTACGCTTTTCGAGCTGGAATTTCATCAGCTTTCGCTGATGAAACGCTAGCTTTCACGCCCAGTGCCAAAGTAATTTTCTGCCGTTTCGCCAATTGTGTATCCGAAGAATAAAGGCTATTAACGCCGCTGACTCAGGCAGCCTAAGAGACGACACGCGCCTATAAGCTGAATACATAAAGACGAGTAAATGACTCGGGCACCTGGTTAGAGGAGCCTTTCAGTCCTAGAGTAAAAGGTCCATGCAACAGTTGCCAAAAACTGGCTACTCAGACATGTGATTACAAATTTATGACAAACATTGCACTGTCGCAGAAATTCAGACATCCATAGTGACACGAGACGCTGCATGAAACGCGTTAATGTGCGTTGATTGCTTCTTTTACGGTATTGAAAGTGATGCTAGAAGTCAGGATGCTAACTGTGGCAGTGTGCTCTCATCGTCTCCAGCCCAACCGTGTCAAAATATAGCTTGTTCGCTACATTCCGCTGTTCGCAATGCGGGCAGTACAAGGCTTCCTTCTGCCCTTGATTTTAGTGGTATTAGGTAAACAATTTTTTAAATAAACTGCTTTATCAAGTCACTTTTCGAGCGTTTCGCTAGTAATAAAATACGGTCAGAAAGCGCGAAGTAGAAAGGTTATATGCGTGAATTTTAGCCTCCACTGAATAATTGCTCCTGTTCACCTCGGTTATTGCACGGAGCCTGTTTCTGGGAGGCCATCAGCAGGCGACTCACGCGAAGTTCGTAAAGAATTCGTATAGGCTGTGGTAATTTCTCTGCCTGCTATAAGGGTGCGCGCTGCGCCAGAAGAATGGTAATAGCAGTAATGCTGACACTCGCTGTGCAGTCATTGGAGAAGCCAGCGCACGGGATACGTAACTAATTCCTGTCCGCAGCGCCGCGCACGGGAGATGGTGCCGGTTGCACCTGCTACGCGTGACAAATTATAGCATTGTGGTAGATACGGTTAGGGCGCTGTTGGCAGCGTCAGTTATTTGCATCGTGGCTGAAGGTGAGGCTTATGGCGCGACGGCCCAGCGATCCCTGATCTGGGAGGCCATGCAAAGTGTGACACGGGTGCGGTGCTGCCGGCTACAGAGCGTGAGTATTCCTGGCTAACAGATATTCAGCCTTTGTCAAAATGAAGCCCAAAAGGGTTTGTTTCTGCACACAACTCTGGGTTTTTACAACATCATCAGTGTTGCAAATCTGTTGAAGATGGGAGGAAATCCCGTCCTTTTTATATTAAATGTTCAAGAAAATGAAAGTGAAAATTATTTTTCTGGAAAGGAAAAAATGACGTAAAGGTCTCACTTTTTGGTGCGCACCGCATCGCGCCATGAGGATGGCATGAAGGAAGGAGTGGAAGATAGAAGAGTGAAAGAAGCGTTCTTTTAGGAGACTTCGCAAAAATTTCGGCTAACAACAGATTTATAACCAGCTCTGGCATTGTACAGCACAGAGGCGGTTTTTGCGTTCCGCTTCCATAAAGCCATCCAGGGGTACTACATTATGCCCACAACGCAGCTTTAAAGCACACCCTTCTGGCTTTTTTAGTTCAGTCAAGTGGTGTACGTGCACGGCGGGTGACACAGTAACGAGAACATCGCAAGCGAAAGCATGACGAGCAGGCTGCTGCGCAGCTCTTGCTGAGAGTCGCGATTTAGGCTTCAAAGCAGAAAAGTACTGGAATTTTTCATTGTATCTTCAACAACTCCAAAGTCGTGCAACCATTTACGTGTACTCTGATATATTATATGAGAAAGCTCAAAACTAAGGTAAACTTAGACCATGAAGTTGTCTACAAAACTGCCTGGCTTTACATCATAGTATCCGCACTAAAAGCGCAACTTGTGTTCTTTTATGTGCAGCCTCTAACGCTGTCCGTGGCAAGCACTTTCGAGTCGATGTTCCTGCTGCCGTTTTCGTCACCGGTTGTTTTATAGTAATTTTACGGTAGATAGATCTGGTGCACGAACATTACAAGAATAACGCTTTCTTCACCTTTTTTTAATAAGCAGGAGCTTCCAGAATGAGAGCATTCGGTTCAATGGCACTTGTTATAGGCACTCTAAATTTATTGGGCCTCCAAAGTCAAACCTCTTTGTATAAAGATGAAATACTGCAGAGCGTAACACAAAGTACATGCCACATAAAGGTAGACGGGAGAAGCGCGCACATATCCCACCAAACTAGACTGGACAAGCCCTCGTCCCGTCTGCCTTTATGTGATGCGTGGTTTGTGTTGTGCCATGGTGCAGTCATTCTTCACTCATGACCCAACTCGCCCTAAAAAAACGCTTCCAAAAAGCCGTTTGTGTTTTCTCGTTGAAAAACTAAGCATCGCAAAGGGCTTCACGCATGCAGGACCGTAATGCATATACAGGAGTGCTGCCAAGTATTCCATTGAACGCACAGCACAGAAAATTTTTTATTTTATTCTTATTTCTGAATCACTCTAGTCACTGTGCTTTCACTCCCTGCGCCTACATTATCATGAAAAGTTTTGCAAGCGCTGCAACGTCTTTACGGCAAGGTAACGTAATCTGTTCAGTTTGAAAGCTTCCAAGCAAGCTGAAACACCAGAAATACTACGCCGTCATGGTTTTTGAAATAGAATTTGTCTACCTTTAAACGGTGTAGGTTTCTTCTACTCGCTTGGGTACGCAAACTCCTGTCAGACCTCTTGTACATCGTTTGTCAGAAGTTTAAAAGCTCAGGGTGTTTGCTTCTGAGCCACAACGCGTGGCTTGTAATGCATCCCTAGGGCTGCAAAACCTCCTGTAAGTAAAAGGATCTCGCACCCTGCCTCTTCCTACGTGTAGGGAGTAGAATGATACAGGCGCTCAACCAGACGGCTCACAAGCGAACCCACGGGCTGTAAATTTTGACAGAGCTGTAAGTTAACATACACATCTCTTTTTCACGGTGTGTTAGAACGTCACACAATTCTTGGCTAAGTGTCATCAGAGTTAGAAAACAGAAATGTTCCTTGCACCTTGCCACCTCTTAAATAACCGTGTATCTAGAGGTGCCCTCTGAGCAGCCTTCCATGTTTGCGGCTACGTCTGAATCTGGCTCATGCTCCAGCGATGAAACAACTTGAAAGTTTCTCGTTCTTAAACATGAGGATTATTCCATTTTGTTAACTATTTATTGTGACTCATATATAGCTAACTAAATATGTCCTCGCGCAACAGTATTGCAAAGCAGTAGTATTGCAATATGACGCAAAGACAAGATACACAAGTGCTCAATGTTGCAGCGCTTTAGTCATGAATCGCCGCCTAGCGCGCTAACTTCTCCTAGTATCATAAGACTTTATTGAGTGCTTCTGACGTTGTAGACACCGGTAGGGCATGGTTTGGAGAACGGTCATAGTAAATGAGCTGTTGGGCGCACGTGAAATTTTTTTGCGCGTTCTAGGAAATGTCCAAGCTATAGAAATATATTTAAATTAATGCTTAGAAACCTAACTTTTCCTTATGCCTAAAGAGGATATCAAGCCATACAAGTTAAAGACAGTTGGTAGCTATTTTCCCCAAGCTATGCCATAATTTATAAATTCTCTAATTCAAGAATTCTGCTTCCAAAAGCTTTGTGGCCTAGGTTGAAAAAAAAAAGAATCTTTTCGTTTACGGTAATATGCCTACACTAATTTCTATGTCCAGTCGCTTCGTCTGCGATCCATCGATTAGTTTATTTGAAGCTAAGTTCAAATAAATAAACAAATATACGTTATGTGTAATAATAACGCACAAATAAAAGTAACAACTTCAAAGGCTGCTAATACACGCACACTCTCCAAATCTATTTTTTCTCAGCTGTTTTTTTTTTCTTAGCATGGCTTAGCACCGATAGAAATAGCACACGGAAAGAGACAGGGTACACACTGTCTCTCTTAGTGTGTGCTGTCTGCTTTGGCGCTAGATATTTTTACAAAAATATGCTCCAACTAGCCCCGCAGCGAGTCGTACTTACCTCTGTTTTGCTGGAGGCGTAGTGATCCTCTTTCATCGAGCGTGCCTGCCATCTCAGCATCATTTTTTGTTTCCCAGATGTGATTTACCAAAGTATTTTGCGGCTCTGCATAAATGAAGAGGGGTTTTTCAGACAACAAATAAAGCGGAGAAACATTACAGTGTGTAAATACATGGCTTGTTTGATTTTTCAGTTTGTTTTCACATGTCAGCGGTGAGGCAAGTCTGCGGGGCAGGATTTGTACCGATTATCAGAGCTGAAGGTAGCCGACAACCATGTGCTAGAGTTCATTCGCAGGCAGTTTCTTGTTTACTTAGCTTGGAATTAAGCTCTTCCATGCAATGCTTCCTATTTACCGTTAATCTGCAGAAACTCGATGAGCTTAAAGTGTTTCTCGCTGTTTAACATTAGCAGCTTCGTTTGCGGTTTAATTCTTCTATTGATCCTTTATTTTTTTTTTTTTTTGGGGGGGTGGATGAGGACAGGTAAGGGCGGCTTCATGAAATTCAGACAGCCCTACATAGCAAACGTCGAATCTGGAACTGGATCCGAGCAAATGATGCTTGAAGTTCTGATAGGAATTCTACCGACCTTTTTTATCTTTTCTCGCTGTTGGTCAACGCCTGCAATGGCATGCAACAGCACATGGCTATCAGTTATGTTTTCTGGAGGTGGTCAACAGTTACAGATGTTTACTTGAATAGAAATCCAGCGCACTATGGTAAAAAATGATTTCTGTCACATCTTTTTTGCAGTATTTTCTCTAACTTCTGTTAAGCGCCTTGTGGTGCTTACCTAGGCACATAGACAGTTAATTTCCTTGCGAACCTAATGCGCCGACATAACTTTTACATAATACTTCGCTCTGAAAGAAGAAGGTGCTACAGTACACTTTAGAACACGCCCATGTTCTTGCAACTTGATGTTAGGAGAGAAATGAGGTAAATAGCTGTACTATCTTAAACTATCTTAACTATGCTCTCATACTCTTTCAACTAGGTTGAACATCCCATTTTCAAATGCCACAGTACAACTTTTGGACACGGAAAGCAATTCTTTTTTTCTAATCCCCTGATGTTAAGAACCGCAGGTGGTGAAAATTTCCGGAGCCCTTCACTATAGCGTCTCCAAAAGCCTGTGTCGCTTTATGACGTTAAATTCCAATAAATCAAACTAGAAGCTTCGATTACTTAATTATGGGCTGAGTTCTAGAAGCTATGAGTATGTAAGAGCGGCGAAAGAATGGCAGGTGTTTATGCGCTTGCCTGTAATGTCCGCAGGCGATACATATTCTAGGATAGGTGTGCACCTGAGAAAGTTTGTGCACAAATAACTTCCTCAGCTCTCTGCTGATTGTGGCTCTAGCGGCCCACAGAGTACCAATGTTTCAGCGGTTCCGAAAGCATACCTGCTGGACAAACATACGGAGATGCCTTACGCTAAGCGAACGGAACAATGGTGCATACAATTTGTCGACACAAAGACACCGCAACGAATTTCGGGCGCATACATATTTTAGTTATGGTCGCTGGTTTCTTTTGCAGGCTGCCTCATGCTTTAGAAAAGCTAAGAGCTTTGCAGAGCCTTTAATCAACATCACCTAATCAGAGGAAGAATGCGCAAAGCTGACGATGGCAAACGAACTTCTGGACTGGGGTCTGAATAAGCACTAGGCAGCCATTACGTCCAGCCGAATGACGATCAAGGCACTGCGCAGTAACGAACAGCCCTGTCTAGCAGATGCAACTGTCCTATGGTTCTTCAATTTACTTCCAGAAGGAGTAGGACAGCTCTTATGACACTTAGCGGTACCAGCTGCACACAAGTTAGATTTTCTTCATTGGCCGTAACAATCACCTAACCATAATCATTTTATGCTCGTTTCTGAATTTTTTAGCGTTTGTCAAGGAGACACAAAGTGCACAACAAGAATTCTCTGCGCGTAGCAACAGATATATGACACACGTCCAGATGAAAAACTCCACCACGCTATTCGATGTGACTGTGCGCAACAGAATATCACTTGCCTGAAATGGCAACATGCGGCAATTGCTGTGAAAGCCAGTTTCTTGAAGTATTCCTCGTTGAATAAAAGTTGTCAATTTCAGCGCGTTTGAAGCCTACGTAATATCTTGCCCTTTCTGGAGAAATAGACTCAGACTACCCCTGTGTTCTTTGTGCGCAGTTCATTTCTAGTTGCGCGAATAATAGGCCTATACCAGAAACAACTCAGGAACGCCAACTGCAGTGTTTTACATGCCAGACGAGAAAGTTTCCTTATGGTGGAACGATGTGACCTCAGCTATCTGAAGAGGGTTTTATAACTAAATGGTGTTCTACTGATGAAAGTTTAAATAGCTGCACAGTCGTTCGCTAAAGCTTGCAAACTGAGCCTGTACGCAAAGATCATGCAGTATTAAGGCTAAATTATTTTCTTAAAAACGATTTCACAGCTTTCAGCCAGTGATATGGAAAGATTAAGAGCAAACGAATGAGAGCACATGCAGAGTCATTTTACTCCTCGTCGCAGTTGCTGCACATATCAGAAGTTTGCCGACATCGCATGCAGTCCTCAGAAATACGATAAGTGTTGCCTTCGAAAGCATTGAACCAGTAGTTATAGTACTGACAGTTTCTGAAAATCAGCAAAGCATGTGATGATATAGTGCCTTGGCATTCGAGTTACTGTAGTGCCACTCCGTTCACTGCAGTGAGTGTCTGAACAAATAATAGAGTGTAGCGCTCTTGTCCTCTTGAGATTGAGAACTCCTACTGTATTGGAACAAAACTCAAAAACGAAGCGGCAGATGCATCTCAAAGAAGAGCCTCGAACAAATGGCGTTGACCTATTTACCTATTTGCGCCCGTGCCGTCTTCTTTCTTGTGATTGTTCCATGTGCGCATCCCATCTTTCTAATCCAATATGAACCAACTCGCCCAACAACGCATCCTGCTGAATTATTTACATGAGGTGTAACTCTCAGCCGTAGAACCTGCTTCTCGAATTTTCGCCCCTTCTGGAGCCCGTGCAAGGTTAAAGGTGTCATCGTGACGTTATGACAGAAGAAGGCTGACGCCTTTAGTAGGAAGGTTTGATTTGGAAGGCTATTACCGCACCATACTTCAGCTGTATCCGCCCATTGGATGCATTCATTAAAGCTAAGGTTATGTATAAACTGGGGAATACCTCGGCTGGTAAGCAGTATGAGCTCAAACAGGTGGTTGCAGGCACTCCCTGAAGAATTTCTCTTCAGTGCAGCTTGTTCTTATTGCGGAAAGAATGAGAGTGATAAGTTAGCTATTTTGACCATGGCAAAAACGGGTAAAGGTGTTCAGTTAGTGTGTCAGTGAAACCCTAACAATTGCGCTGGAACTTTTTTTGCACTGTTTTACCGCTGACATGGTTTTTTTTTCATCTTACTTGTTAAATGCATGACGCTGCATTGCAGTTTTTCGGGATGAACTTCCGCCAGATTGTTTTCATCTTGCGCAGGAAATTAGAAGTGGCAGGAAGTGCTGCCGCTTCACTCGCTAGCTCAGCTGACTAGACTTGCAGCATGCCACAACTTCCGTTTCGCCCTAAAAAGCTCCCATATAAGGCGTACAATCTTCGAGGCAGACTTTCGAACGTGGTGATGGGCTACTAAAATAAGTAAAAGTTTTTTTATTGTGAATTTTTTTGAGCATTTCCACGTATTCTTGTTTCGTTTTTTTTAGTCACTTGAGTATTTAGAGAAATGACCTGAGCATTTAGAGAGAGATTCTAACGTGGCCCTTTCTGCGGCATGCAGGAGAAGTACACCATTTGCACCACAGAAAATAAGGGTTGTTTTATCATTTGTTATTTTAGTCTCATGCTGAATGGACACTGGTTATAAGGTACCTTGGATTTCAGGTATATATTCTAAACAAATATTTCACAGGGGTGCTCCTATATAGAGATATGTGTAATGAGTCAATACAACATGCCGGCAGCGCATAAACAGATAGAAGCAACAAGATATAAGCAGAAAACATATCGTAGCTTGTAGTAGCTATCGGCTTATATTGGCCCTAAATCAACACAGTAGTCAAGTGCCTTGAGTCTACAAACAAAAAAGCCTTGCCTAAAACATTCTCTCCAGGCGCACAAAAAGAACAACCACAAAATCAACCACTAAAATTATCTCGATAAAGATTCACATTTGGAAAAAGTGCGAATGCTGTCCTAACATTCTCCGGTACGTGTACTTCTACTGTGGTTGTGTAGCCGGGGTATAAAATGATGCAGCTGTTTGGAACATAGTCTTTGGTTCGCCGCGATGAATTACGGTAACGCCACACCTCACCTTCTTCGACTGACTCGGCCCCGCGTGAGCACAAAAGCACAGCCGGGCGCTAAAACTTATATCCGCTCACTCCATGGCTGCTGAGCAAGTATGTCAGCATGAAAAAGTGTGGGAAACGCAAGTACCTCTAAATAACAAAAATTAGCAGCAAAGCAATTCCCCAGATGTTATCAATGGCGCTCATACATATATGCCTCTCGTGGTATGGTTATATAATCATTTTAATATTATTCCGGCAAAAAAATTCTTCCGAAATGTCTCCCGTCAGCGGATGAGCAATGCTGGTGAGGACAAAGAAAAATTGTCCTTTCCCCGAGAATATGCGGAAAGTAAATTACGTAGCACTTAACCGCTGTAGAAGTAACCGCGAGAGACTCAGCCTGGTCACTGATTTTATATTCGCGGTTTATAAGCCACGTTTTTCATCTATTTTCCAAAGACTCTTCACCCTTGTGCAAGTTGTCTTTCATCCTTTTTTTACCCCCGAAGTGAAATGGTGGGCCCAGTCAGGACCTTTTGGTTTTCACCTGACACAGTGTTCGTACTGACATGAAATTCAGTATTGCGAGCAACAAAAATTACTAGGTTGCCGAAAGCTCCACAAAGCACTGCCAACGAGGAGAGGCATGTTCTCTGCTCTATACTGTGCCGCAAAAGTACCTCTGAAGTGTAATGGCCTGTAGGGCCTCCGCCGAGTCGTAGCAGGTAATGCCAATTGCGTTGGTAATCCAGAGAGAGAAAAAAAACCATAAATCCAAAATAAAGCGAGTCACTAAACATAGCAAACAAAACATAGAAACAAATAAAGTGATGATTGGACCCGGGGCAATGCGAATATCAGCAATAGTAGTTTGCGACTTGTGCTTTGCATTGGTGAACAGCACAGAGGAGTTTTTTTTTGTATTTCTCTCCGTTCCAAAAGCGGCTGTCGCGGCAGCAGTTTATTCCGGCGTCCTTATAGCGAGTAGGCTTCCACCGTCGAGAGCGGAGGAAGCTGCAATAGCTATTACTGCCGCCGATCCAAAATCGAGAACGGTTATCACAGACTCTCGCCGGGCTAATGAACATTATCTTGCAGCGGAAATATCACCTCTTGCCTTCCAAATTCTAAGACGCGCTCCTGCCGATCCAACTCGCACAAACGTGATCTGGGCTCTTGGCCACGGGAGTCTACGAGGCACTGAGGGCGCTGATGCGGCCGCCCGAGCGCTCACACACAGGGCTCCTCATGCTAGCTCTCCTGGCTCAGAAGCTCATAAACCGCTTCTGCGGATCCGCGAAATCCTAATTCATTATTGCGACAACCACCGCCTCTACCCGGCACCTCCCAAGGGGCTGAGTAAGGCGGAGGAGCGAACTCTGCTACGCCTGCAGACAGGAACTCTTCTCTATCCTGTCATAGCAAAACACTTTGATCCGAACACAGATGGGCGTTGCCAGTACTGCGGAGAGATCTTCAATATCTTTCACATGGTTTGGGCATGTACTAAGAATCCTCACCTTCCCCCTTCCCCCACCCCCACCTGAGAGGCATGGGAGACTGCCCTCCTCAACTGCTCCACACTGGAGTCCCAAAGGGCTCTAGTAAAGCGGGTGCGAGACGGGGCCTCGTCGTGCGGCGTCCCGGACTAAGGATACCGACCATGCAGCGGGGTTTTGTGACCCTCAAACTCTCTTTGAGTATTAAAGTTTTTCACCACCACCACCACTGCCGTCGACAACAAAATACGACTGTCATCTCAGGTCCTTGTTCTCAGCACGCGATTGGCGTATTGCATTAGAGCTTGTCCCCTTTAGCGCTTGTGCGTATCTTCTGTTTCGTCCTGTCTTCTGCTGTGCGCTATTATTTCCCTTTAAGTAAAGACCCTGCCATGGTTATAATGAGCTGGGACTGCCACACGTAAAACGCTGACACAAAATGAACCACAAACAGCCGCACACTACTGGATTTGGTGTTTGCAAAGGAGCTTCATAGCCTAGACTGTCTAAATTAAGAGACGCATTTCATTTGTCGTACGCCTATATTGGGGTGATAAGTTTGCCATGCTGCTGGAAAGTGTTTTGAGAGTGGGACTGTGCACAATAGCCTTTGTGAACTAGAGCGCAAAGGGAATTCAGGGCTTCGGCAGTCGCTGCCGTTCCTTTGCACTTATAGGGCCTGAAAAGGGGAACTGCGGCAGACGTAAGTCCAATCTGTTTCTTTTCTTTTTGGCATTTTCTTCGATAGTTTTTATGCCTGCCTTACGTAAACACGCATCAAACATTTGCACTAATAAATTCCAAAGTCATGTTTAAAGTTAGCCCAGAATGTTTCACATCTGAGGCCAGTGGTAAGACATCTAGTATAGTTACTAGCGATTCGCTCTGACGCTTGGACGGAATGAACAAAACGCAGCAAAGAGATAAGTGGCGAAAGGATGCTCGATGTATTCGAAAGGCGCAATAGAAGGCAGTGCCACCAAACTGTAATTTATTAGTGAGGCCTAGGTAAACACCGTGGCGAAGCGTTCATTGTAATACGCCTAGGTTACTCCGCTCCCGCCTAAAGGGCAATGAATAGGTTCCCAACCAGCAGAACCGCCGAATCAATGCCTTTAGGAAAGCCGTAATCAGACGACACGTGCGTTGCAGTAGCACGTTCTTATCAAGAATGATATCGTGGTGGTTAAAATCAGTTTTAGGGTCAGCTGGAGAAGGTACGCATTGCACAATGGGAGGATAAAAAGGCGAGGACGAGAAACTGAAGCGGTGGCTGTTTGCAAACGCAGCGGTCCTTATCAGTTTGCAACAGTAGCCCTGCATTGCCGATGGGAAAAGTTTTCGGATTGTCGATGCAGTAACGGCGCTCCCTTTTGACAAAGCGCTAGCAAGTCGAGGGGCGATATAAGCAGATGCCATGGGCACCGTCTGAAATCCACTTCATGCATGACGTGACCGATTTGCGGACTGGGAAGAGCCAGGCGATGAAAGCCTTGCAACCAGAGAAATGAAGCCATGAGCTAGAAACGCTCGTTGTACAAAACGGTGTTAGCCCCTTACCACATGAATTTTTATTTTCAGTCAAATAAGCAAATAAGCAGCAGCACTGTACCTCACATACAGTACAGCAGCCATCAATCACTAATTGAGACAAATACAATTATACCGAGCACTCTAGAGCATATTGAAATTACACTTCGCGCAGCAGGAATTCATTTCAACACTTCGTTAATATACTGCGTTTATGAAAATCACGGTCTGAGATTTACACGCATGCTGCGTTAAGGCGAAAAAAAAAAACTTTGCCGTATCTGTCTTGCTGCGGGGAAAAATAGTTACATCTATAGCTCTCCGCCATCTCCAGCTCTTCTTATCAGTGTTTTCGCTCTCATGTCCTCCTGAATCACCTGACCACAGAAAGCACAATCTGCTTGCAGAGCATCCTGAAATCTGGGTAGATGTTCCTCGTAGCGAATAACCCATCTCTGTGGTTGGCAGGACAGTGAGGTAGTTTTCCCTTCACACTCAGCCGACACTGTCGGCGACGCCCTTTGCAATGGACAAAGCTTCCCACGAAAATGTTCCTCAAAAACAATCTTCTGTATATGCTGCAATGAAAACATGTGAAAAGACTGATGTCTCTGTCACTATCGAGAGTAGGTGTAAGCGAGAAATTATTTAAGTACTTGCAATACACTCTCAAGGATGGGCTATAGATGCAGCAAGTCGCATTTTGTAAATTGGTTTCGGGCAGGTAATACCGTGCCATTCCACATCACATCAAAAAGCCCTCCTTCCCTCGGCTTCACTAAAGCGCAGAACGAACCACATACGCAAACGCTCACGATAACGTGCTCATGAATCATCAATACAGGCATGAAGTCTAACTTTGTTCCATGTAAAACTGAGCCTCGTTTCAAGGTTTCCCCCCTGCCAAACATCCATTACACCCGCAGCGTCAGTCGGGTGCGGTAGCATGCGCCACAAAACCACCCCCTTTCCGGCGCCCTCACTCTTTTTTTTAAATGCACCCAGCTTCAGTTCCTTGCTTAGGTCGAAAATTGGCCGCACACAAATGAAACCATGAAATCTGAGCCGCTTTCACAGAGTCAGGCGTCGCGGCTTGCGGGCAAGGAGGATGTAATCGCCGTAACACAGTTCTGCGCGCAACCACTAGGAACCCCATCTTCTGCGCGATTGCAGAGCCTTCGGTGTCCCTCACAGCGGCTTCATTTCACGGCGCCAGGCTGCCTGCCATTTAGATTGAAAGTTTTCCAGAGTTTTCTTCTGGGCGGAGTTTGCTACACTTTGGCGAAAGCAAGTGTTAAAACAAAAATGGTCGAGAAAGTATTCGCACTGATGGTATTTAGTCCCTTTGTGGCCTTATATTTTTTTACATTTCAAAGTGCCAGTATCATCTTCATTCATTTGCACGTCCCCCGTCTGAAGTCACCGTAGGTGTCACCACATAGCCGACTGCATAAGGTGAAGGCTCCATTGGCAGAATGCCAGCCTCAGGGTTGAGGAGGGTCGATCCCCTACTCACCAAGTTTAGTAATATTTTATTTCATTTGCTACGCGATCACTGTTTGCGTGCTTTCTGGCCGAATAATGCTAGAGGCAACTCTTTCGACAGTGCCTCTACACACCTCGAGTGTCAAGGCAAAAACCCACAGCTGCTTTCAGTCGCGGTAAAGAACGTGTATCGATTGAAAAGAGAAAGCCCTCACTTCCTAGAAGGCCTCTGTCGTTTCCAAATTTAGTCGGCTCAAGACAGACGCTATTGCCGACGACGTGTGGAAACAATCGCCTTGACTGCCAGTACGCTAAGCTGCTCACTCGAAGATGTTTGGGAACATCGCCTCGGATTACGGCTCCCCTGCGGCTCCGAGCCTTACGAGATCATCATCTCCGGTGGCTGGAGAGATAAAACGCGGTGAGAGGACACAGCCAGAAAAGAGGAGCACATGTAATGGCAGGGAATTAAATGCGACTTACAGGTTTTTCGGGGTTCTTTTTTTTTTTGTCCTTCTCAAGGCATTCGAGGATTGAGTGCGAGGCACATAGAAAACTTGAATGGAACGTCAGGAAAGAGAAGGACTTCTTTTATAATTCTAGTTTTAAGCACGTGGCAGTATGTCTCGATATCTCTATAGACCGCATTTTGTTTTCTTGTTTTTTTTTTTCACACGAGCATTTATAGCTTATTTTTAAGCCCTATTTCTATGTCGGCAGCCGCTTTGAAATTATCGGCAGGTTTAGCCTTGAAACGGCTTTCTTCAAAAATAATTTCATAAGTTCACTGGACAGTGGAACGGGTTCACGAGGATTTTTGTGGCCGTGTTGATTTGGTCTTATGTATTACTGCCGTCTGAGGAATTATACGAAGAAACCGTAAAAGTATATTATCGCCACAAGCAACAAGTTCAGGTGGCACCTATAGAGCACGCTCCTTTCAGTAATGAGCACACACGTATTACTCAGGTTGCGGCCTGCGCTCGAGCTGATTATATGAGTATGAGAAGAACTTTGTTAGAAGTTGAGTATGAGAAGAACTTTGTTGTTTGTTAGAGAAGAACGTCTTGTTAAAGCCGGGAGCTGAGCTAGTAAGCTTGGTAAATTCAATTACGCTGTCTCTTTTAGTACAACATACGCAACAGGGGGTTAGAATGGAAGTGCTAGGTTATTAAACCACATTTAGATAATACTTTAATTGCGTTTGTAAAGAAATTTATTGCGCTTCTTTTTTCAAACACATCAGCTCTGACACGTACTATCAGCGTCAAATGAAATGCGAACAAAACACCTGAAACGCGAGCACAAAAAATCAAGCAAATTAGAGGCTGGAGGTGAAATACAGGCGCGGCCTATTAACATTTCAGAAGAGCGGTCTTTTCGGCTTCGATGGGAAAACCAACTGTTCATCTATTTTGCCTTGCTAGTATAATATCTGCGAGTTGTGCTGTTCGCGTTTCAATTGACGCTGATAGTACCTGTTAAACCGGCATGAATAGTCTACGGTCAGTCTTCACAGTGTTTATACAGCTTTTCCTGTGTTCCAACTTTTCCTGCGAAGTTCTTGTAAAGCATACCGACTTCGGCAAGCGCCAATCACAGGTGGCTTGTTTGGAAGTATATGAGTTGACAATAACTTTCTCATCTCTGCTTAGGCCCACAGCATTTTTTTCAATAAGAGTTCCCAATCATCTCTCTAAGTAGACAAAAAGAAAACTAAAGGTATTCAATCTTGCCTGTCCAATAAAAATCGCCGAAAACATTTCCTTCTTCGAGCACAATTCCCTCAAAGTTTGCTGTTTATACCTATTGTTGAACTGCCTTTAAAACTAATTGTCACAGTATTAAATAAGCAGCTACGGTTGCAAAAAAGACAAACAACATTCGCGTTGTGTAGTTATTTCAAACTGAACTCATGACTGAAAGAGTGCAGATCTTAGAGGCGAATGCAGAGTTATCTTGCAATTATTGCGAGAATCAAAGAACACAGATTATTATACAGATGCAAAAGTTCAGTGCGGCTTCGTACCGTAACGCCGCTGAAGCAAGTCCTACTCCACTGGGTATTGAGCGTACGCTTAGAATTAGGGCAGTTAGCCAGCAAGCGCGTTGATGAAGGCATGACAGTCCTAAAGCCCGTTATTATGCAGCGCGATACACTCGTGGCACAAAATTGAAGTATTAAAGCAAGATTGATCCAAAGCTTTAATTTATTGGTCTAATCCGAACATTCTTTGACCTGTCCCTGACTTTTGTTAAATCTTACCTTCCCTAGAGATTTTTCGTTCACGGCCTACGTCGCCGACGCTGACAACGCCAGGTTTTCTGCTATACAGGACCCTTAATGGTTGCGCATTAAGATTCCGCTGTAGATAATGCGCTTTATTATGGAGCCGGTTTTGAAATGGTTGCAGGAATGACATGACCAGCACGTTTCCAGCACCTCCAAACGCGCTTCACCTTTCGTTGCTCGCATCCCAATATGCTACTCGTAACACTTGTCGACTGCACCTAAATGTTGGAACCAATAAGGAATTATTAAATATTGTTTAGATTATTTTTTAAACTCCATCGCCGCCTGGCTAATAAGCAGCTACACCACTAAGTAAGTAAGGTGCAAAGTGGGCAAACCAATTTGATTTTTTGTATTAAGGTTTAAAAAATGAAGGCTCAATTCAAAATAATCTCAGAGAAAGGCATATGACGTGGCTGCTTCTGTAATAATTCAGTTCAGCATAGCAGCTTTAGGAGTGACAGCGTTCGCAGTGAATATCCCAGACAATTGTTGGTTGTTTAAAAAGGAGTAACGACCTCATTGTCACTGCTTTTTTGTGTGTGGCACTACTATTAAGTTTCACTAAGCCTTTAAACTCGTCGCTTAACATGAAAACGATAATTCAACGCTCACTTTCAGTATCGCTTGTAAGCGGCTATCGACTATATTATTAGACGAGAACCGGACATGTACAGTCTTTGTGAAAAGTAACCGGCCACAGCTGGTTTGTCTCTTAGCCGCGTAGTGAAGCCCTTACGGCAGCCCTTAAGCTTTGAATCTGTGTAAAGTAAGGTGAGCCCTTGTCCTCACGTTGTGACACCTTTTGGTCTTGAGGGGTGCCGTAACGACTCTATTATACAGCTAAGAAGCAAAAACTTGTTGCTGGGCTACTTTTGTCAACGGGGGTACACTACATTTATCAGGAGCCTGCCATCGTTGACTACCATTCTTTATGAAAAACTTTGCGTAACGAATTCAAGGTATGCGCAGTCTGACCGCAATCTACAAATGAAGGTGACGGTATCGTGAGAACACCGCGGATGCGGGACATTGGCAGTTAGCTTGAATACTTAGTTGAATACTTCCACCGATGACCTCAATTACCAGTCGATTTCAAAGACCTTTATAGTAGCCTAAATGGTTGTTCGCCTCGCATTAGTGCGCAATGAGACGCGTACCTGAGATTTAGTCGATAAGTGAGCGCAGGTCGATTGGAGTTTGCGAAACACGCACCTACCCGGTCGTTTTCTGGCCAGTTAAAATTCAGCCTAATTTGGATCGATCGGGTTTCGCTAATATTGACCCCGATTTCCTTGCGTAATAAACATCTGCGGCGAGTACCAAGCACAAGAAAGCAAGCCGCAATGGCTAATTAACAGCAGAAAAGAGGTGTGTCAATCTATTGCCTCCACAGGCACAGGAAACGAAAACATCCTTCGCGTGCAGCCTGGAATAAGTATCGATGCCCTTAATAGTTTGTGACAAAGAAAAAAAGACGGCGCACCGCACTGAAAAACAAATCAACCCTACCTTCCTGCGGAAGTATTTGGCTCATAACTGCGAACATATCATGCGGGAACTGAGAAATAGGCACGGATTCCTGCTGATAAACGACTATTTATTTCTAGACAAGCAAGTTGCTATATACATCAAATTTGTTATTGCCAAACCTGTCCATAGGTAAGCAGATAGATGAAAGCGAACGTCAGACAGAATACTTACGTCATATTCATATCATCAGCACTCATAAGCCTCTTCTATGAAGATGCTTTCCGCATCCAACTATAAGTTGGTTTCATTTATACCGCAGGCCACCGCTACGTGCCAGCAGATCAATGCGCTCCACAGTTCCGAGCACGATCATACGGTCCCACAGAAGTCTTTGCTGAAGATTTCTGACAAGCTACTTTCCCTCTCATGGTAAAACAGCTTTTATTTCATTTAGTTTGTTTGATTTCATTAGATTTCATTTATTCCTAGCACTGAAGTACATGACGGGGCGAGAGAAAAAAGCTGCTTTGTGGGCAGCTTGACTAGCTCCCACCTCCTGCTTTATCGTAGCTGCTTTATCAATGCTCTCTGCAGTGACTTATTTATAAAAAAAATCGCTGCTATTAGCAATGTGCACGCAGTTAGTAATTTCTCAATGACACGAAACTAGCAATTGCTGCAAACCCAAAAGCAATGGTGCAGATATAGTGGAACATAAACAGCTAATCCTCACTTCACTGGACAGGAAATACGACCCATCCACACCAGTCTTGACGTGGCACATATGGATGGAAGCGTCGTCATACAGAACCGCGATGACTGTCAAATGTACGAAATATTGGATGTTTTCCCGCAAAATTCTGTCTCTCCCGTTAACGGGATATCTTCCCGTCAATTGTGTATTTTTTCTTCATAGCCATTTTGCTGCATTATATTTTCTTTAATTGTTGATGGCGGTTGTACCTCATATATTGCAGGGTTTCGTGATGATTATCGAGTCATAATATTTTTAACACTGTTTACAGGTGCCGTGTTGCCGGATTTCTGTACCCGAGGGGAAGCCTCGTTAGGAAGCATGCTTTGCCTTATTCATTTTGCTTCTCCTCATGGGCTTGTTTACATGTACACGAATATGTACGAAATAAATTACATTTGACTTTATTACTACTGTGAGTTAAATGCTGAGCTTGAGCAAGAATCTTTCATCTCGAGAAGAAACTGCGGATAATTCGCTCCCATTTTATCCTTTTGTGCGAACAATCTGATTGCCTTCTTATAACTGAGTATTCTTTAAGAGTGGAAGAGCACTGTTATCGGCCAGAACATTTTGAATAGAAATGTTATCGCCCGCAGCTTCCTCGGACTTTACGCGTGACGTTCACAGCTTTGGTTCCTACCAGAAAAATGTGAGATAGGGATGTAACGACATGTTTTCCCTGAAATTTTATGATCTTGATCTTTCGCGTAGTTGTACGGTCGCTGCTCTCCAGGCTTTTCCCCATCCTGAAGCTCTCTTTTTTACTTTTTTACGTCATTGATGCAAAGCAATGTTGATTGGCATTTAAAGTGCGTACTGCAACGTTGGGCTGTGTTTTCAGCATGAAAAAGGCAGCCTTTGAAAATTAACTAATTCCAACATATGAATGCAAATATTTTTTGTAATATTTGGCAGATAAGCAACTGCTTGTTGTTCACTGTTCTGTGCTTTATGAGGACACTACAAACACAAAATATAACACCATCAGTCCAGCTTCAATGAGTTTGGCAAAAATCTAAAAAAAAAGAACGCCAATTCATTTTGAGGAGAATAGAGTACCTCGTAGCATATCACAACCGCCCTCTGGCAGCCTACTTATTTTTCATAAAAGAAAGTAAAGCGTGCATCAAATAAATTAATTCTCGTTGATAAGCTGCCTTCCTAAAAAAAGAGAAAATGTAGTGGCAATGCGCTTTAATTAAAATTCTTTCAGTAAAACTAGCACCTACTCCTAAGAAATTTATTGCACACTGTTCATAACAATTCGGGGCAGTAGTGTTTATGCTCTGCTCAGTTACTTAATTTATCTTTATGTGATTACTATAACAATTCACGAAGAGTCATTTCAATCGAGCTAATATCTACCGAAGCGCCAGCCGTTTTTTGCTGCATGATTACGTTCTCGACGGCTACACTCAAGCCGCTTAAAAGAGGATGGGTTGCGTGCATCGAGGCTGAAATACTGCCCCGCATCGCTAGGCATCCCATAAAAAACAAAGCAGAGAACAGCACCGCTGATGAAACCAGCCAGGCACTTATTTGAAACTTGATGCAACTCGCGACATTTGAAACCCACGACTAATCTGAACGCACACTAGCGCCCCTTTCGAACAGCCCTTACGAACGCTGCCGCAACGAACTACTTTGTTAGCACGCCCCGGCAGTCAGCCGCCACTTATCAAACACGTTTATGCGTCAAAGTCCGGCAGGGTTCGCTCCTCTCTCGCCCCTGTTCTCGCGTTCACAGCCTCTTTCCCCGTACTTAGACACGCGAGTGGATTGTGTTTGCTTCCTAGGCAACAGCATGCTACCGGGGAGCTTCCGCCCAGCCGTGAACCGTGGAGCGCAAACGAGCTCCTTGCTTGTCGCGAGGCGGGGCCTGGAGCTGTACGAACGTAATTATCGTGTAGCGTGGCCGACACACAACGCGATCAAGGGTGGCTGGCGGCCTGCGCTGCAGCGCATAAAGAACGCTTAGTTTACTTCTCTTTTCACCCTAGCGTGCAGTGGCCGTATACAATGGCGCTGTCCCCTCGGGGCTGTCTGCTTTGGCTCGCTAAGATGTCGTCTAAGCGCTTTTATGTTATGTGATGTCATAATGAAAGATGCAATTGACTCTATTATTTTTTTCAGACATAATTTCAATAAGGTTTCAGATAGAAGGACTCCCTCTTGCTAAAGCAACCTTATTTCAGCACAGGCACATCAGTCGTTAGTCTAGAGAATGCAGCTTTTACGTAGCTATAAAGCTATGACATCTTAATCAATGGGAGGGTAACATTCCTATGGAAACTTTTACGTCCCTGATATCGGGTGTATTAACGATGTATTACTGCAGCAAACACAAAAGGTCCCTCTGTTTCTATGCGAAACAGACCAATTAAATAAACAATGTAAAGAAAGCTAACTGTTCTCCCGCTCTGTATCTCTTTCTTTTATTCCATTGTGTCCCGTTCCGTGTTATTTTCCGTGTTATCCATGTTATCCCGCTGTGCCCTACAGCATATTTACTGCTGTAATCTAAAATTTAGTACTATAGTTTATGAATATTAATTTTCCCAGACAATTATTCGTCTGTTAATGATAACCGCGCACGAAACAAATTGCTGTGCCTGTCAATCTTAATGATTTCAAGTTCAAATAACCGCTGAAGTGCTGCTTTCCCACAACGCCACTAACGTTTTGGCCGGCCGTGATACGTACAGATAGAGCATAAGGAAAAGCATAAGCTTACTAATGCGGATAATCATACGAGAAACTCATGTTTATGATTGAAACGAACTTACCTTTTGGTTTTGCCATTTTTGGCTCTCTGCCGCCGCCACGCGGCTTTTTCAATTTTTTACGCAGGTTGCAAAAGCATAAACTCTAATTAGGCTGCCTTGTGCGCTAACCATTTTCACATTAGCGGCGAGGCTCGATTCCAGGACAATACCCGCAGGTAGGGCGTGCTATCCCTTACAAAAAGTTTTTTGACAGTCTATAGAATCTCCATAGACTGCTGTTTATCAAGTCTATGGGTTCTCTACAGACAAATCCTAGAGAACGGTCTGTAGGCAATACAAATGCTATAGGCAGTCTGTAGACAATCTATAGATTTATGGCCATAAACTTTTGTAGCTATAGACTGTAGACAGTGTAATAACTATGAATAGGCAAAACTAAATATCTATAGGAAGGCAATATAGTCTATAAGAAGTCTATGACTGTTTATAGACGATTTTTATTAGGATTAGGAGGAGCAATAAAAGGAAAGGCAGGGTGGTTAACCGGAAGAATAATCGGTTTGCAACCCTACACGGGGGGAAGGGGGTGAGGGGATAAAAAATGGCTGAGGCTTAACTTGGTTAAGCCTGGAGGATGCGAAGCATTATCGTGTCGCGTAATTTGGAGGCGCACAACCACAGCGACGGCGCGAGGTGGGCCCCCGTTTCTCCACTGCTGTGACGTCATCGTGTCACGTGGTGTGACGTCATGTATCACGTGATTTGGAGGCGCACAACCACAGCAACGGCGCGAGGTGGGCCCCCGTTTCTCCACTGTCGTGACGTCATCGTGTCACGTGGTGTGACGTCATGTATCACGTGATTTGGAGGCGCACAACCACAGCGACGGCGCCAGGTGGGCCCCCGTTTCTCTACTGTCGTGACGTCATCGTATCACGTGGTGTGACGTCATGTATCACGTGATTCGGGGGCGCACAACCACAGCGACGGCGCCACGTGGGCCCCCGTTTCTCTACTGTCGCGTGGTGTGACGTCATGTATCACGTGATTTGGAGACGCATAACCACGGTGATGGGCTGAAGTGGTAGCTCAAGTAGTATGCTTCGCATAAAAAAAATGAAAGAGAAAGGGGGGTAACAGAAAATCGAAGACACATGGAAAGTCAACGTTCGTTAAGCCACAGCCTATCATGCAGGCCACAAGTTCGCAAGAAGCGGAGCAGTGTCTTGGAGGCCTTCACCGCCGACGATCGGCGACAATCGCCGCGGCCAGTGGCCGAGAATCTTCATTTCCGTCAGTGCGCGTGGATCTAGGCGGTCCAGTGCACGGCTGAGAGACTGCCTTTCGGCTCTGTAGGCAGGGCAGTCACAAAAATTGTGTGATATAGCCTCATCATACCCGCAGATGGCACATGCAGGGCTATCAGCCATTCCGATTAAGAAAGAGTAATGGTTGGTGAAAGCTACACCAAGCCAGTGGCGACACAGCAAAGTTTCTCCTGGTCGTGGTAGGCCGGTTGGAAGCCGGAGCTTCAGATATGGGTCCAAGGATTTTAGACGTGAATTGCATTTTTACAAGAGTTCTTCTAGGTGTTTTATGCCCACGATGTGCACAAGTGCTCCCCCCCCCCCAAAAAAAAAAAAATTCGTTCACGCCACTTATCACTGTGTTTGCGATGAGAAAAACATATAAATTTTTAGTGAATGAGTACAGATCTGTCGCCAGTTTCAACGGTGTTCGAGATCGTTCTCAATGTTTTAGCCGCTGATCAGGAATGTTTATCATCACCCATAAAATGAGCATAGCCAACAGCGACGAACATTTTAGCATTTGCCGAGTGCTGCTTCCCTTGCTGCTATCGTCAACGTAGCTTCTTTTGAGGGTACAAGTTCGCCCAAATACACGTTCGTCGTTCAGCACGTCAGCGTTCTTATTTGCCTCACTGCTCCCACAGCCACACGAGAAACTTGGATCCTGTTCCAAAGCATTTGGGAGTGACCTGAATTTGTTATGTTTACTTATGCACAGAAAATTTCTCTTGCTGCAGAGCGCAAGGTATTTTGCCTGTGCTTCAAACGCTTCGCCTCCTGCAGTCGTCATCCCATGCAAAATATATTGGGTGATGTTGTCGTGACTGATGTCTATAGATTTTTATATTAATGCACGGTGCGCATGCGGCTCAACTGCATAAGTTAGTATGTGCTTACCTATACCAGCCTTTTGACATACCGGTCCTTTCCATTTTTCGTGTGCTCCGCGCTATTTAACGAGCACGTTTCAGTAAGCGCTCTCGTCCTAAGCACGCCGTTTGTTGGTAACGCATTTGTGGAGGTGTGTGGTGCACCCCATGCACATCGGCCTTGAAGTAACCTTGACGCTGACTCTCAACGCGTGGCCACCGCCCCGACCACACGGCAGTCCTCCACTTGCGAGGCCTACACCTTGAGTGCAGCCGACTGAAGATGCCTGTAAGAGCAACGACGTCCGCCACGGGCAGCCAAACAAGCCAGTTTTACAGAAGTGCTCCGACATTTTTCATCCACAAACCTCCATGGTCTAGCGACGTCCTATCGCAGCGACAGGTTCGAGCACGGCTAAAATTAGCTGCCAGTCTTTTCCTTTCAGTGCCTTTAGGAAGCGGGATATTGAGGGGAATTTCAGTAGTGTGCGCTTTGATTTGTCAGCATCATCGTCATCATCAGCCGGACTACGCCCACTGCAGGGCAAAAGCCTCTCTCACATCTCTTCAATTAACTTTGTGCTTTGCTACCTGCGGCCACAGTATCCCCGCAAATTTCTTAATCTCATCCGCCCACCTAACTTTCTGCCGCCCCCAGCTACGCTTGCCTTCCCTTGGAATCCACTCTGTTACCCTTAAGGACCAGCGGTTATCATCCTTTCACATTACATGCCCTGCCCAAGCCCATTTCTTCCTCTTGATTTCGACTAGGATGTCATTAACCCACGTTTGTTCCCTCACTCACTCTTCCCGCTCCTGGTCTACACCCACCATTTCTCTTTCCATATCTCGCTACGTTGTCCTTAACTTAAACTCAACCCTCTTTGTTAGCCTCCACGTTTCTGCACCGTAGGAGAGTACCGGTAAGATACAGCTGTTGTACATTTTTCTCTTGAAGGATATTGGTAAACTGCCATTCATGATTTGAGAGAACCTGTCATATGTGCTCCACCCCATTTTTATTGGAGTTATTTTCCTTGCAGGACACGGCAAGAACATGGTTCGAGAATTACTAGTCTTCATTGACAAACTGGCAAGCTTTTTCCCGACATTTTCTCCATATATTCAGTGCGAGCGGGAGGAAAGAAAAGGCCTAACATCCCCTTTACTTCAGATCACAGCCCTCGAATGAGAGGGTCGCTGTTTGTCGAAGGTAGAACGCGACTCTTGAATAGAAGCGAAGCTGCTATGTCCTAGGCAAGTACAGTAGGGCAACTCATGTGCGGACATTTACTCAACCCCTATAATAACTGCGGCTAGTTAAGCTCAGAAGCAACAAGCATGAGGCGTCGTTGCGAGAACGAGGCGCGCAGTAGAGCTGTCAGGCAGATGCGCCGCCGACTAGTGCATCACTGCTGGCCACCGAAAGCGGGAGGATTGGAGGTTTAGCCAGGAGTATTGTACAGGAACTGCACACTGCGTGGCACTATCGTTCTCTTCAAATTAGGCGACCGCCTTTTTTGCCATTGGTTAGACCCGGACACCGCTCATGTAATGCCAAGCCACTCACTACATTCATCCACGCGCACACATTCCAAACACGAAAGGAGAAAAACGAAGTAAGATGTCCTCTAGCTTAATTTCTTTAAGGAGCAGGGCATGCTGCCCAAGTTCTTGGCGTAGGTTTTCATCACTAGAAATACGGAATACTTACACTTGGCAACAACAAAAAAAAAAAGTCCACTTCAGAATGTGCGAAGTTTTAAGCAGTCCGTACATTTTAACCGAGGTTTCAATCTTATCTATTTGCGAACCTCAGGACCTCCAATGTGGCGTTTAAAAGCCTGCTCCCATCTGCTAACTGCATCAAGTTGATATGCTTTGCAGTGGGAATATGCCTTCATTGTCAAGAATAAACATTAACTATATTTAGCGATCGAAGTCTTGTCCGAATCTACCGCTAATTGGGGGCGTGCTAGAGGAGAACTTCAACCCTCTTTACTCCCACGTAGGCTCATTCTTATTCACAGTGCACAGCAAGATGTAGCAGGTTCGTGTCACCGCCCGTGATTTCGTATTCGTTTCTGTACCTCCTGTTCTCGTCATTTTGCGAAGTTTCTGGCATTCCTCGAAAATGAACCAACTAGCCCGCAAGTTCTGCTAATGCAAAAGCAAGAGTACGCGGGCCCTTCCATGTGCGAGCCCAATTTCGAAACCCTAATGCGTGAGATGAAAGCAGTGCCTGGGGAAGGTATTTGTCTCTCTTTGAAATATGTTTCAGGTCAAAGTAACGCTCAACTCCACGCAAAAGAAACTGTCATTGCATGGTATCTTTATTGGTTCTGCGTTCCTTCGGTAGTATTTCCTTGCTTTCGCTCATGCACCATAAACCCATCGTCGAATCCGACACCTTGAATAACGGTGTGTTAAGTACAATCCAGCAGTATAGTAGAAGCTCGTGTTTACAGCCTGTTCATAGTGTAACATTTTTCGCACACAGAAGTAATCACGTCTTTCCGGGCGTGGTATTACAGGCCACTTTGCTCGAGCTAGTCTGAAAGAATGAATCTAAAAGAGTCAGAAACCAAAACCCATGTCGTATAGGAAAAGCAGCCGAGCAAAAAAAAGTTCCAGCCAAAGAGAGCGGCGCGAAAACACGATTTGTCTTCAGAAAAGGCGCCGTTACTTCGCAAGGGTGAACGGCCTGAAACGCAAGGGCTGCAATAAACAAGAAGTGCCGGTAGACGAAGCCGCTCCGCACAGCCTTAACCAAGTGAAGTAGCAGACAGACTGTTAGGTAGAGGACACTTAACTTTTCATTTTCCTTCTAAGCCAGAGCTGCTCATCTAGTGAGAACAAATGGGCCCCTTCCAAACCGGGCAAAATTACTGCCGTTAAATTATCCAGCTCCCAACAGCGTGAACCCGTCCGAAGTCCTTATTTTCATGGAGTTTTTTTTTTAATCTTTCACTTTAAAAGCTTTTATTGTGAAAAGCAAAGTGCTTCTTGCTTTTACCCTCTAAACCACCCTCCAACATGTCAAATAGAATTATTCACAAACTTCTGTACCTATAAGTACTGCTTAGGTTTTTTATGTATAATTGTATTGTTGTGGCTGTTCTTGAAGGAGGTCTAATTTCTGTTCTCTTGTAACTTTTTGTGACTTTCATCTTTTATAACTACTTTGCTTTTATTGTCTTTGTTTTCTCTTTTTATTTCTAATTTTCTTTTTGTTTCTTGTTATTATATTATTTTTCCATTACGCCGCCGCGGTGGCTCAGTGGCTATGGTGCTCGGCTGCTGGCCCGAAAGACGCGGGTTCGATGCTGGCCGCGGCGGCTGAATTTCTTTGGAGGAGAAATTCGAGGTCCGTGTACTGTGCGATGTCAGTGCACGTTAAAGAACCCCAGGTGGTCGAAATTTCCGGAGCCCTCCACTACGGCGTCTCTAATAGCCTTAATCGCTTTGGGACGTTAAACCCCATAAACCAAGCCAAACCTATTTTTCCATTACTTTATTATTTTTAATTCATAACGACATGCTCCCCGTTAATTGGTCGAAAGTCTGTCACGTCACATCGTCATCGACTAATGGGCACGTCGGTTTGACACCACAGGATTTACCGCCGACCGGAATTTCTTACACCCACGCGGTTGCCGTCGAACATACACTCTAAAGATATCGCGACAAAAGCTATAAAAAGAAACGCACGTCCAAGGCACCGCAGGCGACGACGTCGGCTGCGCGAAGGACAGCTCAGGTGTGGCATAGGATAGCCGACATGTACGAAAGGGCTGCAGTTGCAGTTGCTATTTGTTCTGACCCAGGTTTTCATACGAATGGTGCTATAACTATTATGCCTTTATTTTAATTATAATATATTATGTTATATATATATATATATGTATATATATATATATATATATATATATATCTGTGTGCGTGTGTGTGCGTGCGTGCGTGTGTGTGTGTGTGTGTGTGTGTGTGTGTGTGTGTGTGTGTGTGTGTGTGTGTGTGTGTGTGTGTGTGTGTGTGTGTGTGTGTGTGTGTGTGTGCGTGCGTGCGTGCGTGCGTGCGTGTGTGGTATTTTTTCATATACTTCAGCGTAAGATGGCTATAGCTATACGAGCACGAGATAAAAGAAAATCCAAAAACCAATCATAATAATCAGGCGCTTATGTGATACTATGAAAGCGCAAGGAAATGCAAACTGAAAACTTAACTACACATGACAAAATCTGAAAGCTATCTCGAAGACTTCGCCATTTAATAGCCAGGAAAGGAATTCCAAATTTCTGTAGTGCACGTAAGCACTGCACCAGATACCAGTGCGGAATTTAATGTACATGGCATTTCACTAATCATCGATGCATTCCTGAGCCCCTGCTGCTCATGTGGGACCGTATTTCAAACGTACTCGTTTTTTTTCTGTTGTTCACATGTGAACTCTGCGAAGAAAGAGCCCACTGATTTTGAAAACAGCGATGAACGTACGAAAAAGGTACGCATGTTCGTTTCTTCATCCACGTCTTGTCACTAAGCCTTAACTGCAAAAGCTCAGTGACAGACACTGACGACTAGTTAGCAAAGCTAAATGCGATAACAAGTCAAACATGACATCTTTCGACAAAGACAGGGGGTCAGGCAAGACAAGGCTTAATAGGGCACGTCAGGTATTTCTGCCTTTCATGATGAGCGCAAAGTTAGATCTTTGACAAGTCTATCTGACTAAGTCTGTAGACAAAAGGAACCTGCCTCTTAGCGATAGCGTGTTGAACAAAGGGATGTTCCTGCGAGGCTTTTCGAACGACATAACAGGGCCTGTTCACTTCTTTGAATGAAAAGGCAGGAGTGAAAAAAGCTAAAAAGCAAAGCAGCTTCACATAGATAAGCCTTGCATAATGAGACCAGCCCTCATTTTGTTGAGCATGCCGTGCATTTTTTCGCACCCGGAATTGAGACAATGAAAGCAGAATTTGAGCTCGAAAGGAAAAAGCAGCTAAACATTAAAAAAAAATTCCTTTTTATCTTCCTTTACTTTTCATTTCAACGAGCACAAAGGAGGAAGGTGTCCTTTCTGTTTTAAAACGGCAATTTTGTGCGCGTCATCAAAGAGGAGAACAAGAGACGGAAAGTGAGACACAAAGATGCAAAAACCTTCGAAGGATTATTTTCGACATTAAATGAGCGAGATACTAGCAATGAGGCTTTGAGAGAGGGCCACGGCTTTAAAGAAACTAACAAAGGCACCTTGATTAAGGCTGAAGGGTAGCGTTGGGTTATCATAACTAAATAACTGATTTCTTTTCGACCTATATCCTTCTTCAATATGCTAACAAGGCCACGGCTTTAAAGAAACTAACAAAGGCACCTTGATTAAGGCTGAAGGGTAGCGTTGGGTTATCATACCTAAATAACTGATTTCTTTTCGACCTATATCCTTCTTCAATATGCTAAGAATGCAAGAGCTGGGGCTAGTTAGTGCTTCATACTGATCAATTCGCGCTAAAAGGCACAGACACACGAAAACGCAAACGGACGAAGCGCGCACTTTCAAGTAGTTTACTTCACAAAACGTGACTCTTTTACGGCAAAAAGGATCTACAAACCAGATAATCAATTTGCATCTGAAAAGCTGCCTTCACCTTCCTGTCTATAATCTGGCAAGTGACCTTAACCAGTCTAATTCTTTATCTTCAAGAGCTATTGACGGTATGCTGATGTAGTTTTCAGTTCCACAAGTCCTGGTCTTGAAGGCTTCAATGATTTCACGTTCAGTTTTTGTTTTCCCGTGACCTAGTATGGTGGTGTCATCCAGGTGAGGCTTGCATCCTTCTTCTAGTTTGGTTTTGGCTTCGTCCGTTTGTGTTTTCGTGTGTCTTTGCCTTTTAGCGCGAATTGATCAGTTTCATTACGCTCTTTAGCTGCTCGACAACAGTTTCCTCCTTGATTTGTTTCTTAATCGAAGTGCATTTTTATTGACACGTTGTGTTTTACATCATGCATATGTACATGTTCCGCTGGACAGAAATTTTTGACACGGCATTGTTAATTGCCTTCTCCGACTAGATGTGACATGGCGGTCCTCCAATAACCAAGCGAATACTGTTTTAGTTTTATTGGCCGCTATCCCCTTAAATGCGCAGTAATTATTTCCACTTTGATGAATCGCTGAGGGCACCGAACTGAAATGTTACGCAAACTGAAAAGTTGGGGTACACCCGCAAATTGTATAAGAGAATTATGTAACAAGAATCTGTTTCTATGCCAGCTGTTGCAGAGCGAAATGACAGTATCATCCAACGAAGTGAGTACAGCACGCGCCACTAGAGAGTACAGCACAGGCCAGTACAGCAGCTCAGATGGTCTTTTGTTGGGTTTTCTCCTCTCAATGATATCTACTTGCTGGCTTTTACTGCCTTTACGTTTCGTACAAAGCTTACAAATGTCAGTGCACTAATATTGTCACGTTGGTAATCAGCGGCTGAGGGTCCACAGCGGGTCAACAGACGTGCGCTTCCAGGTCACTTTCACTTTTACACACACACACTTCCTCTTCTTCTAGAGAGGCGCTTCCGTCTGCACGAGCGCTGGCGTCAATATGCTCTGGATTGCTCCGGTTGAATTTGTTTGGAGGAGAAATTCTAGAGGCCCGTGTACGGTGCGATGTCAGTGCACGTTAAAGAACCCCAGGTGGTCGGAATTTCCGGAGCCCCTCACTACAGCGTCTTTCATAGCCTGAGTCGTTTTGGGACGTTAAACCCTATGAACTAAACCAAACTATCAGCATTTGAGTGCGGGACAATATAAGAATTGCCAGCAGAAAGCACAACGCTGGTTTTGTTTAGCCCCTGACTCTTCTCTACTGCTTCGTCATGCAGCTTTACTATCAATTTTTCAGGTGTTGGGAAGGAAGACGATCTGGTAGATACGTGCCCATCGTGACTGTTCGAGCAGCAAGGTCGAGAAATATTTCAGCATGCTAGGGCCGCAGTGTATCTGTTTAGACCTTCTACGATGTCAGGGTGGGAAATGTTGTCAAAGGCGCCCATAATATTAATTGTTAAAGACGATGTTCTCCATCAGGGGTTATCCCCGTGAGGACTTCTTGTTCGAGGAGAAGAAAGTCTTCTTACATGGAGAGGCCTGGTTGGAAACCGGGCACAAAAATTGGAAAGAGATTCTGATCTTCAATATAGTTTTGCAGGCGGGTCTGGATGCTTCGCTGGCATAGCTGTCCTGAGCAGCAGGTGAGCGAGGCGCTCCACAAGGGGCTGCCCTATCACCAATGGTATTCAATATAGCCCTCCCCCCGCCCTCACCCCTGTCAGGCCTGTCTTCGCAGCCTCCGCAGGCAATATGGAGAAGACGCCTAGGCCATTTATGTGGGTGTGGCTCGTAACACCCCCCGTCACGGAGGGTCCTTCACGGCACTGCGCCGTGTGGCCGTAGAAGCCATCGCAATAGCCATCATCATCAAAATAAGTGGCACCCAACACCACGGCCCCCGCATGTTTGCAGACTAACAAGCCGCCTGTAGATCCGATGCGAGTAGACGTGTCCCACGCACGGCTTTCCGCGTATTGGGCAGCCATCCCTAACATGATGATGTCATCCTCTGGGTCCCAGGACATGCAGTTCTTGATGGCAATATTAGCGTGGATGCCCTAGCTCAAGATTATACCTATCGAGCGGGGGCGCACTGCCTCTACCCTCTACCTTCTGTAAGCGATTGGATGACGAAATTCCACGTCGGCGCCTACTCCCGCCTAGACGGCGGCAGTCGTCTCCTCGGAGGGGGCGCACCCGTGACGTCTATCTCCGTGCGATGGCCCTAAAAGTGCCTGCTGCATCACCTGCCTGTCTTCTTTCCCCTCTTACCGGCGCCGTATGCGCGCCGTTTTTGTTTGTGATCTTTGGTTTTCGCGAGTGCGGGACGTCGACTCATCAGCGCGGACGGCGGGAAGCGCAAAGTGTGGTGTGCGAGCGCTGCGAGCAGACACGCGTGGGACAGTGGGGGCCCTATTGAAGTGCGCGATCACGAATTCAGTTGTAACTGTAAGATATCCGTGGTTTATTCTCAATAATTAGTGTGCGCGTCGACTGTCCTTGTTCGCTCCCCCTCCCGTTTTTTTTGTCAACTCTTACACTTCTCTCAACTGATTTTTCAACCCGCCTAGAGACCCTCCGCCTAAATAGGCGCCTCTACCCCCCGCCACATATGCAACTTCCCCCATCGGACTCCTGCCACCTAAGACGCATCCAAACACTCACTTTCCCCAATCTCCTCCACCTACATGGCATTTACACAACATTATACGCAGTTACATGCTGGTATTCATACATTTAAACACATTACATGGACAAGCACAGCTAAAACAAACCACTTAAAGCCGCCGAACGCATCGCTGGAGCCGTGGGAGGTGACGATGGCCAGCGGCACCGTGGAAGACCAGGAGGCGCTACTGGCCATCACCAGAACGTCGGAGGAAGCTACTGAAGTTCTGGACTTAGGACCCCATCTACAGTCCACTCCGGTCTCCTTTCACACAATAAATGTTTTTTATAAATCTCTCTCTCTTGCTATTAGTTTAATTTTCACTTTCTTTCAAAAGTATTTCAATGTATGTCCCGGAAGTAGCTATTAAATCATTATCTTTCACCTCTTCCCTGGGTAGCGTTTCAGATAAAATGAAATACTCGCAAATGAATACTCGACAGTAAAGAGCAGTTCTTCATTCTTTGAACTTTTTCTGAAGGTTACGCTTCACAACGACGCATGAAGAAACAAGAATCTTCTTCAGCCATGAGGCGCTCCTATGGATAGATTACGTTTGCTATTCCTAAAGCGGAAAAAAGCCAGCGAAATGGCGGGGTCTAATACAGAAACACGCAGAATAGCCAACCGCATGGTTTTAAAGCGGACAGGAATAATAAGGTGGGTTAAGAAAGCAGGTGGGGACTAGGGTCAAGAAGCGCTGGAAGCAAGCGCGAATGCGATGGCGCATAAAGATTTCTCGGTGCACCAACTTTCTTTGGGTAAATTGCGCTACATGAACAAGGTAAGCTCTTTGCAGCAATAATGCTCCAAGCGGTAACGCCGTATGAACCTAGCGACGTGTGTGCGAGCGGTGTATGTTTATCAGCAACAATCCGCTTCACTGCATTTGACTTCAAGAACACTATGAATATTTTGTGACCGGTAATGCCTCAGTTGTTCCTTCAGGACATTGCGACGCATGGCTGGCTTTTCGTACCTCTTGAAACTCTTCCCCTGATATAAGCTGAAGATTTAGGATGCCAACGTGCGTTCCTGCGTTTATGCGCGCCTGCTCTGAGACCACGGCAAAAACACAATGTACTGCGCCTGGATTAGACGGGGAACAGCATGGTAGCTTCTAGTTACGCGCGTATTTCGTTGATGCTGAGCACAAAACCCACCGTTCCCAAGTCTGCTGATAAGCGCGAGCTGTGGATTTACTAATATGATTTCAAGATGATTTCTCCGCTTTTTACCCAGCATGGTTGCCCCGTTCTCACAGACAACTCCACTAAAAGAAGTGAAACCAACAGCGCATGCAAAGAATGCCGCTCACTCATAATGCAAGAAGTTTAGATTACCATGGAAAGTTTGGGCCAAAATGGTCTTGAGCGCAAAGGCAGTAGCTGAGTTCACTGTCTAGAAGTTAACGACCAAGCAACGAAAACTTTGCAAGCCCAGTCGTTAATTATGATGGTGCGCAACGCATTATGAATTCTAACTAGTCTTTGGAAGAGAAAGTTACAAGTCTTGGCAGTAGCATTAGTACGAAAAAAGCAAGCAAAGAAACGACTGGTTGCAATGAGAGGAATGCTTGTCATCCAACAGAAGAAAAAAAAAGCAAAATTAGCAGGAGAGTTGTGCATGTTTGCTAAATGCCGTCGAGCTAAACCCGGATACTGTGGTAGTCGTCTTAGCAATTTTTTTTAATTCTCCTATGCGCACGAAGGAAAGGAGAATATAGAAACAGGGCAATATAAAAGCAAAGAGTCTTTAAATCAGCCTGACGAGAATGAACACGTAGGGCTTTAGAGTGGTTCGCAGAAATCTTCACAGAATCGTCGGGCTTTCATGAATGCATTTTCAGGAGTTGCATTCCGTGCACGGCACAGATCACTTTGTTTCGCCCATATTATTTTTCCCCGAGCTACAGGCGCGGCTCCTTTTCATGGTAGGAAAGCGAACCCCCCCCCCCCCCCCCCTCCCGCCTTCCTTCCCCCAATAATATTTTTGCTTTCTGTGGGCACCGTGTGCTTTATAACCATTTCGTGGTGTTGGACAACTTGGTCACAAGTGCCTTGTGCTGCCCCACTTTCCCCCGCCCTTGCATCCGAAGTCTTTTCTCCTGATCCTTTGTTTCACGTATTCTTTTCCGCCACTACCTTCCTGATTTCCTGTTCCAAAAGTGTCATTACATTGTTAAAACTAATTTCTGCACAGACTTCTTCCTTTCGTTTTTCGCTCTTTCTTCACGTCGAAGCTTTAAGGCCTCACTGATCTCAAGAGAAGTTTTCTCCGACTGCTATTATGAGCTTTCTCGATCCGCGCAGAAAAGAGAATTTCCAACACAAACATTACCACTCCCGCTTTACACGCGGAAACCAAATTCTGTTTGTGTCATGCTCAAAAGTGCACTCCATTCTTAATAAATATTCTGCGCTACATTCTTTCCTTATTGTTGCCCTACGCAACCGAACATTAAGCGTGTGCATACGGAGGAAATGCCATCCGCATTTCCGTGAAGGAATTAAACAACAAATGTGTTTAATTTGTTTTCGCTCAAACCTAATGGCAGCGCATTAAGGCGAACGAGGTTGTACATGTGGCGCTCAGTAGATTTAGAGTTAAGCGAAACCTGGGAGGAGAGGAACGATGAAGTTGCCGTAACCGCCACTGAATTCGTGCTGCTGCCACTTGTTTCTCATAAAGTATTCAGTTGAACTTGCACGGCTCGACGCTGGCGGACAGCACTCCCGCGAGATACTGCGATTTGTTTGATGAAGGAGATTTTAGGGATAAACATTACAGTTTAGGAACTCGTGCCTTGCGAAAATGCTTGCTCTTTAAAAGAGCGTACAAGTGTCTGCGGAGCCACTGCAAGCAAGATGTCTAGCTTTGGTATGTATACATTGGAAGAACTATATTAGATATTTCATCTGGGGCTTCACACAATTTTTAAAAAGACGCTTTTTGAGCTACAAGAGCGCTTTTTTCGGCACAGCATTGTCAGCAGCGTTGTACATCAGAACACAGCTAAGATGTCCAACTAGCAGGCTGGTTAATATTATTGAATAGTTAACTTTTTAGCATTACTGTCAGGCTCCCTATTTAATGAGAGGCGTGTAGCCCACCGTAAGTAATATCATTATCAGTTTTTAGAATTTCGATAGCACGGTTACTCTGACCGGTGTGGCCCAAAAATTTTTGGCTATTTCTAAGAGTTACATGCCCTGTAGCGATTGCTTTGTCTTCAACTTTCTCCAAAGCACATGTATTTTGGAGCGATGTAGCCAAAATTTGTTGGGCCAAAGCACTGAAGGTAATCGTGTTTTCGAAATTCTATAAACTGATGTAATATTACGTAAGGTGAGCTACACGCCTCTCAATATTTAAAGAGCCTAAGAATAATAGTTAAAGAGTTAACTTTTCAGTATTAGTCAACCAGCCTGCTAGATAGCACGTCATAGCTGCATCCTGAAATACTATATCGCTGCGGTGGCTCAGTGGTTATGACGGTCGGCTGCTGACCCGAAGGACGCAGGATCGATCCCGGCAGCGGTGGACGAATTTCGATGGTGGCGAAATTCTAGAGGCCCGTGCACTGTGCGATGTCGGTGCACGTTAAAGAACCCCAGGTGGTCGAAATTTCCGGAGCCCCTCACTACGGCGTCTCTCATAGCCTGAGTCGCCTTGGGACGTTAAACCCCATAAACGAAACCAAACCAAACTATATCGCTGCCAATACTGTTTCGAAAAAAGAGCTCTTCATAGCTAAAAAACCAATTTTCAAAAAATTTTTAAACAGAAGTTGAAACACCCTGTATTTATGGCACCTGGTCGTCCTCTGTGCAGCTGAGCACTACACAAACCACTTCGTCTGGTTCTCTCTAAAAGTGCTTTGAAGCGCATTTCAATATACGTACTATATGTTTTTCATGGTTAAGGACACTGCTTTATGATCTTCCTCTTACCTATCGCGTATCTCGTACCTATCGCGTAATTAAAGTAGCACACTCTAGCGGCACTCATTTCTTTGTTTGCCTTGAACATCGGCCTAGTAAGGACACTGCTCCGCAAATGCCTCGGCACTAAGCGCACAAATATGCCTTCTTTGCGGTAGCTACGACCACATTGTTCGACTATATTTTTTCACCGCGTAGCTCGATATGAAGATTGATTGCGCTCGATAACTTTCTCAATCTTTGGGGCTATTTTAACAGTCTAATAGATGGTTGGTCGCCAATTCCTCGATTTATCTTTCATGCTCATGTTAGTTACGTATCTTTTAGTTACTTGAAGCACCACCTATGGGCTCTCTCTTTCTCTCTCTTACCGTGCCTAATATCTACACTCGACAATGTGTGGTCGACTGTTGGTCCACTGGGACCATATGACCACACGTAGCGCATTCCTGAGTGCAAGCCCTTCTGAGGCACATGCGTGAAACGACACAGTTCTCGCTCCCCTCAATACATACGGATGTGACTAAGAATTTCTGCAAGTGTTTTAAATAAGAAAGCATTACTAATCTCATTACGAGAAAAGCCGGCGGCGTGTGTGAGTGTGCGTGCACTAGCAGGTGCTACAGTCAATCCCAGCGATTGCAAGACAAGAAAAATAGGGTGACATCATCAAGCGGCCATGTGACGCATCCAGAAAGCCGAGCACCGCCACTTCAGACAAACCCATACATGTTGTTCGTCTATATACATTCTGCACTGCTTTAGCTCCTCTTGCGCCGTAGTTGTCGATTATTTTAGCACTACTGCTCTGGAACTACATTTGTCCTCATTTTCCTTCTATCGTGCTGTTGAGAACATCTTCTTTTCTTTATTTCTCTGTGTTTTTTTTTTTTTTGCAGCTAAGTTGCTCCCGGCTTGTCACATCCGCTGAAGACGTTTGTATGCCCGTTTCATATGGAAATGCAAAAAATACGTCCGTGTAATTTTTACAACATTCACCTACGCTTTTCGCAAAGCCATTGCCCGAGTCTGATATTGAAGCGGCAGCTTCAGTTCGTGATGCCAAGGCTTGCTGGGTTGACACCTCTAACAAGTCGGCTGTTAACTCAAAGGTGCCTGTGAACTTATGTACTAAGTGCTCTCATTCACCTAAATGAATGGTGACCCAGCGGACGGATGTTCAACTTGCGGTTCAGAAGTGTTCGCATTTTTTTACAACGCCTAGATTGTTGGCAGAACTAAAAGCCTTTTACTGTTCATGCATCTTTGTTCTTGTAATGTTCATAACGCTAAGAGCAGATCGTGCAGAGCTTTAGTTTAGGTGAGGATACGTTCGGTCACATATGTTCATATGTCGTAAACACAGATTTTCTATCTGAGGCTACCATCTTTTTTGTGTCAGCAAGGCTATCAACTTTCAATGAGCACTGCGATCACCTTCATTAATAGATTAGTTTATGTGCCTACAGGCATACGATTAAAATATATGCAAGAGAGAGTAACAAAAATAGTGTTTTAGGGCAGTCCGGCTGCTTCAGGCCTCTTCCGAAATTTAGATGTCACTAAGTGGGAATTTTTCCCACCCGACTGAGGATTTTCTTCGACCCCAAAGAGCACTTGTCTCCTTTTAAAGACGCTCATACGCTGTAAGCCTTGTGTAGCAATTACTTCCTCGACTCTGAAAGTTCAGCGTGGAGCAACTAAGTTATGCTATTGCCAGCCATCTTTAAATAAGAATGCTCTAACTCTAGTCATGAGGCGACGCCGTTAATGGAACCAGCATTTCACTCAGTCAGTAATCTGAATGAACATGACGCAAAATTTTCGCACCAAAAGCTACGTTTTCTTCATGCACGGCTGTGCCATTCACTGGCTTGTTCTTTTAGCATAAGCATCACACAAAAACAAGAGAAGATAAAGTGCTTTCCAAGCGAAACTCCTCCTCTCAAGAGGAAGTGCCCTAATGGAAGACGTCTCGACAACAACACGACGGCGCCGGTGTTGAAGTCGTCTGGTTCCGCTTGCGTCACCCAATGTTCTTCGCTTTCTTCTCTTTCATTGATATTCTTTTGATGGCAAGAACATCTGAGTCCTTCATTTCTCCACCATCTTTGTCGGGCAACTGACAGTACCAGCTTGAGGCATGGACGTCGACACATAGCGGAAGGCTTTTACTCTTCAGTTGGCACTTGAAAGAAATGGAAGGATCAGATGCAGCCATGTGCACTGACGTGCTTAAATGCATTAATCTTTTGTTTTTTGCAATTTTTTTTAGACACCTTGACTGGGCTTCAGTCATCCGTCCGAAAATTGCGGTATTCATTACCGTGCCCTAAATATGAAGTGTCCAGTGATGGCCATATCCACCATCTTTATACGCCGCGTTCTTGGGCAGACATCGACTAAAAGTAATATACCCTCAGCCTGCTTTACTGTGTTCCTCTGCTGCAGCTATGATTTCACCGTGACCAAGCGCGCCCAATCTTCACCCCACTTTTCAAACCGTGGTGCTTCTTCAGTTTTCAATTTGTACACTCCGCACCATGTGGATCACATCAACTTATTCCCATGAAAGTAATGAACGCGTCTGCAAGCTTAGTCATTCACTTCGAGACAGGCGAATTTTTTAGGTGCATTTGGCATCATGCGCAAACCTAGGGCACACTACTTTACTTTTTGTGAGCATGTGCCCTCTATAAAAAGTGAGAAAAACTGATTTATTGGCTTTCTTCGTTCTATAAACTGAAATATTTAAAGATATGCTGTTCATATGTTTGAAATGAAAGTGTTTTTCTTTTTACCGGCAAACGAGCAAGTGCAAATCTCGATTACTAACACAAAAGTCCTTGTGATATCAACGAACTTTTCCCACCACAGTATTTGTCTCGATAGTTACCATGCCTTCAGCACCACACCTGATGTTTTGTTTATAACTATTAAATTGCTGCAACCGCATGAGAATAAAGAGAAACCAGCCACGCCAACTGGTTAACTGTAACACGGTCCATATTCTGCTGCAGACATGAGACGCGAGCTGAAAACATTCAATACAAGGGCTCGGGTGGATGTGAAAGACGGCATTTTTTCGAAAATATGCTTTGCATTAAAACTGAAGCCACGCGCGTGCACTGCAAGGCATAAAGCAACAGAAAATGCAACAAAGAGTGGTGCACAGTGAATGCCGAGGGTGTTTGCTTTGGAGCGGAAGCAATATTCACCATAATACATTGACCGCTCTGAAGCAGACATAATCTGTTTCCAGCATTCTCCCGTGTAGTTGGTACGGAAAAACTAGTCTCGCTTGCAAACGGTCGTCCTGGACGTTCAAGCGCGTCTAGGATGTAAACCGGTCGATGAAGCCAAAGAAATTTCGCTGACGTCTGTGGTATGAAGCCGAATGCTAACTGAAGCCAACAAAGTGACCTGGTCATTCAATGTGAAATGTATTGAACAAATTTCACCATGAGAAGAACGCTGAAGCTGGAAACGAATCGCACGTTTCGGCCACGATTTCTGATCCCCGTTGCTTATTCATTTCGTAGCTGTAGAGAACCCGCTGCTGTGAAGCATGCGAGGCTGAGTTGCTTAGTTTCACGTATGCAAGCATAAAACACCGGAAACTTCGGAGTGAAAATAAAACAACACAGCTGCTGAACAGCGCGTGGGGTAATGGCAAATGTAGCCAGCTTTCAAATTCCCAAAGAACCAAACTTCTCGTGCATAAGGATCATCATGAAGATTTTAATGCAGTTATGAACTTGAACAGAGCAGTTCAAGACAACTAAAGGTAATCTGCAGTACACGAAAAGAAATTGAAAAGGCAACAAGATTACTACCGCTTTCTCGGTTTGGCGGAGGCAAAAAAAATGAGTTCTTTCGTTAGTTCGTTTTCTTGGCCTACTTCTAGACATTTATTTATTGTCTTGGGTGCAGCATGGCCTTAACAAACCGGTAATCGATCCAGGAACCTCCTTGTTCTCTGGAAATGTAGGAACCTTTGCAGCACCGATCATATCTAGATGAACAGGGCTGGTCAAAAGTTTCCGGGCCTACGAGTCTACTTTTCCTCTGCGTAGCTGGACACTTTCGATGCTTGTGAAGTTACCAAGGCAGATAAGAGAGAGAATAACACGCGTTCTCACCTTCCCAAAATTCTTAGCCTCGCATACGATGGCTTTGACTGCTGCATGTCTCCACTGCAGGGGTGCAGGGCATAAATGCATGATCTGATGTGTTCGAAAATCTGACCATCTACATCGCGGAAGTTCTCCCTGAACACAGCCCATTAGTTTCCACTCCTCCACTGGCCACTGCTTAAATTGTCTCTGTTCACCTGCATTGCGAGCTTGTTGCCTACATATGCAGCCATCTAAAAAATTCATATCAGCTCTTTCGCCCCAACGTTACCAATTTTTAGCCTTATGCTCCACGCGATACGTCGCCTTGGAGGGTTGCTGCCAGTCGCGTAATGTGCATTCACCACCGGATGGAAGTAAACATATAACTCCCACTTACCACCCATGCCTAAATACTAGTTCAAGCGCAAAAGAAACAACTTATATTTTTTAACGTAAAAGTTTTGAAAAACAGTCGATAATACCAGCGCACATGTTTCGCAAAACGGAAGAACTTGCCAAAAGTAAATGCTAGACTGGAAGAGCCACGTGCATGACAAATGATTGTCCCGATTTCCACCAGAACGATTTGGTTCACGTCCTCTCTTTTTTTCCGAAATGAGCTATTATCTCACACTCAGTCGCACGTGCTGCCAGAACTTTACAGCATAAATGCAAAACCGTCGAGTGCAGGATGCCGTAGAGACCTTGCACCTACACAGGGACAGGAAAACATGTTAGATATTTCGTAATCTCCTTCCACATTTCTTGGGGCTGAACATTTATTAAAACAAAGGAAGGAAAGTAATCCTAGAGTAATCCTTAATCCTAGTAATCCTTAATCCTATCCTATTATTTTTATTTCTTTTAATTGTGCACACTAAAGCTTGTCTATGAACGTGCCATTCAACAATGAACTCGCTTTTGGTGAGCTCTAGGATTAAGGGGAGACAGCGTAAACGCCTGCATAACCCCGAAGGTGGCAACACAGCTAGCCAGGAAACAAATACCATATTGTCATGCTTTTGTTTAAAAATGGCTGGCGAGGTTCTTGGTTTGAGACGTGTTGGTTTCGTTTGCTATAATACAAATACTCGGGTTTCTGCCATGCTGATTATTTTGTCGCACTCTAAGGATGGGGCTGCTGATAACCCACTGAGTACGCGGGTTGACTTTTGGCCCCCATGGAGTCGCAGTCCTTAGTCACATTGCGTGAGACCAAAGGAGGAAGTTTGGTGACGTTCAGGATTAGAAGAACGGGAAGCTGGCAGTGCTCAGTGAGTACGGCCTATTTTCGGCGTACAGGCGAACTCCACGTTTTGCACCACTAAGGTATTGTTCTATTTTTATTTTTCCTTTCGCATTTTCGGAAAGTGTATAAATAATCAAACTACCGCGGTGTTAAAGGAGCGCCCGACAGCGGATATAGGACTGCCAACGCCTGGCTTCCAAGAATGTCCCAATAGCAGCGATGCATCCGAAAGCAGGATAGCGTCGTGAACGTTGTCAAAAACATAATGAAAGCTTAAGCAAAAAACCCTGCGTAATGAGGTCGAAAAAAGACATCTGTATGAGAGCGATTTCTTCAAGGTAAGCACCTTCGACAGTGCTATCACTAGCCAGCAAAAACTTGTTAGGTGAGCGCAGTCGAAATGAGTGAGCTCTGATAAAAAGAGTACGATATGATTAAAACTTTATTCTAAGAAATTTGGTTCGTACTTGAAACATGAGTCACCGGAGCCAAAAAAAAAAAAGAAGACCAGAGGAAACTAAAGCTAGGACGAACGCTGTAAGCTAACTCTTAATTATCAAGGGGTCTAGCGCAATATAAGCCAACAGCACCGGACCTCGCGACAATCAGGGAGCCAATGAAGGAATCGTAAGGAAAACTGATCAGGTGCTGACCGCCATGTTGATACCGAAAACCGAAGAAGCCCAACCCGTACACCCTAACACATCGATTCACGCCCGCTAAGGGAGTTCGAGATTCTTGGACGCTGGCTGCGGCAATCAACGGCGGTGGGAGCTTTCCAGGCCCTCCTGAGGTTTTTAAGTGTGTCGGGCCTGCTGGACAGGCTGTGACTTTACCTAAGACTTTTCGTCTTCTGCTTTTTCTTATCTCCCTATTTTCAATTACTCCCCCTTATATCCCCTCACTCCTTTCCCCCAGTTCAGGGTAACACACTGTTTTCATATACCGGTTAACTTCCCTGCCTTTACTCCTCCTCTTACTCCTCCTCCCTACAGAAAGCAGATTAAGGTGTTTTGTTTCAGTTAGCTATCGATTTCAAGAGACAATCGGGATTTTAACAAGAATTTCTACTCCACTTCAGGGCGTGTAATGTCACACGGAGCCCGTGACCACTGGTAAGAATACAGTGGAGCCTCTTATGACCATGACGAGGGAAAGAGCTTGCGGCTGATTACGATGCTTGAACCCTCTCACTGTATATAGCACCCGGGTGGTCGCTGGGGAGGCTCGATTAATTTCTGTACTACAACATAACACACCCCTAAGCTGGTTGTCTATAAAATCTGCAAGCATTTGTCATGATTTTGCGTAATGAAACCCACTCTGGACTCAAAACAATTATTTCTTTCTCATTATCGAAACAAAAAATTGCTGAGGCTCAGCTTGGCTAAGCCTTGGGAATGCGAAGCATCCCACGGCGACGGCACGAGGTGGAGGCCGGCTCTCTCATCCGATGTCACGTGGTGTGACGTCACGGTGTCACGTGGCGTGACGGCTAGGGGTCCGACGGCGCGAGGTGGAGGCAGGCTCTCTCATCCGATGTCACGTGGTGTGACGTCACGGTGTCACGTGGTGTGACGTCACGGTGTCACGTGGTGTGACGGCTAGAGGTCCCACGGCGACGGCGCGAGGTGGAGGCCGGCTCTCTCATCCGATGTCACGTGGTGTGACGTCACGGTGTCACGTGGCGTGACGGCTAGGGGTCCCACGGCGACGGCGCGAGGTGGAGGCCGGCTCTCTCATCCGATGTCACGTGGTGTGACGTCACGGTGTCACGTGGTGTGACGTCACGGTGTCACGTGGTTTCCCGGCTAGGGGTCCCACGGCGACGGCGTGAGTGGTAGCTCTAGCAATATGCTTCGCATAAAAATTCAAGCAATATCTTTTAGAAATATTTTCTCGACGGGGTAGCAATATGCTCTAGGCACACATGCGGGGTTAACGTATTGCCTAACCGAGACACGAGGTCTGTTTACGCTACGGCTCCTAAAGAAGCTGTTTTGCCGCTACTAGGTGTGCAGGCAGTGTCAGTATGAAAGGGAACACGGGAGCACGTGTCGTCAATGATTTTTTTACTCTTCCACAGAGACCAGGCGGCAATCGGCTGCAAAGACGCAAGCGCAGCAAGCTCGGGCGGCTGCTCTTTCAGTGCATGCGCCTGGTGCCACCCATTCTCGCCGGCTCTCAGCGGCAGCGTTTCGCGAAGCACGTAAGCCACGTCATCCCGCATTCCCTTTGATACTGCCGCGATTTGTACATACTTCGACAGAGGCGATATTCTGCAGTCTGCGCTCTATTTTCTGAAAACCCCATTGAAGACGGAGGTGATGCGAACGATCTCACTCCAGCGCTGTGAGCAAACTTACCACTTATTTTTCCTTTCAACTCCTTCAGGTGGGTCTGCAGGCGTAAGGTGAGTTGCCGTCGTACGCACCTCAAGATGGGCCGAACCCACTCGCGCTTGCTTTAAAGCGCCTGTCGTAAACACCAGCGCGTCTGTTGAAAAAAAGCCTTAGGTGGTAGATAAACTACCTGTAGCCCCATGCAGCAAAGTACGGTGAGGGCCTCCGCTAGTTGGTAATCCATGCTTGACACGAGTCGCGCAGAAAATACCAAAACGAATGAAAACGCTTTTCTGTCGTCTTTATTATTCCTTGCTTTTCGCCACCGCGATGGCTCAGTGGCCATGGCAGGGGGATCCTCACCCGAAAGACGCTAGTTCGAACCCGTCGCGGCGGTCGAATTTCGATGGAAGCGAAATGCTAGAGGCCCGTGTACTGTGCCATGTCAGTGCACGTTAAAGAACCCCAGGTGGTCGAAATTTCCGGGGCCCTTCACTACGGCGTCCCTCATAGCCTGAGTCGTTTTCGGGCGTTAAATCCCCCATAAACCTATTCCTTGCGTTTCGTCCACACTTTTTGTCGGGCATAACGACAAGCAGAGTTGTTGCAGTGTTTCATATCACGCTCACTTTAGTTAGGAACATGTGGATTAATGTGGCGCCCAGAAACATTCCAGCCTCTGCGCCAAATGTAACGGAGTCAATGCGGAAGCTGCAAGAAGGATTTTGTTGAGTGGTGCACATCTTGTCGATTCTCAGTGACGCTTGATTTTGCAAGAACAACTGCATTCAAGCAATTACGCATTTTACTACCTATTGCAGCACTGCAGTTTCGACCGGACAATTGTTAGAGAACGCATCAGTATCAGTAGCAAAGGTGTTTTTTTTTAGATATCGCGCCCAGCCCTGGTTTCTTAAAGTCTCGGCAGTGTTGACTCCGCACTTCACAACATATAACGCTGCGAGCAAAACAAAGAGGGTGTCCTACTTCTCTGGGAAGAAGTCGCGATCATCAACAAATAAATTGTTCCTGAAATTACACTAAACGTAATTCAAGACGTTAGAAAAAGAAGCCCTTTATTGCCGTTCTTACTTTATAACATTTGGATAGAAATTAATATTCTACGCGATATCATTTTAACACCTTGCACGATGTATGAAAAGTTTATATGTTTTTCTTTAAGGTTTACAGTGGTTTAACGTCCCAAAACGACTTCGGCTATGAGGCACGCCGTTGTAAAGGGCTCCGGAAATTTCGATCACCTGGGGTTCCTTAACGTGCACTCACATCGCACAATACACAGGCCTTTAGGATTTCGCCCCCATATAAATTCGACCACCGCGGCCGGGAACTAATTTGTTTAGAGTTTATATTAAACTATTGATCACTATTTTTGCGTTCAGTAGACTAAAATTATAAAGTCTGGCGATTATCTCTGCTGTTTCGCGATATTTCACTGAAGAATAACTAAGCATCGCAGCTTGCAGGAGTCAATTGCATGCGCTTACATAAAACGGCAAATAATTTTTCAAGGTCTCGATGTTTTAAAAAGCAAGCAGTCGTAAATAATTCATTCTGCTGACAGCACTTTGAACACTCAATAGCACTCATAGTGCCGACCAGCTGCCTTTAAGCCCTGCTAGCTAAATAACACAATCATGCGCCTCGCATACAGCGTATAATTAAATATGAGACGGTTGGCGGCTTTGTGTTCAGGAACACGATGCTTCTCAAAATGTAAGGACTAAATTGTGAAGACATCGTGCGCAGTAATATACCCCCCAATAAGTTCCAAGCTCATAACTCACGCAACACAGCTTGTATTTTGGCGTTCAAGCAAGCGCCAACGTCAAACACGATACCAACCTTCCTTTCCACATCGACTCAATACTCGGTAAATGCCCGGCCTCTGCCTCTTGCGGAAAAAACTTTAATGCGGTGTTTAGCATGCACGTGATTTACTTGTCGAAATCAGCCAAATTATTAAATTTTCACTACTCTTTTAGGCCAAGTGGAGCCGAATGATACTCTGCTGACACACGACCTAGTGACTGATGAAATAATGTCCTGGTATGAGTAAACTTCTAGATTAAATATTACGCACCTTAGGAACTTAGTCGGAGCAGTAAGGAAGAGTTATTAAATAGATTTGTAAAGTGACATCGCATTAAAAATTCGGGACAGTGCGCAAAAGAGTAGAATAAATATGATCAATGAAGGAAAAAAGTGTAAGAGCAATATGTACACCCTGAAATTCTGGACAAGCGTACTTTTTAACTGAAATAGTTTAGGAGAGCAATTTTTTCATGCGTCGTAAGGTTTCACTATAACAATTAATCTGCCCGCAGATCTCCCCTTGAGAATCTTGTGGTTTTTTGCTATTACCACTTTTGCTGTCGTCAAGTCATGCACCATTTATTTTCTTGGCAGTATTACCTACTCGGTGTGAGCGATGGACAAATTTTAAAAGAGAGATTTCGCTACGCATCGGAACAATGAACCATTGCTTTCATTGTTTTCGTAATATACTTACAACGTTTTACAGTTGCCTCACTATTAGCAATGAAAATTGGTTTTTTATCTGATTTTTTAAGGAATAAAAATGAACAGTAATCGTCTCACATCTCGGTGGACACAACAACCGCGCTGTGAGGTAAAATTGATGTAAGAATTCTGGAATTCTAGATGACGCAAACATTCCGAACGAATTATGATAAAAAATTACCGTTACTACCCCGACTCATAAATAGCTGCATTTCACCAATATTTCGGGTACAAAAACAGCTCCAATTCATATCATGGAAGAACGTCGGCATCATTATGTAGTCACTCATAGGTACACTACTATGCACGAGAACAAGATGACCAAAAGAAAAGAGAAACTAGCGATAAGCCAACCCCTTCCAACTTACCATGATATCAGGGGACAAACAGAAACGAATATTATTCTTGGGCAATGCAAGCAGCGGCGAAATTTACACATATTTGACACACCAGGAGAACGAAATATGCTTAATATTTCTCAAATAGTGCAAGAGTCCCCCGCCCAAAACAAACGGACAAGAACGGCGTGCGCTTCTTGTACCTCGCTGCATGGTTACAGATGACGTTTTTTTTTGTTACATACAACAAGGGCACAACAAAATGCACTCGGATGAGGTTTGGTTTATGGTTTATGAAAGGTTTAACGTCCCAAGATGACTCAGGCTATGAGGGACGCCGTACTGAAGGGTTCCATAAATGTCGACCACCGGGGGTACTTTAGCGTGACAGACATCTCACAGCACAAGGGCCTCTAGAATTTCGCCTCCATCGAAACTCGACCACCGCGACGAGGATCGCACCCGCGTCTTTCGGGCCAGCACCCGAGCGCCATATCCACTGAGCCACCACGGCGGGTCCCCCAAAGTGAAAAAGAGAAGATGCAGTAGGTGGAGTAGAGCCTACCTTGGGGATTTCCCTAAACCAAACCAAACCAAACCAAACCAAACTTTATTTATTTTACAAATGTGCATACAGTCTTTAGGATGAGCCACAGGCCAAAAGCTAAAGAAAATAGCTTGAAAATGCCTGTGGCTCATCTAAGAGCCATTACAAAATAATAAAATAAACACATGCATACAACGGTGGCAGATCGCATACGAGCACACTGTAGAAAGAATTTAATATTTACGATTGAACTGATGGTACACAGAGATGTAGTTTGAAACTAGAAAAAAACAATTAAAACTGAACAAATGCATTTGAAAGTTATACACTGCTGGGTTGATTACAAAGGGGAAAAGGACACCGATACATACACAAACTACAATATATGAAAAGAAGTTATGGAATATTATTTACACACATTTCACAAACGTTCTTCCTGCTTCGCAATTATTCATAAGTTTGCTCTCACCCTAGTATAAGCTTGCCGCCCCGGTTAGCTGAGTTGGTAGAGTCACTGCTCCTGTGAACCGATGGTCCCGGCTTTGAATCCCGGGGCAGGACGAATTTTCCATCAACTACGAAGTTTTTGAGAAAGCTGTATAGCTTTTCTATGTGGACATATGGCTACGCTTGGCCGGATGTCAATGAGTAATTGCTCCCTTATTATCAAAGGGTTTTCCAATGCGGTCATTATTAATAGCTGGTGAATCGTACAGGTACTATCACGATGGGAAGAAACGCGAACAACGTGACACCTACGCGCTCTGCTATCCGGTTTACTTTTGGTAAGAATAGCCGTAAGAGTCGTAGTAAAATTCATCACGGACTACTTTCGCGTATTTCCGCGACTACTGAAGTAAAAGTGGGATCGAAATAAATGCGAAAAGCGGAGCGTCTAGGCTCAGCTCTGTTCGCGTTTCATTCCATTGTCCCTGTAAGTTTCACACTTCTTGGTTATGATCAGCAGGCGGGTATATACCTCCGGAAGACACTACTAGGTTATAACACACGACCACCGAAACACACTGCCAGCCTATGCTTGTGCATTTCGGATTTTTCTGGGCACTGCCTACCGTCGTGCCGTCGATCGCCGCTTACCAAAAGTCAGAAGGTTATTCCAAATGCGATGTTTAGTACAACTGCACGTGCAATCTGGGACCCGATCCAGGATTACAGCATACGTAACATTGAAGCCCTGCAAAGCCGTGCTGCTCGCTTCATTTTCTCGGACTGTTCCCCGTACACCTGTGTTACATTTATAAAAAATTGTGCCGAATTAGATCGCCTTTCACTACGGCGAAAACACGTTCACTTATCTCTGTTTAACAAGCTTTATCACCACGACGTTTTGCATGATGACTTCTTTCAGCCACCTTATCTTATTTTCTCTCGCCGTGATCATCCCTACAAAGTCAATCGCCTAGTGTGTCAGTCATCTCTTCATGCAATCATTTATACCGCTATCATTCATACCTAAAACGATAAGTGACTGGAATAGCCTGCCATCAGATATTGCTACCGAGGTTTACCCAGACAAATTTCAGAAAACGCTCCATACTCACCTCAAAATCTGACCCCCCTGTGCACCGCTGTATTTTTTTGTGGTTAATAATGCTTCCTTTGTGCTCCCTCGAATGCCACTACCTTATTTCAGATTTTTTTGTATTCTTAATCTGCGCTGAAAGTAGTTTTTTCTTCTGCGTTGTCTTTGTACGAGGTCTGTTAGAAAAGTATCCGACTTTATTTTTTTTTGTGAACACCTAATGGATATGAAAAAAGCGCGCTTACACCAGCAGACCATGAAACCTCGTGCGCATGCACGAACTTTTTCCCGCCTGCCGATAGCGTCAGTCGCTGGGAAGCAACGTTTGAGTGAGGCAGTGCGCAGTGCTCTCGTCGGTTTTTTGTTGCAAGGAAAATGGCGGAGCGAGAGGAGCAGCGCTACTACCTCAAATTGTGCCAGAAACTTGGCAATAGCCAAGTGGAAACCATTCGAAATGTTCAGACGGCTTTCGGTGATGATGCTATGAGCAACACACAGATTAAGCAGTGGTGCAACTGGTTTAAAGACGGCCGCACATCTGTGGAGAGAGAGCCACGCTCCGGCCGGCCATCAACATGCCTAAATTACCAGATAATTGCCGAAGTGAACGCTGTGGTGATGCGGGACTGTTGTGTGACTATCCGAGAAATTGCGGAAGAGGTGGACATCAGCAATATTTCTGCACAACTCCGTTATCACCGAAGATTTAGCCATGGAGAGAGTTGCGGCGAAATTCGTGCCGAAGCTGCTGACGGTGGAGAAAAAGCAGCTTCGTGTTAAAGTCTCACAGGAGATGCTGGATTCCACAAACAGTTACCCTGACTTGACCGACGCCGTAATCACTAGTGACGAGTCTTTGGTGTACGGGTACGACCCGGAAACCGAATCCCAGTCGTCACAGAGGACGCATTCCACGTCACCAAGACCAAAGAAGGCCCGCCAAGTGCGCAGCAATGTCGAAGTGATGCTGACTGCTTTTTTGACTCCCTCTGTGTGACACAAGACGAGTACGCACCCCACAGGATCAAAGAATGACTAAAGAGTACTACAGGGATGTCCTCCATCGCCTACGTGGTGCTGTGCGGCGCAAGAGACTGGAATTGAGGTCAACAAGAAATTGGCGCATCCCTCGCGGCATTGCTCCTGCACATTCCTCGCATTTGATTCAGACTTTTCTGGCGAAAAACCAGAATCCTGTAGTTCAACAGGCTCCTTACTCTCCTGATATGTCCCCCTACGACTTCTGGCTGTTTCCTAAAATCAAGAGGCCATTGAAAGGAGCGCGATTTCAGAAAAGAAAGGACATTATGGCTGCAACGACAGCAGAGCTAAATTCCATTCCGAAAAGGGCCTTTTCGGAATACTTCCAACAATGGCAGCACCGCTGGGAGATATATATGGAGCCCCAAGGAGACTACTTTGAAGGTTGTTAGGTTTCTAACGCTCGAGTTATGCCAGTTTTTTTTCTTCGGCCAAAGGTCGGATACTTTTCTAACAGACCTCGTATTCTTAATCTCAGCTGTTTGAATCTTTACGCTTTTCTATTTGCTCTCTGGTGTTGTTGTCAATGTTAGTGTTGTTTTAATTTTCTTTTTTTACAATACTTCAAAAATGGTGTCTGTATTGTTTGTTCCTCTCTTTTCCGCACCTTTGATTTTGAACAAAGTGTTATCAAAGGGTTCCGTTCCCCCCCCCCCCCCCCGCCCCCCCACACACACACACACCATGTAATACCCTCCCCGGAGGGCCTTTAGGGTATTTGAATAAGTAAATAAAAAAATAAGCTAATGCTGCTGCAGCTCACTGGAGCCGGTGAATAAGAATGGCCGAGTTATTCAGGCATTTTTAAAAAAAGCGGGATTTATACCCCGCTGTTTCTGCAGTCTATACGATTATTTCTCAAAATAAGTTTAGACGTTTGAGCACTATGCAGAACTTTTCGAGACTGCCAAAACTTGCACAAAGAAACTTGCCTCTTTTCAGATTCCTCTCCTCGAAAGATAACACTATCGCCACTGGAATTGATTACTTAATTAATAATTAAGTATTTATTCGTTTTCGGAAATGAAAATGCGTGCGTTCAAAACAACTGCGTTAACACCCATGCATTCAGAGGTCCCAGCGCTTTGGTTGTTGATTTGATGAATTCGGGAGCTACATCTGTTTGTATTTTGTAGTGACCGCAATGCTTGTGTATTTCACACCAGATTGGTTTTGGTTTAAGGGGGTTTAGCATCCCGAAGCGACTCAGGCTATGATGGATGTCGCAGTCGAGGGCTCCGGAAAATTCGACTACCTGGGCTTCTTTAACGTGCACTGACATCGCACAGTACACGGGCCTTTATAATTTCGCCTTCATCGAAATCCGACTGCTGCGGCCGGAATCCAGCACACATCCTTCGGGTCAGCAGCCGAGTGCCATAATCTTCGAGCTGCCACGGCGGCTTTATTTCACATGTGAGAAACAATGATCCTATGTTGTGTCTTCTTCACCTCACGATTTTTGTGCCGTGTGACAGAAGTCAAGTGGTTAATTCAGCGCCAATCTCTAGAAGTACAAGCACGAACACACGTTTATTACAAATGATCGAGGGAAAGCACACAGGATTTAACTGCTATTGCAAGCGAGTTTTTCAACACATCTAGATGTGAAAACTTTTCGCTTCCGGACGGACAGGATTTAAGGTCAGCATACAAAAAGGCCTGGTTCGCTGAACCGGCATGGGCCCTCCCCTGTCGCGCAATCTCTGAGGTCATGTGTGAGGATTACGAACACCGCCACGCGAATGATCTGCACCGTGACCCTGAATGCTCCATTTCGACACATCGATCGCGGCAGCTTGCTGATGCTAAGTCATGGGCCCTGTTTTTCAGAATAGTTATGGCAGAAAAATACGGCAAGCCTTATTCGAACTTCGCGCCAATTATTCGAAAAGTATTCGAAAGTTTAAGTTCACATTCGATGTGTTCCTAAAAATATTGAATAAACATTATTTGGTTGGTTCGAATAATCCAATACGAGGATATTCGATCCAGTAATCGAAATTTTAGAGTATTCTAGCGCCTTTACTCACCGAAACTTCGGACGTTTCTTTTGGAACAACATTTCCGTTCCTCTAAGCGAGCGCAGCTCCTTTTCTCTCCAGCGTACTCGAGTTCTTCAAGTACGGATCCATTTTTCTCTGCCGCGATAGCGGAAGACTGAATGGTGGCACGCCGATGACCCATGTACCATCCGGGTAGGATGCTGTGACGTAAATTTTGTGGTCGCAGACAAAAGGAGTGAAACCGGTTCACCTTGATCCATGGAGGTGCCCCTGTGATAGGCGCATGGTGCCAGGTCACGTCATGACACATCAAGCACAGAAATATCAATAGGTTCTCTATAAGTCCAAAGGACTGATACTAAGAGCCAGTACACGTAATGCAATGCTGCTGAAAATCAAGCGAATGACAACCTATGCAATATTTTCGGAATGGTGTACTCGCGGCCGTCTGAATACAGGAACAATTGTTGGACATTCATAGAGGTTGCTCTAGTCGGACATCGTGAACTCGGCTAACATTCTGTTCATACTGATCACAAGAGCTGTTTCAAAGTTATCTTTACAATGGAGTGCCCAAGACGGTGCAACCGCGCTGTTGTCTTCCCCTGGGGCAGCTATTTTCTTTGTTTTCCTATTTCGCTGCTTTTACCGAAACGCAATTTTTTTATTGTCTACAGAATTGTTCCTACGAACGTTAGCTTTGCCGCACAGTTGCGTTTTTAGGCTTCTCTAATACCTTTATTTCTTATTCAGAATAGACGCGCGAACGCAAGCATTTCCGCAATTTAGAGGTTCACCCCTTCCTGCGGTACACATTCGATGAAATCCTCCTTGGAGCCAGTTCTCCGAGCCTGCAGATTGTGGCGACAGGTTCGGTCGTACCCTCGCCACAGCGCCTGAAGACGACGGGGCGAAAATGCCGACTCGTAAATCAGTGCCCCACGCCAAGCGAAACGACCACTTTACGCCAATTCCATGGAGCGCGGTATTTTTTTTCCGTCTTAACGCTCCCTGCGGCCCTCTTGTTTTACCTAGAGAGTTCATTTCTTTTGCAGTCGTAAAAGGGGTCTTCACCGCACAATACCCCTTGGCCTTTTCTTTTTCGCTTGCGTAGAAAAAAGGAAAAGGAAGCTGAATGATCTCAGGCAGGATTAGATGATTTAGGCTGGTGGCATAAGTGATGGCGCTGACGTTTATGGCCCTATAACGTCAAACTGTAAGCCGTTCAGAGCGATGAAAAAAAAGGTTACAAAAAGCTGGAGCCAGCATATTACGTTGGCTGAGGCTAAAACATGGACGTGAAACCAACGCCTAAAATGAAACGAAAGAAGAAGAGGTTTTCAAATCGTAAGGAGATCCTGAGTGGGCTGAGAAACTTCAGTGCCTTCATCTTGAGCAGCTTTTCTAGGGGAGTTTCAAAAATGATGCACGCGAATGGGCTCAAGTATACGGACGCTTTTTACAGAAATTCGTCGTTAAAGTTTTCAGTGCAACGCGATTTGTTATACGCAAGTGGTTGGCATGAGGCGAACGAAAGATTCATATTTGGACTTTACGCTTTCGTGTCGCGGTCCCCATGCACTACCAGACTCGGTCACCACGTGGTCTGCACACGATCAACACGTGGTCGCTGCACACTGGAGGTTGGTCTACTTCCTTACCTCTGACATAAGTGAAGCAGTGCGAAATAAGATGCTCCAAGGCAAACGAAAATGGGACCTCTCTCACCTCTAACGATTCCTGTAGACTAGTCTCGGTCCATAGGCCTCCAAATTCAGAGCGAAAATAACAGGCCCTCCGTATTAAGCGCCTTCACGCCACCTCCGTCACCGATCGTGGGCTGTCGTTATTGTCAACGTTTCGAACCGCAGAATGCTACAACCCCTGCAGACCGGCATAGCGTACGCATCATACCTTCCTTTCCTGCTTCCGAGAGGACGTTTCCCATCATATTTCAGAGCGCATAAAGCCCCTTAGGGCTCACGAGAGTTGAAAAGGTTCGATACATTGCCGCAGGCAGGCGTATACAGCGATGCGTGCTTCTAACGAGACAAGAACCAAGAATGACACTATGCTCACACCTTTAAAGCGAGAACCAATGAGACACGTAGCCTAAGAGCAAGGGCGCCACATGCTTCTCTGAGGACGTTTCGCTCACGCCGCCGCACTTGACGATGACGACGTCTAGTTTTCCGCCGAACGGGACCTATGACGCTATTGCGTTAAAGATGTCAGATGTATCAAGCGGTTCTAGACTCTGTTCAACCATTTTCATTCGTAGTGTAAGAGATGATAATGTGAACTTCAGGTCTGATCTCGGTTTTACATGCATTCCTTTTCTTGCCTGCGAGAACTAACACCCGTGTAATTCGAAGTGCAACAATATCTGGGACCTGGGTTGTATGGGCTCGCGGTGGTTGCACGCATGATTGAGTATCAGGTGCCCAAGCTGAGTGAGTTCAACAATGAGGTAACTAATCGAAGCAGGCACACCGCTTTCTCGACTATGGGACGCCATTTGAAACGGAAAGTACTGGGTGCGTTATGGAGTCCGGTGAGGGTACATTTATTGCGTAGAAGCCTGCAGAGCTTTAATACAGTCGCGCTATATGTGAGGCGTACGCTACGGCGCTAACGCTGTTGTATCGGGCGAAATGAATTTCGCATGAGAGAGACCTACGCCAAGGTAAAGTACACGCATAAACGGAAGCACGCACTTTGCACTCTGTCTCTTGGAATGCATATATTCGGCCTGCCTTGTTTCAAAGACAGCATTACTCACACCTTTATTCATGCGCCATTCACACAGTGTGCCCCTTTAAACGAAGATTAGCAGTAGGAGTAACAATAGTTGTCTCACCAACCTCTCTAGATTCATTTTACGTAGACCTGCATGTTCTGTTTACCACACGGATATTTCCATTCTTTCTACTCTGTCGCTTTGCCGCTGACAAAGCAAGGCCGCAGAGCTGCCGGCGGGTATGAAGAGATTTGACCCGCTCTCTTGAAATGATGCCTCCAATACTTTTGCTTTCTCCTGCTTCACTGGCAATCTCGTGCGCTGATACTCGATATGTCCACTTTTCTCCTATTCAGTAAATCCCATGAGTCGCTCGCTCATCAGGGAGCGCGACAATAATTCGTTGCCATTCGACGATGTAAGCAGCGCCTGATGAGTGGGCGCTAGCAAGAATATTCGTGGCTGCGGTCTCCAGCTGAGTTTGGGAACAACGAATGATTGGACACGCTTTTACCGCAGCTAGAGTACATCGTATATCAGCATGGCGCTTTCCTTGCGCCAAGTATCTCTCGTGTAACAGTGGTATTGGTTTAATTATATTTTTAGTGAAAGACCACTCAATTGTACTCGTACTATGTCAGTGTGTCTGTAGGAAAGAATTCATGAATTGGCCAGGTCTCCTAACGCTCTAACCTGCCGTAGATCCTCAACAACGCTCGGCTATTGACGCATGTTTTAGGAATATCTTTTTATGAAGATATTGTTTTCTAAATCTATACGAGACAAGGAAGTTGCCTTCTAGGAGTCATAAGTATTCTTCCTACTACTTATACAGGATAAGTGGTTAACACCGGTCCAGTTGCTTTTTGTTTAAGGCAACCACTCTATTGGATCTCGATTTAAATGAATACTTTCAACGATGTCCTAGCTGCAACCGCATTATTTGCTTCCGCCTTATAATACTGAACCAGTCTTCTTGAACATGGCCAAGGCAGGCGCCCAAACCGTTTACTATTTCAAGCTGCGACAAAATACAGCCGGTCGTTGACCCGTGGAAGGTTTCACCATGCGAACAGGCTAGTCGTGGATGCGAACAGGCTAGTCGTAAAGAACCCGGTATTTACGTGCAAATAATATCTTTTTTTTTCTTTTATATGACTACATCGCACCCCATGAACAAAGCCTCCGTGCTCAATAAACATCCACGATAAAAATTGCCTAACTGCAAGACCACCTTTCCTCGCACGCAAAACACGACCGCAACGTCGGAATTGCGATCCAACAACAGCGGCAGCAGCTTGTTCCGCATTTTACGCCCCTACAAAAGGAAAAACAAAAAAGTGGTAAAGCCACGGGAAGTGTTTATACGGCACACGTTTGCTAACATCACTTCGCCAGCATTCTTGGCACTGAACATCGTGGCATGGCCTTTTCCCGGGTCATTTTGTTTACAAGCAAGATAACCATGCCACGTTCTATATGCGCTTTCTTTTATTGGACACTTTCTTAAATACATCGTTGGGAAAAAGCGTTTTTTCTTGGCTGCGCTCCAAGCCGACTGAAACACTTCAGTTTATTTCTTTCTTCTTTCACGAATATTCTTTCATTCGGCTAGAGCTTTCCTTTCAGCTTTTACTGTTTTTTGGGCTACTTTCATTTTTTTTCGTCGTAATGCTATTTTTAGGCTTCTTTCAAGAGTGAAACAGTGCAGCCGCATTTTCCAAACGATAATACACTTTGATGAAGCATCTTTATGTAAGACCTGAGATTTTATGTCCCAGCTGTTTTAATATTGCCATATTTACTCTCTTCTCCTCGTTTATTTATTTCTAAAGCACAATAGAAAGCCTACCAGAGAGCTACTTAACGAATAGGTGGTTCTAGTATAGGCATAGTGTTCAAATATTCTCATTACAGAAACAGAATAGTAAAGCAGAATTATGAACAGTACGGATGAATGAAACGGAAGATTTCAAACGCCTCTTAGGCAAACAAGGCAAATGTGGTCGTGAGACAAGAGGCAGCGGTGAAGAAAAGCTACCCATCAAAGCTAACCCGCAACCTATGATTGTTAAACTGTTTGATACAAAATTAAAAGTTGACAATGACTTGATTTCGAATGCTACGGAGTTTTACACTTTATGCTGCAATCATTTCTTCTTACGCTGCCCGTTTTCACTCGAAACGCGAGTTTTATGATTAAGTTCAACAAAACCCGTTTCAGATAAACAATTCCTTTTTCTATATTTCCGGTTCCAAACAGGACTTGAGGCACCAACTGAAGGAGCAAGTGGTGATTCCGAATATCATATATAACTCTTTATTTTCCTCTTTATTAAATTACGCGTTTTCTCTATGGGCAACAACAACAGCTGGAAACATTAGCAAACTTACTGTCTTGCAAAAAAGGGCTTTACGCCTCGCCTGTAAAGTTCCATATCGCTTCCACACAGCAGCCCTATTCAAGAAGTACCACATAATACAAGTTTCATCGATGAACGATCACAGACTGTGCCGCTGATATAAACTCAGTTTAATAAAAAATAATGATGCCATCACTAGCCTAGCAAGGCTAGAGAAAAACATTTCTGCTTATAATGTGCGCCATCCTGAGATGTGGTATGTTCCAAAATGCAGAACCAATTATGGAAATCAAATGATAAAAATTAAATTGCCTACACTTCTGAATCACATGATAAAGGATGCTAACATTGACATATCAGATATAACACCAAAAGAACTGCGTTTATTGTTTGTATAATGTTGTGATATGATTTTCTAGTTCTTCTTGCCTGTTTTATACTAACTTTTTCAACGATGTTGCCATATCCGACTGTGTTCTCTTGCCGCACGCTTCTGTCCTACCCCGTGTGTTGGGGGGTCAGGGCTTTTCAAGCTGTTCACATAGCTTTTCTCCTGTCCTCCTCGCAGCATCTTTTTGTTGTGGAATAAATTTCAATTTCAATTCAATCTCAAAATGGACTGCGCACTCGTTGAACGCCTTCACAGTAGAAGATACAGAGAAGGAATACACTCAGAACGAATGAAGAACTGACGATACCCATTGATGTTTATTATTAAGACGACCATGCTGAAGACTCGTGACAGACGGAGCAGTAAGATCTAGAGCACATATGTGAAAACATCGAGAGTACGCGCCGACATATCCCAAAGAATATAAGTAACTGCGAGGAGCTTAAAAGCGTTTCTGACCCACGATCGTTAGTAATATGTGATATGTCTTTGCGGATTACCTACTTATTCTCAAACTAAGCAATTCAGCATAGATATGCCACTGTTAACAGCGCTGTGTTCCTGTCAGTTTCACATCGGGCAGACTGCTTCGAGGAGTCAGCCCTTCGACAGCACCCGTGGTCCTCAAACTTCGGCATTCAGGTAGTAAACAAGACTAATGGGCCTCTTTCTGTTGTGTTATTGATGCTCTTGGCGAATACTTCTTCTCTCGAAATAATTCTCCCCTTTTTTAGTGCGCCCATCATGCTTGTATATATCAGCTCTATTTTCACCACGGCGCTATGGGAGATCTCTTTCCTGTATCAAACCCCTCAGGGCCGACGATACCCCACCCCCACTCCTGAAAAGGCCAGAAGAAGGCGCAGTAGCGCTGGCTTCTTCGCCTCTGCATCAACATGGTACTGTGCCCGGCAGTGCTTGAACATTTCAATTCGGCCTTTTTGGGCGAGTGTCACACTGTGGGCAAGTGTTTTCGGACACGTATCACATGGTGTGGTCATGCCCTGCCAATCTTGCTGTCCCACCCAACCCGAGAGCACTGGGAGGCTGCCCTGCTCGGCTGCTCAACTCTCCAGGACCAACGAGCCCTGGTGACAAGAGCCCGGGCCGCCGCGGAGGCCACAGGGGTCCCGGACTAGGGATCCTTCCTAGTGATTGTGAGGGCCGTGCCCTTCAGGGACTACGCCCAATCAATACTTGTTTTGTAATTAGTACAAATAAATGTTTTACACCACCGGCTCTACCTGAGAGCCACAGATCGTCAAATAATCGCTTGGCAGTTATACTGAACATGTACTGTAGAAAATCATGTGCAGCATGCACTGTAACTGTTCTAAAAGGAAGGCAGTAACTCTGTATACGAGAAGCTTGTTCTCAAAATGAACCAAATGTAGAATGGGAAACTAAGACAAATTCTGCTCTAGTGAAAAGCTCGTCCATACATATTAATTTTGATAAGCTGTGGGAACAAAAGGTGCTGAGTTACGGAAAAACAACCTGCACGCTAATCCTACGTTAAATGAAAAATGAGCAAGATCCTGCTGAATTATGGATTAATATGGGCCAGATCTCCTGGCGAGACTATTTTTTGCCAGCTTTAGCCTAGCAGGTTCGACTGTTTGCATGATAGTTTCGTTTACTGCTTGCGCAGCGCTACCTACTCGTCGACTGCAAATGATGTGAAGAGATCGGCCAAAGATCTCAACTCAAACGACGACGAGAACGATGGGATCATTAACCCCGTCGCTGATAAAGAAAGAATGCACTGCTGCTAATTTGAACGTTAACCTCTAGCGCACTTGGTCGAGCGAGCTTAATGGTAAGCGGATTGTCATTTCAGGCTCATGACGAGTGTAGCTGGTCGTTTGTTTTCTGAATGTCTGCGTCCGGTTTAAGGCTAGCAGGGCTCGTCGAAAGCTTTTTTTTTCTTTGAATACAGATGGCAGCATGGGTACAAAAAGACCATTTTTGTACGATTTTGAAAAAGAAAATGTGTCGGTTAGGGGGTAAAGCGTTCAGTCGGAGTAGTTGGTAGCGACTTTCTCAATGCACAATTATACGGAAATTGGCCGATAGAGAACAGAAACGGTAGTACTGGACATTCTCCTGTCGTTTGGCGTCGTGTAAGCGAGTACGATTCCGCTGCCACTCATGAATTTAGAATGTCACAGTGAAGTAAAATGTATTCTTGATCGCATACACACTAGATGGTTTACTTTTTGGCTGCATAACTGGGAACACTAGAAAAGAAAACTCTCATATCAGTGCTTACGATCATCATCGTCATCAGCCTGACTACACCCACTGCAGCGCAAAGGCCTCTCCCATTTCTCTCCAACTAACCTTGTCTTTCGCCAGTAGTGGCCACCGTATCTCCGCAAACTTCTTCATCTCATACGCCCACCTGACTTTCTGTCGCCCCCTGCTACGCCTGCCTTCTCTTGGAATCCACTCTGTTCCCCTAAACACCAACGGTTATCTTGCCTTCCGATTACATGCCTTGTCCAAGCCCATTTCTTCCTCTTTATTTGATAGCACCCTGCTATTTCTATTTACTTGCGTCTTTTGACGCACAGAAGTGCCCTTGATTGCGCGTAATAAAATTTCTAATTGTTTTTCTGCTGTATACTCACAGCATAATTATCTCTAAGCATTGGTTTCATAAAAAGAGGTTGAAAACAACTGTAGAAAAGGTTTTCGTGAAAAAGAAACGCGTGAATCCGCAGTTTACATGTTGATGCCGACTGAACTATAATTGCTTAACTTTTTATTAGAGTGTGGTGCAAAGTTGCTCAGAAATGTAAAGCATATATTATAACAGCTTAGAAAGCACCACGAGTGGTCCGAATAACAAATTTTCGACCTTTTCTTGGTTTTAGTTGAGGTGAATTTGGCTCACATCGAAAAAAATTATCCTGTATTCATCGAAAGCGGTAAACTTCCCTCTGTGTCGTTTAGATCATCCTCAGAGCCGCACGTGCAACCAAAAGATGCTTCAGGAAGAACCAAAATATGAAATCACACAACACAACGGGCAAGTTTACTTTCCGAACATTGCTCCTTCGTCATTTTTTTTTTTTTTGAGCGAAAAACTGTAGTAGGAAGCTTAAATGCGATCATCTAGGCTTACCAGTGAGCAGGCGCCCAGTAAAACGCAGCATCAATGTTCTTCACGCGCCCCTGGGCCCGTTCTTTATCTTAGGGGATCACAGCTTAGGTCACGTGGGGCTAAGCTGTTCACGGTGCTTTTTCCAGTCGAGCACCGGTGCTGGCGGTGTTGTTGTAGCGAAAACATGTGATTAGGCCGAGTGCTCCTCACACCATCATGGCCGCTTTGTCTTTTTTGCGGTTCTGTGTGAGCGTGGATGTCACGCGAGGCGTTGAGCTCTTACTGTATGTCAGACGCGAGACCGTACGGCCAGCCTTCTGGGAATCAACACCCGAGATGCCGCGTGCTCTTGTGCGTAAGAGTGTCAGCAGCGACAAAACGTAACCGTATTTCAGACGGAAAGCTTCAAGGTTAAACCGTACATTGTGAAGAGATGAGAACACAATATGCTCGGGAGTTTCGCAAGTGTAAAAGAAGTGCATCCGGACTAGCTGCCTCCTAGGCCATGCCCGGACCGTCGACGGTGCCGCCGCCCGATAAAACGTATGCTAACGGTGAAATTGCGTGCTTCTAAGTCGAACAGGAGCGCGAACATCGCTGCGGGTGGAGCTTTTCGCTTCTTGTTAGCGTTAAGCTATAGCTTAGCCCCTGGTAATTTTTTCTTCGAGGTTCCATCCCTCTGCGCAAAGGTGCCATGCACACAGTGCTTACTCTTTTCGCTTCTGTTCTACGCATTACCGTTGCTGAGTTTGAAAGCATTTAGAAGATTCACGGCACGAGAACGAAGAGAGGGACGCCAAGGAGCGTCATAATAGGAACTCCCAGTTCAGACAACGCGTACCTTTTACGCACTTGATTTCTTAATTCTGCTAGAAGCACAAAGGATCTTAGTTGTCCATAGAGCGTACATCGACTCAATCTTCTTTGTACAGCATGGCTTAGAAAACCACCACCCTTGCGAAGATGGCTCCCACATATGAAAGTTATCAGATGAGTTGATCGCGAAGGCAAAAAGAGCGGTGCGGGACATGCACACGGGCATTGAAAGGAACCCTGTTTAAAGACTTCTCGTTCTAGGTCATAACATGAAATTCAGAGGAAAAGCATCAATAAGTTAGTAATGCTGGCTTGAATTTTGTTCTGTTACACCGAATTCCTTTTTCCCTTTTCATATGTTTGTGTCTGCTATACATGTCATTCTCTTATGTTTTATGTTCTTGTCATCTACTGAACTTATCTTATTATTTCTTCTTTCCGAAATCATCAGTGAAGAATACTTTTTGGACGGAAATCTCTGCCAGCTACCTCTTTTTTCTTTTTTTGTTTGTTTTTTGCTCCTAAGCACTCTGTTCCAGCCCCACTCCCCTCTGCAATGCTTTGGCGACTGATGGTAACGTGAATGAATAAAAAATAGCAGAATAAATGGTCAAGCGCAATAAAATAGAGGGCCTCTACCACATTCTTCTAATAGTATGCCTTATATATCTCCCTTTTTGGTTACTTTATTTTAAAAGCCGGACAGAGTTGGGATTTCTCTATATATATATTATTCACACCGGTGAAGGCTTTAACATGTGTACTTTGCACATGGAAGCTTTCGTTATCAATATTCCTTTACTCGAGGTTTACGCACGATAGCCTTAGTCTTAGTAGTGTTGTATTTTGTAATGGAGGAGTTGAATGCAAGACTGCAATGCATTAGCTGTTTCAAGAGCTGTTTTCTTCTAAAACTTTCAACAGAGGTGTACCCCTTCCATTGTGGTGGGAACAGTTATCGCAAGCATTCATTCAAAACGTACCATTGGAGAGACTTCAAACTTCGACTATTTGTTTTCCCGTGGAGCAGGTGAAAAAGCGCCCCCAAAGCGCAGAGTTTAGGCTTGAATTGAGGCATTTCATTTTGAAAAACGAATGAGCAACCATACATATTGCTTATTTGCTTTTCACTTTTTTAATAGTAATATTAGACTAGCTTTTTTTATGATATAACTAGCACAGCAGCCAGGTTATGCATAAGTTTCGCATGAAGTGAGCTTGCTGGAGGGCGGATTGCTGTCTCTGACCCGACGATTATGCCTGTCACAGTGGGTGCTTCTGTCGCTGCATGAAGAAAAACAGTGCATCAAAGAACCCTACTGTTGTCTAAGTGAGCCTGCACCGCAGGCCTGGTATTGTTCTCCTGAACGTTTCCATTTTCCCTTTTTCCTCCCCACATGATCTGTCCTGACACAGAATCTCAATCTTCAGCAGCTCCACCCTTCTCCCACCGACGTTCTTTTTACGTTACTTGATGGGGCTCGAAGCGTCCGCACAAAGCCGCAATTTGTGATCGCGCCTTAATTAAGCTCTTCTCGGAGTGAAAGAAGCTTCATAATGCTCACTTTCCGTACTGGACTGCTTGCATACATCGATCTTTTTCAGCGAGTTACGAATGAAAGTAAAGGGAAAATGTTCAGTTGTAGTGGGGCATAAAGGGTAAAGGACGCTCTGATTGATGACCGCTCACAGTCGGCCGCTGCTCTAACGTCTGCTAAGACAAATGACTCACAGTCGAATATGCTCGGAGAAGAAATTCATATTTGCGCCTGCCGATCAGAAACGCCAGCTCTTCTTCCGCCTTGTTGGGCACGGCGCTGACCGGTCGTCTGACATCTAGCTAGCTGCTCTCGTGCCTCAAGGCGCTAACCCTGCTTCCGACAATTCAGCCGCGTAAAAACGCACGCGGCATAGAGAGAACTGTTTCGAGAGTGGGCTTGCGCTTAACTAAACAGCCACATAAATAACATAAATAGCACATCTCGGATTCATGTGAGGAACTAAGCATTTATTTATAAAGCAAACGCATGAACATAATCTACTCTCTGCTCACTTACGTTTGCATCTGCAAGAGTGGCAGTGAAAAAATATATATTGATGTTCTTTTTCCATTTTTGAATAGCGCGTTAGTGTTGGAATAACAAAGCGTTTTCCTGAATGTGTTTCGTGATTACTATTAGAAGTGTTATGACTGGAACAAGAATTACTCACCAGTGGATTGTACGTGAAGTAACGAGAAGAGTATAAATTAAAAGCAAAATTCTAGCAGATGTGTTTTACTGTTCGGTGGTTTCCTGCAGTTCATGGCACCGCCGCTGCTACAATATGACCTAAAGACGCAGAAAAAGTTGAACAACTCAAAGAGTAAAAACAGTAGAAGCAGATAGCGCAATCCGATGTTCGCGGAAAAGCACACAAAGACAATTTTTGTTTTTCGATTAATAAACATTTTGGTGCCACATTTGTTACCAAAAAGTGACGCAATAGCGATAGTGTACACACTACCCCCCTAACTGAAAACTAAGACCGCCACCTTTCGGTTGCAAAACGCAACTATTCTTAAAATAAAATGTTCCGTTACCAAACAAATTTCGCGCATATTTTTGTGCATTCCTGGGAAAAGGGCATCGCGCTACTGTCTCTACGTTTCGAATTATGACTGGAAGCTTGAGCCCGAGGGAGGACGATGGGCGCCTGGTGACACTGGGGACTGAGTCCCGCTTCTCCCGAACACAAGGCTGAGGCTCGAATCACTACACTAAGATACAACTCAAGAAAGCAGTGGCAGATTTCCCTCCAAGGAGGTCCTCCAGAAAATGGCGTTGACTGATTATCATGATGTTGCGGTTAATCCCCTAGCATGACACCGGCGGTAGCCTCCGGATGGTTCCGTTCCGTTATATGGGATTAAACGCGACGTGATTACTGTCGGTCGAGATCATTGGCTGGAGCGCCTCCTTGGAACGGAATCAGCCGCTGTTTTATTGAGTTATATCCAGCTATAGATTAGTCGTTTTTTTTTTTTTTTCATACAAGACGTCTCAGTTTAAAAAGAAAACGATCCACGGACTGCTGCGACTTTTCCAGTCGTACGGAGCAGTTACTTCTGCCTTGATTCCGTAAAAACAGACATTAGACAGTTTTAGTTCAGCGTTTTCACTTTTCACTCCGCTTACGGTAACACGCTGAAGGCCAGCGGAGCGCAGGTGCCAGTATCGATTTCACCTGTGCGTTCAGTGAAGCCCACGGTGAAGAGCGCACCAAACTAAGTTGAAAGTACTCTTTCTCTATCGCTATCGGTCGGACCCTTCCTGTCCCAACTGCCCCTGTATCTATGGGGACCTGGCTCATTGCCTGTTCTATTGCCCGACTGCTCAGCAGTCGGGTTCCTACCCCCCCCCCCCCCCCCCCCCCCTCTCTATCCATCACCACCTGGCTCGACTGGCTTGGCGCTGAAGGGGAAGAAAAACAGCGACTTCTGGTCGCCCTGGCGGTCGACATGCTCTGCCTATAAATTATGGTCGATAAAGGTCTTTTACTACTACTACTACTATTTCCAATAAACTATATAGGTTTATATTCCTTCGTGAGGCGTACTGTGAGACATCAATATATGTATGTATGTCACTTGCTTTCTAAGGTAGGCTTAGTACTGATGTTGAAAGCAGCAAACCAACACCGCCACGTGATTGTTATTGTGCGCAGCGTAATTCTGTGGCGTACCAACACGACACTTTGCAGTACCTTTCACAGTACGTTTCGTCGTTATAACCTGCGCTATTATTCACAGTAAGGTTCTGGACCATGGCCTACTGCAGGCGAAGCAGGTCTTCATCTGTCTTCATCCACATTCAAAGCCTCTGTTCGATGAGTCCGTCCAAGCAGGATCAGAAGTAGCCGACGCCCTTGGCAGGCACGCTATCTTCGTTTTCTCTCAAAATCTAAACGGACCCCAGCTGCATTCCGATGAATGAATGATGTACGCGCTTCAAACACCATGGCGTATTAATATTCATCAGCTGGACCAAGACCATTTGTCATCGCGTCGGCGGACGCATTCGCCTCGTCTCTCCTACTACCGCTTACACACACGCCACTTCAAAACATGCAAGCGTGAGCAGCTGACGGTACCGGTTCCGGCAAAAAAAAAAAAATAGGTTGGATGAATTTCTTTCTTCTCTTGTCCTCATTCCGAATCGTGCGGTACCAAGACACTGCGGGCATTACTTGGAAAATCACAGGAAGTTTAAATTAAACTTTATTAGTTTAATTTAAACCACAGTTTATAGCGATATAACAGCGCACGTAGTTCGTGGCTATCGCTGTTCCAAGAGCGGAGGTATGCCCACCTCGCGGTCACATGGCTTCCTCTGCAAGCATAGCCTAGTTCCCTGTTTCCCTGGACCAACTCTCAAATCGTGTGGGATTGTTCCGTCATAATTCTCCCCGCATGTCGGCGAGCCGTCCTTTCATTGCAGCATTCACCGGCAGACGCAGGGCGAAACACAAGCGCAAGACGAGCACACGGAGAAAGCGCTGAGTCCGTGTACACGTCTTGCCCTCGTGTTTAGCGCTGCGTCGGTGATGTGCAACCCACTTGCACAAGCTTCCACTTTGTCAGATTGCTGTTGCTTGTCAGCCGTGTGTACTGAAAGCGTCTATTCCAGATTAATTGACTCATATACTTCTACAGCGGTCGATTGAGTTTGTTTGGTACGAAAACGACAGGCTGCATCTGTTTACAGAGCTGAAGGACGAAAGATAGAAGTAGATGTTGCTGCATAAAACTACTCATGTATGGCAACTATGCAAAGTGGAATTTTCAGTTGTTATTATTCTTTCGCCTTGAAGGAGAAAAAAGCAGGGATCAGTAGAGGGGGCAGCTTTGGCCTGTTATTGAGGGGTGGTTCTTGCGAATATCTTCTCTGCCTATAAATAATCTGCACAGCGCCGCCAGCTGGTGCGTTCATAGAAAAAAGTTAAGCTGGGTTTAACAACTGTAATACCGAAAGCTCAGGTGGTAGATTTTTGGCAATGGCCCGGGTGAGATTTGGAGGTCGTCATCGCGTCAGACACGGTCTGTAATGGTTCAACATCGATTCTGGCCGAAATCGGCAAAGGTCAATCTGTTGCCATGCTGTGCTTTTCAAAGTTTAACCAAGGTGAAACCAGGCACGGAATGGTGAGCGTTTTTGCGTTGAGTAGAGCCACCGCTCTAAAGCAAAGTTGTCTAAGAGTCATTGTCCCGCAGCAAGCAAAGCAAAGCACAAGCTTCCTGAAGTGTTTTTCATGGTGTGACCACAGGCGTGTCGCGTAGAGGTTGTTATAGAAGGGTGCAAAGAGGGTGTCTTTACTTACTGAATGCCTGGCATTAAAAACATTCATAGCATGCCCAACCACCGCGAGCAATGTCGCGCAGGTGCAGCTTTCTTCCTGGCTCTCATACTATTTGAGCATCAGATATCCGCATTTGGGATTTGGCGTTTTAAAGAGCTTATTCCTTGGTATAGATGAACAACCAGCAAACGCCCGCCAATAACCTCTCTTATGAAAAACTTTAAAATGTACTAGTGCATTATGCATAGCGTATGGCCAACAAATGAGGTGATTAAAGCAAAGCTTCTGTGATGTATGAAGCCTAGAACAAGTCGTTCGATATAAGGGACTGATGAAAAATGTTTAACACCTGTTGTTCTGTGCTTTGAGAAGACACAGACTGTACTAATACTTCTCTTCTTCCATACTGCTTATTTGATTCTCAGAGTAGTTACTATTATGATAAGAAGTTAGGCTAACTATAGGCAGCCTATCTTAGGTGATACTCCTCTAACCGATCACAAGAACCATCCACTCTTCTATCCTCCACTTGGCACCTGCAACCTTTTCATAATTTACATAAAATTAACTTCATGTTAATTATTATACTTACTTGCTGTGTTTTCCTTTCTAGCGCAGCGAAATTTACAACCGCTTCTTGACAAGGCTCCCCGAGGTGAAATGCCAAGTATTCAGGCCCATTTGAATTTCCGCCCGCCTCAAACTTCCTCAAAGCCCCACTCCATTGTGTAATGTTGCCATGGCTTAATCTTTTTTTCGCCGAGTGAACTCGCCCGATTAATATTTTCTTTCCGGCTAGCGCGGCAAAATACGGCTACTTCTGCTTTTTTCCGCGTCGCTAAATTTATTTTCTCTCTCAGCCAACCCCGTCACCATCCCATTGTTCGCGCTTTATTGCGTGCGCTGAGGCCAAAGAGCATTCCTTCCGAGGTTCCTTGTTTGCGGCAAAATAAAAAATCGCTGGGCAAAAAAAAAATATAAGCCTGGACTTAAGTCCGCGGCATGTAAATTGGCGCCTAATTTCACAAATGTGATTCAGAAGCCCACGGGTTGAAAAGTGCAGAAAAGTGTGCGCTAGCCTGGCCGTTGCGTCACGGTAACAGAGCAGAGGAAAGAAAGAAAACAGACAAAACAAAGAGCAGGGTTAAAAGGATATGGAATGAAAGAAATTCCGGAACGCAGAGAAAGAGAGAAACGCTGACAGGAACATTTATAAACTTTACCTTAGAGTTCTTACACGGGTGCAAGTATAAGCATGTTGTGGAAAGTTTTTACCGACTGCTTTTGTATTATTTTATGCGTTTCTGGAGCATTAAAAAATAAAATACCTGGTCGCACGCGACCAAAAAACACAGCACAGGCGCTTTCTTTGATATCCGGGAAAAGTAAATTTCGTGGTTTGATATTTAATATTCAGATCTGTCGTTTGTTTGTGGGTTCCAGTTTTACTGTTATTTCCTGTTGACCAAAGGGTTGTGCTGTTGCCCCTTTGCGCGCCAATGCCGGTGATTCGGCGAGTTTAATGGGGAGCATTGTTTTGCCATTGTGTCGCATTTATGGGTTGCGAAAATATTTTCTTCCCAGTGGTGTCTTTTCTTCAGTATTTCGAAATTTTCCTCGTTTTGAGCATTTTTAATCGAAAGTTAACTGGCGTGTGAATTTGTTTATAATGAACACTTCTTCCTTGCGTTTTCATGCAAACTACGAGCATTTTCAATATACCAGTACATGCATTTCTGTACTTTCCTCAGCATAACATAGAAGTCTTAATTTACAGTTTGTTTTCTTTTTGGAATTTCTCGCAGCCGACGCTGGAGTGGGTTACGACTGTAAATACTACTGCAGAAGACAAGAACTAAGCAAGCTTTAATAGAGCAGGAAAATTACCTGGCTAACGGAACCTACAGCGCTTATCCAAGATATATTTAATTCCTTCCTTTGTGTTATGCAAGGAAGTATTAAAGGTAGATTCTCCAGAAATTAAATGAAATTTCCTTCCTATAAGCGTTTAAATACAAGCTTAATTCAGACATTGTAGGACTGCGCTTTTCTGAGAGGACAATGCTGGTACGTTTATTACTCTTTGCAATGAATTCCTTACGGCGGAGTGATGCTTTTTCAAATCCAGCTAATTAACGTCCCAAACAAGTGCATCGAAAAAAAAATATTTTCGTCCAATACACGGAGGTTGTTAGTATGGTCCGTTGGTGCGCTGTTTATTCAGTCATTTTTCTGTACATAAGCAATGAAACATTGGAACGGGGACTGGAATATCAGACTGCGCAAATGACGTGCCACGCGAGGTAGAAAAGCAACATATCGTGCCATTTATCACGCAAGCTTTTATAGTATAGGTCGAGAATTAGTTGTTTTTTTGTTTACGCTGAGTAAGGTTTGGAGGAAAACTGCACGACTCATGGCACAACACGTTATTAAAGCGCCTTTCAATTACTGTATTCTTTATACTTATTACACAGCACTTCAGGCAGCCGTGCTGCCCAGGCAAGAGTAGTTACGCGAAGAAAGTGATACGGACTTAATGAGTGTACTGGCGTTAGAGCATTTACCGACACATGTGGGCAAGCAAGCCCATCGCTCGACATCGTTATAACTCGTACTAGTATTATGGAAATGCCGTAAACTTATCTGTTAACTGACACCGTCTGCAAGTACTTTTATCTCGTCATTCGACACCCTGGCAGCTCCTCCCATAGTGAACCTGTTCAGCATCCCGGACGACCTGACCATACGCGGCGGATGATCGAGGCCGGTAGCCTGGCCATTTCCATTGAGTGGTTCAAGGACGGCCTACATTGAGTCCCACTTTGGAGGCCTCGGTGGCCAACGACCACACTTTCTTCACTTGCGTGCGCCGTATGCAGTCGGAAAACTACACGTGCGTGGTGTTCAGCCTGACAGCGTCGGCCAGCAACACTGCGCCCATAGTACTTCAAGGTTTACGTTGCAGCGACTTCTCGCTACGCTGGCAAAAAATGGCAAAATAGGCTCCCTATCCTGCTACTAGGTCTTCACTGCCTGTGCATACTTCCCCCCTCCGTCCACTCAAGTGCCCAGACGCATCTATAAACTTGCGCAGACGCAGCACACCATAAAGCGATTAAACATCCCTGTATACCAGGCATAGAAATGCAAGAGATCTATAGAGCAATGGCCAAACGTTTAGGTGCTATATTAGGCTCGCTCTGAATCCTGTCCGTGAAGAGTGGTCATGGTTTCTCTTTGGTTGAAGCGTATTTAGTGTGGAGGAGGCAAAGATCAAAATTGTCGAGGAAGCGCGGTCTGAATAATGGGCGGGTTCGCTTTGTTGCGAATCTCGCACAGAGGTCCGAAATTTTTCTTTCCTGATGTGCTTTAACTCACCTTATCAAGAATCTAGTGTGAACTGACGCAGAAGACCCGAAGAGCCATGCGACTCTGACGGCGTCGCGTACTCGTACAATCGGACTCGAAATGTTGGAGATCGCATGTAATCAAAATGTCAGCACATGGCCGACGTATCAAGCACATGATTTCCGGCGATAAACGTGGTCCACTGACAGCGTTAAAGAAGTCAGCACTTCAGCCTCATTAGTGTCCGTATCGACTCCCAAGGGCCTTAATAACATGAACGAAAAACGATGGATCTGAGGAGAAGCTTGCCGCATGGTCAGGTGCTGCCTTTGATACCGAATAGCAACCAATCTTTTCTCCTCAATGGTATTAAAGCGGGGTCATACTCTCTGCCTATCAAAATCGACTTCCCAACGACTAAAGAGCGAGAATAAGAGCACCACGTTTCATTGACCATGTTTTCTAGGCTGCCATGGCCAGCGGTTGCATCGGCATGTGGAAAAGGTACTGTCCGGTGCTCTTTCATTTGACCACTAGTGGCGGAGCTGCAGGTAGAGAGCCCATTTTAAGACAACCATCTTGTGGAACGCGAGTGAAAAATGATTGGTCGAGGACGGGCATCGATAGTATACAACATACTCGGCTCTCCTGAATATTACACCTTTCGACTACCCTCTGTGCCGAAACGCAACGTGGGAGTTCAACGGATCCTCAGGGACTGAACGCTGATGGAGCAGCTTGCTTCTCACTGAAGCAGACCACTGCTGCTGAACTAGCCCTCATATTGGCAGCTTTGAAGTGGCGCCAATAAAGCAGGCCCTTACAGGTTGTCAATAGGGCAGTATTATGCGTCTCATCAGATTGTTTCTTGCAGGTAAACATTGGGAGCCTCCTACTATGCCTTAGCGCAGTAATTAAGACCCAGGCAGAAATATGTTTCCAGTGATGAAAGTGTTAGTGATGCAAATAGTTATTGCCATGCAAGATAAGTAGCAAAGGGGAGACAGCAAGACAAAAAAGCACTGAAATGGGCCAAGCACAGTGTTGCAACACCCTAGCAAAGAATGGGTCGTTGGCGTTGTGAACGCCATTTGCGTATGCCATGAAGGCATTTGGGCTTCTTTTTTCAAGTAGTTTCAATATATCAATTTGCGTTCGTAAGCTCCGCCTTGATAACTACTATTAATCCAACTTGCTCTCGCACTAACTTTTCAGTAACATTGGATGAACGCTACTATAGCACTTCATAGTTGTCGCATGGTTACCAACGCCTGCTTAATGCGTGCCTGCAACAATTTTGATTTGATTCTATCAATAAAAGCCTGACTTATGTTCTTTAACTACATGCTAAAGCATATCGAGTACGGACTGAATACTCCTAATGGAACTTGAACGACTAATTTAGAGATAAGAGATGAACAATGGTCGAAACAGAAGCGTTTGTCCGCTGGCTCTTTGTTCATAATGTGTTTTCTTCATCTTCATTGTTTTCTATCTGCAGAGGTTTTGAGCTAGATAAAGATGGAGGCAAATGCAGAGAGCTCAAAGATGCAATGCGTGGATGTTGTAATAGACACAAGGACGGAAATATAGTGAGCGAAAGAGAAGCAGGGAGAATTAAGTCCAGCTGTGAGAATGGAACGAATGCACGTGATATTTTGTTGCACTAAGAATAAAGAGCGACCACAACTTGTGTAGACTCTTGTGTTCAAGCCTCTGGCGCCTAAGTATTTGAAGAGCGCCTTGATAGCCTTGCCATCCGACTAAGGTTGTTGTCAGTGCTCCAGGATCTCGGCCTCCGTTAGAGGACAAATTTAAGTTTTAATAGCAACATCGACCCTGCGGCACCAGTGAACAAAGCAATTGTTATCCAATTTTCACACGTAGCGACTAAGAGGTGGCTACTGAAAGCACAACACACCGTAATCAACATGTCATCGCTATTTTTAAGAAAGACGAACTATTGCTTAGTTCTTATTCGTAACACTTGCTAGCTGCAATGAATGATCTATACCTAGAGTTTTAAGAACATGTCTGGTATGGTTGTTTCATGCCGTATTGAAGGTTCCATTTAGGTTCAATAGAGAACTCTCCGCTCTATTCCTGCTGTTCAAGTTCCTTGTCCGCAGTCACTGAGGTGAGGCGCTATACAACGAGAAAAGAGAGAGAGAAAAGATGGCTGAGGCTTAGATTAGGTTAAGTCTAGTCAGATGCGAAGCATATTGTCGCCGAGTTGCATATCGAGCACGCCGCTTGGCTAGACGTTCTTCACGCTGTTCATCAGTCTCTGTAGCACGCCGCAACTTTTGCTTCTCATTCCAACGAGCAGCCCTGTCTCCAGGAGGCATCTCTATCCCGTGTACGCCTAGCAGAGGCAGGCGCACCCCCTTGTATACCGCCGCTCCAGCATCACGTGTTCACTACAGTGCACCTAGCGGCAGAAGCAGGAAACACATTGGTCGCGACGCCTCGCGCGACGGCGCGAGCTGGGGCCCCGTTTCTCCTATGTCGTTACGTCACGCATCACGTGGTCCTCCTTGGTCGCGACGCCTCGCGCGACGGCGCGAGCTGGGCCCCCGTTTCTCATCTGCTGTGACGTCACGCACCACGTGGTCATCCTTGGTCACGACGCCTCGCGCGACGGCGCGAGTTGGGCCCCCGTTTTTCATCTGCTGTGACGTCACGCATCACGTGGTATGACATGGAGGTCATGAAAGGTCAATGGTAACGACACCGCCGCGCTCGAGGAGCTGGGTTGGGCTATTTTAGTATGCTTCGCATCAAAACTTTTCTTCGGAAATGTTGGTCACACACAGATGGAGCCCTCAGTCCAGGGCTGCTGCGGTTGCCGCGGCGATCCTGACCCAGTCAGTCTGTTGTCGCTACTCTTCTAGGTTGTCGCTGGACAGCGCTGCCTCCCACTGTTGCGTTGTGGCATTCTGTATTTTGCGAGCTGCCGGTATGTTTTGCTAGCTCTTCGTATTATGCTATAAGATCGGCTTGTCCCCTAGCAGAGGCACGCGCTTTGGGAATGTCGAGATTGTAAAAAGTGTTGGTCAATAATTATCTTCAGTGAACCGACTGTTATCTATTGAGCCTCGAGCGAGGTTTTTCGGTATCGCATGTAGGCTCCCCGGAGATGTTCCACGATAGCGCAGTACGTTTCAGGGACTGATGTGGGATCCCATTTGCCATTTGTAGCTCGCTTAGTGTGGCTGCGAGCAATGGCGTCTGCTTCTTGGTTGACCTTGAGTTTGGTGTGCACTATAAAGTCCATATGATGTTATAATGCGACTCTTGAGGCTCATATTCCCACAGGGTGTTTAAGGTGCTCGTTTTGTGAAGTACCCGCGGGCTGTACGTAAGTAATATCGGATATTCAAGGATCTGCCCTTTCTGTTGCCTTTGGCGATAGCTACAGGATAAGATTTCCATTCTGGCTAGTTAAGTTCCCGTACCCCTTTACTTCTTCTCTTTGTGGTTTGAGCTGTTGAGGTTTGCGACCACTAAACATGAACGAACCTCTCAATGCGCTTCCCGTGGTGCTCACGACAGAGAAGACAAAGGAGAAGTTATTGCCGTTTCTTGCAAGGGAATAAAGGCGCTGCGCGGGCATCAACGATTAGTTTTCCCAGCTTCCTTGATGTTTCCTTTCTTGTGGTGTGTCTTCATTTATTTCTTTTGTGAAACAACACAGAGGCACCACCACACGAACGTCAATGCCTGCCTCTCTCTGTAATCATGCGCAGCGACACGAACATGCAAATGCTTTCCAGGTACTTGGTGTTGTGTTTACTACGACATGAATTTGCATAAACCGAAAGGGGTGGACTGCGCACTGGAAAGCTTAACACGCAAGCAACCTTGGAACACGCGAGCGCACTCTTTTCGGAGGAAAATACATCATCAAGGAGTGCCTTGTATAAAATAAAGTGGTTTTTCTTCGCGTGCGAACACGCTCACACTTCACACGCTTTGCGTTGCTTAAAAGCGCCTCTTCGTGCCTCCAATCAGACTCATTTGTCCAATCGCTGCATATCCAAAAAAAAAAACCTCGTTATAAGAAAGAAAAGTATGATTCTATGCTTTTGTTTTTGTTTATACACTCTGTGCTGAAGATATCTGAATGTTGGCGACTGGAATGCTAGCTATTTGTATGATTTCTGACTGTTTCTGTGAATCAACAGTTTTAAAGTGTGTTTCCTATACGTGCAATTTGTTTCGTCGTTAGTTATCTCCGGCGACCCTGCCAAATTAGGCGACATTACTCACTGCCCTTAGTTCAATGACAACGGCTCACAGCTAATGCTTCTCAATCTTTTGATTGTTTACTATACGTGACAAATATTGCTTCCCTATTTGCGAGCGCATTCCTTTGTGCAGGCTAGACGCTAACGTTTCGAAATATCCGCGATTCCGTCAAAAATAAGTTGCCTCTCAGAAGTCGATACTCAGAAACTTTTTTATATATATGTGGGAGCTTGCACTCATAAAACTACGAATACTGTCTGAAAGATTGAAGGACAGAAATGGCAACCAAGACGAAAATGTTACTTCTCCCATACTTACCTCACTTCTTAGAGATACGCAGTGCAGGCAACTGCACTCGTAAGAAGGAGATCGCTGCATCATCGCCCACCGCCATTCCGCCTCAGGGGAGCATGGAGGACCTCAGTAATTATGCAGCGGCTGGCCAAGCACACGCGGCACCCAGCGCCCGGGCACCCAGCGAGGCGGCCGTTATAAGAGACCCAAGGCTTTCAGGACGACTGCTCCGATTGTTTGCAGCACTGGGCGGAAGCTCTGAGAGTTCTTTTTTTGCTCTCCACACGTCGCGTCTTTTTTCGTGGTTGCGTTCTTCTCGAGCTTCGTCACGGCCCCTCCGGCGCCGGACGAATGAGATGTTCCTGTCGGCGAAAGCCGCCGTAGCTGCCCGAGGCCGACCGCGGCCGTTGCTCGTTACGCGTGTTGCTGCCGGAAGAGGACGCCGTCCCATATTTCCCTTTTGTTGCCCGTGGATGGTTGCTGCAACCCTGGCCTGCATCCAGCCGTCTTTGAGCACGTTTGCCAATTCAGCTTGCGTGCCCGAGATGAGGAAAGCTTCAAACTCACGTTTCGGTGTCGTAAAAGTTCCGCCTTTGTTTGCTTTCTGGGGAATGTATGACTTGGCTTCTTTACCGGCAGCTGATTCTGTTCTTGTGCAAAGTGTTTGGCGGTCGAAGGAAGGGAACGATTGTTCTGGAGGCATTGAAAGTCCTTCTCTTCATTCAGTTCAGTAACTTGTTCTGGAAGACCGCAACTTTGTTCCGTCTTAACACTTGAGAATTCTTTATACCGCGTTGAGTAGCATGAATGGTCAAAAAACTAACACAGCTTTTCAAACGCAAACGTTTTCACGAGTAAAATGTTATGAATTATGTGAGATATCAGGCCAAACTTCGGACCGCTTTGATTTTTTAGCGCATGTTGGCACTTTTATTTACCGGGACCGGAATGCCCTCTAGAACGCCCGTAGCATTGTTGGAGCCTGGTGTATCAGCCTTGTTTACAAGATACAGTAATTTTATGCTGGTGGGTCGCACTTTACTAAAAGCAGCTACAAGCTCAACCTCGAACCACCTCGAGAGACAAGTCAAGAGACGCGCACAAGCAAACAGTTTCTGTATGCGCAAGGCATTCGAACAACTATATGCGAGACAGCGACTGAATGTCTGTCTTAACGACGCATTCATACAGTGTTTGTGCAGCGATATATGCCATACTGGTCGGCAAGTAATTAAGCTTGGTACTCGGTTGGCCTCGGCTACTAGCGAGTGCGTCATAATTAATGGATGTAAAATGTATGGTGGCTATGAATAGCAATCAGAAATGCCGTCAAAGCTTGTCGAAATCATTACTGAGAATATTTGGATTATCACGGGATTGCAAACATTTCCATCGCTTATTGCTTTTTTGTTCGGTTTTGCCATTATGACATTTGCAGGGACAGCAGCAATGCCGTCACGCTCTGCAGAAGAGTTGAGATCTGGGCCAGTTCGTACATATTTGTTAGGCAGCATGCAGCCCATAAGTTAGAATGCATTGCTTTCATGCACAATAAACTTCGTAGACACAGGGATAACAGTATCAGTACGGCACTAGGGTAGTGTTCCTTGTGAGCTTTTTGACCGCGTTTTTTCAATGACATTCTCATAGCGGTGACACAATTCGGGAGTAAGTTGCCTCTATGTTGCCAGCTACATGCTGATTGATGAGTAATCTCACAGTTTATTCTCCTCTGTCCGCTAATCCATGATAGCATAGTACACGCCCGCGCTCTAACACCGGTGTCACCCGGCTAGAAAATGGAGATTCCGGTCGCGACTTGCACGACTTCGCGAGCATTACAAAAAAGAGACTATACACCTGCCCGTTTCACTAGTTTGGAGTGGGCTGCACCAAACGGACGTATGGGTTTGTTTCCTCCCTGTTCTTAAGCCCAGCGCTCATTTTCATTATAAAAACAAATACCCAGGCTAAGTATTCTGACGAATTTTTTTACAGCAACTTCATGCCTCTAGGTCAGTGTTCAAGACATTCTGAAAACACTAACAAGGTACTGAACATATCTGCCTGTTCGGACAGATCTTCTCGTCTTAACGACAAATTCTTCACCAGTAATTTAGCGTATTCCTTTAATACTTTTCTGTAGTTCTGTCCCCACGACAAGGGAGAGCACAATACCGCAGAAAAGTCCCTTGTTGCTACTAAAAGTTGTGTTGTTACAAGTTCAGGACAAAAAATACAACAAAACTTAGTAGTGATTGCAGGAAATTTTCTGTGCTGGTTTTTCACCGGGCGGGTATCAACTTTTCGCACGAGTCCAGCTGCCACCGAAGTTCGCATTACCACGTGGGTAAACGTTCTATGAACTTTTCACCGTGTCTTCAGTGAATACAAAGGGGCAAAAAACAAAATTTCTAACGCAAAGCAAAGATATGAGTTGTTTCGTGAACGTATGGAGAAGCCTTTTAGCATTCAGTGCCTTCTTGCTTTCAGTGGAACAGATTAAGATGTTTTAGAATGTTGAAAGATGAGGTATTCGGCGTTTCCATCGACATCAAGTGACGTCAAGATGCACTTGCCCCAATTATAGTGACTACACCCACCCCATTGGTTATGCACAAGAACAACAAGTGCTTGCCGGCTACGTCGAAGTCATCAGGAATGTGGTAGTCCAGGCTGGTCTGTCGACCGTGACGCCAGAGTGCCCTCAGCGCTGGCGCCGGCCGAGACGGGCACTTCACGTACAAAACCGTCTGTACTTAATTACTAACGTTGCGCACTGGTGATCTTGACTTATTTTTTATGATTACTACACCCTTTAAAGGGCATATAAGGCGCATAAGGGCTTATTATTAATGCATTAAGCAGTAAAAGTGAGAAAAAAATAACGGACACCCGCAAACTATGTGACTGCGCTCCTTTAAACTATTAAACAAATTCTGCACCATGGCTACTGCTGCTCACTTCTTCCGAGCTATCTGTCGATTGCGATTCTGATTTTGCGTTGCCTCAAGTATTGTGGTAACATGCCTTTCTATCTGAAACCCCCAATTCTTTTTTATATTTTCGCTCTACTCAGATTCTTTACGAACCATTCAAAACTCGTAGTTTGCTTAGTGAAATAAAGGGGATTTTCTTCCCTTCCGCGTTGTTCTTGATTTTTGCTGCTCGTTTTGCCGCCAAATGCGTAACAGCGTTTCGGTAACTATGCACTCTTCCATACGCGACACAGTGATCTGAAGAACGAACAATCGCATTGTCGCATTTCACTCGCCGAAGAACTGGTACCATCCGGCGTACAACTCTGGCTGTGAGTCAGATGAACTGAACTGTGTGCACGTTCCATGTGTGATGCTGCAGTTTCCCAGACAATGTTATATTATGTCTTAATTCAGATTATGTTGTGTTCTGTGAATTCATGTTATGTTAGGCTATACTATGGTGTGCTATGTTATGTATGTTATCTTATAATATGGTATGGTATGGTATGGTATGGTATGGTATGGTATGGTATGGTATGGTATGGTATGGTATGGTATGGTATGGTATGGTATGGTATGGTATGGTATGGTATGGTATGGTATGGTTTGGTGTGGTGTGGTGTGGTATGGTATGGTATGGTATGGTATGGTATGGTATGCTACGCTACGCTACGCTACGCTACGCTACGCTACGCTACGCTACGCTGTGCTGTTATTTTTGGCTATATTGTGCTAGGCTGTCCATAACTACAGCGCAAATGACAGGACAGAGATGAAGAGGGGACAGTTATGGATCATCGAAAACACCAACTCGCCCAACAAATGCTTATGCTAGGCTGTGTTATTTTATGTTATGATTTGTTTTGTTACGTGGCTTTTGCGTCCCGTAACCGCTCGTGGGTAATGCAGGTGAGCGAGAAAGCCTCTGATAGTGGCAGCGTTAGATTAAAAGCCTTTGTGGGCGTCGCTGCTGTGAAGTTTTGGCGCATTATGAAGCAATGTCGCTGCAGCAGTAATGTCTGACCTAGCTGCGAAATGAAAATAGATAGAGGATAAGAAACCCATACGATGGTGACGTTTTAGCCCTAGCATTTGGATTGACAGGCCAATCATCGCGCTTTCCCTCAAGCGGGTCTTTTCAATCTTCCGAATCGATTCAGCGACCGGTATAAACGGGTATTCAGGCCTCCCGATGCGGAAGATATGAACGCTCCCTTCAACATGTGACGTGTGTGATAACTGTTGACGACATTTTCGCTCTAAGAATAAGTTGATTTCGCATTTATATATATTTACGTTGGGGTACTCTGTCTGGTTTTCAGTTTTTTCTCATTTTCTGTGCTGGGCAGCCCGCATTGAGAGCTGTTTAATAAGAAGAATAAAAAAGAGTATTCCTATCACACTTTATCGCAAAATATAAGGACGTCTGGAATAAACAGCTGAGACAATAGTTTGATGAGATCTGGCTATCCCTTACCCCAATATAATAGATTTGCACCTAGAACACCATATAAAAACTAATCTGAAGGATTTGACTGGACTCTTCATGTTGCCTATACCAGTCATCTTTGAGTGAACATGTCTTGCACCCTAACTGCTTCGGTCATGCATGCATAGGGACTCCTCCTCGGGAGACACACCAGCGCAGTGTGTACGTACACGCGCACACCTATTCCACATTTACAGTTCACGTTTCGGCAAGGTTTTGCTATGTGATGTAACACAAAATTACATTCAGGTTGTAAACAGAACACTCGACATAACTCTACTCAAGCTCTAAAGTGAAAACAACTTGTGCTGCGAGTGCTGCGAAGGGTGAAAGCTGTGACTGTTTGCCTTTGTCGGAGAGACGCATGCCACTGCCTCGACGCACCCTGTTCCGCCCCTTAACGTAACCTACGTTACGCCTACCTTACCACTATGAGTGCAGACAACAAGCCCTCCAGAGTTACTCACAGGAAAGGTTCATATCCACTCTATAGAAACTGCTTGGCACAATAAGGAGCAAAAGACAGGCTGCGCCTGTCGGCTCCTTTTTGTTCCATTGTCTGGGTTCCGTATTGCTGCCCGCAGCTTTTCTACCCTGTACGTCCGAAGTCATTCGACCCGAAATGTGTCTGTTAGTGGGGATACGAAATGGTTTGGCGCAAAGTGACAGTATACCTTTAAAAAATTAGAAGATATCGTGAGGCACTGATTGTCTGAATAGGAATGTTCTTTCCTGTAACGCATATTTCTTTTTTTTTTTGCTTTAAAAACGGTTTCATAAGCATGTACTAACCAGCTCAGCAAGTTTTCAAACAATAGGCAATTATAAAGCATACAGTCATTCAAACAGGAATGGTATTTTAAGGTCTTTGTTGTGCTTCTGAGAAAGGGCTACTCGTTAGCTCTCTCCTAAGCGTGCTATCTTATATAAAAAAAACACATTCCAAGGCACTCCAATGCATACCATTTTTCGATGCACACTTCCCCTGCACATCATTTCTTACCTAATCCCATCATATCAAACCATCAATGGTAAAAGCGCGACAGTTTTTGATATTCACCATCTATGCCAGTGGCTGTTGTTCACTACGTTGTTCAGCAAAGTTCAAAACGCCAGCAGCAACATATACTAGTCGACATTATTTTATACATATTGCACCTTCCCTTGAGCCAGGATGTATACATTAATTTAACAGTAGTTATAGATAGTAACATGCATGGCGCTCCGTACATACTATACTCAGCGGTAGCTTGATGTGCACCATCCGCAATTTTCCCGTTCACTTTTCCTTGTTGCTTCTGTACTTCAGAGAGCACACTCAACAGGCAAATTTTTACGTGGAAGCGCTAAAAGAGCACAATTCGAGCCCACCCTGACATCGAACACAGCCCCGTGGCTATATGTTGACTCCCTGCTAGAATGGGAGGAGCGGAAAATCCATGACACAGAGCGTGTTGGAGCATAAAAGCTAGAAATTTACGCCGCTACGCTTTCTTGCATACGCAGGCTTGCCTTGCTAGCGTACTCCAGACTTCTTTTTTTTTCATCAGTGCTTCTACTTTTTCTTTGCCTCTCAGTAGTGTCATGAACGAGTCGATTAACATTACGTTCCAGCGCACATGTCCTAAACAGCCATTGAACGCAGCCGCAGCGTGATTTTGGCAATTTTTAGTGTTTTTTTACGCTCTGAGCGAAAGCTGTGAAAACAATGGCCCCGCTTCTCTTTGCCAGAAAGTGCGCTCTGTTATCGCCATGAACACCAGCGCTCTAAAAAACTGTCTAGTAAATGAAGGATATTTCCGGAGACTGCGCGCTTAATGCACGCTCTCAATCAACGCTATATGTAGGATTTAAATGTGTGCCAAGCGAATGTCTACACCAACCATAGTTCTCGGCTGCACCAATGAGTGCTTGCTAAGAACCTGTTGCCGGATCTTGAGGAGCACATCCTAAAGACCTTAGTCCCTGGCAGTATTCTGTCTGGTGAGGATGGAAGACGGTGTTCTTTTTGAGGAGCCAAACAAGACACTTCAGGGTCATATATGTTTCATAATCTTGCAGTGGTTGTTGGTCAAGAATATCGGACGCAATTTCATTCGACTGTTACGTACTGCTGGTACTTGAAGCAAGCTGCAAAAACTTAACACAGCACACCTCACCAATCTTAACAGGCAAAGCATTAACATACCCGGGGGTTTCTAGAGTCTGGCTGGGAATTTCAAACAGGCACCTGGAAAAGACCCTATGAAGAACGTCTCAAGTAAAAAATAAAATGACAGGATGGTTAGCAGTGTGTAACTGGAGACTAAGTGGCAGTTGTTAATTTATGCGTTACGATATGTTATAGGATGTGAGGGCGAGTTTATATCGATATAGTTCTAGAGCACTAGTTTTAGTTTCCCATGTATACTCGATTTCGACAAGCTCTCCTATCTAGTCCGCCGCTCTAGGTGTACGGCACCACCGCTGACCCTCTCCTAGGGCAGTGCTTCTAGCGGAAGCTACCGTACCTACCCTGCTACATTACTGCATTGTAGCCATAACATATCCCTCCTTCTTCCACTGCAACCACCCTCCAGATGATTCGTGTGGTCACCACCTTTAGGCTACACATTCCTACGCTTTCGGCATACCTCTTCTTTCAGGGTAACGCTCTTCCTTCTTCTAGAGTAAATACCCTCCGGATAATTGTCATGACAGCCACCATCCCGTTAAACTGTCCTATCCTCTCGCCATACCCTCCTCCTTCCAAAGTAACTCTCTTCTACTTTCAAGTGAACTGTCATCCGTGTGGTTCCCATGGTACCCACCCACGTGGTTGCGCCTTCTATACTGTCGCCGTACCCTCTCCCTTTCATGATAGCCACCTTCCTGACGGTTTATAGGGTAACCACCTTCGATTCACGTCATCCTACGCCCTCACCACACCCTCCTCCTTCCACTGTAAGCTCTCTTCGTATGGCTCTAGTGGTAACCACCCGCCTATTACGCATTGCTGCACTCACGTCATATTCTCTTCCTTCCATGCTAACCACCCTCCGCGTGGTCCTCATGGCAGCGCACCCACAGGTTACGTAGAAAACTAAGGTGCACTACTTTGTTTATTTTATTCTTCAAGGGTCTCATGCTGAGGCAATAAATGAGGGAGTACTGTTACTGCGACGACAACCACGCCGAATGAGCACTTAAGAGCAATGGAATGGCCGGAATAGGAAGGAATGGGCGCTTAACATCGATTGGTCTAAAATATTACGGGGTCGCGCACCTTCTTGTCAACTTCTCAGCTCAGTCAAAACTAGCAAACCATCAAATTCATGTCATGGTAATAAGACGCAGAAGGTTCTTTTCTTCCTCGACGCGTACGTAATGAGGGTAAATTTCTTAGTCGACGGCTTCTCGGCGCTGACAGATGGATGGTACACAGTCCCTGTGCAGAACACAAGATACAACGCTACACACAAGACTGTGTATAGAGAACGTTCAACAGTTAGCGCATATCTATCGTGGCTGACGGTATGCACAGTTTGCTCAATGCCGTTCCTAGCACAAAGCCAAGAAAATCAACGGTCTGTCCTACTCCCCGGACGAACTCCGGGGAACAACCAACTTTGGCGCGCACCGGCTTTTCATTTTCTCCCTGTGTGGCATTCGTTATTTATGCTGGACAAACACCAACTCTATGCACGCTTCACCCTCTCTCTTACATCTCGCCGTCCGTCTGAAGAATTATAAGGCGAGAGCCTGAGTGCCGCGCAAATGCACACCTAACCTAACGGCCATTTCTAGAGCCGTCGGTGGTGTCGGAGGGCGTTATCGAGCTCGCAAGGAGAGAAAGCCAGGGCCTCATCGCGCGCTAGGCCACCGCCTTCTCCGAATGCATTCCGCACTTTTCAACCCTTGTCATTTCCATCTTTGTCCAGCTTGCGCGCCTAGCACGCTATGCATTTACTCGAGCAATGCAGCTCTAAATTCATGCCACGAGAGCCCTTACATCTGTTCCACACGTACCAGGAAGTGTACACGTCAAGCTGGCGATAAAATTACTTTTCCGCTTCTATAGCCGCAGCCGGTAACGGGACAACATAGGTTTTGTCTCGACTACAAACACCGGACGCACTCTCCAAAATGTGTGCCCCGCGCTCGCTGCGCAGATGGCGCGTGACCCTAGATTTCAGTTGCCGTCAAAATGCCAAGGAAGTCTTGTGTGCACTGTTCTGCCGGCTGCCCATCATAGCACTGTTACCGTTGTTCGCGCAGAGCAGCCATTCTTGTGGGTCATTGTTCAAATGGCCCGTCGCAGGCCACTCCCGTCGCATGCCGATCCAAACTTTGGCTTTGTTGTCAATGCTGAGTTGCTTGCGCCTCCTGCCCTCGGTCGGCTTCCCTGAGTTCGCTCTAACTGCCCTGACATCGCTATAGATTCTCTTTTGCACTCAGTGCTCGGGCGGCGCTCTTCAAGAAACTAGTAACGTAATCATCCCGTAATTCAAACACTAGCAATCGCGAGCCCTCCGTGGCCTCGAAGGAGCTCACAAGGGTGCACAAATTGCATTCTTGAGGGGAATAACGCGCTACATATGGACAAAAAACGACAACTGAATAGTGTCCGTCGTTCCACTTGTCGTCTTTTGTCTCTGTATAGCGCGTTATTCCCCTCAAATGTACAACCAACTAGCCCACATTGCGGCCTTGCATTCTTGACACACACATTTCTTTTCGAGCAATGATTACGGGAGTCGGAGAAAACGAGTGCATCATATTTCAGTGGTGACATTATCTCCCTCCCAAACTGGTACGGTCGTCGTTAAAAAATTAGCATAGGTTAGCGCTTGTTAAGCCTAGTAATACGAGCGAAATCTCCGTTACGCATGGTTACACATGGTTTGGCATAGTAAATCTTTTATTGCAGACCCATTGGCGCATCTTTATTAACGCGCAGCGTTGAAGGCCTCTATCAGTAGAAAACCAGCGCCGTCATTGTCGTTCGCGGCATAAGCGAAAAATCCCTAGGTGTACCAAGTATCTATTTCACATAACCTGTGACGTCACCATAACCTGCCCACTGTATTGTGAGCAAAGTGCCCAGCGTGGCAGGCGGCAGTTAAGTTAATGATGGGTCCCGAGAAGTTCCTCGGGAAGAGCAACCTGGATCTCACAAGGGCCACTGGGGCCTGTGTTTGAGCGAACTGCCTATTGAGTCAGTGGCGCATCGCTTAACCGCTACATCACTGAACAAAGAATGGTATGTGCACTCCCAGTGATCTTTGAATGGGAAATAGAGAATGACCAATTCCGCATATGTGGAAGTTCAACCATTAACTATTCCGCGTCATACTGTTAAGGCGTAGTTAGAGTGGCTCCTCTCCCCTCCTTAGAAACATAGCTATTAATCAGCGCTTATGGTCGCTGTCACCTCTTCCTTGGTTGTTATGACACCATGTGCGCAGCTCACTAAAAATATGTCGAGGCAGCTACTCAAACGGTGCGCACTAAGGCGTATTGTTGAAAGTGCGGCATACCTGTTTCAAAGATAATTTAAGGCGATCTTCGCTCGCTAAAACTACATGTCTGCCACAGCATACGCTAACCACCAGTTTTAGGCAACAACAGGCGAACATTTCGGGACGCTAACGACGTTCCTAGAGCCACTGCCTCCCCAAAAAAAAGAAAGAAGAACGTCGCGGGTTTCTTATATTAAAAAGTGTCGACAACCGTTCCAGTTGCTATCCACTCTTTCGGCAGGAGGTGCACAACAAACTCTCGCGATCTCGCGTGAGTTCTTTTCTCCAATACACCGCTGCGAACGCATCGCTTCTTCCTACGGCATCGCACATCTGTCTTTTTTCCAGTTGCTGTTCGCGCGACATCAGTCGCGAAAAGCGTTCTTGCGTCAGTTTTCCCTGAAAAGACATTTTCACGTGGTTGCGTAACTTTCGCTTGCGACATCTTTAAGCATTGTTGTGGGAGCCCTTGGTGAAGTGCGCGAGTGTTTTTTGCATTGCCACGTTCTGCTAAGCTGCCGGTCATCAATCATTTCAACAATTCGTTCTTAATGAGGCGTGCGTTAAAGCAGCCGCTATTATAAACGCGATACTTGTGGTTGCCTGGAGCGTGTTTTTTCTCGTCGTGGCCTGCACTCTGTGCTTTGTCTGCCTGTGACTGTGACTTTGAGTGTTATGTGCATTTTATTTCCTCTTATTTTTACTATTCTTTTTTTTTTTACTGTCTGATTTTTCCTTTACTTGTGGTTGCCTGGAGTGTTTTTATTTTTTTCGTCGTGGCCTGCACTCTGTGCATTGTCTGCCTGTGACTGACTTTGACTGTGATCTTTATTTCCTCTTCTTTTTAGTTTTATTTTTGTGTTCTACTGCTCTGAATTTTCCTTTAAATTGTTTTTTTTCTTCGGAGCATTTAGATCCCTTTCATTCATCTTGAATTTGAATTAAGCCTGGTAAAGCGTTGCTGGCCAGGGTCCCTCTCTCTTTTTTTAAGGCCTTGTAGATTTTCTGACAGGACAAATAAAAAGGTAAAAGGGAGTTTAAAAAAGGCACAAAGCGCCTGATGGCGTTTGGTTCCGTCTGAATGGTGCGTCTATGCTGCTTGCAGCGACTTTTCCTAGACAGCATAGCGTTCTCAACCATCAGAGTTAAACTTTTTTTTTTCTTCGCAACACTTCTTTTACTGGGAGTTAACTTTCATCTCCTGGCATGATCACTCTAGTATAGAGCTGAAAGTACTCTGTCTTTAATTATGTGACAGGCAAGCTTGTTAATTCTAGTAGTTCACTCAGTATGCTTGCAGCTGATTTTTATTGAGCCCAAAACAGAGGTGAAAAGTGAGACGTTTGCTGCTCCCTTCAGCTTCCTAATCATATTAGGCACGATTATCTATTATTATTAATCACATTACGCACGATTATCTATTATTATTAATCGCTTTTAAACGGCTTCTATAGAGACCTTTGTAAAGCAGTTTATTAAGCCAGGGTTATGCGACCAGCTGGAGGTGAAGTTTCAGGATATCTTTTATGATGTTGCGGACATTTTGCGGTTTTTATTCTTTTTAAATAACAATAAAGATGTCACGAATGCTACTCACGTTTATTTGACTGAAATTAAAACATTTGGTGATGATTCCACACAACATTTTGGCAAAGTTTTTTCTTCACATGATATACTTTAGGCTTCTGTGCGTTACTAAACGTACATGAAAGCCAAATCTGAAACGAAAAAAGGCCAGTTCATTTGCTTAACAGTGTTAGTAGCCAGATTGTGTGTCATTCTGCAGGCGTTCAAAAGGCGTGGTATATTAAAAGCATCAAAAACGCTTTTTGCGTGCTTGCCAATTTATAAAACGAAGCTGTTTCCACATCACAAGCAAAACTTGTAATAATGTACTAATTTTGTTAGCATATTATCCATAACTAGTGTCCTGAACTTAAGAAAGAGCAAAAAGCCTTTCCATAAACGTCGGACAGACAGCTTGCTTAGCACTCTTCCACCATATCAGCGTGCGGACCATTTTTTCGCATAATTACTTAACGGTTGGCTACGAGTGTAACACGACTTCGCCAGAATGCTTCAATCCAAAATTGCACTTCCTAAAGGACGCATACACTACTGAAGTTCTGAGATGCCAGCGCCTCATTGAGTAGCGCTGGGTTCCGGTTCACCTATTCCTAATGAGTGCGGTAGCGCGCAGATAGGGAAATGTGATAGTGGCGACACAGCATGTCTAATCATCTGGGTTGCTTTCGTTGCCTTGTAGCTGCTCTTTGTTGCACAAAGCAGATAAACATAGGAAATGACGTAGGCGACAGATCATAATTAGTGTCGGTGAAATAACAATCTAGCACTAAGCTTTACGGCGAGCTTCCAACAATACCACAGTACAACGACAGGGCTGCGATTCTTTCGAAAAGCTTCCACCACTACCACAGCTTAACAGGCTAGCTGCGAGCTTCCACCGGTATGGCAGTATAGGTGTCGAGCTGCGAGCCGTTAGGTAAGCCGCTACCAGTACCACAGTATAACTATCGAGCAGCGAGCCTTTAGGTAATCTTCCAACTGGATCACAGTGTTTCTACCAGTACCGCAGTGTAACTACCCAGCTGCGAGCCTTTCGGTAGGCTTCCAACAATACCACATTAAAATCACGACGCAATGAGCCTATAGGATGCTGCTACTACTACCACAGAGTACTCAGAGCTGCTAGCGTTTCGACAAGGCACTGCCGATACCACAGCACAGTTGCAGAGTTGCGAGAACAAGCATCCATCAGTATCACACTATAACTACTGAGCTGCTCCCTTCGGCAAGCTGCTACCAGTGTCGAATTTTAACTATGTACCTGCGAACCTTGCGACAAGCTTTCAACAGTACGATAGAATAACCACAGAGCTGCGCACCTTTCGGTGAGCTACTTCCAGTACCAGAGTTAACTCCAAACCTGCGAGCCTTACGACAAGCTTCCATCAGTATCACACTATAACCACTGAGCCACGATTCCTTCGAGCCGATCTGAGAGCCTTACCACAATCTTCCAATAACACCACAGTATAACTACGAGTTGCGAGCCTTACGGCAAGCTTACGGTACGAATGAATGTTTACGCACCATAGAGTTATTGTCTCATGGCTGATTAAACTCACCGCAACAGCGTCACAGGTTGTGTCGAGTTGCATTTGAGTAATAATGGCGATGCCTCCGGACAACAAAAGGTTTCTTAATGCTTCAGAAGATTCTTGTGCTGTGGATATAGATTTCCTTCCTGAAAACAAAGTTTTGGGTGAGATTGATCTAAGTATGCCTGTAATTGAACTGTTGTCATTCAAATGGCTTCTGTAGTTCTCTTGTAATACAAAAGCGATATTTGTTTTGTGTTACAATTGTAAAAGTTAGTTTGCTTGTTTCTTCAACCCGTTATCTGTGTCTCATATTAGCGCGCTTCAGGGAGGTGCGTCACATCTCCAACGTAGAAGATACTGATGTGCCGCGATTTGTGTCCATCGCTTCGTTGCGGGCACTAGAGACCCGTGGGGAAGCCACAAAAAATACGAGTTTCGGAGCTCTCTCGACAGCGACAAGCCGTGCGGACTGCCGGCTCAAGGGTGAGCCATATGCCGGTGGGCCCTATTTCACAGATTACAGGGCAACCTTCACTGCTTCTGCCTAGGGCATTCCGAAGAGGTTTTGCCTAGGCAAAGGCTGGAGCCTGGTGTGGTGCACCGCCTCCACTCACAACATCGGCGAAATATGTTTTCGGAGTCACAGAGAATTTATTTGTGAGCGAGACACCCTTTCTCGCCTCTTTGCATGAGATGTTTTCCTCTTTTTTTTTTCAAGTATGAATGTTTCTTTTTTTGTTTTCTAGGATCAGCATGATCTGGAGTATGCGGCTTGCTCCACGCCAAATTACAATGTGCAGCAGCATCACAGTTCATTAGAAGCGTATTTCGTGTATGTTTCGCAGCCGCAGCAACATTGCGAACCGTGGCCAAATTTATGAAACTTGAGGCAGCCACCCGGTTTGGTATGCATGGACAGATGGAGATTTTTCTGCATCCCAACTTCAAATTCATTCGGGCAGGGTGAAGGAGGCGAAGGTGTTCGTTGGTGTTTCCTTGCTATGTTTGCAAATGTTCATTCCGTGTGCATTTGGTTACATTCTGTACGCAGAGTGATTCCAGCATTTGTTTTTCTGTCACGCACAAAATGTGATTATCGCAGATTATACCGCGAATTGTATTAAGTGACCTGTATGGTGTCACGGAGAATGTAGTTCAATCTTTGTGTGTAGATTGCTGAGTTTTGACAAAGAGTTAAAGCAAGAGGAAACAGCTGGATAATTTCGTCATCTTGTAGTTAGGGCCCAAGGCATATGAGAGAAGCTTTTATACTACAAATGAAGGTATTATTCTAGCTGCTGTTTTATTTTCTCCATTATGACCAGTGTGGTTATTTGGGAAAGTTCCTTTTTGTGGAAGAAGTGAAATGTCACTTCAGTGCGCCCTCTTTTGAGTGGGCGATCAGTCAAACGCAAACAGGTAGCAATCAAATACGTGTTCGGCCATGGCCCCAGCCACCCACAGAATCAATAAGTTACCTGACCACATCTACCTTTACCTTCAATTCTGCCGTATCGTGACATGAGCGTAAACAACACAACCACTAGAGAGAATGCAAGGACAGCGTTCTCAACTGATCTGAGGTCGCGGGAACGAGACGAAGCGTTCGCGTTCGTGCCTACAAGCATAATAGCTGCCCTGCGCTGTCAGCTGTTCGTAATTGAATTTCTAACGCAGCTTAGGGTATGAACTCACTCGTCCCCCCTTCCCTTTCCTCATTTCACCTGCTAGGTTGCGCCCACTTTCACGGCTGTCCGTGCTTCAAACAGCGCCTGCGAGCCCCACTGGGTGCCAATATATTCCTTCACTTTTGCACCGACGGCGCTAATACCCGGCTCTCATAAGCAAATGCCTGTACTTCTGCACACCACGGTGTGGATTACAATGAAAGCAAAAATATAAAAGTAAATACAGCACCGGTAGCAAGCGAGTTGAATAGACAGGGGTAGACGAAACTGCTGACCGCCGCTCAATGTTCAGTATTGATCGCTTTGGGTCGGGGCAATAAAACGTGTGCAAAAAGATGTCTTCTCGATGGCGGTGCTCTGCAGATTGTGCCAATGAAAGGTTTTCGCGGAACCAACTTCTTTCTCTGAAAAACTTATTTAGATAGCTTAGGAGGCGGAGTGCCTCAAAAGAGTGGCAAAAACTGTTAGGTTGGGTCGTTTGCGTCATTGCATCAAAATTTCGCATGCACTCCGGTGAAGGTGTACTACATACCAATCAAGTCAGCTCAAGAATGAAAATAACTAAAAGAGGGATAAATGGTGAGCAATTGTAATATTGCTACTTTTATGCTTTCAGCACTGTGGCCTAAATAAAGCGCGTGAAATAAGCACTTTGTATAGTTGTTCCTTGTTAATAGTGCTTCCACACCACCTCTTAAAGCACAAGTTCTGAAAATGCTCGCTTTATTTTGCAGTGATGTGCAATAATTATGAAAAACAGTTATGGACGATCTCTCTTTTGAAATTATTGATTAGAACACAAAATGTTAATTTGGTCAATGTGTCATTGGGACTATGGCAACGAAATACCCACAAAGTCGAGTAAGTCTTATCTCATGGGAGTGCAGCTGGGGCACACCAACCTTTCTCTAATGTGTGCTTGCATGGTAAATTTTCTACGATATCCAGAGTATGAAAAGCGACTATAAGCACACATAGCAGGCCATTTCCCTTCTACCGTTCTTTCATCGCATAGCATAGTCGTTCCTCTTCGCTTCAAACATCGTTGCGTGACGCAAGCTGCACTTGGAGGAACTAACCATCATGTTCTGACGTAAAGCCCATCGCATTTAGTGACCGGGCACTCGAAGAAATTGTAGAGACTGTGCCAGTGAATAACGGGCCAAGGTACAGTCGGCCGACTGTCCTGGCTACGCTGTATGTGCCTCGTTGATATCGACCGCGCACTGGGCGCTTTCTTAGTCGTGGTTGCGATGCCTGTCAGCCGCTGCCCGCGTGACATCTAATATTTTGCAGTTTCCGTACAAGAAGCAATTGAGTGACAAGCTGGCAACAGAACAAAAAAGAAAATGCTGAGAAGTTTCATGAAATAACCAGCTCTGAATGTGATTAAAACTTAATGCATGTCTGTACTCCTGGCAGAAAAGCCTCACGCCTCGCACAAATATAAAGGAATCAAAATCTTAATCAATCTTTATCTTCGTTTGAAATGTACCTGACAGCATATCATACAGAAGTAGGTCCCGATGTCAGTGCCTCTATTTGGACCTCCTAAATAAATATATGGAATGAAACATGGGGCATACTACATGACATTTCAGATAAGTGCGGAATATGCATTGTAATACAGACAGAAAAAAAATGTTTTGACGCGAAATGTATTGAGCAGACGCTATCAGCGTATTATCCCAGCTATTTGAGACCACGAGTAAAATGCACCATTAACTGTTTCGAAAGCAGACCACATGCCCGTTCATGGCACACTTACGCTACTTCAGGCGCGCTCAACGGGCACTCAAAGTTTTGTAGCCTACTGCATCCGCCAAATTTTACGAACCGCATTTCTTTTTTTGCTTAGCGATCATTCTGCAAATGAATTTGAAATGCAGGAAGGCTCATTTCGAAGTACGCCGGTTCAAGGTACTTTTCAAATGTAGTGGCCGATTAAAGATTTGCAAATCTGCCTTATTACTAAAAAGTACAGCCTATTTCAGAGCAACGTGCAGGAAGGATACTGTATTTTCAAATTTAGATTGAGTGCATTGATTTAATAGGCTGGATGCTGTCCAGTGGGCTACATTAATTATCGCCCATAAGAATATTTCATCTCTTATTAATTGTTTAAAACACGAAAAATGGTCACGAATCAGGTTCGTTTTAGTACAGCATGCGTGTTTTTTGCGTGCGGTAAATGTGACAGCTGTCACGCACCGGTGTTCTTTCTTGTAACAAGAATTCAGCTGATGGCTATTGCTGTGGCACGTTTATCGGTCTTATCCTCAAGATTCCATGTCACAACCACGGAGACATGGGCCATGCTTAAGGTTCGGTGTTTAACATCAAGCTTATAAAAGCATACAAGTAACAGTAAATGGAGTCCGAAAACCCAATATCTACGCAAATAATTCACGGTCGTCGCTCGAAGACACGATTGTTCGATGTTCGAGTGATTTCTTAGGCGTCTCTTGAGAGCTAAATGTTCAGCACACTTTAATTGGCGTACTATGCCGAACTTTTCCCAAAATTTACAGCTGCCCATTATTGACAGTGGCGCTTATCGCCTCATGGAGAGTAGGAGCTCGTTTAGTGTTCATTGCCAAGTAGCCTTCCTCATGCGTCCAGCGCAAACCTGAAGCCAAAATTGGCCATTCATGAAATGGCCCCTTACTTCCAACGGGGGGTCCGTCGCAAAAAATGGCACCATATTTTTCCCGCGTGAAGGCCAACCCTGGATTGCAGTTTACTGCGCATCAATCTTCTAACTAGTCACGCTGACCGACATTTACCCTTTACAGTGCGACCAGGCTAGAAAAAGCGCTTGCCGTTCAAAATAAGCTGCCCTAAGAGCGTTCGCTTGCTTTCGTCTGTTCGATATGAACGGCTTTCGTTTCAAAGCGCTTTGGCACCAACGAATTCTCCAGTCTCTTTATAACGGTCCTATTGTCTCAACGACGACCTCAGCTGAGCGGCAATTGGAGAGCAGTTGGGTTGATTTCAAAACTTTCTCTGCCAGCTCAGTGCAGCATTACCCATTTACGTAAAAGAGGCTTCTTGAGGACAGTTCATTTGATTTATATGTTTTTGTTCTCTTTAACTCAAATGCGAGACAGCTTGCGTCCGTTCCTTTTTGAACCTTGAACTCACGTCATATGTTTGTCGTGGAGTGGGAGCCAGGGAGGCCGGCAGGCAACAGACCAACCAGCGCAAGAGGGTAAATGTGCGAAGAGCTTATTGTTGACGAGAACAATGGGCCAATAGTTCACTCTGGCGCACTAAGCGTCGCTCTTGCTTTGAGACTGCTAGCATTCGATTATTGGTTCGCACCATCGTAGCTTTCTAGGCGACCGCCGTGATCTAGACCTATGCAGCAGATTTTAAACGCTATCGCCTTTTGATCTTTGGCTTCGATCTAGTGGCTTGAACACTACTCTAGTGTCTTAGATGCAAATAGGTAGGGGGCGAGGCGTGTGGAAGAAAACACCTTCTAAATATAGGTGGACCCTTGAGATTAAAACGGTTCTCCAATTGCAAGGCAGTACACTAGTGCATGTAAACTGGCCTGTGACTTCCAATGGTGGAGTTTATGGCCAGTTCATAATTGGTTCTAAAGTAGTTATTGAAGATATATGGTACTAGGCTGACACGCATGAAAATGAACTACAACGCTTAATTGGCCCCAGAAAGCTTGCCATTGTAAGTTGTTTCTCAAGTTCTACGAGGCTATTAATTGCTTTAAATCCGCTCTTTACCATTAGACATTTTGGGACAATGAACAGTATGAAATCCGCGTGTTATTTCTGCGAAGATGTTTTTTTTTTTCAAATATTGAATGTTTTCTGCGAGCGCAGAACACTCGGCCCTTCTTCATGTTTTCGCATTCTGTTCGGTTTGCGTTTCATGTACGAATATTTGCAAAGGCTTACGCGGGTCATAATTACAAAGGCCTACAACTCTTCCATAAGGTGCTCGCTGTTGTTATGCCTGCTGAACGATTTTGTCTTTTTTGAGGCGTCTAACGTAACATGGTGATTCTCCCATTTTGCCATGCCCCTGGTATAAAAATAAAGAAAAGGAAATCTTGTTTTCACATACAAAAGCTGGCTAAAAACTTCAACCGACGAATGAACCGGCGCAGCACAAATGACCCCAGATCGCAGCTAGTCTTGCGTTTGAACTATAAATATTTGGAGCCTTATTTAGGCACACACGCTTGCGCTGTTATCTATAAATATTTGAAGCAAGAACGTAGTTTTTCATTACCGCAATGTAAGATGTAAATTTTATCCTTTAATGACATTTAAAACGACAAAATTTGCCCTCTTCTTAGCAAACAATATGAATTCTTGTATGCGATAGCAATCTGTGTGTGTGTGTGTGTGTGTGTGTGTGTGTGTGTGTGTGTGTGTGTGTGCGTGCGCGCGCGCACGCGCGTGCGTCTGTGCGTGCGTGCGTGCGAGTGTGTGTGTGTGTGTGTGTGTGTGTGTGTGTGTGTGTGTGTGTGTGTGTGTGTGTGTGTGTGTGTGTGTGTGTGTGTGTGTGTGTGTGTGTGTGTGTGTGTGTGTGTGTGTGTGTGTGTGTGTGTGTGTGTGCGTGCGTGCGTGCGTGATTGCGTGCGTGCGCGTCCATCCGCACGCCGTAAAACTCAGCCATGTTAAACGAGCAAAATTCTTGACATCAGACTGGTATGATCTTGTTTATGTGCACCGAACAAGCAATGTCCCGAAGCTCATTCCTCATTCCACAACCAATATCCCGAAGCTCATTCCTCATTCCAGGATGCGGTTGGCATGCGTTCCCGAACTTTTGAAACTCGCAAACTCGAGCGAAGATTTTTACGGCAGAAAACTGCACTAAAATAGTACAACGCACCTGCAAAACTACAGTTCTGCGCTGACTCCAATATGGCATCACTTTTCTTACTCCGAAGGATGTGGCGTGTGTCACGAAAGCTCTGAACGCCCTAGGAACCGACCCGTGAAATCTCTTCTTAAGCGGCAGAAGAGTGGAACAAGAAGTCTAAATGACGAGGATCTGGGCAGACAAGGAGGTCGATGGCGAGGATTCAAGCACGCCATAGAGCACAGCAACAAGACGCACGATATTCACACGAACTTAGTGCTATTCGGAAAATAAAACATTCAAGTAACACCACACGTGCGACTGACAGGGACAAATATCACATACAAAAATGTGCACCGCGAGAAAAAAGCGCTAATGCCGGAAATCCTGAGTGGCATGTTTTTCTTCGGCTCCCCAACGCTCTGCTGGGTGCTTTCTTTCGGTATGAGTTTATTGCCCGACTTGTCTTGAAACGATGGTCGTGATGTTTCTTCCTTCTCATCTTTTTTATGGCTCATGCTCGCGATAAAAAAGCGCTTCTATGGAAACGGAAATGCTATGTCTACTTTCACCTTTCTGCGTCCGCTGGCAGGTGTCGAGGGAATCTTTTAGGGCAGGCATATATGAAGTGAGTACCGTGACATCCTCCAGATAAGCGGAGCGTCGCCACAGTTTAGGAAAGGAAATCTGTCGAGGGCAAAAGTAAGTAAACACTCAAAAACTAGTGAAGTCCTGTTTTATTTTCATTTTTCTTATATCCCGAATACTGGCAGCTGAGCTTCGTCATATTTTCAGCAAAGTAATACTACAGAAAAAAAAGAGAAATATGCAAAACCAGCCGCCAAATTAACAAGATGTGGCATCGAAAAGTTTGAGGACAACGCTGCTGGGTATAAACTCAATCTCTTCATTTAATTTCTGAGAATTCAGGTGACAACGCATCAGAAGCACTGAGTCACTTTCACCACACCCTGGGCTTCGATCATTGTTGACCCGTCTTCTCTTTCACTTAATGGAACTTAGTTTCCGGGGAGAATATCATTTTCGGTGTTTAAACGCTGGATACCTGGCACCTATAGGCATTTAGTCACCTGCGCCATCTGAAGGCCCCGCAGCACGAGAAAGATATAGTAAACAATGACGCTACGTCGCCGGTTTTGCTTCAAGGAACAACAATTTATGTAATCTTGAAAATAAACTTAACTTATCAGTTACTACAAATTTTTGTACAACGCACGTGTTTCTTTCAGATGGAGATCAGCCTTACGCTATTCTCACACAGTGGTGACGGCAGGCAGCCCATTAGGGCGGAACGTGTGAAACTCTAAAAGTCCTTATTGCGTTAGCGTATGCTCGCAAACGCTACCTGACTCACCTCCTGGTGATAGCAGAACACTCCTCGATTATCAAAATCACCGCCGCTCTTAACCGCACTCAAGTCAAAGGTGAAGAACCGCTTTCGAGGTGAAGATGCAGAAAGCACCGTCAACCGCCTTGAACACAGTAGAAATTTTTGCGCGCGGTTATTATGTTTCCGAAGCAAACTCGTTGCGTTTCGCGCAGCAAGTAATGTCATACGCCAAAAAACACAATACAGACTTGGGGGAGCAGGCGAGAGCCTTCACGTCCGGCTTGGAAAATGCGACTTAACCGCCTCTCCTGAGTTCTTTTCTTCCTCGATGGGTAAGCTCTCCTCTTTCGTGGCGTGGTTGCGCCGGTGTCGAAAATTTTTCCGCATTTCTGATGCAACTCTTTCAATTTATTTCTGTTTTTAAAGGTGGCTTTGCCCACAAACTGCTTATAATGCAGCAGAGCACGCTTTTCAGGAGAAAATTAGGGCAACTTATTTATAGAATTTTTCGGATCAGTTGTAGAAAGCAGGTTTCAGAACAACTACAGAGCACCAAAAAACTATATTGTGCTTTCGTGAAAGCATTGAATACCACAAAACTGCAACCAGCAGTCCTCACTCTAAGTCACGCAAACAGAATCTGAACTTACTGGGGAACCTGCTTATATCCCATTTATGTTTGCGGGAGCATTATGCACGTTCGCAGACCTGACAAACGCAATGAAACTGCTATAGTTACTCTGCATTTTTCGTTGCTCGTAAAAAAGATGTTATCATTACAAGATATTTAACGCAACTGTACCAGATAATTGTCGAATTTATTTGTGGGTGGCGTAAGCAAATTGGTTTATTCCTACTATGACAAACCCTGCTTTCCTGGGCATCAATTACTCGCATCACCTGTTGGCCGCCAGAAGCGAACATCGCATAACTCAGGTGAATGTTTTAAACTTATGATTTGACAGAACCAGAGAGTCGTGAGAGATTCTGCTCGAAAATTTCGGTTATCATGGCCGACTCTCCTTTCTCGCAGTAAACAGTGACCTATATAATGCATCCTCCGATCACGATAACATTTTCAGGCTGCCACAGAAAAATAGTGTGAACTGAAGATGTGAAATTTCCGCTGTGATTTTCAGTGTTCAGCGCCACTTGGCACATGGTGACAGCTGTTCAAACTAGAAGCGTTTGTCCAGATTTCCTGTACTTGATGGATGCAGTAACTGCGCCTTTCTTTCCTATATCTTATCCTCCTTAGCGCTGAGTCCTTAATTAGCATCTAATCTTACCTTGCGAGTCCTTCAGAAATTATTCCCGCAGCACTCTGCTTTCAAAGAATTATACAGGCAGAGTCAACACTGCGCTGTCATGTCCCACTCACTTAAGGTTCACGGCCAAACTGAGCTTATAACCTGTGTCGGTTTGTGCGTGATTGAAGGGAAAGTCCGAATTAGACGACCACAACGTCCGCTATCGAAGCTAGGTCCATACGAATGAACATGAGCACTATAGCAACCAAAAAACAAAACCCAGAGAAAGTGTCTGCACGTCCCTGAATCCGCGAAAAAAGCACACCTGAAAGGTTTTCTGGACACTACTGAAATCCTTCGTGAGAACCACACTTTGACATTGCGTTCACACAAAATGCTGAAAATGTACCCACGCTCGGTAGACTGAACGGGAAGAGAGGGTGGAGGTTTAGCACAACTATGAGCCAGTTGCACAGAGTAAAAGGCATTCCTTATTATGTACGCAAAATACATTAGCATAGCTTGGAATTCTTTTTTTTTTGTTGTTCGTCGCCTTCCTCCGACCTTTACGTTCACAAGGACTGATAAGTATGGTTTAGACCATGTATTTCTAATAACTAGCATATCCCTCCTGACTGCGGATAATTGTTCTAATGGTTGTTGGCGCAAAGCAGTCATCCGTTATTGCTCAGGTTGATAGTTGGAGCATTGAAATGTTACAAGGGCGAGTAACACTAAAAAACTCAAAAATTAACTTACGCAACAAGCAGAGACCCTCGGGGCCAAAATCAAGTTCTTCTGTCATACTGGCTTAAATTTTTTGTTTAGATGGTTTCCGCATTGCTCGTTGGCAACAACAGCAATGTAAAAAATTCAAAAAACCGGGCGAACAACATTATTCGTAAATAAGCTCAAACTGGCTCAAAATTAAACAATAGCCGATACTCTTTTTTTGCTACCGTGAGGTATAGCGGAGACTGAGCTGCGATCTAATTTTTCAAAACCCGGCTGCTATCGCTGCAGAGGCACCGAGATACCTCAGAAGAGCAAAAGAGCTGCTGTCGGTCGTCTTCTCTTTAGTAGTTCATGTTCTGCTTCAACCCACTACTTCAAACTACTTCAACCCAGCCCGCCCTCGTCGAAGCATCAGTGGATGTTTCTCTTGCTAAAACCGCTCAATAAATGTTCCATCTCGAGTGGCAGGGGAATTCGCTATCGCCATCCTTAATAGCTGCGATCACTGATTCGTTGTAAAACAGCAGAGCATACAGAAGGCACCCATAGCCCTTTCTCACTGCTGTTAAGCGCTGCGCCTGCGTCACACAGGGGCATAAATGCCCTCACTCTTTCACGTCTCCCTATTTGTAAAGAAATCTGCCGTGCCGGAACCTAAACATCTGATGCTTTTAACTACTTCAATCCCACTGAATGTGCCCATTTTTTATCACTGTGCATGTAGGAAAACCGGACTTACTTCACATTTGCAAATCCCAATAATTAAATTTTGTAAATCGGGATCAACATAAACTTTTTAAATTTGCTTGCCAGTGTTTCTAGAGCGCCTAAGTTCATATTAGGCAGAATTTTTTTCTTTATGTGCTCCTACAGAAGATGCCCTCAAAATGAAACTCTTTGCTATTACCCGTTAAATACTACGGCCTCGCTTACTCAATCGTCTATGACATTGCCTTAACCATAATTTACTTCCTGAACTATGGCACCGCCCAAATCAAGCGCCTGAAATCTTTTAGCGGCAACCTAAAAGCGAAGTCACTGTCCATGTCTTCTGCTTATTAGTGACGGCCTCTACAGCTCGTTCACATCTCATAACATTTTCGCTGATCAGCTCATCCTAGGAGGCCCCTACGTGAGCGCTGAGAGCTGCGATATTAATCGCTCTTCGGAGTGCATCATTTTGAGGTACACTAATTTGCTGCTCACACCGGTGACGAGGACACAAAGAATTTAACTTTAGGTTTGAACAAGTCCTGTTTCTCTAAATTATATACTGAGCAAATTCTCGGCTATAAAGCCGAAATTGGTCGCATTAGTGCTGAAATGCGACGTATTAGCTACAAAAATCGTTGCTCTGTCCACCCTAAACTGCGTGTGGAGTTTTGAGGCTGCCAAGCTCGCGCATTCATGAGATTCCTGTAACATACACTCACTGAAAGTGAAATCCCGGTTTACACAAGAGTATATAGATGGAAGAGTATATAGACGATGTATTGACTTCTATGTCCCGGCCATTAAAGACTTCAACGAAGACCTCTCAATTTCACTTGACTGCAGCCTGCTTCGTATAGACTGTTCAGAATTTTTATTTGCGTTGTCTCGCATTGCAGTAGCGAAGGCTGAACAAATGTGCCTCCATAGCCCTGAACCGGCGCTGCCGTACGGGGACACTTAACGTCGCAAACTACGTGAGAGCTCAGCAGGGCAGCCATTCACGACCCACAGCAACGCTCGGCCGTCACCCAACAGCAGTGTTATAAAACCGAAGCTCGTTGAACGGCGCACTATCTTAATGGGCTGTACACGATCACGGCACTGCTAGCTAGAGAGAAAGAACGCGGAGCCCAACCCATTGAGAGCCAGATATAAAAAAATTGCACCTTCACTGAAGAAAGAAGAGAAAAAGAAAGAACGAGGTATGCGCCGCGCATATGCGACAGCACGTAAGTTAGTGAAGAAAGTGGGCATGAATCATACAGATAGGAAGAGTTAACGAGCTCTCTGTACGGGTACTTAAAACAAGGAACCTAAGTTATCTCGTTTTAACCTACCATTCCAAGAATTCTGCAAACCCTTCAATTAGCAAAAGGCTTTATGAGACCTATAGTAAGCGCTGAGGGAGTAACCATCAGCATTTCGAAAGAATATCATGATGTTATATGCATAGCTCTTTAAAAGCAAATTAAGAGTACTCTGCCCCGAATATAATCATTTTATAAGGCAGTGTTTTATTTTAAATAGAGGGGAATGTACTTATTTGTTCCATCTGGCTCTTTGTTCCTATTACTGCCATGTGTACAAAAAGTTCCGGATGTTCAGCTGTGGTCTCACATTTTTGTGGCAGAATTCTAAGATCGCCGGAGAAAACCTTCGTCTTAAATGGTTTCATAGCGTTTATGATTCGCACAGAGACATAAGCTGCGAGAAATGCATGAAACCTCTTTGCATGAGTTGTGAGAATGGCGGGTGTCTTGTGTCCCCTTTTTCTCTGTGCTTGTAAAGTTTGCGCCTACAATTTTTGTCATGAAACATCTGTGTTCCATGAGTAAGGGACCGTGACAAAAAAAAAAATTAAAGCACTCATTTTATAGTAAATAATTCCGATGCTGGTTTTTCATACTGCTGACACCAAATAGAATAGTTTGCCATCCGAAGCTGGTCCCAACATTAAACTGAATGCAATTTCCACACTTGAACTGTATTATGCATTTTGTGTAACGTTGGGCTTTTTTATATGTGTCTTTCAGTGAATTTTTCTTTATTTCTTCGATCTCTGTTGCTCTGCTGCGAGGCGATGCTGGCGTGCAGTAAAAATAGAAGTAGAATTGCAACAATGCAATAAAAAATGCAATACCGTTCTGGTCTCCTTTGATTTCTAAAAAAAATTAATGCACGCCATGTTACATAAAGTTGCACAGAAGCACACGATATGTACGCCTACGGAAAGTGATCTGCCTTTACAGCAGTAACTTTTACAGCAGTAAAAAAAGAGCCAGGAAGGGAGTTGAAAGCGCAGATATTAAAAGTTTATAGAAAACATAGATATTGAAAAGACAACGGATTCAGTGTGAGAATATATCGACGTTCCTCAAAACACGGTTAACGCCTTCTCTTCCTAGGGCAGATATCATGGCAACGTCCTTGTTACACTCGGTCATGCTGATTTTCCGTAATTTCTCATTTGGGTTGACCTCTCAGCTATAGCTTAAGTTCGCGTATGAACCCTAGAAACCATCCTATCTTCTACAGGGAAGCCTTGAAAAGGTCAGACGCCTAAGTGTGCTGCGTAATATTTGGCCACATCTGTTTACGTTGCTAGAACCTTAAGGGCTAGGGTGTAGCTAGTTCTATTTGACTTATTGAATTATACGAAAAGGAGTAGCCGACCCCATTTTCAGTCACACAACTTTTATTTAAGTTTTCATATGCTTTAAACAAGGCAGCTGTGCGAGAGCTATTGCAAACTTTCTATTGCGACCCGCTGCACAATAGCACGAAGAGACTGCGATGCGTGTCATATCATATCTTATGGTGTCTCATTTCCACAATTCTTTGAGCGGCGAGATTTCCTTTTTAGCTAATTATTGTCAGAGTTACAGAAACGGCATCAGTCAAGACGTGTGGCGAATAAATATCAGCCTTCTTCTAACCTTTTTTCGCACATTCCATTCTTATCATTACTACCCTCACTTTCTCAAAATCTGCCCATCTGGAGATATGTGATGCCGCCCGCCCTTCATAATCAGCCAAACAAAACTTCCGCCCTCCAGATGTCACCACCCACGAGAAGCCCAGACAGCACTCGAGCGTAAAAGCATCGGCAAAGTACAAATCGAGCCGGCAGTGGGAAGGCGATGATCGTAGCAGTGAATGTACTATACAACCAATTCTGCTAAAGCAGATTGGTTACACCCCTCTGTATGATCGGTTGTGCATTTTTTACACCGAAAGCTGTTATTTTTTAGTTTAACCATATATTGCCCTGCTTGTAGCGTTTCTATTGAATTTCACTTATTCAATAAAATGTATGTGTCTCTAAATTGTGTGTGTGTCTTCTGTCTATGTCCCTGTCTTTTGCGCTGCTTTAAGAAGCATGGACCATCAACTAGCCTGTATGTATACCCTTGCTGGCTTCAAAAAAGCTTCAATATTTCACTTACTTTATATAATTTAGTTTGATTAACTTTGATTCAATTTCCACCTGCCAAAATGGCTTATGGCAAAGTGCACGTTTAGGACAGATGGGAAAGGGCAAGTGCAAGAGCAAAGAAAGAGAGATTGTGGGAGGGGGTGGGTGGACAGATCAGATTTCGCTAGTTCGCATGAGCACGGCTATGCTTTCTCTTCCAGCTGACGAAGTAGATTGTAGGGCTAAATGCACGACTAAAATGCTAAATCAAAGCTATTACTCATTTCGCTGATTATCCCACTAAGCCGCAAAGCTGAGCTCCAACGATTTTTGTTTCTCCTCGCTACCCTCACATGAAGCTGAGCAAACAAAGCCATCGCTATATAGAGTCAATTCCCCGACATTGCGCTCCAGAGCCCAACGCCGTGACCACTGTTCCACTGCAGCTTTCACAGGCCTTCTCTCCGAAGGACGCTGAAGAGTCTAAGACTTATTACATTTGTTCCTTTTATAGAACAAGCAATATTCCCGATTGTGACGTGGGAACTAGCTGCACTCATGCCTTCTTTTGCCGACCGGCACTTCCCAGCACCCTAATCTGGCATGTAGGTTCTCGGTACTTTCCTTTTTTTTTGTGTGTGTTCATACTGCCTACTTGTATTCTTTATTTTCTTGGTTTTCTTGCCTTGTTTGCAAAGGAACAGCTAGAAATCTGGTCACAGAGAAGTTGCCATCGCCAGAAGGACATCCGGGCTGCATCATGGCACAGACTGAAACCGGACGCCTTGTTTTGCGCAATCGCCTAATATGCTCGCCTTTGCCGTTTGTTCGTTCTTTCGCTTCCATATCGAGCTGGGGCAGGAGCTTTCGCAGTGCAGTGGCGTGGCCGGCGTACATGGCATCCTGCGCCTATCGACCCAGAGGCACAATATCAATATGCGTGATGTAGAGAGACACAGCGTCAGCTCCTCAGTGCGTTGTTTCCCAATGCCGCTGTTTATTTTTTTTTCTTTTGAGCGCCTCGAAGCGATAGTGAAGAGAGAAAGTGCATGAAGGCAGGCAGGGTCGAGCCCAAAAGCACTGCGGCTGTTGGACCAGAATCAGACAGGAAACAGAGTAAGCACGCAAAAATGTCAGTGACATGAAAGGGAACGCGCACGATGTTCCAGACCACGCTTTCGCAAGATTGCATTCAGGCTTCAAGACTGCATCGCACCATCCCAGATGAACCTCATAGGTATGAGCGAGTCCCTAGTGGAATAAACCATAAAACCAAGGTGAACATGCTGTAATTCAATCCGGTCTTTAGTATAGCATACCGAAATAATGAATCACAGGTGATAATGACAAAAATGGGCTCGACATACAGTACAGTACTCAGCACACTCTTTTACATACGCAAAACAGTGTGCTACGCTGAGGTACTATAAACGAGTACTGGTCTTGGAGCATCGAATAAAGAGAAAAAAATTACACTGTGATTTCACAAAGTTGTAATATGAAAATCCAAAGCCACCTCATATGCGATAATGATTGTGAACAGATTGATGTTATTGAGGGAAATTAATCGTTTCAGATGAAAATCAGTGATTTGCGACTTCGGAGAGCTGTTCTCGAACTGCTGGACCTTGAATTCTGGGCCGGGCGGCTACTGGTCGGCTTTTGACGCTCATCTGTCATTTGATGGCGACGCCCAGTTTTATCTCGGCGTGGATCGACTTCCCTTTTTGACGAGCGCGGCTGGTTCTTTTTTTCATCGTCGCCTTCGCTCACGGTTACACAAAGGAGCCTCTTCCTTATTCATAGTTATGTTGAACAGTAGTGGCTATTACGCGCTCCACGCCGGTTATCTTAGCACAGCTGGTATGACGCCACGCCATGCTCGCAGAGATGCTGACCCTCTCGTGCCTGTTGCTCCAATGGCGTGACGTCATACTTACCTGACTGGTGACGTCATACCAACTGCGCTTCGGCTCCGGACGTGCTTCGCTGAGGCACCAGCAAGGAACTCCTACAGCCGCTCATACTGTAAGAGTGAAGTAATCGTTTTTGGTGCTTCTTCAGCTCAACATAACTGGCTGAAAAGCCTCCCTATGAGAAAAGCGAGCTACGTCTGAATTACTTCTGTGCTTTCAGATTCGGTACGTACCGTGAAGGGTTTTGCAGCTCATTTTACTTTGTGTATTGATGCAATAACATGGAGCCCCATTATTGCGCTTAATGAGAGAAAGCCCCTCGTCGGAAAGAGCAAGCTTTTCTTTTTTGTTCATCTTTCGTGTACCTCGAGGAATTTAGTAGTTTGAGGAACAAATGAACCTGCATCGCTGTCGACACATAAGAAGTAGAAAAAAGGCTAGTTAATCCACTTAACAAGAGAACAAGAAAAAGCTGCGAGCTCTCGAGAAGGTGCAGTGTTAGGCCGCTGAATTCCGTGCCCTCTCGGGACCCCTCAACTAAGACCCTAATCCAACTAATCTGTTTTTAAAAGCACGAACGTAGACTGAAATTCAAAACGAAAAGGCAGGCACAAATCCTGACTACAAACTGAATGAAAAAAAAGATCCCTATCGGTGCCAATTCTCTTTTGCCTATTTTTCGCTCAGAGATTTCCTAATGTCGAGATATAATAGCATGATCGTTGATACTACTTTTATCCTTTTTTAGAAGTGCTTTTTTCTGACGGTAATCAAGATTATACGCCAAGGACACAAAAACCCGCAAAGGCAGGCATCTTTGGTGGTGTTCGCCGTTACTGAGTCCACCCATGCCCCTTCTTTTAACCCCTCCTCTTCTTTGATTCACCCAGCACAGATCGTAGGAGATGGGAAAGTGAGCTCAAGTGCACCTTCCATTTCGCTAACAGCGGCCATCGTAGACTTTTCCCAAAGCAGCAGCAGCTATAGCTTGGCACAGGCATGAGCGGCCAATCAGGCATAGGCTGTGTTATGACGCGTGGAACGTTTGAAATACAACGATCCTAAAGCGGGGGCAGTGAACAGGATTGAGAAGTTTCCAAGCGCAGTGGACTGAAGCCAGCAGCGAGGATGAAAATAGAGTTGCCACTGAAAGTGGTTATTGCCTCGAACCGCGTTAGACTCGTGATATTGAGCTAGCTCCAGGGCGGGCACGGGCTTGACCACATTTCCTGCGGAGGCCGCTTTTCACTTCCCTACGGAGTTCAAGGGTGTAACGAAAGCGGCCCTTAATGAAGTAACAAAGCAGAAGTGTCGTTTCCTCTCGTTAACGACGTCTTATGTTTCTTTTCTTTCTGCTATGCAGCTATTTTTCTTTCAATTTTCCATTTGTTCCATTCTTGAGTCATCTTTACAGTGGACGAGAGGTAGGCGTAGCTGTTTAAAGAAGGGACATTGCAAAAAACCTTAGTAAGTTAGGATCACATGCCTTACATTTTTACACCATCAGCTTCTTTTATAGAAATTTTTCAATACCTAAGCACTGGCGGGGATCGCGCCACGCAAAGTTGAGTGCAATAAGCCTGCTCGAAAGCAGATGGCCCTCGTTAATCGGTCAATCTGCTTTCAAGCGGAAAAATATCGAGCGATGCGAACCACTGATGAAAAAGGAGAAGTCCAGGAATGAGTGAAGGGTTAATGAAATAGTCGAGAGCTTCGCAAGTTCAAGGGGAATATACGTAAATTCCTTTCTGTTATAAATGTTTTAAAACAGGCTATTTTAGGAAAGAGCACGTAGAGTTTTTTTCTTTTTTTTTAAACAGACGTTTGTTAGAATCCTCTCGCGAAGTGGTTTTGGGTACCTCGAAACCCACCGCAGTATCACAAAAACACGCGAAATTCACTGCTAACGGACTAAAATGTTCCGCTTAATTTTAAACTTTATATTCGTTCATTTTATTCGAAGAACTGAAGAACGTCGTCCACACATCCTAACGGCATTGTAATCCGGCGTGAAAAAGTCTCAGTGGTCACTCTGGGCTGCTGAATATTACTTTCCTGAGCACGTCGAAACCAAATACTACCGGGAAAAAACCGCCGCCGACGTTTATGACTCCATCTTCCACCTTCGCCACTCACCAGATGTCTTCCGCGGCACCATTGCGCCGTATATGGCTGTTGAGGCTGGCTTCTCCTGCGTAGTCAGCAGCTGAGATGTTTTTCACGCCTGAGCAAGAACAAAACGTGCAATGTCACTTGTCTATGGTATATTGGCTTCCAAGAAGTCCGCGCAGTTTTTATCGAAATACAAAAGTAAGTACAGACATAAGCCACCCAGCCACAGAGGCATGGCGTTTTTAGGAATAGTCTGGTCGAGTTACAAAAATCTGGAAAATCAGCATTTAGGACGGACATGGTCGTTGCTTACTTAACTGCTGAAAGAAAAAGACGCTTAGTGGTCAGATTTACGCTCATCACCCTCGTTCGAGGCCCACAGGAATCAACAACATCACTCGAAGAAGTCGAGCGTGACAACCACACACAGAATTTTAAAGGGGTATGGCAGTTTGCTCAAAGACCTCTATCCACCACGAACTTCCAATGGATACGCTATCACGTCATACCCTTAAGGCGGAGATTAAGTGCCCCCTGCAATTTTTGATGGGCCGACAACTCTAAGGACATGGCAGGAAAAAGTCATGCCTTGGAAATGTGAGGAAAGTCAGAGGAAAGTTGGAGAGAGCAACGAAAGATGTCAAACTTTTAGCATACAAATCTCTCATCCGCCCTTCCCTAGAATATGCATCTGTAGTATGGTCTCCTCGGCAGAAGATTCTTTCAACGGAAATAGAAAAGATTCAAAGACGTGCAGCGAGATTTATTTGTTCAAAATACAGGAAAACAGATTCGGTAACGGAGATGTTAAACTCATGTAGTCTAGAAACATTAGAAAAAAGACGTAAAAGGCAGAGATTAAAAATACTTTACCAAATCATTCACGGAGAAATTAACATCAATAAAGAAAAATATCTGCAGCCTCCAGGTAGACTAAGCTCCCGCCTTGACCACCACAAAGCGATTCGGCCATACTTAACACGAACTAACGTCTTTCGCTGCTCATTCCTTCCGGATGCTATTGAGCACTGGAATAAACTGCCCGCTCACGTTGCTGAGTCTACAGGTGTAGCGGCATTCTTGAATGCACTTGGGAATTCCGTCTAGGCATGGGATTCTTGTAGATGGGCGCGTAACTGATTGTCCAATATTGCTTTTTGTATAGCAGGTGGTTCTACAGTGGTGTGAACTGTGTTGCGTTTCAATGCTCTCTTGTATTGTATGCTCAAAGAAGCTTGTTCATTCATGGTTATATATGCATTTTTTTTGTCTCTTCACTTTCCCTCCCTGTAATGACCCTCAAATGAGGGTTGACAGTATTCATAAATAAATAAATAAAGAAATAAAACTGTCACTGAGTACTTACTCAAGTTGTATCGTGTATAAGGTATTCTAAGAATTAGATGCCATAGTGCACGGCAGGTAACTGTCGCACATTCGCGCGCACTACCAACTCGCTGATGGATTGCTCCCTTGTATGCTCCAATAATGTTAATGCAGAATATTGTGTAGCTTCTCAAGGGGACGCTCTAAGAAGAAGGCGTGCCTCATTCGACGTATGCCACGGGAGCTTCCCAGGTGAACACAGAACACTGCCCTATCCCCCGCTTTGCAGCACCAGTTCCTTTTTTTTTTCAGTGATCAAGACGAAAAGATGCGCCGTCGCTGCCGAAGTCTGGCGTCTTCTGGCCGGATCGTCTCGAAGTCATAGTATTATTCGGAGCTACACATAAGGAAGCTCCCAAAACATCCTAATGCGATCCGCCTGGAAACGTACGGCTATGCATTCCTCTTGTTACACCCAACAGCACGGCCGCCGTTCTGCTCCAGACAAAGCTCTGGGAATTTGCTGCAGAAAGCGCGAACAACTTGCCTTATGATAGTCGGCGGCGTCGAAATAAGCCTCAGCCTCGGTCGCCGTGAGAACAGCGGGACCACACGCCCGCACAGATCGCTCCAGCAACGGGCACGTGAAAGGCATTTATTAAAGGTCGTATTTCAATCAATCATTAACACTAGCTCAATAATCGCTCGCTTTAGTGATTCTTCTATGCATACAGAATTTTCGAATGCATCATTGTTTTTCAGTCTGGGCAGGATTATTCAGAGTAGCCATTCGTTCGTTGAGCCCCCTTCGAAATAAGACATTTCATTCTCATATATAAATAAACCGTTGCGAAGGGCTCCGTTCTCAATAGCCGCTGCATAATCTTTTCATAACATCTTATTTCTGCGGCACTGTTTCGAGATGCCTAGGCAATCGTAGTATGACGACTCTGAGACGTGTAGGACTCAGCCTGCTGCAAATTCAAAACATGGAAAGATAATAGTATTCGATGTAAACTCAGAAAATAAAAATAGGCTGTTAGTAAAGCCTAGATGAATGCTACCGCGCATATTAAAGGATTGTAAAACATCGTGTATCAAAACTAAAGACTCATACCCCCCTCTAGCTCTGTGGTAACACTTTACTTGTTTTCATTTTTTCTTCCTTTAATGCTGTACGTACTATGCCCAGAAGGAGTTCGAATAGCAAGTAAATGTGTGCAGATGGATGGCTCCGATGCTTTTAAATAAATTGGGTCTTCGTGGCGAAACTCAGTTGCGGACGCCTTCTTGTTTTCCCCAGTGAAGGAATTGCGAGTTTGCGAAAATCTGTCTTTCTCGCTGGCTAACGTGATTGAGAGACACAGTGGCTGCGGCTTTTGTTTATTTAACGCTTGTGAAGCGTGCGCCGACGCAGGCCATGCTCCTCTGCTGAACTTATTGCAGGGTCCGTCACGGGTGTCCGCGTACCCGCCTAGCGTTGCGACTGTAATGACGATATGACGGCACTTCCAGAGTCTAAAGACATTACCCCGAGCCGATACATAGCCAAATGTAAATTTTTTCTCTCATCTCTACGGCAACGCTCCGAAACTCAGCGTTCACGCCACGCCTTGCGCACGCTGTTCTGTCTGAGGGCTGCATGATACTAAAATTGCGAAAGTCTCTATGCAAAAAATGACAACCATCCCTAGTAACAGGAGTGCTCTCTGGTTGTTTTTTCAGTATGGTAAAAAACGGAAGCGACAAAAAGCTTACTCTCAACAATAATTTTTACATATTAATGCAATACTTGAATGTGCTTATTACTGACCTCAATGTCGAGTTTCCCGTGATTAATGATTATTGGCAAGGAAAGCAAATACATAGTAACTGTCTCACTACCGATGGCTACCTCAGATACGCAGTAAAGGAAACCATAAAGTATGAAGTGAAAGAAGGAAGAGAGAAAGAAACTAGGGCTTCGAAAAATTTTTTTGTTTATTTGTTATTGTAATATCTATGGCCAGACAAAGTGCCGTTACAGTACGTGTGTATGTGTGTGTGTCTGGGGGGGGGGGGAGGGGGTGATAACAGAACACACATATTAAACCAAGTAACCAACGGCAATATAGACCTTCCAACTGTGAGACATCACCAGTACACCCAGCATAACGTAAGGATTAATAAGAAAAGAAGTGGTTCTTTTGACTTAATAAAGACAACTATTCTAGATAGCCTATTTAACTCTGTATAGATTTTCGAAAAAACAATACTTACAAGCATGTCAAACGCAGAGGCAAATCCTTTACTTGTACTGCACGATAACGCTGTAGTGAAACGGCACTTTATTATGAATGTACAAGCGTCGGTTTATGCTAGTTTTACGATGAATGATGCGGTGAAGAAACGTGAGTGTCCAACATTACATGCGTTTTTCTGGTAACCGCCATCCAAGAGAGTTTTGGCGCTTGAAATGCGAAAGTACCAGACATAATTATTACAAACATACCAAACATCCAGACTGCGTAACAGCCGCCGCAACAGGGATTTTGTCCCATGGTCTAGTGTTCACAACAGAATAACCTCTGAGCCATACCCATTCGGCTTCTGAAAACAAGTTCGCTAAACAAGTTCACTGGTTAGTTCGCGTTCGCGGAGACTCAGCTTTGATGGAGGCGAAATTCCCAAATTCCCATTTTCTGACATTTTGGGCAATGGTAAAGAATCCTCGGTGGTTAAATCTATCCGGAGTCTCGGACAATGACGCGCCTTTCAACCCGTGATATTGTATTCGCAAGCGTGAATTCTGAATCAGTCATTGTAATTTGATTGCTTGACTCCTAAATCCTAAAGCTGCAGGAGTCGCCTGAAACGAGACCATTCATTAGGATTGATTTCTAGTCACTTTTCTTTTTTTTGCAATGATAGATGTATAAGGGGATTTTCAGGGGTTTATACTGACTGGCGTCAGTATGGACATAGCTTCGTTATACCACGTGTTTCAGTGAAGCCCAGCACGAAATTTTAAAATACGCGTTCTGACGTAAAAATATCTTTTTTCGGCAATTTATTAGCAGTGTTGGCGAACGTCACAAAACAAGTGAATCATTTACCTATTTATCTAATAATCTGGTTAATTAAGTTTTAACGTGTAACTTTTTAAACTGTTGCAGATAAGCACCTTGTTGCAAATAGAGATTTGTAGTTGACTATTAGTAACAGTGATATCTTTTTTTTATTTTTAACAAGAGGATTACCCTCGCCGCTGTGGCTCAACAAATGTTGGCCATTTCTTACGCAACTCGAGAACCGCGCGCCTTCTGTGTGCGCCTCCTCGGTGTGAAAACAACGCTAGCATTGTTTTTTTCTTCGATCTTTTTTTTTTGCATTCTGTTTATCTCCGGCAGCCCTTGCCCCTATTGCCTTGTTTGCTAGGCAAGAAGGGACGAGGCTGGTCTCAAAAAAGGCTGGTCACGCGCTGCTATCTCCATTTTCTTCAAGACGACTATCGCTCCTCCGTGCCTTTTGTCTCGAATGTTTGATGATGTCTAAATGATCACTGCTTAAAGCGGCAGTGAACCTTTTTTTCGACAGCCGCTGAGCACACTTGCTGCTATCACTGCGGCTGAGTTCAATTGTTTGTGCACACCAGTTCGCCCAATAGAGTTGTTTTGGTGCCACGTCAGTTAGTCATCATATCTTACGGCACAATAATTGGATGCATAACTCTAGAGGCCATTAGGACATACATGTTTGATCAGTCTGTCACCATATCTTACGGCACAATAATTGGATGTACTACAGCTCTAGAGTCCATTAGGGCATATATGTTTAACGCTTTTCGCGCAGAACTTGTTTCGAACGCTGCATTTTACTGTATTCTTGATAGCTCCATGAATGAACCCACCTGAAAAACATTCTCAATTCCCAGCATATGGTAGCGACAGTTTTCAGTGTGATATATTGAACCGACAGCGACTGCAAGTTCTTTACTGCTCCAAGAAAAGCTTCCATATACTAATATTGCTGCAATATCTCCCGTAAACGCTCCTTTAATTTGCCTTGTTCTTTCAAGCAATAGTCTCATGGCATGCTCGGCAAAGTACAGCGTGGATCCGCGGAGCACTTTACGGCCATCCTCACAGAAACAAAGCTAGAAGTAAGATTTCGAAACGGCAAGTCTAAAAATGTATCAACTGATTCCACTGCAATAGGATGACATGGTGTAAAAAAAAAGTTTTATATACACCTTGGGAAGAGATAAAAGAGCTGTGAACCTTCATGCCAACGCACATGAATACAATGGTGGGGTTGTTTCGAAGGAAAAATCGAGGAGCATTCCTGGGCAGCCCATTACGAATCTTCCGAATTGTAAGGAAAAGCCTACTAGGCCAGGCATCAGCGCGAAACGATAACGCGTCCAAGAAACTATGAAGAAAACGCAAGGCAGCAGAAAGAAAGCTCGCAAAGGCGGGATAAGTGAATATAAATGACCTCCTCGCGCGGCAGGTGAGAAGTGCCAGAGTAGATAACCCAGCTCCAATTTCCTTGCTCTTCATCTATCTCTGTTCTGAGCAACCGTGGGCCGTTTATCACGCCCTCCTTCAATAACCGCAGGTATCTATTTCAGTGTACGATTTATATTTCGCTAGCCTCTTTTTTTAAAGTATGATTGATGTATCAAATACGCAGATGGAATGTGAGAAAAACGTACTGACAGTCAGCTGCGTCAACGAGGAGCACATTGCCGAGGCTGTATCACCAGGACAAAAGAACCGTGAAAGCACAGGCTCATTCCCGAACAGCATAAAAGAAACCAGACATTCGGAAAGGTAATGGGAGACAGACGTAAACTAGCCGTGTGGTCTTTAATTCAAGGTGCCGGTTTTGTATTCGATGCCGACGAGTAGTTGGAGTGGGGATCTGTGGAGGTGTACGGAGGGGAAAGAGCGAGTCGCCTTTGGACCAAGCGCACAGTTGGCAACGAGCAAGTGAATTTTATTATTTTCGAACAACCTAGAGGAAACTTTTCTCTTATACGTAGGATACATTTGGTTGTAATCAAGTAATTGGTTAAATAGCTTCACTTGCTGCAATGCTGAAGCAAAGTTCACGTTATATTGCCTGATGGAATCAGTAAACGCAGAAGTTACAAGAGTGAGCAAGCTATTGAACTTGTCAGCACCGCGTAGCATTTCAAATCGCATAAGCGCCAGTAGATAATGTGCGCTGCTTAACAGGAAGCCGCTTTCTATACAAAAACTTGCAAATTCCGCAAAATTATTCCTAATCTCCTTACTTTTTTTCGTTTCCTTACGAGCACCATTCCTTTTATTTGCTTTTGTCCTGCATTTCATCCAATATCAAGTCATGTATTTTGTGATTATTTAACTTTTGTTTTTTATTACACATCCGAACACCGTGTGAACTGTACAAACTGCTGCTACATTTGGTTTCCCTGTCTGCATAATTCACACTTATGCGAAGTTCGTCGCACTTGAATATGAAGCATGCTGTCGCAATTGATTAAAACACAGCGGTCATCTTGACAGAAAGCCGTTACCGTCACCAATAATTTCAGATAAATACTCAAAAGCGTTAAAATGCAACAAAGTGCCGGCCATTTGCGCTGAGTTTATAAGCCCTGCTGGCAGGCAGCCTAAATCTAACTTCATCCAATGCAGAAAAAGCATCGCTTTCACTAAATTGACAAAGGGGCAGAAGCGGAGGTAAAGACCCAACAGGCTGTACATGCGATTAGAAAATAAAAGAAGGAGGGGCTAGGCTCTTTGCCACTTTCTGCACTAAGAACTTTTATTTGCGTTTCCTCTGAACTGTTTGCTTTCTGGCTGCAACGAACAGACCTGCAAAACTTTTTGACCCAGAGGACATAACATTGATAGCCTGAACGCAAGGTTGCACTTTTTTGCACTACTTTCTGCCAGGCTATGGCGCCGAAACCAATTCATCGTTCATCCAGGACAGACACCAGAGCCTTGACTAGTGTAATCAAGCTTTTGATGTGTGCTTCTTTATTCGCGGAGGTCAATTAGTGCCACCCGCAAATTCCGGCGTTTTTTTCGCCCTAACCACAAACCGAAAGACTGTTGAGGCAGTCCGCCAAATGAGGCAGACCACCTCAGTCAGCGCAGTTGTTATCAAGTACGGAGCGCGAGCAAAATCCGCCGCTGCTCGCAGAAAATCGGGCCTCTGTATGTCAGTACACTACACGTCATTGCGCTTCACTTCTTTGCCACCTTGATTGGTCTTGACACGCGCGCGTCTAATTTAGACTCGTGTTCGCGAAGGGAGTAAGCAGGCCAAATAACTTCCGCTCGCGTGCCCGTAAACATGCAGGCGTCAAGGGACAAAGTTCGGGCCGAAGGCATAGGGCAGGTCATCAGCGGGAAGCAAAAGATAGGCAGGAAAATAGTTTCTGCGATAACTAGAGTAGTTTTGGTACAGACCCTTTCCTACCGAGGGCCTCTCTTTCAACCCCTTCCTTCCTATACCCCTGCAACCATTTGCTCTCCCTTCGAAAGTTCGAAGCACTCCACCATAGCTTGAGCGGGGTGGCAGAGAGCACAATCATAGACAAAATTGTGTTGGATGTGGGTTCATAGAAAAAAAAATTCTTCGCCAACACTGCCTCAGTGTTCGACTAAAGAGCGTTAGCTACGGGAGCTTCAAGTGTTCACATCGGTATGCTCAACAAACGTGGTGAACACAAAATCCAAACATCCGCGGATTTTTCCTTTAAAGAAACATCTATTCAAAGACACAAACAGCGCCATCTAACGCGTGAATTTTGCAGTAGTATTGCGATTTACAGCCACCTTCACTATATCCGGTATATTTCCTCGTTATATCAGTTAATGATTTTACAGACGTGTGCATCACAACACGATTAATCGTTTTACACCATCCAGAACCCCGTGCGACGAGCGGTTCAGCCGTAATGGCTGTCTGGAGGCCTTCGGAATGCACGGTTTGGGGGCGGAAAGCTCGTCGTTGTAAATCCCACACATATTTTGGGTTTCATATCAACGAGTAATTTTATCCTCAGGAACATGTCAAGCCATTTTAAACCACTTGCGACATTCTGCGTCAAACGGGTGGCCCTCAAATTTTACGAAAACATCCTTCTTAATACAGCGCGATACACAGGACGAGAGAAAGAAACAAGAGACGACACGAGCGCGAGCGCTTGTTTCTTTCTCTCGTCCTGTGTATCGCGCTGTATTAAGATGAATCCGTTCCAACTTGCCCAGTTTTCTGTTCTAGTTTACGAAAACAGTGGCCCCGAGGGGGGGGGGGGGGGGGGGGCACTTCTATAGCCGCAGTACTGGCACGTATATAACGGATCGAAAGTTTTGCTATCAATTGACGCGCTACGCGCCCAATGTTGCTATGTGATATTATATGGTCGCGTGGTTAATGTTTTTCGCAAATTCGACCTTTATTGCAGACAGACGCGTCCTTGACAAACGTAAGTAGTAAGAGCTAACGATCTTAAAATTCATCAGCGTTGTCTCGTTACCCAGTCACCTGGTGTTCGCTCGAGGGCATAGTGCATGAATATCCCACCATGCTTCGTGATTTTTCAAAGTGGTTTGGGTTCTTTCTCTGCGAACCCCCTACCCGTAAACTTTTGTATATGTCTAGGAAAGAATACTCAAATTGAAATGGCGCAAAACTTTCGCAAATGTACATGAATTGCTTGCGTCACGCAATAAAATGCCCTGAACACGCGCGTTCGGGAATGCGCGTGTGTGAAAAGAACCCCTGCTCAAAGAGATGAGCGTACGCTGCCTGAGAGGGAGAGTGAATGCAGGCAGAGAGAAATATGCACCATAGTGGTGGGCTTCACGTTAATTTTCGCACTGAGGAGTTGGTACATCAACGTTCAATGAAACTTCGTGGTGCAGAGCATTTTGCATTTCTTTTCCAACGAAGTGCAGCCTTCGCCGTGAGGCTCGATGCCGCAAGGTGGGCATCAGACCTGATGTATCGCAAGTTAAAAGAAAGTGGCAGTACCACAAAGAAGAATTTTTTTGTGGATGCTCTGTTGGATGCTAACGCATGTAGCACTTATTAACCGTGGCGAGCGGAACAAGAACTGCGCAACGCGTGCCACTCGCGTGCCGGGGTGTCGTTACGAGGAAAAACAACGCGTCTTGGAAATCACCTTTCTTCTGCATGCCCGTCGTTGCCGAGATTTTTCGTCTTCCATTTACATTACCTCGCGATTTCCCTTGCGTACAGCGTAGTGTACCTACTTTTTTTAGTCGCAGCTCTTGGTAATACACTCTGTGGCTGTTGTTTAAATCACTAGGGCACTTTGCACCGCGCTCATACATATGGAGATAACAGTATGTATGTTTTAGTTGTTTATATGTGCTCACGCTTTTCATTACAGCCTCGGGAGTTTTCTTTCTGCTTCCTATTTCGCTCTTTCCTTTACTTTTTCTAGACCATATTTCTTCGTGAAAACTAAATGACAGATATTGATGCCTTTGATTCGTAACGTGGTTCTAAAGTAAACTGAGCCGCTTCGGGAACAGTGAAGTTTTAGAAGCGGTAAGTAGAGTGTTTTCGAAACGATCTGTCAATGTATGGACCTCCTGGCAATGATGGTGATCAAACATCGGGAAAATTACACCAAATATTTTTAAAGTGTCGCTGTCAGTTCGCGTAGAGACGGACCTTCTTATCAGGTAAGAGGCCAAACCACACTAGCCCTGGTACTAAATACTGAAGGGAGTCAGTGGCACGTCTAGCAAGAGCAACCCTGGGCTGTCATTCAAGAAGAATGAAACTATAAACACACAAAACAGAACACGACGACCTTCGTGTCAGCGGCCCCAGTCAAGGAGGCGCAATCGAGCAGCCCTTCGCACGGCATTCAATTTGATGGGGGCGTCTGCGGCGCCTCCGGGCCGTTGACAGCAAGCGAGAGAACATGCCGAAGCTGGTTGAAAGGCGGAGGCAGAGGCACTCTGTGCGGGTCGTCCACATCGATCCGCTTGGAAATTGGCTGAAAGAAAGGGTGCCGGAAACACTCCGTCTCCCAGAGGGAAGCCGGTCGAAGGAGCTGAATCCTACTTACGTGGAAGATTCTAGCTAGATGCAGAATAAGGCGGGTGCGCCTTGAGGCGCATAAAACGCTTTAAATACCTCGCGCGCCACACAGCCACATTCTAGAAAAGAGCACTGCTTTATACACAGGAACTGCCAAATCAGAGAACACGTAACGAGCGTCGTCTCCCACCTAACTTTTATTGCTTACATTCCTTGCATGAATATTTCTGTACAAAACAGCGCGATGTCATACAAGGATGAAAATGGGCACATTACGCGCTCATGTTGGCATGTAGAGTTTTAACACATTGAGTAAGCTAAGTACGCTGAATACGTTTCAGAGTGGAGTGCGAAAGAAAACGTTGTGAAAGAAAAAAAAGAACTTTGTTCTTCGACGGATAGTTTGCTCCAAGTCAGCCTGTTTATTCCCACAGTCTATGACCAAACACTGGTATCTCTGAAAACCTACACACTCGGTGTTTTTGTCCGTGTTCAAAAGACTCCAAATGCGCCATTGCGGGGAGGCGTAAAGGAGTTGGAGGGCATCATTTGCGCCTGATATTGGAAAGCATTATGTGCAACGTACCCTTGGTGTTAGTGGGGCTGGAGAAGAACCATATTGTTCGAAGAGCGTGAGCAGATAAATCTTAGTCCTAGTTTTGTAAACTAATAACAGCTGATAAAAGTTCATTCAAAACAGGAGCATCATTACTGAAAACGAACTGGCAAAGCAAAACCTTAGGATTTCGCAGTGTTTGGATGGCGCATAATGATGCAACACATCTTTTCGTAATCCTTTCATTCCTTACTAGTCATTGTAAAACGTTCAAACAATGGGCACACCAATATTAAGGTCTTGCAAGGGATGCGGACATTCTATTGAGGACAAGTTTTTTTATAGGTGTAGCCCAGAGAAAGTACTTTCTTGCTCTAAATGGCGTGCATGTGAAGAATGATTGTATCCCCTTTCTTCCATAAGTTATCGCCCGATAACGGCAAGAACTCAGTACCAAACACATCAATCCATTACTAAGAACGACCAATCTTCTCTTTTGGTTGTATTAGATGTCCGCTTCTGTGCTCTGTAGGATTTTATTAGCCTGTTAATTAATTTATAGCATACTTCCGGCCGTAGAACGGCAGGATACGCACGAAAACATCGGAGAAAGGATGACTAAACTGAGAAAAATAGAAACAAATATGTATACACAGAGTCTACACGATGAAAAATACAAACTCAAAGGCAGGAAAGATGAAAAGAGACACAGAAGAGAAAATTTAAATACCTAGCTTAATAATTCAGTATCGGCCAAACCGCGAACCAAGAAGTATATTTGTAAAACCCTTAAAAATGAATTCAAAATGAACAAACAGAATAATAGCATGTACAACAAAAGAACAGTAGGAAATCATGAGCGAACCAACTTCAACAAAAAAGAGGAACTCTGTAGTATCATACAGTAATGCCTCGTGTAATTGACAAAGGGAGGCAGCCAGGCTAGCGGTAATTCTCCAGGAGATAAACAATCAAAACTCGTTCAAAAACTCGTGTGCCTTCGCCCTTCATCTGAGTGACCGAAGAGCCACGGAGATTCATCGCAACATAAGAAATCTTTTTCCATCTACCGCTCAGGTAGGTTACACGAAAGCCAGCTATGCAGCAGCACTTGACACGCATGTCGAGGACTGGACCACAGGTACGCAGTCGCTGTACGAGAGGAAAGAATACTCGAGGCAGCTACAGCAGTGGCACAGTGGCATAGATATGCTCTGCTCATTTACAGGCCTCGAACAGTCATGTATCAGCTTACAACACCGACAGGGTAGAGACGTATCGACACTACGGAGCCCCGCATTGATACAAGTGCTAACGTCCTTTCTGCGAACGCCGACATCATAAATCCGGCGTCCCCAAGGGAGCATGCAAGCTTCGCTAATCTCCATTGCTCGTTGGGCAAGCGCTGAAAGCAATGGTGTTTTGCGCAGACGAGGGATAAGCAACGTTGCCGCAACACCGGGCGCATCAGAGCAAGCAGTGAGGACGTAAAGAAAACAAATATCGTCCCTTTTTTCTCTGTGCCATCTATTAGGTGAACGTCAGGAATCGAAGCAGTAGGCAATCGATGGCACCTGCGAAAGATACATTAAGAGACACTCCTAACCAGGTGGCAGAGAACTGCGTCTGTAAGCGCGTTGATTGGCCTCTTTCTCTGCACCGTTGGTTTCTACTGAGTCCTTGTTGCATTAACGAGACGAGTGGCGTAATTACTCGCGCAGTATTGTCCATCAATGGGGGGATGCTCAGAAGAGGGGGGGGGGGGGGGGGGGGGGCAGGCAGTAGTCATCGTCGTATGTACTAGGGCAGTCCTTGGCCAATCTTAGGGCAATCTATAACTTCCTCGGCTACTGTCGTGCTCTCTTTCTGCACTGGGGCGATTTGATTGCGCAAGTCAAACGTGCGGTGGCTCTGGCTGAGTGGCGGCCGAGCTCGGACGCAATTCCGTGCGTGCCTGGCCATGTCGATTAATCACCATTGGGTAATGGCGCGACTGTTCATGCAAGCGGTGGCTTCGGTCAGACGTTTGCTTTTGCTTGAACGAGTAATTGAATCGCCAAATGTCTGATTATTAAACAAACTAAGAACTCATATGTTACATTTCGCCTAGCCTTCAGTAGGTCGAGAACGCTCTTTCCGGCGCGTGACAACACCGGTTAGGTATATGCCAGGAACGTACGGGAAGTTTATCATTGTCATCGAAAGACGGTAGGCGGTAAAACCTGTTGTAAGGCTGCTTACTAGACGAATTTTAAACCTCTGAATATGACTTTCATAATGCTTGACAATGAAGTTTCATGTCGTAAGCAAAAATTACTGCCATTTATTTATTTACTGCAGACTCATATGCACATAAACACGGTATTACATAAGTTGTAAAACGATACCATAGACTGAACGACTCGACCCCCAGTGCGACTTCACTAAAACATAATCTTGTTCTTGGCATTCTCAAAATTTGCGGCGCTTATATGGAGTATGGCATCGGCAGCCAGGACATTCCAGTCGACTTCTGTCTCGACAAAGCAAGTATGCAAATGGAAGGATGGGAAGGCTTGACATAGCGGCAGCAGGAATGGGATTGAAACGGCTTAACTTAACAGTATAAACTTGGACGCAATAAGCAATCACTCACGACAATTCCGGTGCCGCGGGTAAGCAAGTGTACTGATATTTGATTATATAACAATACACATTAGTAGTGATGCGGTAAGGTGTCTTATTTTCTTAAGCACATAATATTTACACGCCTGTTTATATAGACATACTACAAATGGCGGTAGTCCCATCACATTCTTTTTTAACCGTTCGCTTTGTACGTAAGGTGGCATGCCGAATACTTACAAGGATCGGCGCAAAATTGAGTACAGGAGCTAGTCTATGAGCTCACAACGCCTTAAATATACGGTTGTTTCAACGCCAGTATCACTTCTTCTTTAGTGGCTTATCCGGGGATATGGGGAATTAAAGAAATAACTTGTTTTTCTTTTGCAAATGGAAGCCAGTAGAGATGCACGGCAACAGGTTCCGGACAAACCGGCATGCATGCTATACGGTACCGTACAGACTCGTGTACAGGACGCACTTTTTTTCCTGTATTGTGGCACAGTGCGGCCCCTAATCAAAAGCGATATTTTTCCGCTCACTTTTGACGGCCACAGTAGAACCCATGTTATGTTTTCTTTTTTTTAGGCAGGCCACATGTTAAGTAAAGTTACGGCCTGCTCGGCGAACCTACCATAAAGATAACGCATAGAAAATTTTAAAAACACGACGACCTCTGGGAACCAGTCACGATAAAACAAGCTGGTCTCCGAGTTCCGAATAATTCTGGCGGATGCATGTGAGTACAACGACGAGATTCGGCGGTCTACAAACCGTAACGATCGTTTGGAACCGAGTTCGTTTAGGGACTAGCATTGCTGCTCTAAGTGGAGTTTAAATGGAACGATATGTCATGGGCATGGCTGTACCGCGTGCCGCAGGTAGCTCTCCCATTCTAGTAGCTTCACGCCAAAAATGGCGCATAATAAATTATACACACATCAGACATATGCCCTTTGCGATTTCTTTCTTTAAAATTATCCGCTGCTAAGTAGGCGGGAGCAACCTGTGCATGATCGCGACACTTAATAGAGTGAATACGTGTGAACCAGAGTGTATACGCAATTTTTTTTTTTTGCACAGTGTGATGAAGTTTCTCACACTAGTGAGAAAAAAAGTTGGCTTTTATAATGCACTTACCTATTGCTTTGCAACTACTGCAGAAAATATGAAGAGTGGCATTAGCATATATAATTCAGTATTCATAAAAGAATTAACTTATTAGCCCTCAGTCGTTTTACTAGTTCATATTGCACCAGTGGTTTATGTGCAAAAATGGGCACACTGGTAAACATTGTGTGAAAGAGCCAACGAAGGGCGCATTGATGAACGCTTCACTGCAATGTGCAAAACTTAATCTTTCGCGAATTTCTAAATCCCTGTCCTCTAACAAAACCTAACATTATTTGCTTACGCCACGTTTGCTCTCTCACAATACTTTAGGACGGCGCACTGTCTACAAAACACACGGTTCAGCGAGGACATTCACTCACGGCCAGACCACTCTGCTGAATTGAGATAGTTATGGGCGCTGAACGAGAATACATTAAGCCTCACAGAAAGCGTTTCATTAAACGAGGCTGCAGTTCACGGTCTCTATATCGAACGTTCAAACTTTTTCGAATCGCTAAACTTTTCGGGTCGCTTGGTCCACCCGGGCCGTGTTCGGTGTCCACTGCAGGCGCGTTCCTGGTCGGCCGGAGGAGGTCGGACATGGAACCACTGGACCGCTTCACGAGCCGCCGCTGACCACCGCCATCGGGGCAGATGGAGCTGCGCCTGCGACTCCACTGATTTGAAGTTTGGGAGCGTGTAGTGGCCGCCTCATCCGTAACGAAGCCACTGCGCTTCCGAATGCTGCGGTCCAGCGACAACTATTTCCCGAAAAATCCAGAAAAGAACAAAGAAACCGGTTTAGTTCTCTAACAGCAAACTTTCTTCACTAAAGTGGATTCCAATTTCAAGGAGACCAAGTTTGCCGCTGCTAGCTTTTATTTTTTGACAAAGAAAACAAAAGCTCCTCTATGGACCATTACAGATAAAAGCATACTGTAGAGACGAAAAATGGCGCAGACGCTGAACTTTCGGTAGAAAACAAGCGGCAGCCACTACGTCAGGTGAAATTATCATGACGCCTATCAGGCACTGACCAATAACGAAAACAGTGCCAAAAAATAAAAGCTGCGACTTTTAGCTTTCTACTGGGGCTATATGAGAGTAATGGTTTTCCAGGAATGCCACCGTACAAACCGCTTCATGAAACTACTTACTTTTGTGCCGAGTGTACTGTGCACTGTTTTTAGTGAGAGATACATTGGAAACTAAGATTGCGTGTTAAAATGGGAATTATTTTATCCTTCGAATTATGTGACTGCCTGCGGCTAAAATGAAGAGAAATCATGCAGGAAAATCCACTCTTTACGCTTGAGTCGTGTAAACTACATTGTCAATAATTTTCCTCAAATGACACGGAGTGCCTCTGCAAAGCACCGGAGGGGAGGAGGAGGGGGGGGGGGGGGGTGCGCTACCACTGAAGTCGTTATGGTTCCTCAAAATACCATTCTCAAGGGATGATCGAGTTCTTGGATGCTACAGTGGTTTACCGCAAAGGAGCCATATTGTTGTGTGCTTGGAAATAACGTCCGCAGTTGCGCATCCAAACATCCATGCCAGCAGCACTGGAAATTTGTGTGCGCTTGGAAATTTCACTACAGATATCATGCGGTATCGAAACCAAACCGGCAAGAAACTATGAAGAGCCTCTCAAAGCTGGAATTGCTCCTCTGGTAGTATTCTAGAGGATTTAGGAAATTGGCTAACCTATATACGCAATAACAATTCCAGAAAATTTAGTGTGTCAATACTTAACTCCACCTGATTGTTGTTCGAAATGCCAGGAACCTTGCAAGCAGCTTCTGTAATGCGTTGGGGGGAGGGAAGGCACACGCTGTAAAAAATTATAGAAATCATATTCTGGGTTCTGCATTCTCAACTGTTGAAAAAATGCTCACAAATCAATGGCTCAGTCTTACGCACTGTCCGCTTGTGAGTGACAATTATATATTGGGCCTTATCATCCCAGATAGCGTTTAAATATAGAACGAAGAAAAATAAAAAAACGACACACTCGCACCGAACTAGAAAAAGCACTAAATCCGAAGCTTACAGCGCACAATTATATTAATTCAAAATTGCAGGGCAAAACAACATTCAGCCTAGCTGATGATAAGAAAAGCACCGGTACCAGCATGCTCCTTGTAACGAGTTGCCGATGTATGCACTCGAGTAAATCCGCTCTGTGTAGAGCTGCTTAGATGACCCACCAACCAACGTGGAACTCCACATGCTCAGCCGCACTCCTAATTATCCCATTTTACTGCACGGTGCTCCGCGTAACCATGGTTTGCGACCGCAGCCTCTCCACACGCTCCGCCCGCAGACAGCTGGGCTTCTGGATTCCTGCCCAATTGCCTCCGGTCTGAGCGACCAAGTGCCACTCGTAATTACTCCGCGTCCGCGGCTACCGCATTCAGCGGCCTGTTCACGGCGTGCCTGGAAACGGGTCGTTTAGAGCACTCAGCTAAAGTCTTTAATAGAGACTCTTCTTTATCCTCGACTCCAGTGCACTGGGCGGAAGTTGTGTGCAACTAGAGATGCTAACCGGAAATACCCTCGTCGAATACAGCGCATCTGAATGATGGGTCTGATTCAGAGATACATTGGAATAGCTTTTATTCTCTGCTCCCTTTCTTCACCTGTGCGGCTTTCACTCTCCTGCGCCTTTCTGGCCTTCTAAAGTAGCAAAATAGGGACACGTCAGCAGACTCATCTCACGGAATCAACAGCTGCATATCCGCCATATTCTGCAGTTTCCAGCGTCTTTTTTTTATTATTTTGAAGATACGCTTTGCAATAGATTTCTTTGTTTTCGCGAGAAACGGAAGAACTGTACATTCGATATTCTTTTCTAGGAAGAAAAGAGACAGTCGTGAACGGAGAGCTTATTCCTTGAAGGAGGCTCCAAGCAACGTGAAATAAGAAGTCGTAGTGGCCGCTGTCTTGTATTGCTCGTCATGCTAACCACTCAAAGAATCACGTTCAAACGTTAAGAGTGTGAAACCATGCCAACGACCTACTCCGGCGCTGACTAACTCCTCCCGATCCATTTCCTGTGTATGAGGGCCCGCAGGTCGCAGTGCCGGCAGATATACTCCAGCATTCAGCGCCCTCGCCACATACTGTATGCGGTTTTATTTCAAATATTTTGTATCTTCCTTCCTTGTATAGACAACCAAAGGCTTAACAGAAGTGAGAAGGGATTCGCACGTAAATTGTCATATGTCAAAACGCGCACAAGCCATTGGTTATACATCGGTTAAAAATTAAATAACGTGATTGGACGCTCGCAGGCAGTGTTACGCGAGGACAGATGATTCCATTCGGTAGTGGAATGGACTCCAGTGAAAGAAAAGTGTCAGGTCTGCAGATGAGATCCCTATGTTTGCGGCGATAGCAGTGCCGCTGTTGGCACAGTAGAGGGTTAATTGAAAATCAGTAGGGGGGTGAATTATTCCTGCAGCAGATGTTGTTGGGCATGCGCTGACACAAAGGAAGGTTGAGCTTCAACTCGTCCTTGGAACGCGAAGGCACAGGCTACGAGCAACGCGACGACGGTGTTCGTCAGTGGCCTGGTGCCCATTATCGAAATGTGAAGGCCGCCAAAATGGGAGACCGATACTTTCTTACGCGAATGTTTCATTATGTGACGTCGACGACAAATCATCTGCTCGGGAAAGTAATTCACGAAACATGACGGATGATTCAAAAGAACACACAAAGGGATTTAAAAAAGTGCTTCAAGCCTGTTTATGCTATGTTGACGTCGTGAAAGAGAAGGTAAAAAAACTAAGAATGTAAATTCTTTACTTTTTTAATGTTGTGCTATATTTTAAACTTAAATATTTTCTCGTGGCGAGCAGATTCAGTAACTTTCCTAACGTCGATCATCGGCGTTATTTATTTCCGTGATTCCTAGAGAATATGGCATGCGTTTTCATTTACTGTTACTTGTCGTTCTTCTGAGTCATATCCGATGCACTGTAGTGTAATGTAGTGGAATTCAGGCACGTTGCATTTGATCATTTGGCGTTTATGAGCTTGATTTACAAGTTAAGGCTGTTTACACTGTGCAGCGACAAGACACTTGGTTTACCACTCGTTCAAGCAGAAAAAAAAACAGAATTTTCCTTGGAGTCTCAGCGAGCATTCTTTGCGCTCGGCTCAAAAGAAGGTTCTCTTCGTAATGGTGCAAAACGTTCGGCACATTAAAAAAGTAAGCTTCGGAAAACCAGGTGAGAACACACATCGTGTTTCGACGCAATCTTTGTTTCCCTACAGGTAATTGCAGCTCACTAGAAATCACAATTTCAAACACCGCTTCAAATTCTGCTATACACTTCTACGTTTCCCAGTAATTGAACGAGTAGAGGAATTAGATGTTATGCTAACGTAGCAATAAGTTAGCAAACCAACATATGAGCAAATCAATAAAGGGACAAATCGAATCTTCTATCTTGTTTAAACTGTTCGTTTTGTCAGCCATTGCGTAAAACACAAAATTTGATAATTTAATATTCCACTAGAGAGGACACAGAATATTATTAAAACAGAAGCACTGCTAGAGTAGTTCCAACAGCGCAGATCAAAATATATTTCGCCCGCATTGCAGCGATATTCCAGGCAGGTTCTGCCCTTATTTTACTCTTCCCGCTGCACCTTCCATTTACTACGGACATGAGGACGGGTGTGCCGCGGTCCCATGACTAAACGCTCGTTGTAGGACCTCCGAGAAAATTAAGCTTCATTCCTCGTCCCCAAGACTGTGCACTCTCGTAAAATTGGAGCACAAATTTGCTCGGTCGAAACTCATAAACATTTCTCTGCGAACCAAGCTGGCAATCACTGCCTCCGAGAGGTGCAGCACTAACATCCATTTATTATTCCCGAATCGCCTGCCACAACAACATTCATCACTCTACGTGTGCAAAACAAAGCCCTTAAAACGTAGAACCCACCTTCCAGAAACTGGCATAATGACAGACTAATATACCTCTCTGCGCTGAAGAACCTAACCGGCATGTTAGTTATGGTGCATACAAATAAAACGAGGAAGGGTAACCGGTGAGCGGCACGTGACACTGAGGCTGAGTTCAAAAAAGTAAGCGAGTGAAATGTCTTCCAGACATAATTACTTCGTACTTGCGTAACTGCGAAGGGCTTTAACCGCCACGTCAGCTCGAATTAAACAGGCAATTTAAACTCGAGTCCGCTCTCTCGCAACCGCAATTTCAAAGTTATGGTACTTGGAACAAGTGAAGAGACAGCGATTCTGGCACCAAGCGAAGGCGTTTCCAGGAACCTCAAATTATTCGCTACCACAGGGGTTCAGTCGACCCGCAGGAGTAATTAACCTACGCAAGCAGGGTGCCCATGAACAGTTCTTGAGCAACTCTAACGCAATACGATAAGGTTATTGTGGCATCTAGGAAAACGTTTTTTTTTTCTTTCACGAAACTTCTGTTACTATGCTGCCTGTCGGTTAGAGAGAAAATTAAAATTTTCCTTCTTCCATGCATTCTACCGGGAACCATGAACAGCACTGAAACGGCCGTTTGCGCTTGCTGGGCTGCCTACGACGGAAGGTGCTTCACATAGAGGTACAGCAAATGTCGTAACTTTTATGCCCCAGGGAAAAGCCAAAAGTCCATCGGAGTTTTTCAGTTACTGATTAGACTTAATTTTTGCCTTTTTTTTCATGATATTGAACACAGGTAGCCGATTTGCATTAATTCTTACTCCCGGATACGATAATTTACAGAATTATCAACCCAATTTTTATTGATGCAAAAAGTTAAAAATAAAATAGCGCCCTACGATGTGCATCTTGCATCTTGCATGAATTGTCGATTTCTGGCCAATTTTTTGCGCATACCTGATCATTATCGCGTTCGGGTACAAACCCGCTGGACACATTCATTCGCTAAATAATGTTATAGGCTCCAGTATTGCGTAAAAGTGTGCCTTGGGTTCCTAGCCGGAGCAGATGAGCATATCCAGCGAATTACTTTTGTATATTTCTTCCCTTCAATACCCGGCCCGCGATATGCAGATATCAGATATCATTACGTATAGCAGAGGAAGAGCAGAGTGAAGACAGTAACATATTTTTTTTATTGAGTGCTACGCGGACACCAGTCGAAAATCACAGTAGACACGAGAAAGTGGCAACACAGTGAAAAAATAGTTTTCTGCGACACCAAACACCGCGTCTATTCCAAAATTTCAAATGAAATTTATTTCAGCATCACAGTGCTACATATGCCATGCTGCTGGTGCGGGCAAAAGCCTTCCGGAGTCTTGACGAGAGGTACAGCCTACTGAGTGACACTTGGCAGAAAAAATTCAGGGGGCACTTTGACTGTCTAAAGTGCGTAGAGGCGAAAGCGTTTTCCGCACCACTTTCAGTGCTTCTGTGGCACTGGTGGCGTCACATGTAATTGAGCACTAATTACTAAGTGATGACAAATCACTAATTAATGGTTAATTACTGATTAATGCCTGAATACTAATTAACTGCTAATTAAGCTTAAGCTTAAGCTTCGCCTTTAGGAGTGGAACGCGACAGCGTGTTGTAGCGCTGCCAGGGAGTCCACGGAACGCCACCACCCGTTCGGCGCGATGCCTTGCCGTTTCAACGCAACGGTTTTTGAGGAAAGGAAATGGCGCAGTAAATCTCTGTCATCTCGGTGGACACCTGAACCGCACCGTAGAGGAACGGAGGAAGTGGGAGTGAAAGAACAAAGACGAAAATGGCCCGTAATGAAGAAAATGAAAATTGTATTTGAGGAAAGAAAATTACGCAGTAACTGTCTCACATATCTCGGTGGACACCCGTCAAAATTCAGGGGGGGGGGGGGGGGGGGGGTGAACTTTTTTGACCTAAAGTGTGGTCACTGATGCGTGATTAAGATGTTAAGCTTCGCCTCTAAGAGTGGAACGCGAGAGCGTCTTGCAACGCTGCCAGGGAGTCCATAGAACGCCATCGCCCATTCGGTTCTACGCCTCGCTCGTCGGTAAATTGGTTTTTGAGGAAAGGAAATGTATTTCTCTCTCATATCTCGGTGGACACCTAAACCTCGCCGGAAGGGAAGGGAGGAGGATGGCAGTGAGCGAAAACACTGTATTCACTAGACGTGCCTTTGTTCATTCCAAACCATCGAGCTGGCATGGCGGAGTGGATAGCATGCTCGTCTCGCACTCCGAAAACCGGGGTTCGATTCCCGAGCTCGACCAATTTCTTACTAGGTTTTATTTATTTATATGGCCTGACTAGAGAAGTTAATTAGGCTAATTGGGTAATTAAGCAATTGACTAAGCTCAGTCCCACTTACTTGGAGCATCACTATATGGTCCCTTCAATTGGTTGCATGGTTACTAGCCAAAGTACAATTGACCCCGTTTGAAATTGGCGCACTGTGACGTCACCACCGTTTCGACCAACTGAAAAGCGTGACATTCTCTGTCGACAACTGCTGCTTACAACGATGAGACATTAAAGGCTTTCGCCTTAAAAAGCTGTCATGAACACATGTTTAGGAAAGAATACAAAACGTTAAGAAAAACTCCGGACGATAACAAATGCCTAAAAAATGTTAAAAAAAGTTTAAAAGATGAATAACCTATACAATCTGCTTTCACACTTAGGACGTATATTCCGAGTTAAGGGTGGTTGGTAAAGAACATTTTAACATTTGTCGTCCGTAATTTGTTCGGGTGCGAAGCACTACACAGTGTCAGTGTTACACGTATTGTATACATTAGTTAGTATCGTTTCATTCCCAGTTAGTGATGTGACCATGGGGCATGCGTGCTCATATAATTGGCAAAGGAGGGATTACAGAGCAGTCAAAGGGCACTCGTTGTGCTATTGGATGACGGTACACAGTGGGTCGCTGCAACCAGCTCTTCGAAGGTGCGTCAATCACAGCTGTTGCTCGCGTCGATATGTCTCTGTATCGACATTTGCAAGAAGTTTGTAATATACAGGAGCAAAAGCTTCAACGAGGCATGCACTTCAGGAAGAAAAAAATGGGGGTTCTTCAAAGAAAAAAGAACAAGTACACAGAAGATGGCAGTGTACTCTAATGTATAGAACATACGCAGGTTGGGTATGGCCACAAAAACATTAGTAAGTGGATTGCCTGACAAGGGCACAGAGACCATTACGGGTGGCTGGCCGTTCATCGCTAGAGAATTGCTTCTGCCGTGCTGGTCGACGGGCAAGTGGCGACAATGAGGGCGTGAACACCGCCTCGGCACAGAAAATGCCCCAACTGCAAAGCTTTAGTGGCCAGCCTGAGCATGGCAGCCGGTGGGAGTGTGATCAGGTGCACAGGAGTGTTGGGCAATCCGTCAACGTCACTGGCTTCTGGTCCGCACCGATCGTTCCTCCTCGTTTGTTTTGTTCCCCTCTTGTCTCGAGTGTTGCCACCGTGGCATCAAAGGGGAGGGTGGCAGTATTGAATGATGGGGCCACGAGAACGAATGAGAAGGCGGCGGCAGAAACTAATCTTGGCTAGTTAGCACCTCGACAGGGAAGAAAGCTGCGAATGAAAGCTGCTACGAAAATGTACTATCGGGGACAAAAGTGGTATACTCCACGGGGTGGGAGCCGAAGCAACGGAAAACTGAGGCATTTAGGCGAGCTAAAGCACAAAACATTGAAACGAGCCAAGCGACTTGCCTGCTGATAATATAGGTCCCGCACTGGCTGTCTCGATCGCAGATGCCACGTGTAGATGGCGTTGCAACGCAGTTTTTCGTTGCTCCGGCTCCCGCCGCGTGGAGTATTCCACTTTTGTCCCCGATAGTACATTCTGCGCACAACTAAAAAATACGCGACATTAGTCGTGTTAGCCCTATAGAAGAAGTTAAACTGCTTCAAAGATGGTCCTGCTGCTCGGTAATTAAAGCGTGCATATTCACCATCATACGCCTCATTACTAGCTACGAGTCTAGGAACCACGTTTCAGTCCTCAATTACTGAGGCAGTCAAGACAAGGAAACGGTTCGTGCAGAATTAGCACTGGGCCCGTGTTACGGAACTTTGCCAAAAATCTGTCAAAGGTTATTGACAGTGACGTCAAAATGACGAAACGATGTGACGTCGACGCCTGACGCAAAATTGACGCAACGAGGAATCAGCCAATTACAGCAGAGCGGCGCCCCGAAGCATTTGCCTGCATGACGAGGGACCGTCTGCTAAATTTTTGCTAAAAGAGTAAAGAAATGCACAGCGATAAAAATAATTATTATTTTATTTTGCCAGAAAATGATGTTTAAAGCTAAAAAATATTAACAAAAACAAGAAGCGCAAGAAGTTAGGTTATTAAATTTCCTGGTGGGTAACTTTTGCTGCCGCGGGGGTGCGCAGACGGCGGTAAAACGTCAACAAGCCGCTTTGCACGGAAACAGCTGTTCCACGCCTTGATACTGTTTTCTTACGTGGCGTCGAAAATCAAGGTACTGTGCGGTTGATCTAAGTGCGGAAAAATCGACGAAGCCAACTCGTTAAGGTCTGTGTTGTTCGGCTCTTACGATCGATGACAAAAGTGTCAGAGCGTGAAGCGTTGCAGTATGTGATGTGTGGTCGTTTGTTTCTTTTTCCTCGACGGGGAAACAGAAGACGACCACGAAGTGCGATTTGCAGGGGAAAACAAAGTTCTTTGCCATCATAAGCATGTTTTATTTGTATGTAGCTGTGGCACAGAGGTGTCGTCGGCTGCCGAAGCTTGCATGAAAGCCGCCGGTTGCAAATAACCGCTGTGCACACAGCACCCGCTGCTGCACCGACAGCGCACTCGCGCGCACACCTCCCAATTCATTGGCGAGTTCGTCGCACAGCCACACCGCAGTCTGCTTCTCCAGTAGAAAAAGGCGTCGGAACAGCTCGTCCAGCAACTCAAACGCGACTTCGTGCGCCCTCCTTCGCTGTTGCTCGCGTCGCCGCAGCCGCCTCAGTCTTACAGCCACATACGCCGCCGCTGCCGCCACCGCCATTTTCTGTCAAAAACTCAACGGTCCAATTTTGACCGCCTCGAAGCCGTCAAAAAAAAAAGTAAAAATGCGCCTGCATAATTAGGCGTGCAACGTCACCACTTTTGTCATGTCCGTGACGTAAACGCCAGCCACCCATGACGCAAGAAAGCAACATGGCCGCCGGCTGCAGCCGACCAATAGGAGCGCGGCTACGGCAGGGCTTTTAGACGAGTTTTTGACGAGTTTTTGACGAGTTTTTGACATGTTTTTGATTTGACAGTTCCGTAATACGGACCCTGTACACTTTTTACTCGCTTCCTGGTAGTATGAATAAAAAAACACGTTCAAACAGCGCATCGTGAAATGAGCAGTTCTGCGCGAACGCTGTGCAATGCTGAATTTCGAAGAAGCAACGCGTTATTCAATTTCACTGACCTTGGAGCGAACAAAAATCAGAAACTTTGTTCACGCAGAGTAACAGCTACAATCTGTTTGCTTATACGAAAGAAAGAAAGAAAGAAGGCAAGAAAGAAAGAGAGAAAGAAAGAAAGGAAGAAAGAAAGAAAGAAAGAAAGAAAGAAAGAAAGAAAGAAAGAAAGAAAGAAAGAAAGAAAGAAAGAAAGTAAGGAAGAAAGAAAGAAAGACGGAAAGAAAGAAGGAAAGGAACAAAAGAAAGAGAGAAAGAAAGAAAGGAAGAAGGAAAGAAAGGAAGAAAGAAAGGAAGAAAGAAAGAAAGAGAGAAAGAAAGAGAGAAAGTAAGAAAGAAAGAAAGAAAGAAAGAAAGAAAGAAAGAAAGGTAGAGAGAAAGAAAGGAAGAAAGAAAGAAATAAAGAAAGAAACAAAGAAAGAAAGAGAGAAAGAAAGAAAGAAAGAAAGAAAGAAAGAAGGAAAGATACAAAGAAAGAAAGAAAGAAAGAAAGAAAGAAAGAAAGGAAGAAGGTAAGAAAGAAAGAAAGAAAGAAAGAAAGAAAGAAAGGAAGAAAGAAAGAAAGAAAGAAAGAAAGAAAGAAAGAAAGAAAGAAAGAAAGAAAGAAAGAAAGAAAGAAAGAAAGAAAGAAAGGAAGAAAGAAAGAAAGGTTGCAAACACCCTGCACTCTTTTAATGCCTTAATCACATGTATGGTTAATTGAACAAGATATTCCTAATGCCTTGCATGATTCTTGACTCACATCACTGTTTGTTATCTTAAACACTGCCAGTAGCAAATCGCTGATGAAAGTATCATTTCACGAAGTGCTTTTTTGTCTCTCTACTGCGGCAAATCATTTCTGTAGTACTACTCTTCACTTGTGATGTTGACAAGTTTGTTTTTTGTGTTCCTTTATTTGGGATAGTTGTCTGCAGCGAGTAGTTTCCAATACGTGCATTGAATTCCTGATAATACCTACAGTGTCACCTTTATCATACGTGCGAAATGAGCTGCCAAGAAAATGCTTTGTTCGGTTATGTACGACTTCAAACTTAGTGTAAATGTTTGAAAAAAATAGAAAATTAATTTAAAATTACAGTAATAAATATTTGACTAAAAAATGCAAGTTTCAACTTATTCAGGTTAATTGTGTTTTATAATAAATGAGAAGTTATGTAAGATATTATGAAAGAATGCAGATAATTTTTCTATGACTTTCTCCTCTATGATGTCTGAAATTTATCCTCTTAACATTTCTCTTTGTGCCCGCCTGGCCTCTTGGCATGCCTGCGAAGACGCCTGTCATGAAGTGCTCAATTTTTATTTTTTAAAACCACGGAAGAGTATCCTGAGCATCTTCTAATGCCTTTCAAGCCTTGAGGCAGTACTCGGCGCACTAAAAATTTGCCGAGAACTGTATTTTCTTCTATGCAGCGATTCTGAACACACTAGTGCAGTAATTAAAGTAACGTAGTTATGAACGATATGAGACTAACGTTGACTTACTAACTAAATTCAGTAAATATCGACGATCTCCGAGGAGACCCGGCCGTAAGCGCGACTACTGTATATCACCTGTAAAGTACTGCTCATTGACGAAGTCATAGCCTTTTTCTGCGACTTTAGAAGACTCACTGTTGTTCGGCTCTTACGTGAAATTGTTCGAAGTGCCCAACCAAAATTCATGATCTCGACTTCCTTAACTTTTATCTGCTGCTCTTTAGCGGTCGTCTCTTTATTGCCTTCATCCTGTCCGCTAGGCAGAGTGGTATGTCGTCGGTCTTATACATTCTGAAAATGTGTCACGGTTTCAAGAAACATACTTCCTGCTCTCATTACTTCGCTCTTACACGCAAGCAACATGTGTCGTAAAATTTACGGTACCCGGAAGCTCTGTTTACCTAGCTAGTGTCCTCGCGTCCCCACAATGCCACACTGCTTATATATTGGCCATGTCACCACTGTTGAGGGGATCTCAGGAAGTGAATGAAAGCAATCACGTGGCCAGAAATAGGAACTGTAGCCAAAGGCAGTTACGAATTAGAGAAACAGTTTCCTTGGAATTTTGAGAACGACAGCGCAAACTGTATTTGCGGCCCACTAGATGCGAGAAGGCGGCCCCCTTCTTTTGTACGGTTCTCTTCGCCCTTTTTTTTATATACATTACAAACTCGACAAGAAGAGCTACTTTGATTGCGCTGCAATTGCGACCACAAAATCAGTTTAGGATCCAAAACCACAGCTACTGCGGCGAAAGGCGCAGCCGTTTATTTGCCCCCAAAAGAACCCACATTCGAGCTACAATTCTGGATTCTGCTTATCTGAGAGCTTGTGATCCAATTGACTCCGGTTTCCGCCTGCCAGGCTTTATGATGACGTCCACAACTCGAAACCGAGACCCGAGCCCCTCAGACTAATTCGACTGCATCCGAGCTGAGATTCTTAAGAATGGAGAGCATGGCCCAAGTAAACCGAGAATGTTGAAAGGTATCATTTGCTTTGGTCACCGAAGAAAGCGGGAGTGTGTTTTCACTGCAATATTGTCCGGGTGGCGAATGCATTGGATATGAGGCTGCACCACATTCCTAGCATTTACGCTATAGTTTGGTGTTGTTTCTTTTTTGACCCACAGCATGCTATTCTGAACTAACGCTGCTCATTGAAGAATGAAAAGTTATTTTACCTCCCTAAAAAAATTGACGGATGATTACGATAGCCGGTATTGTGAAATTTGAGCGAAGCTCTTCAGGGCTGGCAGGTGACGCGTTACGCTGCTGGCTACCCTCCGAGATCCTCCCGCGGCAGTCATGTTCCAAGAGGCCTTGCGCTCTGCTACTTGGGCAACCGGTTACGCCGACGCCGACGACTACATCGACAACTACGACGCGGAGGTCAGAAAAGGGCGCCTATGAGGTAAGCTATAAAACTGCAAGATACCCAGAGAGAGTTAATTTAGATGTCCAGTTAAATAACAAAACACCCGCGGATTACAATTTATAATGCATTTGATGAAGAGTTCCAGAAACAAATATAGAAGTTTTGCATCGTCCATTGTACGCATCATAGGGTAAAGGCACCGCGCTACTGAGACAGGGCGAAAGAAGTCGATAGACACAGCGCTGTCATAATGCTAGAAAGGTCATGTACTCCGGAATACGAAGAGCTACAAACCTTCAACTACTATTACCTTATATGCGAAGCACATCACATGGAAATATATTGATTTCAATATTAGGAGCCTACTACCAGAATGCAGATTTATGAGCCTGAACGTGGTTGCCGCCTGGTTGCTTTTTTAACTGTTGATGATTCTCATACATGTGCACCCTCATGAGGACGAGCCCTCATAAGGGCGTCCTCACCTTTACCTCATGCGGGCTTGAGAGAATGACCGATTCCGCATATATGGGCATTAACGCGATCGTGTCATGTCCTTAAGGCGGGGCTTAAGTGTCGCCTCTATTTTTCATTACATTAATGTTCCTTACAATCTGTTTACCACCCAGTGTTAGGATAAACGAACATCACAGCGGAGTGTGGGCAGTAAAAGGAGCCTTCGATAGATAAGTGAGTGTTGCTGACTGCACACAAGAATAAAAGAAAAAAAATGAGATTAAATAAGAATGAAGACGCTGGAAACAAACTTAAAAGGTTCACAAGGGGAGATCACAAACTCAATACAAGGCTTGAAATGCAGCTCGGACCAAGCCACGAGGCCTCCAGAGTCGATCACACATCTCTACAGTGCTCGGGCGGTGTGCTGCGGCGCAAATGGACTGAATTCTTTTCACGGCTGCTTTGCTAGCGGTAAGACGCTGGTGGCTGTGCGTTCACGTCTCTATTCAGCTGCTCTCCAGCGCAAGCATTATCAGTTAAAGTCAATACCTGCTCCATAATTTCTCTTCATTAACCTCAAATGGCACCTTTCCAGCGCTCTAGAAAAGTGTGATCGAGTCTGTACATAGAATTCATGTATTAAGTACCGCCATGTTCCACTCCTAGTCTTTCACCTACCGATAAAATCTCAATAGTAACGTTTAGTGTCCCACATGACGCTCAAATAAAGTTAAGCAGTGCGCGCCACAAAACGAAATACCTCATGCAAAAACAAAGGTGAACTGGCTCACTCTAACAAAATTTGGTCTTCTGGCTGAGCGTATCTGCAACGTTTCTCTTAACAAACTAACGTCATGAGCAGCTAAAAGCAGAGTTTCCTGACCACGTGCACACATCAGGCGTGCACATACGTTTTTTTTCCAGGCAGGACAACTAACAGCCAAAACACGATATTACTTCCAGGAGCTTCATTTTGAGATGCATGCCTAACAAACTAGAAGCAGGAAATAACGATGCGTATTGAAGACGCTATCCAACAAGGAGGCCGAGAAACCGAGGACGAAGCGAACCACTAAATGAAGGCAGCTGAGAGTGCTATGACGGTAACCCAAACCAAAAACAGACCTGGTAAACTTTTGATACATTTCTGTTCTGCCATATATCCCATTCCATTTATTTCCTTCTGGCCTGAAAGAACCGGAAATCAAGCGAAGAACAGCAAAGTATTCTCCATGACTTACTTCCTGACAACAACTTTGGCAGCATATCTACTATAAAAACAAATATATATGAAAAAAAACCAACGAGTTTTGCTGCAAAGTTCGCCGTCCCAGGAAAAAAACAAAAATACTATATTGGAGCTGCTCGTAAGAAATCCAAACAGCACTCCAAGCGTTCATCAGCTGGCAGCTTCAGTCCCTGGTTGCGCTCCACCGGTAAGGGCCGTCAGAAACCGACAACTTGCTTGCTCGAAGTCAGGCCCGCGGAGATGTTTAGGGATGACTGCAGCTTACGAATAATCAATATATAGAAAGTCTGTCTACTGTCCGCTATCTCCTAAGGAACGAGAAAGCGAACTACCCAGCGCATGATTTGCCTTGTTAGGGAAGCACGCTTGGGCAGAAATGCTGCTGACGTTTCCAAAAGCAAAATCGATGCTTCGCTTCCTAAGAGACCAGACATATGGACAAGAAAGCACTACGTGGCAAAGGACGGCTCAGAACTAGCGAACACATTTCGCAAGCAACCCGGCGAAAACCTTCAGCCTAGACCGCCTCTGCCTCCCGCTTGCTCCCTGAACATCCTCTTCAGGCCTTCCAATTTTCCTTGCAGTTCGGCAGAAAAAGTAATTTGGACAGAGCTGGGCTCACGCAATGTCGCTGAGGTATTCTTGCAGTTCAACAGAAAGTGGTCGTATGTGTAGGACAAGCGTAGCGGACTGAGCCTGCAGTCAACGTTTATGCTCAGAACAGCGAGAAGGTCGCGACACAAAGAAGCAGACACCACGAGCGCTCTTAATGTCTGCTTCTTTATGCCTTGTCCTTTGGGCAGTTTTATCCGTGTCCAGGAGCCCAGCTTTTGGGAATAAAGGAGTGCCAATCATAAAGCACAAAAACAACTTCGCGATAGCAATCTAGACGCGCGTTGAGCATATTCTCTTCCGCTGTAGCATCTTTCATGCAAAGCTGAAGTGTCTTCGGACTCAATTCGCACGGCGTGTCTTGCAAGCGACGAACCGCGATGCATAGTCAGAACGTCCTTCCATCCTCTTTCGTACTGCTCAGAATACGGTGAGTTATCTCTCCCTCGGAATTTATAATGAAAATACAAAATATGCAACCATTTCCTCCATGCTCGGAGGAAAGCTTGTAAATCTGTATTTTGATCAATGTTTGACAGTCGCTTAGTTAGGTATATCTTTCGTTCTTTGGTTACTGTTTGTTTCTTGATACCACAGCGTACAGTCCCAGAGTCAATCGCATACCTTGTGAACAGTGCTTCAGTACGCCGTAAAAAGAAGGGCTCTTTGCAGTACCTTGACTTTAAAACAGGTGTTAACATGGCTTAAACCTCCATGTGACTGCTTCTGAGAGCGCAGCGCAAGAGGTCTGTGCTCCGGGAAAGAAGCGGCTGCTGAAGCCTGTACAGCCAGCGCAACAGGTGTGCCACACACCTGGTTAGACCGGCGTTCCGTGATCATAACTTCAAACAAGGCAATTGCGCTAAAGTTAACGTTAATGAACCGCGTTTTGTGATGCTAGGACACGTCACGAATGCTGTGGCGTCCCGTCACCTGAATCGCAGCTCAGTCTGCAACACCGGAAGCTGCAGATTCTAATCATACGCGAAACGCGCACCACACATGATGAGGTCCAAGCGCTGAACGCACACGCACAGAACTTCCATCCAGACCTGCAGACCAAGGCCCGGGAAGACCCACTTGTATTAGCTACAATCTCGCGCAGAGGCGAAGAATTGTGCCCCAATCGCCAGTCGACTGCAGAGAACGTGCACATCTTTTCACCCGAGCAGAGGAAATTCATCAGCAGCCAAATTAAGGTCGACGGTAGGAAAAACGCCTCTCACATGAAATCAGCTCTGTCCTGTGCCGTATGTGACCCCGCTGTCGAAGAGAATTATCGAAAATTCAACACCTTCTCAAATATAATCCCAGCAAAATGAGAGCAATATTGTGCTCTTGCTAGAGCCGATTACCCTTGTAAAAGACGTTTACCCTTGTGGAAATGGAAATTTCAGCGCCAGCTTCGGTGCTCTGATACGCTTAGTCAGTCGGAGTGTTAAGTAGCTATGTTGCCTTCCTGTTGTTGAATAACTTTGTGCAGTTACCGGCCATTGAGTGCAGAGGGATGGGGGAGGGGGCACAGTAGATGTGGGGAGTAGGGGTGTTTGTAGGTGGGACGGACGGTCACGCAGGCTCAAGACTCATTGCACTTGTCACAGCAAACGCCCTCCCTATCTCAAAAAACACTTTAACATAATCTACGCTGTTGTTCGTGCTGTCGGCACACCTCATTGGAATTAATGATGCAGCAAAGATGACATCATGCTGAGAGCCATGCTTGAAACAGAAAGGCGCAAATGAGACAAGGGCAAGAAGAACGTGATGCAACAGGACAGGCGTCTGTCCTGTTGTTACACGTTCTTATTGTCCTCGTCCCATTTCTGCCTTTCTGTTTCAAACATGGCTACGAACCAACTTGCCCAAACCAAAGTGCTTCTATTCTGAGAGCGTCAAGACCTTTTTCAATACCTGAACGGAAATGGCGACACAAAGACGAAATCTGCTCTTCGTCTCCCAGATGCCCTTTCTGCAGCAATCTATTCCATACGAACCGTAAATGGCTCCTTTTCTTCTCTATTTTAACCTACAAATCTGAATCTAATCATTTGGCGTCATTTAATGACGAAAAAAAAGCTGCAAGCTTACTTCCACCGTCTCGCATAACTGTGGATGGCAGCAACCAATGTCAAAAGAGCAAACCGAAAACACAGCTTCAAGGTAGTATTACGAATGAGGTTGGCCGGTTTATGAATAATAATAACATTGATATTTCGAACTCGGTCATCTATCAACAGACCAGAAGCGGCTCTCAATGATCGTTTATGCAAAAGTGGATCGGGCCCTGAAGGTACGCAGACAGGAAGAGAGCAAATGACGTTCGTATATTTTCGAAGTTGAGCACTTATTTATGGCGGTTCAGAAATTGGTCCAATGCGAAGCAATACCGATTTCCTGCGGGCACGATGCGATAAACTGTTCCCAAAAAACTGCCTATGAATAAATTCGTGGATTCCGTTCTGATCTCTTTCTGCAAAGATATAGGGTGCGCCGTGCCTTCCTACTTACCAGCTATAAAATAAAATCCTGAGTTGCAATCGCTTGAGCACTGCTGTCAGTAACATACCTCCTTTACTTTAGATTATTATTTAATAATATATGTCAGCAAAACCAGCTTCATTAGGCACAGAAGACAGAGCCGGTCTGGCAGTTTCAGTTGATTGCGATCGGACGTTTTTTTCCTGCTCCGAATAACGCACTGCTTTCAATACGAAAGCATTACTATTCCTACTACGAGAAAAGCCAGCAGTGTGTGTGTGTGCGTGCGCGCGCACGCGCCTGGGTGTGTGTTTGCGCGCGTGTGTGTCTGTGCGTGCGTGTGTGTGTGTTGTGTGCTGTGTGTGCGTGCGCTCGCATTTGATATAGAAAATCCCAGCGATGGCAAGAAAAATACAAAGACAGCATCAAGCGCCCGTATGACGCAAACAGCAAGCCGGACACAGCCACTTAGGCAATCCTCTAGATGTCGTTCGTCTGTAGTATGTACACCCCAGTGACCAACCTCCATGTGGCGCCATTCATGTGGGGACATTCGTACAAAATTTACGACGCATCTCTGTAGTACAGCGTTCCGGGTGGAGTCATACGATTTCTCTCTCCACAATGCTTACATTTGCTAGCCAAGCTGGAGGCTTGCTTGCGACAGGGATTCGAACCGACGACATATGCATCTTAAATTTAATGGCTTCCCAGACTTTCGTATCAAAATTGTGATGCAACCATTCGTCGCACGACATTCCGGGTGGGATCAGGCCCATAAGCTCTTAGAAAAGAACTTTAATGCATGTACAAATATTATGCACAAACAATGCACCCAGGAACAATATTCCGCATTCAAACAGGTGTCTCTGCAAATTTTTGTCATGAACAAAGAATAAACCATAAGATAAGGAAAGGCATACTTGCACTCATGTCAGATCGTGAATTACGTACTGAACAGCTGTAAAGATTTTTTTAAGGTTCCATGAACACCTACAACAGGGCGGCTAGCAAAATCTTTCTCTGACACTGCGGGGGCGCCTATCCGTCCGCCGTCGCATCATTGGTCTCAGTGCGTGCACCTTTACGTAGCCGTTTAAGTGAAAGACGTGGATGTCGTTCAGACTTGTTCCACACAACGAGGTACATGAAAGTGCACTCCTGGCCAAAATCACTCTGACAGGAGCCAGGTGCTTCGAGGAGCTCTTGGAGTTCGCTGCTTCGCCCATTCACCACCCTGTTACGTCAGCGTGATGCTTCCCCTGGCGATCCTCAGGGACGACGTGATAACGTCTTGTATTAGGTTCGCAGCAAGCGTTACCTGGTACAGTGAGGTCGTCAGCTTCCTTTTATGTCGCGTTGTGCACTGCCCTATGCGCTGACCTATGCGCCACATCGAATAAAATAGGCCAGTCGTTCGGCTTCACATGCAGGTTGAAGACACCTGAGTGCACTCCCTGCAATGAGCGTGTTCTGCAACACAAAATTATGTCGAGAAATGTTTCTTTCGATCCATGCCTTGAACATTTTGCTTTGAGAGTCATGCATTAAATCTTAAAACCAACCGCCACATCCTTCGCACATTCCCTCTGCAAGAAAATAGAGGGCGATGGCCCTATTCAAACCTTGCTATCTCTATACGTGCTCCCCTATAGCAGTTCCGCAATGTCCTCACATGCTCCCTCTATGTTCACACCTGTACTTGCCCATATGCGCTCTTTCCATACATGCTCCGTTCATATATGTACTCACCCCTGGGCCCACTTATGTTCCATGTATGCTCATATCTGCAATATACGCTCCCTAAGTTCAAGCCCCTGTATGCTTCCCCATATGGGCTCCCCCTATATGTGCACCCTTCATATGCGCTCCTACCCGTAGGCCCACCTACGGTTCATATATGCTCATATATGCGATATATGCTCCCTCATATGTTTGCATCTATATGTACTTGCCGATATCTTCTCCTCGCATGTGTTTGCTTCACATATGCTCCCACCCGAGAGCCCACGTCAGTCACATGATTCCGGCTGGAACAGTCTCAATAGCGCCTGCCAACCAACCAGGGTGGGTGGCATTTTCATTAGCTTTCCCATGACGGCGGGGTATTCTCTTACATACTATGGTGGCACCAACGACTTCATCGTTTCTCTCAATGAAAGTTCCTGATACGCACACCTCTTATTGCAGGCTGAAACATCACTGTCTTTCGATCACCGTGCACCATTGAGAAGCGGTATGAATACCCTAGTGTTTTCTGTACTAGATTTTCCCAAATTACAAAACGTCCTAGTTGTCACTAGCAGAGGAGTTTTTTGTGGCAGAGGAGTGCTACATCACCTTTTCTCATATTAGAAAGTGAAACCGGATATAGCGAGTTCTTCATGAGTGCAATTACCACCTGCATTCTCGCCCTGCAGTGCATCAAGTCGAAGCATCATAAAACTGCCATTAAATCTCTCGTTTGGCTGATTGCGAAAATTTCAATAATTTTGCAACATTCTGTACAACCTTTGTTGCGACGGTCACAAAGTATCTAACCCTTCGGCTCGCGGCAGCGTGTATCATTTGGCTTAGCGGGTGGCAGTTTAAATTGAAATGCTGCCATCAAATTCAATGACAAATACTTTGTTTTTTTTCCACATTATAAATTTGATGGACATATACCCAGCGGTTTGCCCAACAGGAACATGGCTGCGCTATATGTACTGGTAATAAGATATCAAGGTGCAAAACACCCGCCTTACTAGCGCCAGGGTTTTATGGTCTCTTTCTGCTGTCCCCCTAGCTTAACCAAATTTTAGTATGCGCTTTCGCGTGCAATGTCGCGATTTATGCATGCTCAGAGTTTCATGAAGATTTAATACGTTCGTCTTGTAACATACATTAGTTACCGGGTTCCTGTTTCCATGTGTTTTGTTTAAACGCGCAAAACTGAAATTTCACGTGGTTTACTCATTGGTGCAGAGGTGATCACAAGCCACGTTTACAATAGTTATTTCAGTGCGACGTTCTTTTGCGCTGCCAAGATACACAACTTCGGCAGCTGCTTTGTCTCCTTTGGAAATTTTGCGCCGAGTTTTCTTCCGTTTCCCCACTATTACAAGAAAGCAGACATCTTCTCTCCTGCTGTACAGCGAACGAGACAGCAGCGCCACTCCCCCATGCATAGTACGCCTACCACACACTCTTGCCTACAAATCGCTCCTCATGACCCAACCGCTCTACAGTTATCGCGATCATTACAGCAAGCCTGGTCATACCACTTGAAATCTTCACTGGGTTCGAGCTTACCCCCCTGCGTGCTGCTTATGATTGTGCATCAGGAAAAAATCACATGAAAGCCCTATCGTACGCTTCGCGAATAAATTTTTCATGCCAGTGCTTGCAAGGAGCCTAAATCCATTCAGGTCATGAACAATACTCCCAAGAATTAGTTAAATTCATAATGGTTCATTAAAATAAGGCTGCGCGGCTTTCAAGTGACTCCTAGGCTGCACTGGGGCTGTCCACAAGAACACAGCTGCCGGATGGATTTCCCATTTTAGGGTGGACTAAGGATGGAGGGGAGATTGTGCTAGAAAAACTAGCCACCCTACATATGAAATGGCTCATGACCTTGAGCCTCAACAAAGTCAAACAAGTCAGGTTGCAGCAGAATTATTTTTGTTTATGTTGCTTGTTTTAGGTTGGGGAGAATGGCGGAATAGGAATAGGAAGCATGGCGCAAAATTCTTTTTAGATATATCACTTCAAAGTCGAATTTTTTTTGCACATCTGTATATAAGCGTGCTTTTACTCTAAGGAGAGGAGGGTGGGCCCTTTAGGCACTTTGCGTGAAGGAATACGCTTTTTTCGTAGTTTTCTATTCTGTTTACACTGCTACTGCGCAATTTACTGTACGTGGTAAAGCGGTTTTAAGGAACAATGCAACTTCGACTAGAACCATTTGGGAATTTCAGGTGAAACCATTTTACCTAGCAATCACTGTTTGACAAGGACAGCATTGTTTTCCTACACACTACGCGTCCCGTGCAAAACTCATTGAATTTGAAGTCAACCAACCCGTGCTACGATGCTCAACGTTTGTATTGTCCGGCATCTTTGCAGTGTCAACGGATAAGGATAATGGCCAGCATATAGATGCTGTTCTAACAAGCCAAGCCAATGCACCCGAATTCTCCCGATAAAAGCCAATCTTAACGGTTCTTTGTGCATGGACAATGAGTAATGCCGCAGGCACCGCCCTGCCTTTAGAAGTATCTTGGTTCTTTCAAGTGGCTACAAAAGAGGCGACGATGTCCTTAAACCGGATGCAGACGTCTTCTGAGTAGTGCCATACCAGTTCCTCTTAAAACACCTTCTTGAGCACCGCACGTAATGCGGGCTTTGTCTAACATGGTTATTACTTGGACTAATTATAGAATGCTTGCGCTCTGAAGACACATGTCACTCATATGAAAAGGTGTGCGACTGGAATGAACTAAATACTCAGCTTTCCCTTTGAGAAAATCTGCCGGTGCGACTATAATACTACAATGTTATAGCATGCATGAAGGGCTTCGAAGAATAGCGTGCTAGCTGGATGTGTAAACGCAAAATTGCAACTACGAATGGCGGTCACATGAAGCCACCGAAGGTTATGAATTTAGATACTCATAGCCATCTAATGCTTACGTTATCATTCGTGCAGTTCTAGTCACCTACATTTGAAAACCGTGGAGCTTTGTCCTGAAAGCTCTTTAACCAGCCTGCACACTTCCAGTTAGAGCCCTTCGCTTTACTTCTGATGGCGTAATTTCTACCACCAGTAGGTTGGTAGTCACAAGCTTAGGCTTTTGTCTACAGCGGCGTGGGACACAAATTTTCTAAGACCAGAATGCCTATGAAAGAGCACCCTCTACATATGGCAATTACTTGGATTTATTCTGCTTTCAGCCTTACTTTTCGGCTCCTTCCAAAGCGATGCGATAGAGTGCTCATTGATTTCACTAGAAGTCACAAGCTATTTCTCCAATGTCATGAGAGAGCCACACGAAAACATGGTGAGTAACTTGGCTGCATCAGAAAAACTTGTTAAACAAAGCAATTCGGCTACAAAAGCATTACAAATTGTTAAAATACGCAAATTGTCTCGAAGCGCGCGAAGAGAAAGAAAATTACTCATGGTCTGTATGTTGCTTTTTCTAAAATTCGTATGATCTAAAGTATGCAAGGCAGCAAGGTGCAGCTTGTAAAAAGCAAGAATTTGTGGCTTATAAAGATATTTTTGTTCTTAAGTTGTTTCATTTAAGTACTTGAGTTCATGGATACCCTGTGAGAAGCTCTGGGCGCTTTTTTAAGAGGTGGTGTCTTTGCACAAATGCGTGCATGATCTCCTTCGAGAAGAAATTACAAGTTACAGTGCGGATGCAGAATGGCGAATATGATTAGCTGGTCTGTAATTTTATGAAAAGACAGCGCTTACAGACGATGTGTGAAAGAAGTACACTACAGCTCAGACACATCTCTAAATTTATTTCAATGAACAGAAAAATGATATGCTCCGGAACAAATATAAAACAACAATCTTGAACAGCGATGACACGAAATGAGTGATTAAAGCTATCAACATGCGTGTAGGTGGGACACTTTTCACCAAACGCATGCTCATCGCTGTGTAAGAAATGGAATGAATGGCTCTGGCACGTAAAGTGAACGGAGCCCTTCTTAGCGCCAGATTGTGCTATCTACAGCAGCCAGATTCATTTTATGAAAATATTCGCGGAAGAATTCAGTCACACAGATGCTCAAATCACCACAGTTACGTACTTTAACATATCTCCGGAAGTCGGCTAGGCTGAAACTTCCTCATTTTACTTCCTCAACTTCCTCAAGAGACGCTCGTCTATCAGCTGGAATCCGTCCAGAACCGGGCGGCTCGTTTCATTCTTTCAAATTATCATCGAAACTCCAGCGTCACGACTATAAAAACAAGCTTGTCACTACCCCTGCTGTCACAACGTAGGAAAATATACCGTCTTTGCCTGTTCCATAAGATTTATTATAACAATCCTATTCTTAAGAATAAAATGATATTACCACCCTGTTACATTTCACATCGCATTGACCATCGTCATAAGGTTGATATTCCTTCATGCGAAACCAACCATTATCACAATTCATTCATCCCAAGTACGTCAGTAAGCTGGAATCACCTTCCCGGATCTATCGTCAAAATTGCTGATAATTCTACGTTTAAATCTGCTTTAACCAGCCTGCTGCTGTCGTAAACTCGGGAATCCTTAACACTGTCATCTTTTTTTTCTTTTAAGCATGAAATGCTTTTAGCCCCCGTTTTCGGCAGTGTGGTGACGTCACGCCGAGACCTAGAGCCATCATCCGGGCACTGAAATCCACTCATCCGGGCACTGAAATCCACTCATCCGGGCACTGAATTCCCGTCATCCGGGCACTGAAATCCACTCATACGGGCACTGAAATCCACTCATACGGGCTCTGAAACGAGAACATCCGGGCACCGTACGAGACTTAACGAGATTTATCGAGACTCTCTAAGCCCTCCTACGCGACCGGCATGCAAGCACCGGTTGGTCTCCAAACGAGACAAAAAATAACTGCTGCCAGTGCCTTATCAATGTTTATCAAGATATCAGTGGAGCTGTGGGTTTGATAATGCACGGAATTATAATTTCCGATTTCTAATAAGGCGTGCAAAAAGCACATAAATGCCACGTTACACTTCGTTGTCATACGTGATCCGGGGGAGAAGCGCTACGTTCAAAGGGCAAGGCATCGCGCCGAACGGGTGGTGGCGTTCCTCCCTTCCTTTACGGTGCGGTTCGGGTGTCCACCGAGATGGCAGAGAATTACTGCGCCATTTCCTTTCCTCAAAAAACCTTGCGTTCAAATGGCAAGGCATCGCGCTGAACGGGTGGTGGCGTTCCTCCCTTCCTGTACGGTGCGGTTCGGGTGTCCACCGAGATGACATTAGGCCCGTAAACATTTCATGCTTACTCTACTCTCATTTACGGGAGAGGCAGAGATTTTTTTTCTGCGGTTATTCCACTTGTTCTATATGCGCGCATGTTACTGCCTTTTGAACGTGATTTCTCTTGTCGTTTTTGTTTTTTTGTACGCTGTTGTTTTTTGTTGTTGTTCTTTTATTCTGCGATATGCGCTGTTAATTTGTTAAATGTTTTGAGTAACCTGTTTGTTCGTTTTTCTGTGAGCTTCATTTATGTCTAATCTTGATGTGTATTTATAGCTGTATTTTTCCTTTCTCTTTCGTGTGTAACCCACTCCCCTCTGTAATGCCGTCTGGCCCTGAGGGTAATAAAGTAAATAAATAAATTTATTGTCAAGGAACATCTCCAATATGGACACGACACGTTACTTGACTTTACAAGGATAAAAAAAAAATTACGAATTAGACAATTATAATTACCGCGCTCCACAGAAGGCGATTCTTAGGTTCACAGCAACGCCCCATCTAAGCTATTTTGATGCAATTCTGTTTCTTTACTTTGTCAAAGTGCAGAACGCTCAATTCATACTAATATTCATTTCTGGTAGCTAAATATTTGTAAAATGTTGTTTATGTACCTTGATTTATTAAGAAAAGTCTGCCAGAAAAAATGTGCTTGTAGTATGAAAAGAAGTAAACCTTGGAAATATTTTTCTCGTGACCAGCATTTGAGCATAGTAGGTTAACGTGCTGTCGTCAGCATCAGTTCGGAAGGTGACACTTCAGAAACGAACTGTCGTCGTTTGACGCGACACTGAAATTGTCTTTTTACCTTTATTGAAACCGCTCTTGACCGAGGTATTGAGAGGCCTTGAGAAATTGCGCTTCCGACTCTAGCCTAAACGTGATAGAGTGCCTTCGTTCGCCAATAACTTCGAAACGCAACACAAGCGAAACAATATTTAACACGAGCAACGATACCAATACTGTAGTGTGTATCATCACAAATGTTTATGCTTAGCTAATTGCTAAATGAAGATAATTAGCCCTTAGTCAATGTCCGTCCGAGATCAGAGCTTTTCTTCGATAAAATAACCCAGAAAATCACCCCATGCAAAGGCGCTTCAGTCGCTTCCTGTCTTCCTTAATTCGTTTCAGTGTACACAGACTCAACGACCGCCATTTCCATTTTCTTATATATTTTTTTTTCAACATTCCTGACACGTGCTCAAGAATCTCGCCATATGTAAACTGCACCATTAAATACTCATGAAAGACGTGCCATGATCGATAAAATTTCTGTTTTGGTCGAGGCCATTTCTACGTTCAATGCTAATGAGGTCTTGCGCTCGGTGTGCAGAACAAGACACCAGAAATGCAGCGCACAGCTAAAAGAGCATGATAGGACTTTTGAACAATACTATGTATAACGACACGACGTTAAGCTGCCCGCTTGTAAGATTGATTCCCAATACACGACGGCAGAAAAGCGCCATACCGATAACGAGGAACTATGTTCCTTGATAATCTTGTTTAAGCACCTGGTATGCTTTTCAGGAGCACGTAAAAAAATATCGACCGGCGCTGATTTGACTTTCATTTTTGTCATAAACAATACCTTGTGTTTTAATTTTTGCCAGACTATCACACTGCGCCTCGTAGGATGTTTTTAAAGTTGCCGAACGAAAAACCTGACGTGAAAACTATCCTGTTCAAACATTTTTACCGGGTATCATCCCATTAGCAACTTCGGGACAGGGTACGACTGTAGGCTCGCCACGTGCTTGTTTCCCCTCTGAGCCTTAAATCATCCTTACTACCTTCCCTAATTACGTAGCATTACTATCGTGCTTGATAGTCTTCGTTAAAGCGCCTGATGTTCTCGCAAGTGCAGGACGACAAATATTAATCAGGACTGACTTCTTTTCCATTATTTGGCGACAGTAATATGTTTCATTGAATTTGTTTTCATTTGGCGACAGGGCACCGTTAAAAGCAGTTGCTTGGTGAAATCACCACGAGCAACTAAAGCTGTAAGTACAGTACTGGGACAATATTAGCCATCACATAACCGTATACCCAACATCGCAGCATGGCCTTAACGAGGGCTTTCGTAAAGTGCTCTTTTAACCTGCGTAGCCTATGCATGTCAGAAAGTTTTGCCGACCACTGGAGGTCTTGACAAAAACTAGTGTTGTTCTGGCAGGATACTCAAGGGTTTCATGAAACCCTATCTTGTCCGGCATAATAAGCAGCATTCATGAGGTTGTTGTTACTAACCACACCGAAATAAAGGAGCAACTACAGACACAATAAAACCCATTCAGGGAAGCTTGGAAGCTGTGAGGAGGTCATGAAGAGAACTCGTTTCAATGCAAAAAAGGCCGCTCAACGAAATCACGCTTGATAATCTCGGCAGGACTGAAAGAAACTGAAAGAAAATCAGATATATAGCAGACATGTGCTGCGAGAGGTGCACAGGTTAGGAGAGGCAGGCTTTCCAAAAGTAGTTATTTCAGCAACTTGCGAAAAGTTTTGCGGGCTGTATGGGAAGGATTCTGAAATGCAAAAGTAGATAAGAAAGATAGAAATTATGAGTTTTTCAATACGTGCGCCGGTCGGCTCACAATCTGAGTAAAGTTGGGAGATGTTTCGACCTGAACGTGGTGTTTTCTGCGCCACAAAAAGGGAGGGAGGGGAGGGGAGAGGGAGCTGTGCCGAATTATAAGGAAATCCAATTAGAACGTAAGAAGAAAAAGCCTTTTCACTGTCATGTATCGCACAGATCAAGATGTATGGAATGCGCATGTTCAGTAGTATATGAACTTCCTCTATCATGTGAAAAAGTTTATATAGGACCGACGGGACGATGTATAAATCTTCGGCTTAAGGAACGCCTTAGGCGCTTCTCTGAATCAACCTTAAAAACCACTGCCAGGACTGAAAAGAGAAAAACAAAAAGTGTGCAGACCACTATTCACCCACACTAGAATTTGATTTTGTCATAGAAGTCACACAGCACAGGTGTTAACTGAGGCCTCTCTTGTTCGAAAAAGAAAACAGTGCGTCAGCCATTCTTACTGCTATTAAGTAAAAGTTGCATTCCCTAACAATATATTATGTGTTTTATCATTGTTTTCTAGTTTTTTTATTTTTGCTGTTGTAAGAGTCAACACGTGGACTGATGCTGTCGTTTCTTGTAACTTGTACTCTGAACATATGAGCGAGAGCTACTGGGACTTGTTATTGTAGCTATAAATATGCGGTTTTCTTAATAAAAGATGTAGGCGCCAGCCACCACTCCTCTGTGTTGTTTTCTTGTTTATTCTGTATTTCGTATGGTTGCGCCGTTCCACGCAGTTCATCCAAGTTTCCATCCAACTACAGCGTATTTCATTAGACTGCATAATGCACACTTCTTAAACAGAACTCGGTAACTTTTTCAATATGTGCTGTCAGCCGGTCCTCAACTTTCTAAGGAAACGACCCCGTGTCAGAAAAAGTAAGCAATGGACAAGAACGTTGTTTTCAGAGCTGGCACACCCCGCTTACATGTTTTGGTTTAACGATACCAAGCAGGCACTCCTAGGAACCCGAGAATATACCTAAGCAGTTTTCAGTGACGCAACTTGTTTGCACAAAAGAAAAAAAAAATAATATATTTCATGTCGGGGTCGCTATGAGCTCTGACATAAATTTCGAAGAGGTGGTTACAGCAGCTGTATAATCAAGGAACGGTGATTACAACACCGTTCCTATGACGGCGAAATTATTAAACCTGCTCTTTGCTAATGATTTTGCACGCGTTGTTTCGTTGCTGCTTTAAACAAAGATCATTATAAAGATGATGCAATTTTTACTTTAGCGCCTTTTGGACGAGAGATCCAGGCCTGGTTAGAGACGAAAATCGCAAACCCTATACGCTGTTGCAACGCTCTGAACGCTCAATTTTTATTTGCGAAAACTATGATGTCAAACCAACTTAATATTTTCATCACATCGGTATTTTGAAGTCGGATTCATATGCGTTACGCATATTGGCGAGAGCCATCACAGAGCTGGCCGTTTCTGGCCACAATGCAGACTTCTAATTTGGCGAGGCAACATTTCTTTCTGGTTCGCACTCACACTAGTGCGTTTAATTCTGCTTAAAATAAGCGCAATAATAACTTTTTTAGTCATATCGTAGCACCAAAATATAGTGAATAAATAGCCTCTCACCCATCCTTCTCAATAACACGATGAATTAAAGTTTGAATGAAGTTACAACTCATAACGGATTTAATGTTTTTTTTCATACTGCATCTCATACTAAGAAATGCTGGACAAGCGTATTTTTCAATTTAAAATAGTTTATGAACGCAATTTTATTTTATATCGTAAGATTTCACTATAGCAATCAATCTGTCATCAGATTTTCTCTCGGCGGGATACCTTTTTTTTGGTATTAACATTTTTGCTATCGCCAAAAACGTTCCTCATTGGTTCCCCTGGACAAGCTCTAAAATAATGATTTTGCTACGCTTCAGAAGAATGAATCATTACCTTCAATATTTTCATAACAGTAACTTACAGTACTCCACAGTCGCCTCAGAATTAAATCGCTGATGCTCATCGCGACATTCTGCCGTCCCAGTTTAAGCCTGCCCCTCGATCGTCGTCTCCATTATGGAGCCTACATCAACCTCGTCTGCTTCCCTACACGCCCAGCATCAGCAAGAAAGTGGATTTGTGGCCGACAACCGTACAACAGGCCTAAGTTAAAAATGATCATAGCAAATTCATAACCTACAGTATTCCCCACTTTAACGACACCTTCATTGAACAAAACAGGGCCTGGCGGGCCTCCGAAACCAATGGTCAGTAATGCCACCGTTCGAGAAATGAGAGACTTACCTCAAAGGCAAATTAAGCCACCTGAGACGCTCTTTAACATGAAGGAAGTCCCTGATAAAGCTATTGCTTTAATAACATAGCCATTCATCCGATAACCATGCGTCCATGACTAACGAAACGTCACTTAAGATGCCTATATGTGGAAGTAAATCTCTTTTTAGCTCTTTATTCTAACCATGGGCACCAAGAAAAAAGTAGCTTGAGCAGTGACATTCTTTCTATGTCCTCATCACGAAAAATGTCGCGGCAGTGCCTCTCCCATCCTGGAACTCAGTCGCGATCCGGATGATAAAACTGCCAAATGAATGCAAGCAGCAACTTTCCGGAGGTGACCCACTTTTTGTCGGCGCGTTCCGCTGCATGTGCACCGCCTCTCTCCAGGGAACTTCTTCTCCGCAGCTGCGCGAGAGCGATTAAAATTCCCCAACACGTCCCCCGAGCCACACAAGTCACACGAGGACAGTGCTAGCTTTACAATTTCGCCCTGTACATATACGACGCCACGTCCGCTGATGCCTCTTCAAAAAGGGCATCACACCTCGTACATACGCTCTTTCTTTCTAAACATAAATAATTTGTTCTTACTTTCCTATTACATACGCATATATGCGACCTTTTCGAGCGCTTAGTGCTGCGGTATTGTTTTTACTAACAGACAACTGAGTACTGTATGGTGCCTTAAGATGCCAATACCACCTTGTGATACATGGTTGCGTGTTCAAGTATGAGGGGGCGTAGCAAAATGATGTTCTGACGCTGCTGTCGTGGAATGCTGATTCGCTTAGAAAAGGTGTATAAGCATTTAAATTCAGCAATAAACGTTTTCTCAAATGTGCGCCGTCACGCAGGACAATCGGCTGAAATTGGTGCAGGTATAAGGGGACTTGTCTCCATCATCTGCAAGTGTCAATACCGGGTAAATCGTCGCTGGGCAGCGCAGCTGCAAATTTGTTCGCGAGCTAACGGATCCCATAAACTTTTACTGATGGCTCTACATTCAATGTACGCGTCAAGGGTGGCGATGGCGGCATATTGTTGCTGCTTCCTTCAGTATGTAAAACACTTCGATGTTTTAGTTTATTTCAGACGAAGGACTGATTTTTTTTTCAGGTCATTTCAATGACATACTCACTCACTGTCTAACAGAACAGCATGTGCAGCATATCATGAAGAAGTATAAAGTCTTTATATTTTCGGAGCAAACCTCCCGAAGCACTCATTTCACCTTTTGTATTTAAGCAAGGTTAAAATGTTTATCCGATAATTTGTGAAATAAAGTGAGGACATAGTAAGGTTTTTACCTTTTTCCATAATTCGTGAATAATTTGAGGGCACTAAAACGGTCTGTTAATCTTTCACTTCAAATTTTCAGCAGCAAGCGCTTCCGGCCGAAATCTTCGGCGTCACTATGAGCAAGCGGTGCGTAGAAACAGGAGAAGATGAATGTGAGATTTTCAGTCAACGTCCGAGAATTCCTTGCCTCTAATTTTCTCATAAAAGTTTTGGGGCTAATAAGAAGCCATATGTTGGATAACGGGAACACAAGACGAAGTACACAAGACAGCGCTCTACTGTTTACGCCTTCCGTTTTCGTTGTTGGTTACGTAACGTTTGATCCACACCAACTAGGCCGAAAGTTTTCATTGTTGGATAAAGATGTGTTTCAACTGTACCCGTGATACATTATCGGTGCGGGAGAGATTCAATTTTCTTATTCACTTAAATGCCTCAGACTAGTTCATGCGACTCGGCCTTCCAGTTGGTAAGACATCTTCAATCTGGTCTTTCACGCAACTCGGAGTAACCGCCCAAAATGCACCAAATACTAATGGTTCCTCATGGGAGACATTCTTATTTCTGAAATGTTATCGCAAGTAACAAAGCATTAATATTGAATTTTTATTGCGGGCGTATGACGGGCATTATATGGAGGTAATGATTTTTTCTTAGAATACTTCATTAATTTGACATTAAAATGTATAAAGAACAGGTAGGCACTTACGGTATCTGGTGCAGTGTGAAATCAAAAAATCAATTTAGAGAGAAAAAATCTGTTTATTATGCTCCCTTCTGCCAAACTGAGGAAGGAAGGTAAACACTGGTTAGGCCTTCGTCACATTTGTAGACGAGTACCTTGCGGAAGTGGTGTTCTCGTCGCATTGTAAAACATGCAGCCTAGAACACTAGCCTGAAGCTAGGCCGTCACGTGCGGCATAATAAATGAGAGTTCCTAGTTTCTTTCAAAGCAGAATTCAACGGCGCCGATGCCCGACAGGTCATTAGTTCGCTCGCCTGAGGATATCATGAAAAGTGAATCGAGATTGCTGCCTCCATAGAATTCAAGGATTCACACTCCGAGGCGCGTCCATTGTCCACGTGCATGATTAATTTCCCGCGACTCCCGTACACTGTGAGATCCTCGGAGCGCCTTTATGTAGACGTCGTGAGACTTGAAGGCTGACGTGCTCCCTGCCTTAAAGGTTTCCTCGAAAGGATGCAAAGCACGCCGTGTCATTCGGTAGAGGCGACCTTGCGTTCTAAGATTGAATGCGGCTTCTTAGATTCTCTTGTTCTCGAGATTACAAAGCATGCCCTGTCCCGATGACGCTTATGGAAGGAAGGCGGTGAAGCCTTACAGAGAGAGAGAGAAGGAAGACGGGCAAGCGGACAGTGAAGAAATAAATGAATGGTTTGGCCAAGTTGGGAGAAAGGATAGGAGAATGCTGGCCGGCTGTATACGATGTACAGGCAGTGAAAAGCGAAACGCAGTGCACAGGATCTACTCCTTCAAGTCTCCACCGTCGATTCGAGTGCGTCCCTAGCCTTAGTTCTTCCCTTGTAATGAAGTCCACGCCATCTCTCGCGACATCGGTGGTCCTGTCATTTCCAGATTACAAGCTTTGTGCCGTTCATTTTGTTAAAACAGGTGTTCTATCGCAGGAGAAAAGTCCTGAGTGTCGGCTTCTCTCCACAGTGAAAGCGTGCCGTAAGAAAGTACCCCCCAGAAGTGTTGTTGCTGTTTACCTGAGTAAACATGGCATATATCCACGCAGGGGGATTGGCCAAGGTACGGTTCTGAATGCCAAGGAAGTGCTTGTGCGTGAAAAAAAAAGCGTAAGGCGTCGAAGTAGAATAGTGGAATGACAAACTAGAAAAAAGAATAAATGTTTTCAGAGCTTCGCCTTCCTCTTCCACGTGCCGCTGGTCTTTGAAGGAATAGGGCAGTCACCATCCAACGTAGCCAGCGCACCAACAACTACCCCAATATTCCACTGATTTTTTTTCAGTGCTGGCTACTTTGAAACGGCTCAGACGTCTGCGAAAACGCATACAACGTACGTTTGTATTTAATTAGACTGCTAAACCTCTCTCCTTTCCCAAAACCACCGAAGTTGATTGAAACCTGGTAGATATTTAATATTATTGCTGAACAATTAGAGTCTCAAAATTTCTTGCTTTCAGGGACGCACCTATTTTTTCTTGGTTGGGCGCAACGAAAGGAAAAAAACGCGGTACTCTGAAATGGATTTCTGTTGGACAACTGCGAGTTGTGATCAACGACCTCGGGGCAGAGACGATATCTTAAGGAAAAAAAGGCATCCATAAAGTGGTTAAAACTAACTCGTGTTATAGTCCTTGGAATTTTTTTCTCCAGTCGTTGTAGCTTACTTTTCTACTGTTCAATCTTCTCAAACTCTCTCTTCGAATGCAACGCGGTGCGCCGAACATTACATTCTCCGAATAACTTTAGATTTGTGCCAGCTACCTGCAAGCGACACAGCTCACAGACGGTCCCAACGTAACTCATTGATGTACGGTTGTTTCCTGAAGGTTTTTATGTATTTAAGCAGTTGGATCGGGGATGGGGGCGCCAAGCAGTGAAAAGGTGCTTTCCGCCTACTCTGAGCAGCGTATGGAAAGCATACTCTGCTTGGTCACTTTGATTTTCGGCAGTAAATTATTTTCGGACAGCACACGAAGAGCACAACACAAATTCCGTTATTATTTTTGTCATCTGCTCTTTATCTGTAGTTATTGCATTTTATATCTCGAAGCGGCTTCGAGGTGCAGCTTCTTTTCAATCTCTCAACGGCCTAACGTCGCATGCAGTCTCGCATGCCCGGCTATAGCAGCAAGGCAAATTTTCTCTCTCCCTCCCAAGTGTTACACTCACTGCCGTTTAAATAATAATATGCTTCATTGTTCACATAGATCAAACATCTATGTGGCACCAGATATTTAAACCATTATCAGGCCGGGCCTTGTTCTGGTAAGATTATGTTTGATGCAAAAGTGAGGCTGAGAAATCATGTGTGCACCTCACACTAATTAAGCACCCTTATGTCCTGATTCGCACATTGCCAGCTAGGCAACAGTTTCAAGACGACATTATGTGGAAGTGGTCGTCAAGCAATGAGTCAAAGAGAAAGGGTTGGTTTCTATGTTGTAATGTGTACGCAAGGAAGGTGACAAATAAGCCGCCTTTGAGAAGCACTAGTTTCATGGAACGCACTTTTCACTTCGTTGCAACAGGTTCTGCGCTTTTTTTATTTTTTATAAACGCCCTAAAAGTCACTTAAGAAATATAATTTGCTTCTTTCCAAAATGAAATTAGTTTTCAAAGCAACGCGGCATTAATGGACACGGTTTTGAGTGCCGCTGCCCGGATTGTTTCCTTTTCATGTTGCTGTTTTTAAAGGTAATGTGTTTCTAGGCAGATGCCCTTTTGCAAAGAATTGTTCGCAAATCGCACCCATCCCTGCCTCGTGCTCCGTCAGAGACATTGAGACGAATTCTGTTAGTCGTAGGAAGGTAGCTGGCACAATTATATGGAATAAATATTTACATAATATTCTCCTTTAGAGGGCTACTGCTGGCATCTTTTTCGAGAAAATGTTTCTTGGAGCATGCCCACATCATGAATATCGTACGACGGCTTTCCTGGCCGTCTCAGTGCCATGGCGGGTATAGCAATATGCGCCCAATAGCGATTTCGTGGGTTATATCTCGTTGACCGTGTCATAACTTCGATGGAAGAAAACAGTGGTGCTTCCTGAATGCTCGTATACCCTGAGCACAGTATGAGTATAGAAGCACACCCATGAACGGCGATTTTTCTTTCTTTTTAAAATTCTAGATGTTCAAAATCAACATGCAGTCCACCTCTCTGGCATGGTCCAAAACCCGGGTGCAGCTGCAACAACAGAAACATTAAACATTTTATTATACGCAGTACTATGTTCTTTTATTCTTTAATAGAGAAGATGCTTCAGGAGCGTTGGCGAACTTACGGTAAACCTACACAACACATCACGACAGTACACACTGACCCGGCTTACAAAACTTTTCCCATGAAATGATTCATTGGATGGATGGTGCACGAATAATGGAGGATTTCATTTTAGTTGACTGTGAACTTTCTAATACTCGAACCGTAATTACCCTGATGCAAGCAACGAAACATTTTCTTCAAGAGCCCTCTGAAATGTCGAATTGGTAAATGGAAACTAAATCACCTTGATCGTAAAACGATTTAACAATACCTACGGCAAGTCACTGCTATGTTCAGGTATAGTGAGAACATAAAAAGGGACGTAGAAAGAGAGCTGGCAAGCTAGCATTGCCGAAAATCTCCTCGAGGACACCTAAAGATAACATATTTACTACAGCAAGCCCAAGTCGGTTTCGAGAATATATGAGTGCTTCCGTTTCTACACGGCTTTGCTTGAAGGTGCAATTTGTCCCTTGAACAAAAGCGTCTGCTGCACTCCGCACAGCGACAATAATTGCTGGCCAGCACATCAGACCAGTTCCGCCCTTGTCTGATAAGGCGGATAGATTTTAAAGCAGGAAGAGCGTTGCAGTTAAGACTTTAAAAATGATGCTCACTGCTCAAACGAAAGCATCCAACTCTTCTTGGCAAAGCAGGTCGAGATACTACCGAAGAAGCTTTCCGCACAGTAAAACAAAGACGCATGTCGGCATCGCAAAGAAGCACAACATCTAAACAGCTCAAACGAGCCAAATTTTTGTCTCTTCTGATTCAATATACGTCCCTGGGTGCAGTTGTGGGCAACGTTACTGTGCAGAACACATGAATCAAAGGCTGTCCACAAAGTCGCTCATGTTTGCGAACTCCATTTCTTGTTGCCTTCGAAACAGTTTCTCGATATTTCGAAAAGAAGTAAGCCTATAGGCAAGGTTACTATACGGCACTATGAAAGGTGGAGTTTAGTTTCCAGAACTCGGCAATGTGAAACGCGGAGAGGAATGTAAATAAAGAGCACCCACTGTTAACCCCCGAAGCGTCGGGTGGGCTTTGATTTAAACAAGAAAATGGGACATAACTACTTCTGCTTTCAATGGCAGCTTCTCAATGTCGTGGAGAGCGGCGTGGCCATCGAGTGTGAAGGATTATTTGGTACCCAGCGATCAGCAAACAGGGTTGCAAGAGCTCCTGTCCACACAACATCCGCTTCTCGGCCGCGCCTTTCTCCGATCGCTGGCCACGGGGAAGACGTGGGCGCTGATTACGCCACACTTTCTGCTCTTTCAATACAACTTATACGTTCTTATGTACAATAAAAGGAACATTTTAATCATGTGCGTACGTACATAAGCCAGACGCTTGTGCATTTAAAGGAAAATGATAGGTGTAAAGTTAAAGAGACCGGAAGCGAGCGAAGTGGGTAAAGGAACAAACGCGGGCTATTGACATCCTAGTCGAAATCAAGAGGAAAAAATGGGCTTTTGCAGGGCATGTAATGCTAAGGCAAGATAACCGCTGGTCCTTAATGGTAACGGAGTGGATTCCAAAGGTAAGGCAAGCGTGGCAGATGGTGACAGAAAGTTAGGTGGGCCGGTGCGCTTAAGAAGTTTGTGGGGACACGGTGGCCGCAACCGGCAAACGTCCGGGTTAATTGGAGAAACAAGGAACCGGCTTCTGCCCTGCAGCGAGCATAGTTAGGCTGATCATGATGATGCTGAGGAGGGTGACATAGAGTTGTGTCTCAACGCACCCACACCTGCGCACTTAATTTCTGCCTCGCTCAGGATTGAAGTTTTCTATGAAAACGTAGGCGACAAGCACTGTTATGCATGAAAATCGAGTCCTGGAAAATAATGCCGGTGGCTAAGAACTAGCTGACGCAGCAGCAAGTACTGCTCTTTTGTTTTCTCTTTGTTTGTCTGTTGACTACAACCACAGTAAAATACTGGAGCCCTCGTCTAAACTCTTTTTCCCGAATTAAAAGTGGCGCATCTCACGTTGATGGCCCTTGAAAGCAAAGCAGAGGCTGTGGTGTAAAAATTCCGTGCAGCAGAGTGCAAGAAATTTACGGCAAATATGCGCGGATACAGTGTTTCAAGGGCAAGTACTAAGCACTTTTCGATGCTTTATTCAGACCTTTATTATTTTTCTTCATTAGTGCTTTAATCACGAAGGCTATGAATACCAAAGCTTTCATAGAAGGGATTCATTTATAGTTGTCTTCCATTTCTTAATTTTCATGTTCGTCGCAAATTGACCTAAACAAATAGAACTTCTTAAGTTTCCTAATAATGAATCACTTACTTTGCAATATAAATATGCCTATTTATTATTATAGAAAGTTCCTACAAGCAAGGAATTAAAATCTGTGAAGGCAGAGGTATCGATATCAGCAAATGGTTTTGAAGTGACGTTGTATATGTTTGCATTTTTATACATTTATTCAAGTTTCTCTTGAATACACTGCATGTTTTTAAGTTAACCATTTTAACTACGTAATTATCTAAGTGAAAACAAAGTTTTTGGTGCATTGAACAGATGCAAAGAAAGTAGCAGCAACGACAGCGTATTACGCAATTGCAAGTGAAAACTAAAACAAAAAATCAGTCGACTCCGCCCCTAAATGCGTCGCAAGATTAACTTCGAATATTCCCCATAATTAAAGCACACTAATCCCTTAAACGTCAGCAGAAAGCTAATTTCGCTCCATACGGTAAAATGACTAAGCAACTTTACTTAATTTTGCCGCAGACCAAAAGTGAACTCATCGCCTTTTCTTCGGTGTACGGCTTTTTTTTAGTCGTGAACATGACAGGATAAAAACACGCTTTCCGCCCACATCACGCAACATTGCATAATACCTCACTTTTTATTGGCGATAAGAAAAACCATCGATCAAATGGAGCAACCCACAGCTGTAAGCCCCATAACAAGAGCATTGTCCGCATTATTAATGAATCAATAAATATGTAAATGCTTTCCTGATGCAGATATTTCAGCACTCGCTCTGAGACTGAAACAATTTTACAATATCTCAGTCTCAACCTCGCGGATGTAAACTTAATCACGTTCACGCGTTTGCCTGTTTCAAATTCATTGTTTTTTTTTTCTGACATCTAAAGTTCTTTATACTATCATTTTCTTGAAGGCCAGAGCATTCAACAAAGAAGGGCTGATTATGGCTTCTAAACAAAAGGCTTTGTAAAAAAATCTCCGGAAATAACACGGCACCCATCATTATACGCCTATATAGAGGACGAGTGAGCCAAAATTTGGTGCCTCGAAGATAAGTTGTCAGTGTTTTGAACTAGAGCCCCTTCATTGTAGAGATAATGACATGCCTACGCTCCCCGCCCTTCCTCTAAGACAACATGCCCGAATGACAACGCGTGCAGTGTCAACACCAGGCACTATGACAGCAACTCTTAAATGGAAAAACTTCACAAACTTCTTGTTCTCAGAAAAAAAACTCTAGGCCCCAGCCATCCACTGGAAGAAGTTCTTTGCGAACCGCCTGGAATATCAGTGTGCCTGTCCTCCCTTCAGTTTTCTGTTTTTCATCCTTTACGAGAGATGTGAAAGCGCCATTAGGTCAAAGGTCAGCGTTCAATCCAGTGAGCAAGCTCGCATGAAATTGCACGTTCCCTATGGCTTCAACCACTGCATATCCATAAGGAGACACTGTAAGAGTTTTCTTTTTGTTTAACTATAACGACAGAACCGAGGACTTGAGGCCTGATGCAGCACCTTTACAAAGCACTACACACCCGTTATGAATTATTACGTCCCAAACCGAAATTGACGCGTACGGCGCTGGCCACAAAAGATCAAAAAAAGGTGCATCACACGCATCACGGCACCAAAAAAACCGCGTTATCCCTTGCAGTGCGTTATTTTTATGGTGGTTCCAACGCTCAGCGGCCAAAAGCAAGCAGCTGGAGCCTGGAACATGCAATTAATTGAAGTGTTTTGCTTCGTTCCGTTTGAGACGAAAAAAAAATTGCAGGTGATTACGTTACTTCCTAATGCGAAAGTTGAGCGCAGCTCATCAGCTGTTCCAGCTTTTCGATAGATTGAGGCAAAGAATTCGAGCAAGACATGCATGTACAATTTCAGACAACTTGTTATTTTTCACACATTTTCCTTCTTCAGGAAACACTACACTAACAGTTCTTGACCCGACGCGGTTGCTCAGGGGTAAGGCGCTCGTCTACCGAGCCGGATGGACGGATCGAAACAACTTTATTACACAAAAAAAATCTTCCGGTCCCCTACTGGTCCAGGAGTCCACGGGCTTGTGCTTCACGTAAAGCCCTGTCCACCAGCCATTTCTGGCCGGCGGGCTGAGCGGTCCGTGACCAGTCCGTGAGCGGTCCGTGAATGGTCACGTGACCATTCCGCCACGCTGCAGGGTGTCCACAGAACGCCATCGCCCGTTTGGCTGTACGTCTTGCTCGTTTGTAAATTTGTTTTTGAGGAAAAGAAATGTAGCTGTCTCGCAGCGTGGCGGAATGGTCAGGTGACCAAATATGGCGGCTCCCGCGCTGTTAAGCGTCTGTCAATGCGCGCTTGCCTTAGCATGAATGCTTTGCTATGCACTCCTCCAAGAAGAAGTGGCAGCGACAGGAAAAAAAGAGAAAGCGACAACGTGCTCAAGAGACGCCAAAACAGAGTGAGGAACGTCTTGCAAAATGTCGTGCTAAGGATGCATCTCGGTGACAACGTTCTACCTCGCAGAGTGGTTCCACGTCATCGGTCACCGATGAACCTCAACACCTGACTGCTCAGGAACGACGCAATGCTACCAGGCGAAGCCAACGCGCCGAAGAATCGCCAGAAGAACGCGCGCAGACTCGAAAAACTGCGGATTACCGAGGTTACCATTGCTAACGCAATTTACCCGGTTTAACCAAAGCTAAACCGCTGCCAATGTTTGAAGCGAAAAACTTCCCTGCGAGGGTCGGAGCCGAGCTTCGCGTGAGCCGGTGCGCATATTTGCCAGTTTTCCGCATGCGCGAAACAGAGTGACGTCACACGAGACGCAGGTGGCCGCAGCCGTCGCCGCCGACTCCGTCGCCTGACCTTTCGCCGATTGCCGCGCGCTACTGCGCATGTGCGCCGCCACTACCGCTGCGCGCGCTACTCCCGCTTGCCACCGTTTGACCTTTCGATGCAGCCGCGCGCTACTGGGCTATCAATGCGCTTTTCAGAGAATAGGCGCTCGCACTCACCATGGAAGGAGAAGCACCCAGACGTGGCTGTGGAAAATCTACCGATCCTGAAGTGCTAGCTTGGGGGTTGGCCGAAAAGCAGCCAAGAAATGAAAAGCGCAAAGCTAAACGTATGGCCGAAACGCCAGAAAACCCGTGAATTTTGTTTCTTCTATGTTTCCAGCGTAAGTGTACACTGTAACGGAAGTTACTAAGAATAGTAGTAATTTATACTGCTGTATTTACTTTGATGCATAATTGCGTTGAAGATAGGCGCCAATATGTTTAACGACTAATTATCACAATCACTCGGGGTATTCTGTTATGTCCCACAGGGATTTATACTTTGACTAGAACTTTTTAATCGTTGTATAAAAGACCTGTCTGATAAACCTGCCTCCCTTTTTTCTCTCTCATAGCTTCTCTCATAGCGTCTCTCATAGCTTCAGTCGCTTTGGGACGTTAAACCCCAGTAAACCAGTAAAACTTTTTTTTTAATTATGTAACCTGATGTCAATCTGTCTTTTGCATTGACATCGCTTGCAAATTTAAAATACATGGTTAATCGATATCTCATTTCATTATCATACAGGATGTATCAGGGAAGACTAAGTAATTCTAGAAAATAGCTATTTTTAGGTAGAAATATGGCTTTTTCACCATGGTATTACCACTGTTGGCGGAAACCAGAAAACTGTGAATCGTCTTCAGTAGTAAGTTAGTTAACTAATTTTAATCATTAACTTTTTAACTAGTTGAATTAGGCGCCTAGTTGAAATAAGAGATTTGTAGCCGGCTTTTAGAGATAGCCATATCGGTTTATCTAATTTATAAAACGCGATTACTCTTCGCGCTGTGGCTAGAAAATGAATTGATTTTTTGACTAGTTACGTGCACTGGAAAGGTTGCTTTGCCTGCATGCTTTTTGGAAGCGCATGTATTTTAGCACTATATAGCCAATTTTGGACGGGCGACAGCACTGACGATAAACGCATTTTTGAAATTTTAGTGACTGATATGGCTATTACTAACGATCGGCTACAAATCTCTAATTGCAACCAGTTGATAGCTGCGGTAGTTCAACGGTTAATTATCAGAAATTAGTCAGCCAGCTTATTATTTAAGACAATTAACCGGCTTTCCGGTGTCCGTCAACACAGGCAATACTATGCCGTAAAGGTCATATTTTAACATCCAAGTGTTCATTTTGAAAATTGTTTAGTTTTCCATGACAGACCCTGTATATGGCGGCATACGAGTAGCAGCAAAATGAATGCAGATAAACAAAATATTGTATTTTTCATCACTCCCTGAGACTAATAAAATACGCAACAGCAATATTTAGTAATATTAGAATAGAAGTGGTTGCTCAAAAGTTTCTCTGCACTCGCTGTTCCCTGAAGCTTCCCTCACATCGCTAGCAATTCACCGGTGTGTACATAGCCTTGAGCACGAATGCTTTAATTTGTTTCATCCCCGACCTCTCCACTCATAGAGCGGTGCGGTAGCGCGAAGCCTCGGTAACAGCGACTGCCAGTTTTCTACATGAGAATAAAACATGACAGGCAACGGCGTCTCCCCGTTGAACGTGCGTACCGGCACGTCATGAGCCTAGGTATTACAAGTACACGCGGCGTTTTAACTCGGAGTGACGCCCAGGGAGAGGGAGCCACGACAACATAGAAGCAGGAGCTGGTAAAGTGGAATGGGCTGAAAAGCCAGAGGCCGCCAATCCCCACCTCCCCCCTTCCCCTACCCCTTCCAGAGAGGCATGGGAGACTGCCCTCCTCAACTGCTCCTCGCTTGAGTCCCAAAGGGCTCTGGTGAAACGGGCGAGAGACGGGGCATTGTCATGCGGTGTCCCGGACTAGGGACGCCGACCATGTAGCGGGGCCACTCTGTGGCTCCCAAACTCTATTTCAGTAATTAAAAGTTTTCACCACCACCACCAGCACCCGCACATCATTTTAGCGCAGGGTTCTATAGCTCACCTGTCATACCTTAACATAATTCCGGCATGTTTGCGTAGAAACAATGAAGTTTGTTCTCAGGAGCCTTCTTTCTGATGTTGTTGTTCACCTTTTGCGAGCCTTCACTTACCAGTTGACTGATGTGTAAACAACACTCACATTTGTACAAGAGAACAATCGAAGGGGAAACTTGCTCCGTCTTAGTGGTGTGACGCGATAATGTAATGGGTTTGTGCAGAAGGTTATTCTCTGCTTCACATTCAGGTACCCCTGGAGGTCCTCATACATCTCCCGGCGCTGTGGGGCAGCGGTTAAGCGATGCATCACTGCGGGCCTTGTGCGGCCCAGGTTGCTCTTCGAGAGTGACCAATCATTAAGTTCCACCTGCCCCGTTGGGCGGTTTGCTCACAATCCGGTGGGCAGGTTGTGATGACGCCGCAGGGTCACGTGATCAAGGTGATCCCCGTGCCTCTTAGGTTTCTCCCTGGAGACCACCTGCCAGAGCCATGCCCAAGAATTTTCTCTCACAACGCCGACATCGGATTGTCAGGTGAACGTTTCCTTTAACACTGTCGTCTTAAAATGGATTCTACGAAGGAAGCAAAAAGTGCTTCAGTGCATAAGTGCTTGAGTGCTTCAGTGCAAAGCGTGCATAAGTGCTTTTCATTGAGTTTAGTTTCCAGGCTGTTATGAGTTAGAACAGAAGAATCCAAAGAAGCAAACAAGGTGGAGCAATCATTTCATCCTGACCTTAATTACCGGCACTCGATACTATAGTTTGTAGGTTCATTACGTGTGCCCTCTATTTAGTCATGCCTGATGAAGGAGGAGAACGGGAATTCTCTTTTCCCTGTGAGAAAATTGGAAGGAGTTGTGAAGTGCACCTTAATGTTGAACTGGGGCGCTATGCTGGAAGGCCCGAGTTTGCTGAAACTCGGAATCTTCCCGAGTTCTGGCGACGCCCTCAGATGAGTGAACTAATGGTAGCAAGACAAAATCCCACCCTCGTCACGCCTCCAACTTCATTGGGTTATCTGGATATATTCCGTGCTTTATCATCACATCGGCGCCACCTCATGGGCTTCTTGGGCGGTCTACAAAGAACGGGTCACGTGAGCCAACCGCCGGTGCACTTTTCATTTGTCTGTCGCTCCACCAAGTGCATTGCGTGTGCAATTCGACAAACGAGGTTTGTTGAATTTTATAATGCACTTAGTACACCTTTATAAGCATTTTATAGTGTGCAGGATTTGGATTTAAAGCGCTTTAGAGTGATTCATGCATTATTAAATTTTCCTTTGTACCGCGAGGGAACGCTACCAACGCTACATCATGTGCAACGCTGTGAAGGCTACTGAAGTAGTCCGTAAATAAAAATAAAGAGAGGTGCACCGCTCTGCGCTGTTTTGTGGCCGTGTGGTCTAACGCGTCGCTCCGGAGGGTCGACAGGCAATGGGAATGCGTGGGTTCAAATCCCGCATAGTTAAACTTTTTTTTCCCACATTATTTTTTCATCGCAAGTTGAATTTCGCGTGACTTGAATGAGAAAACTCGTTTTGTTCAGAATCGCTTGAATATTATTCCGTGTTCTAAAAGGAACAGCATGCATCTGTTAATTTGATGCATACCGCATACACCATACACCATGCATACACAACCTCAATATGGCCTGTTTTCCCGTGTTAAGTGTCAAATTTTGAACATAGAATTGATTCCCACAGTGACAGAAAATAGTACTGCCTCAAGAGTCAGCTTGGCTCGATTTCCCTGCTCTCCTAGAAGAGCAGAAGCTGCTCAGGCAGGATTTTCATGCAGCCAGGTACAAAGAGTTCCAAGCACTGGGAGCGTCAAGTAAGAATGCAGAAAAAGTTGTACAACGCTAGGAAAAAATATTTCGAAAGAGCAAACATTAAATGAGACAGGACAATAAAGAATGCCGACCCCGCAGTGTTTGCGAGAAATGGTTTATTCTGGAAACAGCCAGTGGCTAGAATCACAGTGCACACAAATTAAAGGACACGTGCAGTGGATGTACACCAACACACAATCAGTCAAGTGCTCCAAAACTGAAAAAAAAAATGTGGAGCCATCGAACAACACTATCTGAAAAAACGAAAACCTGACCAATGTACTAACAAAGACGTGACTTGAAACAAATTCACACTCAACTGAGCAAGAGCCAGCTTGAAATCATCAAACGTCAAAACGACTAGAGATTGACAGTAATGCAAGACAGCACCAAACCAGGAATCACTTTTCAGGACATGAAGATCAGACACCCATACATACCATTCCCAACCCTCACCCACAAAATGAGGCCAATGCCTAGGGGTTTGTGAATGTTCGAACTTTTTGGACAGCATAATTGAATAAATTTCTGTTCAGTTAGTCGAACGAATCAAACAGTATATGTTCAAAATTATTTTAAATGAATCCAATTTGCTCTCAAATTTTCATATACTTTCCGAATAATTGACACAACGCTTCATTAAGCTCCATCGTATTTTTCTGCAATTAATCTTCCAAAAACTGCACACATTGACGACGTGTACCAGTATACGTATTCTAATTGGAAAAGTACTATTTGCACTCCCTTACAAATTCTAATTCTCTACAGACACTATTAACACGACCACCTCAACACCTACACTACAAGTTACTGCCCAATACAATTTGATGCAACGAATTGCAATGATGCAATGATTTGGTGGAAATGTTACAATTTTCTCGGTAGACTGATCGACACACACACCCACGTACACACATATTTCGCATTTCCACCCACATACGCACAAAGGTGATCACAGCAAGCCGATGAGTCCTCTCTCTTTCGTCGGTAGCATATGTATTACACATCAATTCGAAGTCAGCCAAGTTCCTCGATGCCACTCAAATCTTCATCACTGGAATCGGTGCTCGACTCATCAGAGGAGGAGTTGCACGAGTCAGAAATGCTGAAGACAACCGGTTCAATTTCAGCGTCAACAAACATATCGCGTTGCCATGCTTCAGCCTCAACTTGCTCCACATGAACACAACAGTTTTGCCAGTTTCCCTGGCTTACAGACGCCAGTGCTTCCGGAAGGAGCTTTTCCACTTCAGCCAAAGTGAAACATTTATTGCTACTTACGATTATGAATATTGCTTAAGAATGCAATCTGCCAAGTGACACAAATGCTACCGTTTAAAAACCCATTAAAATGCATGCATGAAATAGCTGGAAAAATCTATGCACCTATTACGTGCGCGAACATGAGGTAAAACAAAAAATTATCTACACTGTGTGTAAAACTGCTCAGTTACTGATAAACGGAAGCGGTTTTTGAGGTTTAATACCCCACAGTAACTCAAGCGATGAGGCATGCCATGGTGAAGGGCTGCCAATAACTTCAACCATATGGGGTTCCTTAACATCCACTGACACTGCACAGTACACGGACCACTATCACTAATAAATGGGAGAACATTCCATTAACCGTGACATGCATGAAAGCAAAAACAGAGCATTCTTATACCATTGTGTTCAATACATAATGTGCCTTCTTCGTGAAATAGTAGGCCTTCACCACGTCAGGGCTGGACTTCGAAGGGGCCTTTACGCCAATGTAGGTCCCGTCGACGCATCCCACGACGTCTGTGATGCCGCCGCGCAGAAGGAAACGCTCCTTAACATACGCACGCTCGGCCGCAGTCGCGGGGAAAGCAAGACACCGCTTCTGCACAGCCGCGTCGATAAGCGCGTCGGAGACGTCCTTCACACAGCGACTCACAGTGCTTTGGTGGCGTCCAATAAAACGGTCTGCGCCGACGCTCCCCTGGAAGCTACCGGCCGCGAACAACCGGTGGGCGCAGAGGACTTGCTCTTCGACCGAAAGCGAATGAGGCCCGATACGCACTCTCCGCAGGCGTGGGTCGCCGCCTGACTCTTTACACAACCATCGTACCGATGTTTTGGAGAAGCGAAAATGTCACTGGAATTCGTCGTCGGCCATGGCAGTAAACGGGTCCAGCCGGCCGTACTGACATTTGCCGTCAGAGGAAGCGATGACCCAGGCTGCTGCTGCTGCTGCTGCCGCCATGACAGTCCCGAGATGAATTCGGGGCACTTCACCGTTCACGAGTTTAGCTCCGAGTTCACCTGTCAATCAAAACCATGGTCCACGCCCCCGGCGTGCCGTACATAAATTATAGGCGTACGCGCTATGGGTGGGCCACTCCCAACATCCCTGCCGGCTACCGGTATGCTGCGCGGCTGTGCTGATTGCTGACAGACATCGACAATGTTGACCATCGAAATATAACAGGCAAAACGGACGTCATCGCTGATTAATCTAAGCATCTCTGCGAAGGACACGCAACGTGGCGACAGCCGCCGATTTCTTCGCTCGCATACCAAGATTGCACAACACTATAGCCTGTTGCAACCACGTAGACAAAGCACAACGCTGACAGCGCGTCACACCTGCTTGCAAGGCGTCAAACACGGACCACGATGACGAAACGGTGCTTGGAGCACGTCCTACTCCAACAACATGGCACCACAGGTGTTTGGCTTGGCCGTGCTTTCATCGGTGATAAAGCTCAGCATCAATGTGTCAAACACATCCGGGATCGACAAACGGTCGCTGTTCTAGACCCAGTGCAATAAAGAGTTTGTAATTTCCAGCACGCAAGCACTGCGTACTTCACAACTGTAATACATTTCTCTGTTATAAGTGCGATTCCATTATTGCAAACAGGATCCCTCATCTGCCCGAACGACATTATTGCGATGTCACTGCGGTATACAACGGCGATCGACGTTAGTGACAAAACCAATCCGCAAAACCTTGAAGTGCACGATGCAAACAAATACTACGCAGATACGCGCGCCACCACGTACTTCACAGCTTTTAGTCAGCGTCTGATGACATAGGATGAGTTGTGTCGCTGGATAGCACGCTCTTCGCATCCGCAGCGCACTAAAGAGGCGTCACACGCAACAGGCATACGTAATGAATCATTGAATACAGCCAAACAGCAATTTTTTTTTTCTCACACCGCATCGCAGCCGCTCGCACGCATGGAGGAAGTTTTTTTTCCTCCATGCTCGCACGGCCAATTTCTACTTCTGAGATTCGCCAAGAGCGTACTAAAAGCAATGGTTGGCCATAGGAGGGTGCGGCAGCGGCCGTAGCAGCGGAGAACTCCACCTGAGGTCACTGCAGAGAGCAGCAGTGACGCGGGGGGTGCAATGCAGTTCAGTTTTTGCTGTTGTGTATTATGCAAGCCAGAAGATGCACGACTGTTATATTTTGATATACGACAAAATAAAATATATTATCGCAATGGCCGAAAAATAAGTCAGATTCAGCGTGTAGTAGTTGCCCAGTCTTTCCAGTCGAAGGCAGCGCTACCGGCGGCGTGTCGGCGCAGGAGCTCTCGTTTTCGGCACGGTGGGCTGCCGCTCTAGTTCGTATGCAAGCCACGCTGCAAGCAATGGTCTCAGTATCGCCACTAGCGGCAAAAAGTGTCAAATCTTTGTTAATTTCCTAAAGCTATACTTTTCAACAACGCTTCATTGGATTCAGATTTTAAAATAAATTTGGAAAAGAACAAAATGTTCGTAATATTATCTGTTGACTTTTAACGTATTCGAGTGAATAGAATGGGTTGATACAAGAGTGCACCTAGTGCGCACTGTTCGTCTTCGGAAATGAAGAGACAGATAGTGCCTGAAAGAGAAGACACGCCTTTGACGCGCCCGAAAAGGCGTGGCAAACAGCTAGCGGTGAGTGTGCAGATAGATAGGAGAGAAGTCACGATTTCGCGATTGCTGACATGGCGCTGATAACTTTAGGTAGCGCTGCGGCCTGGTATTGCGCAGTGTATTGTGTTTGAAGTGTGAAACAGCCGCGCAGGGTGCGCTTGTATCGCCTTTACGTGTCTTTATCTCTACATTTTATTGTCCGCTGCCTGCGCACGTTCCGCGCTATCTTCTTTCACTGTATGCCGTCATCGCAAACTCGGATGAAACTCGGGCGAGCGCCAAACTCGGGCCTTCCGGCATAGCGCCCCTGTACATGATACTGCATCGCAACACTGCGCCTAATACTCCATCAGTACGAAGTGTTGAACTGTACATAAAACTGTATCTGTAATCTTCGAACAAAAACACTGCTCAATTATACAAAGAGGCAAAAGTCACGCGAAAGAAGCACGACCATCACAGGATGCAGTGCTGAAAAATGTGTAAAATTGTCGAGTATTTTTTACACAGAGCGTTAAGCGCTTTCCGTTAAGAGCTTTGAGCTCTGAGGATCGCCTTTCTACTTCGTGTGCGTTCGGGAGCCAAAGTGGTGTACACTACGCGAGCTTCGACTGCAGTTCATCGGAGTACCTAGTTTTGATGCTTTTGATCGGCGGGAGCACAACCGGTCGAATCAAGGGTGCTGACATGCCTGCAGATAAACTCCGTCCCTCATTCAGCTGCGCTAAATGAACGATGTACTGAGCTATTTCGAACATATCACTTTCGCGCCAATTGAAAGCTCATGGCCTAAATACACAAATCCCGACTACGGCGCTGGAAAACGCGTCATAACAATTTAAAACCAATTTTTTCATGTGGTACTTTCGATTTCTTGTGGTAGCCGGCGTCTGCAAACACTGACACCGAGGACATAATAAATAGTATATAGTAACCCTATGCAACTCTATAGGCACGATGTACGCCGGGCCGCGTAGGCGGCGTACAGCCGAAATAATGAGCTCGACATTAACCGAGATTCATAGGCCTTAATAAGGCCATTGTGGTGAGCGCTAAGGAGGTTTTAAAATACTATCTATAAAATAATACTGGTCACATCTCTCACGCATACAACCAACCGCTTCTGCCGGCAGCCGCGATGGCGATGATAGCGCCACTGGTAACCTAACGACAGTCTGCCTTTCTGAAAACATTACAAGAGATCATCAGACAGCGTGGATATGCCCGTAAGTAGCGGTGGCAGGTTGAACGAGAAAAAATATAGGCGGCTGAAGTTTCTTCCACCAAAAATGACCAAAATAACGGTATGGGTAGCGTTTACTCCATTTATAAAGTGTAGTGCATCAAATCCAGGCGATGTTGCCCGACTACTTGGAGAGCCGCGAAGCTTAAACATAGCCCGGCGCAACCTTCGGCTGCGGCCTGACTTTCTATGCCGTTTCAATGCACAAATTCCTGCCAAAATCGTTAGTTCTGCCCTCGCCGTTGTCATCATAGGGTAAGACCCACAAGGATACGCGAATATTGTTTCACTTCTTCCCGGCAGTAGAGTGTTCTTACAGCACTAGCCCCGATAAGATAAGGTTCTTGTGTCTTCACTAGCAGCTCGAGGAACTCCCCTGTAGATCGATATTTGGGGCATCTGAAGAAACTCTAAAAGGAGCATTCGTAAGCTCATCTCAGCGCGAAGTAGCGAAACAAATCTCTCTGCTGCGTAAAATACCCTTCACCACCGTATCAACCTGTTAGAGATGGGAGGTTGAAGCTTTCGTACAGAAACTTGTAATGATAAAATTTCATCAGTTGTTTAGGGGAATCCCCCAAGGTGGGGTGGATTTGTAATAAGGGAATAATTACTCCCTGGTATCCACCCAAGAGCAGCCATACGGCTACAAAAGAAAACTAAACGGCTTCCACAGAAACTTCGTAGATAAAGAAAAATTTGTCCTTTCTCTGCACCTCTGCAGCGGCTTAAAAGCATCGTTTTCTTGTTCCGAAGTGCCACATTTCTACTCGATTTTCTCGTCTTTTTTTTTTTGCATGGTGGTGGTGAGGTTCACACGTGTTTTGCTGAGTGCAGGTAGAAGACACGAAAGGGTGATAAAAATCTTGAGAAGCACTGTGGGCGGATCCCAGCGTCAAACTGAAAGGCGGTGTTAGGCTTAAGAGCCAGCAACTCCCTTGGGCCGTTCATTGTTGATCTCTTTCAACAGATCGCTGTGCATGTAAACAAGTGCGATGTACACTTTCTTTGAGGTACTAAGTCTTCTTAAGCGCAGCTTAGTGACAGTGCTTTCACCGCGTTTCAGTTCCTCTCAAGGGGAAGCAGCCGCTTTCCGCGGCTTTTAGCTTCCGAAGAACAAACATACTTCCCTCTTGACCTCTGCTGAGAAAGCATTTTCGATACAGCAACCTTCTCAAATGGATCGAGTCAGTAGTCGTGTCCGTACCCTGTCTTCGTTGGCTGGTCGTAAAATGCCGGCAACAGAGGTACTGCAACCACCTTTGTCGTCCGCCGGTTTAATTCTCGGCGGGACTCTATGGAGGAATATATTTTTGTTTCTTGTTTAAGTTCCCTTTTCATTTGATCAGAAGCTAAAGTTCCTTAAAAACTAAATATACGTTCCAGGATAAGCACAAGAACAGAATCCAAATAACAGAATTGTTACTGCGGACGCCTTTGATGATTAAAAGTGAGGTAATTTAGCAGATAGCTGCGCAGATATTACGGTAGTTATTTCGCGCGCCTGTTACAACCGCACCGGCAATTGCACCGAAATGCGCCTCCGTTATGAGCCTGAGCTTAACGCTGGTAAAAACCGTCCGCATTCGAGAGAAAAATTTATTTGGAGGAAATCTGCATTTTAGATTAATTCTCAGGCCGTGCGCCATGAATGCAAACTGTAGTCCCCACTGTAAAATTAGCTGAGAAGGAAAACATTAACTGACTTGCTTGGCACATGAATATTGAAAGCAGCAAACTGTCTATAATAAGCAAAAAAAAAACAAAAAAAACATAGGGTGAGCGGCATGGTTTACAAGGAGGTTTGGCTTGGTTTGGTTTATTGGGACTTAATGTCCCAAAGCGACTCATACTATGAGGGACGCCGTAGTGAAGGGCTGCAGAAATTTCGACACGAAAGAAATTGCTGTTATATATTCCTGCTGCTCGAAACCTAAATGAAAAGCAGACTATTTAAAATGAACTCGCTTCGGGTGTAATTGCCCACCGTCTTATGAGCGTTTTTCAAAATTAAGTGGACGTTACGCGCGAGAACGAACATTATATTCAATCAGTAAATTTTAGTAAAGGGCGATCCAACCAGCGATATCGGGCCATTGGAGGGCGTATTCGCGGGCTCATTAGCTGACTTTCCCTTTGCACAAGAAATGGTAGGGCCTTACCGCAGTTCAACGTAGCAGACGTGTGAAAGAATGTGTTTAGCCTGACTGGCTCATGGTTTTGCCTTGATGGGTCATCGGCATGTCTGACGATGATATTAAACTTAGGTCAAGCTGATCTGGCCTGTTCGCGCCGCAGATGAAGATGCCGATTTGCAATGCACAGCGGGAGAACGTGTTGCAGTTTAACAACAACACCACACAACAACAACAACACAACGAGGCATGATCGCCTGCGGCGGCATCATGCTGGTCTCGTGCAGTGGCCACCGAAGATGATCTGTTCGAGCCCGCCATAGGTTGGAAACCCAGTCGCGACAATCTTTATAGATTTCTTCAACGTCAGGCTTAAGGCTGCAGCCATGGCCCGGCTTTTGCGGCTTTGGTCGTGAAATAGAGCTTTCGTTCTAAAACGACATCAGTCCATGCGCACGCAGTGGCTGCTGTTACTATTTCAACAAAACTTGCCGGGCTGGTTGATACGGTTCTGGACGAAAAGTAACTACTGAGCGAAATGGAAAACGACGACAAAGAAACGCATACAAGCAAACTCCGCGCTAGTGTTTGCCGTGTGTTTTTTCGTCGTCCTTATCCCTTTGGTGCAGTAGTTTAAGAGAACTTCTTGTTGGGCTAGTTGAAAATAGATCACCGCAATTTAAGCGCACCGCAAACCGCGAGCGCACGCACGCACGCACGCACGCACGCACGCACACACACACACACACACACACACACACACACACACACACACACACGCGCGCACAAACACACACACGCGCGCGCGCGCACGCACGCACGCACGCACACACACACACACACACACGCACGCACGCACACACACACGCACACAGAAGATAAGGTAAAAAGATAGAGCGCCACTCACAACGGGTTTATTTGCAGAAACCACATACATGTCTACAGTCAGCCAGCACAGTGGTTGTTTGTAGCTGTGGCTGTGGGCACATTTCAATATGAAACATCCTTTCGGCGCACAAAAAAACACGGACAAGGAGAGAGCACACAACACAAACGCTTTCTTTTCGTCCGTGATTTTTGTGGGTCGAGACGATTGTTCATAACGAAATTCAGAGACAACTAGCCCAGTTGTGTACGCTTAGGGTACAATTCCACCGCGTGCTTTTTTTTTTTGTACTGAAACCTGAGCACAAATGAGCATTTCGGTATTAGTTTCCATGAAGAACTAGCAGCCGTTTTGGGGTTTTGTATCCACAATCTCTTGCCAAGTACAGAAGAATGCTACACCCCGCGAGCCGTCCCCCACACACAATTTGCAATAGCCGAAGTATCACAAGAAACTAGCTAAGACTGCATGCCACTACACTGCAGTAGGTCAATGGTTCCTTTAAAGCCACGCTAAATTACACTGCGAGGCCAACCAACAACAAGGTTCCAAAACACCGAGCTACTCTCAATGCAGACCTAACGAAGAGCTCGTTTGCACAGAGAATAACTTCCGAACACTTTCGCTCAAGCGTTCCAGGAGCGGCGCTGAGGGGCGCGGGGCCGGCCCGCAAGTGAGTAGCGCTCACCACAGTTGGCAGAGCATCGGCCCACTAATGGACCGCGTGCCTCCTCGCTTACAGAAAAAGAGCGCGTTTCCTGCCTCGCCGCCAGAATGCGCGCCCGCCAGCGGTCGTTGACGTTGCAGTGTACGTACACTTCTTCCGACTGCAAATAAACTTTCCCCGTGCGGCCTCGTTAAGTATCCTAGCGCCTCTGACTCGGCTTTCGTCCCATCGTATAGCAGCGCCAAGCCTATTTTGTATTACCATCTCACTTTGTGGGATCTTGGCTATGCCCTCGCTAAAATAAACACAGCACGTTTGGTAGTCATTTTTTTTATTCATTCATTTCTCCTCTCCTTTGCAGTAGTCGCCTGTAACAGCACAGGTAATGTCTTGCAAGTAACGCATACTTACGGGAGTGTTGGAAAAAATGTTACCGAAAAAAATCTGCCCGGAAGAAATACACACTGCAAAAACAGCCCCGTGAGAAAAGGCTCAGAAATTTGTCATAAGTGTGTTACGAAAGCACACACCTACAACACACGGCACATAAGTTATAATAAGGAAAAAATACGTATGAACTGCGGCACCCAAAAACTTAGCTACAGAATTTTCAGTTTTTTAAGCTATCACTATCCTACTATAAACATCATTCAAGAAAGCAAGTAATTGAAAGCTTTCAAAAATCGCATAATCATGTATCGGTTGTCACTCCAGGCATAACCACCCTTTTCGTTTTTTTCTGTTGTTTCTCATAGTATTTGTCCCATTGTACATAAGTGTTCAATGTGAAATTCCTGCAGTTCAATGTTAACCAAGCTATTCTATATTTCCATCTCGTATTGTGTCTATTTTATGCGCTGAATGTCTTGTGCTCTCGAATGGGAGCAAGAAGGGCGCAGACTCTTTGTCAGGCATCCATTTGCCTTTTAGTCTACGCCCTAGGCAACTGTACCATTGAGTTGTCGGAATAAACACTTGGACTTTGAAATAGACGAGGGCCTGAAGAAAAAAAATGGTCCCAATGGGTAAAATTTCGCCTGAACACTTTCGTACAGGAAGGCACGCTTCACACATGTCCTCCACAGAGCGTTGCATAACGACGGAGAGCTGCTCGGTCCTTTGTCATCGTCATTGTCGCAGCTGCTTCTTCAGAATGCAATGCGTCGTTTGCCGTCCACACTGTCGGGCGGCTGTGACAGACCATGCTTCCGAGGCTCCTGGTCTTGTCTTCCGAAAGACTATTTGTCCCGTGACGCCTATCTACAGCGGTTGCATTAACATTGCACGTCGTAGGATGGATAGGTGCGACACGCTCGCTACAAAGTTAACACATGTGTTAAATTAATACTCGGCACTATATTTCTTACCCCCATTGGCATTATATTCCGTTAAATGGGCACACTCCATGCAACACAATCTCTCCAAATGCAGGGTCCCAGAGCAACCACTTGAACTACCGCTTAAGAGGTTGCTTATGCGTTGTTGTTCGCGAAAGCTTCTGAAACTAAACGAAGTTCGTTTCACCGTGTCTTAAAACCGAACAACAATATGTTTTGTGCATCGGTACCCTTGCTATAGGCGTGTACGCCTTCTATTACACGCAGCCAGCCTTGGGTAAGTTTTTTGTACACATAAGGTTTGGTATTAGTGCTGGTATTAGTATGTGAGGTTTAACGTTGTGAATGAACCTATGAAGCCCGCCGCGATGGCTCAGTGGTTATGACACTTGGCTGCTGACCCGAAAGACGGGGGTTCGATCCCGGCCGGGGTGGTCGAATTTCGGTGGAGGCCCAATTTTATAGGCCGGTTTGCCGTGCGATATCAGTGTTGGTTGAAGAACCCCAGGTGATCCAATTATCCGGAGCCCTTGACTACGGCGTCCCTCATAGACTGAGTTTCTTCGGGACGTTAAACCCCCTAAAAACCATAAACAGGCTATAAAGGACGGCATATTTGAAGGCTTCTGTTTACTTTAGACCACTTGGGGTTATTTAACCTGGGCTGACATCGAACAACACAGGGACGTTTTTGTATTTCAGCTCCATCGAAATACAGGCGCCTGGGCTGGGATCCAAGCCACCACCTAGGAATCAGAAGCCGATCGCAAAAACCACCGCCACCTCAGCAGATGTGTTAAAATCTTCCCGCTTCTACTCCTGTCTCCAATCAACGACACAACTTTTTCCTTATAGACTAACCGCCTATTTCTTTACTCTTTCAACAGCTATAGCGTAAGGTTTTGGCACAGAGAGGGCTGGTAGATAGGTTTCTCGACAACACAAAATGAACAACGGAGGGGGAGCCTCAGGATGCTCTCCAGCGTTCCGGCAAGGGGACTTCTCTCCGTCGGGGGGTAAGCCTTGTGCCATAGAAATAAGAGTTTTGTCTTTTATTTCCTGCTTCCTGGTGCTCTGTTCGCAGTCTCAGACGCCGCGTTTACTTTTCTTTACTTCTATGATAAAGAAATATAAAGTAAATAGCCGTGTCGTTTTCAATCTAACGGCGTGCAAAGAGTAAGTCAGTAAACACACAAGTTCTGATTGATGCTTTTTCGACGAGCATTGAGCGAAGGAGATTCCGTGCCGCGCTCCGTTGTTGAGCGCCGTCAAGCCGAAAGAGGTAGGCTGCCAGGCTCGAAGGTTCAAGTTTCCTATAAAGGTACGTATAAAATGTTTCGTAGTCTGGGGAAGCTCCTCCTAGTATATCTCCTTTTGCTTATCTCTCGAGAGTGGCTCCTGTGAAGAAATTCTAATTCTACAAGGTAAACGGGGCAAGTTTTTTTTGGCTCCTATTTCGGAACGTCCGCATGTTTCGTGTTTGCATTACATGAAATTTTGAGCTTTTCTTGCCCATGCTATATAAGGATAGCAACTTGACCCGGCGAAGTGTGTCGAGGTGCCATGCGAGCCAATTTTGATTGTAATTTTCATATTTCGAGCTATCGGCAAACATTTTGTTTTGTATTGCAGGCCAGCTTCCCGACACGTACCGCTTTCCTGAAGCAAGCGGTCCTTTACAGATATTCTTTTTTTATCGAACAATTTATATTCAGCTTTCTATCATAAAAACGTATTTTCGCTCTGCTGGAAATGCTTGAATTTGGTGGGCCTCTTTTTCTGAGTACCAGCATCAGAAACACCTGCAGTAATCAGCCTTACATTCAGACGGCCCTAGGGAGCATTTTCAAAGCACCTTGCCTGCTTTCAGGACAATGGTTCAGCGACTGACTACATTTATTTCGAATCCAATATCACGTGGTCTGTGTCTGATTGTAGGATTTGCAGCTAGAGTGGGGCGCACACAGTCGCACTGGTATGCACGGGACAAGAGTATGTCGCTTCTCGCTCCTTATTTCTTTATTCCTTTTGCTATATGGAAAAGGTGGGCAAGGGGGAAAGACAAGAATAAGTTATAGTTAAAACAAATATCAGGTTTGGGATAGTTTTTTCGTCAGCGCACTTTACCTTTTCCTTTTGGGTTTTCGTTCTTTAACTAGAAAGCATTAGCGTCATTCTACAGAATCCCGGCATCACCGTGTGACAACAAATGAGCGAAGCCTCCATCCTCCAAAAACCTATGAGAGGACTCCACCACACACCCACCTCCGCTCTCTGCCCGCCGCCACCCTGCAGAAGCCTATTCCCCTCCAGAAGCCTGTGAGAGTAGACGACCATCCACCCGCGCACTCACCACCGCCAGCCTCCCAATTCTATCCTCCAGTAGCGGCCACGTACAAGAAGCCGGCGCAGAAGCGGAACGAAGAAGTGACGGTGAAATCAAATTGAAAGTCGGAACGCGAGGCGATCACAGATTCGCCACATCAGTTCGCATGACTGTCCGTAATGTGTTTTTTTTTTTACTGCCGCCCCTTTCTTTTCCATACAACACGGGTATGATTACCAGTTAGTCGCAATGTTCTCACTTATTTACTGCTTTAATTTTGTAAGTAGTAATTAAAAATTTTCTGAACATTTGCCTTCAACTCTTCCACGATTTTTTTTGTTATACTCACATGAAAATTTTAAATATCGTAGCATTTAACAAGAGAAAGAGAGGCAGGCTAAAATTTCAACAGCTAGCGTTTAAAATGAACTTACAAGTGTACACAGCCAGCAACAGCATACTTTACATTTATTGCTGTCGTAATTCACTGAGAAGGAAAATGAAATGAGGTTCACGACTCTGCGGCTTCACCTTAAAGAAGGTAATAGCAGCGCAAAAAAACGGGGACACAAGAGAGACACAACCAACAGGACTGGCGCTGAACCTGTTGGTTGTGTCTCTCTTGTGTCCCCGTTTTTTTTTCGCTGCTATTACCTTCCTTAAGAGGAACCACCGACTAGCCCATACAAAAATTTTGATCGACTGCGGCTTCATTTTGGTGGCATTACTCCGGACGAGAGAGTGAAATGATGATGACGATTACCTTGTTTCTTGCGTGACAACTCCACACCGCCAGCTGCTTCTGGCAAGCTGTAGAGGAGGACTTCAGAATACTTTCGACCACCTTACTTTTTTTTTTCCAAGAGAACGCAAATGGTGCAGGGGATGGTGAAAGTTGGCTGGGCGGATGAGATCAAGAATAAGTTAGCGGGGACAGGGCACAGGACAGGAATAACTGGAGAGATATGGAAGAAGCCTTTGTCCGGCAGTGGGCGTAGTCAGACTGATGATTAGTATTACTTTTTTTAATAGCGTGCCCCTAAATGTCGGTGCCCACAGTAGTGTTCAGTAGTTGTGGCGTCCTGGTACCGCACTGTAGTCCGATACAAGTAAAAAAGAGGCCACTTTTACCTGGCAACCGGCCCCCCCTTCCAGCCAGTGTTGTCGGCCGGTTCTCGTGTCCCTGCTGGCGTGACAATGCAGAGAGTGCCGTTACAATGGAGGAACTGGCTATTCCTGACAAGCCAGGGGTTGGAGGAGGGGGGGGGGGGGTGAACTATCTCTTTTCATCTGCCGTTCCCTGAATTGTCACGCTAACAGGTTCATGACAATCAGCCGACGCCATTGGCTGGAACGGGGTCCTCTGACAGGGAAAAGCACCATTTTTCCTTTACTTGTATCCGACTATATTTTACGGGCTTAGTTCATGGCTTCAGCGGCCCCGTTTCTATGGAAGCAAAATGCAAAAGACGCCTGTATGCTTCGAGATGTATCAGGAGCTAACCCCTGCTCATGTGGAAACTCAGTGGAAGCTTATTTTCTCATTTTACCACCGTCTATATTAAGCCGCAGCGGCCGCAGCGGCGGCAGAACAGTCACAGCCGCTGAGCCATACTGGTAGGGAACGGAAAGAATATCGTGTTAAAGGGTAGTAGGCTTTGTAAATTTAGGAACTAACGCCAGGCTACTCACTAAAAATGATATTGGGGACAAACCCGGGTGCTCACCAGTTACATACACTGCAGTTCTCCTGGAATCCAGTTAAGCTAACAAATGGTGTAACTCTACATCACCAAGTGTCGCGTGATGCTGCCACGATGAAATATGGTGAAACAACGCGCGAGTCGGCTTCTCTTATTCTGGTGAAACAGCGCGTTGCATCGCTACGGAATCGTAGTCGGACACCAGATTAATGTATGCACGTTATCGGCGGCTGCGCCCGTAGCGATGCATGAAGCTGGGCGAAAAAAAAACGAGAGCAGAAAGTGTGAAGGAAACAAGAAAACAAAGATTATTCCACGAGATGCCATCAACAACGCTCGCTGACTTGCATTGCTTATGGCGTGTTTATGTTTTTTTATTAACGCAGGCGGCGACGAAATTTCCTTCACTTTGCTGTAACCAGTGGCGACGTGAGATTATGGTAAGGAAGGGAAAGTGTGTCAGCGGTTAGACTCGCAGACACCGAGGAAAAGCCGCTACGTATTCTAACATTCGTCAGAATGGGCAGGGGGTCAGCTTGTCGTGAACTCGTTTGATTCATGTGATCGCGGCTGTTTGGTATGGTTTTTACTTTTCCCTTACGTAACATTTTTGCGGACAGACTCCAATATTTATGTCAACCAGAGCTCTAGATTAAAGAGCTCTGGTGTCAACGGCATGCGCGCGTTTCTAGCCAGCCTAGCTACACAGACCGCGTGCTCAATAACTCACCGATTACCACACACACCTTCGCAGATAGAATTGACCCCTACGCAACTTCATAGTACTTGCTAGCTTACTTTCTTTGCCGGAAACTATAAACTGTAAGTAAAGCAACTTCAAAACAAGGTTGGTGACGGTTGTTCATGGTGTTAACCACTCTGCGAAAGCAAAGCCGTAGCAGTGCTCCCGACCTCAGTATCATAAAATTGGATATCCATGCAAAGACGCCCGTGTGCTGTGCAATCTCACCCTGCATTAAAAAACCCAAGTGGTCCAAATTAATTCGGAGCCCTCAATACGGCGCCCCTCACAGCCCGTGTTTCGTTTTGGAAAGTTAAATGCCACATAACAGTACCGACGCCGTATACCTCGTAGCGATTAGCACCAGCCGTTAGCACCAGGGGTTAGCATCAGCCTGTGGCGCCTTTTATAAAACACAGTGCAATGCAGCACAGCACAATCACAACCTTACTAAAAACCTACTTCACCCAGGTGGATTCCTCTAATCTTTGCACCATATTACAAATCAATACCATACAATGCAACAATTCAAGTGTCAAGTGCAGGTGTCGTAACAAAGTGTTTTCGCGCGGTGGGACACTGCAATCGCCTTACGCTATTGCCTTGCTGAAGCTTACAACTTGCTTGCTAGACAGAGTAAGGCACGGCGCATTAAAATTCAAGCATTTTCACCCTCCCTGCAGAACGATGTGACGGTGATAGATCTAATCCATCCCTCCTTTCTTTTCCCCACGAATGCACCCATTCCAAGTGTACGGGTCATATGATGGAATGGTAATCTGCCATGTGAAGTGGATCATGAGGTATCCGCCTGAATAACATGGAGGTAATCACATAAGATGGAGGAGACTCCAACGCCCTAAGCCACAGAAAAAGTGAAAATGCCTCGCTTTCTCTCAATGACTTTGTGCATTGATGGTGGGAAATATGACTTTAAGCGGAGTGGGCAGTTAACCCGAAAGAACCTTTCTTTTTTTGCTCTCTATGCGCATTTATTTTGAGGCATCGTTTCCAGTAGACCCACACTTCTGCGGGATGGAGGATTCACTTATTTGCTCTGATACGTCGACGACAGAATCATCCGGAGAGTTTATGTGGGTGTAGAGCGAAGGTGGATGTGTGGGTGGGTGGTAGGCTCATCTCATGGGCTTCTGGTCTGGGAGGCCTCAGGAGGGTGGAAGTGCGTGATGCTTTTGGAGGGTTCATGTGGGTGCAGGGTGAAGGTGGGTAGAGGCCTCCTCTTATGGGGCTTGTGATGAGTGGAGCCCTTCTGGAGAGCTTAGGTGGGTGGATGGTGGGTGGCGCTTCTAGTAGATGGATTCATCTAAAAACGGCGCACATAAAAACACGCAAAACACAAAGAAAACAGACAGGACATGAGCGCTGTCTTGTCCTGTCCGTTATACCCGTGTTTTGCGTGATTTTCTGTGCGCCATTTTTAGATGGATCGATACCAACTAGCCCAACTTTCGGCTTTAATAGTGGATGGAAGCGTCACTCTTTGAATGCCACATGCCAACGCCAGGATTTTTCGGTATGCCACTACTACTGGGCGTTCATTAGCGAGTACACATCACGCGAGAGTGAATAATCAAAAGTGCTGGCTTTTGGGCTAGTTGGTTCATAATAATTTATAATGAATAATCATTTTGTCATCATAATTCACATTTATCTTATGTCACAATGATAATTCGCATTTATTATAAATAATCAGTTAGGAAGAGCAGTGAATTATTTTATTCAACATTATTTCATTTGATTAATGGCACCTGGCGCAAGAGCACATCGACACAAAAAGGGGCACACGATAAAACTGCAAAACGCATTCGGGAAAGTGATATGCTCCAATGCTACGGATAGAGTGAATTGCGACGACGCGAACGAAATGCCTGGGTGGGGCGTATTCTCTGTGCCCTGGGTTTGGCTGGTTGTTCTCTAGTGTGCCTTCCTTTCACACGTTCTCTGACACACAACAGCTTTGCTTGACGTGTGTGGTGCACACTCGTCACACTGCACGACTATGAAGCAGTCGTCAGGACGGGATCATCGCCATGGCTGAAGCCGGCAACTCACGGAGAACTACTGCCGATTACTCCTCCGCATGACCCTGACACCTTCTCTACAAGTGACGGCACCAATGTCGACGGCTGGTTCAGCTTATGCGAACGAGTCACCACCTATAACAGGTGTGACCCACCTTTATGCTGGCGAATGTCATTTTTTAGCTGAATGGCACGGCCATGGTGTGAGAAGAAACGCATAACGATGAACTAACGAGCTGGGAAAGAAAAACTCCGGACTTCTTTTTTTCGAAGTCGCGGTGATCAGAAAATCGAAAAAAAGCAGATTGCGTCGTACGCCTCTATTATATTGATACCTACACCACCTACATTCAAGATGTCTTGGCGCCTTGCCGCAAATTGGACGCCGCCATGACCGAGGCAGACAAAGAAGGCCACAGGTTCAACGGGACTGCGGACATTGATTTAGTGTGCTAACAGTAGAGCCCCCACTGGCCGATTTCGCCGTTGTTTATACGGTCCCTCTGCGACCTTGACGAGCTGAGTAGATTATTTTCAGCCGCGTGAGTTGCAGATAGGCTACCTAGGTCACGTGATCTTGAGACGTCGTCACAACTTGTCCTCCGTTTTATTGCGTAGTTATTGCTCCCCATCGCGTTACCGCAATGCGCGGAGTGGCGAACAGCGAATGGCTGGCTAAACTGCTTCCACTCCTCTCATGTCGGCCACATGTATTGCTCGATAGTGTCCCAGCCCATGGTCTTCGCTTCTCGGCAGCGACTTTAACTCCTACTACCATCCCGACTTTCCCCGCCTTTTATGATCCCAGCCACACGAGGCGGCCGTCGAACCTCCACGCGAATTAATTATCTCACTCACTATTGCCACAAGCCTGTCGCTTTCGCTCCCCGCAGTGCATTGTCTTCAGAGTGCGACTGCTTCGTACATCCGCTCCATTATTGAAAACCAGCTGATCCAGCTCCCGGAGGTCACACTGCATTAATGACCCACCCCGAAAACCTCGCAGCCCGAACCGATGAACTAAACGTGAAAGCCGACTGCGTTCGTGGGTGCGCACTCATTACAACCGATGCGCAAGTGCCCGTTATAAGCGCCACCTTCCGTCGCAGTAAAGTCCATACGCCTGCGACGTCTAGTGTGCTTGTTGCGGGCAGTAAAACGCCTTCCGTTTATGAACTGTGCACGGCTGCCGTAGCTACTGCCAGCCAGGATATGCCTGTTCAATTCATTGTTTTTAACACCTGCGCCCACGACGTCATTTCCGCTTAGAGTTTCTGTCGACCTTTCAACCCTCATTGAGTGCTCGCAGGTTGTTCGCCAGATCTCACTATTAACTAGTCAAAAAACACAAATGAAATTTTTCTTTCGTCAAACCAGATCGTATGTAAAGTTTTTGACCATGAACGTGTAGTAACAACAGATAACAACAAAACTTTATGTAGTTACTACAAAGAAAGTGCTACAAAACTATACACTACACAAGTGTACTACACAAAAAACTACAGTACTACTGTAGAATAGACTAAAACAACAGAAAACTCTCTCATTACAGCGTATTACTGCACCTTGGGGGATTCCTATAAACACTTGACCAACACTGCTCCACTTCGAGTTATCGATCAATTCGCTCTCGCCCTACCACACGCTGGCCGTGCCGGTTAGCTCAGTTCGTAGACCGACTACTCCGTGGAGCAAAGGTCGCGGTTCGAACCTCGGACCAAGACGAATTTTTTTTTAACTATGGAGTTTCTGTGGAAGCTGTATATTTTTCCTTTGTAGCCGTACGGCTCCGATTGGGTGGATGTCAAAGAGTAATTTTCTCCCTTTTTAAAAAGTTGTCCCACCCTGGGGGATTCCCCCGAACACTTCCGACGGGGTAGGCTCTGAGCCCGTTGATTTGTCGTCCCCATAGTTGTCTGCAGGACATGTACACCCGCCATCCCGGGCCGCGTCCTTCGTTACACGCTCACACCAGCCCGTTCCTGATGTTGCCTGCATGTTCTTTGCACCCATTATTTGCGTCCTGCTGACCCGCAACGTTGCTCTGCGCCGTGCAGTCGCCACCGCTAAGGCAAACACGTTGTTCCTGTCATTTCTGAATACCGGCTTCTCTCCACCAAGTGCTTCCGCCCGGCATATGCGTGGTCGCGGTTTCCTCCCTCGCTCATTACTGAGTCGCTTTATTAGAAGCCACCCCTGTTCGCGACCCCAGCTCAGACCGTCCAGGCCTGCCAGGGCGTCCAGCCCGCCCCTCGGCTGCCCGTTCCTAATGTGGCCGGCTGGGAGTGTGCCCTCCGGTCGCTCGAACTGGTTGATCAGCTCCAGTCGGTCGCACGGGCTGCGGCGACCTCCAGGGCCGTTGGGGCACTGGACTAAGGGCTCCACTGCCAGACCGAAGTCCCCCAAAACCTTACCAATAAATATTTTCTACCACACCCCGCCAGCATCTTTACGACGGGCGCATGGTCATAATGGTCACCGATCTCGGTTCCAACCAAACTGCTCAACTCGATGCACTTCTATACATTTTAAAGCGAAAGCTGTTAAGAAGAGGGCAAATACGGGCTGGTTGGTACATTTTTTACGAATTGGAAAAAACAGCACAATGAAAGACGACACAAGAGAAGGACAAAACACCAGCGCTGACTAACCAAATCGTTTATGCCTACAGGTGAGGCAGCATATAAATGAAATGGCACGAGTAGAAACACAAAATAAGCATGAGAGAAAGATACCCCACAACCACACAACTTGACTGAAGAAAGGCACATCTCTGATTAAAATACGCAAGTTGCTTAGGTAGTAGATTTATCGATGGGTTGCTGATACAGGTGTTACCTGTCTTTTTCATATGGCAAGCCTCCGAAATGAGCCTCGTGGTCTCGTCTTTATAACTGGCGATGATAGTGGTTCGATTGAGATGCGATTCGCAATCTTCACACTCAACACAGTGCACAGCAAGATGGTTTCTGCGAGACTTGTTCTCTACATCTTTTGCATGTTCACGTAGTCTATCGTTGATGCATCGTCCCGTCTCACCGATGTAGAAACTGCCACACTGCCACTGAACCATATTCTTTGCTGCCTTAATGGAGTGCGTTTTAATACGACAGTGTCAAAGGAAACGTTCACCAGACAATCCGGGGTCGGCGTTACGAGAGAAAATTCTCGGCCATGGCTCTAGCAGGCGGTCTCCAGAGATAAACCCAGGAGGCAGGTGGTCCAACCTAGGTCACGTGACCTTGAGGCGCCATCACAACCTGCCCACCGGATAGTGAGCAAATTGCATATTGTAGCAGGTGGCAGTTAAATTAATGATTTGTCGCTCGGGAAGAGCAACCTGGGCCACACAAGGCCCGGAGTGGCGCATCGCTTAACCGCTGCCCCACAGCGCCAGGAAGGGTATGAGGACTCCCAGGCATACCTGAATGTAAAGCAGAGAATGACCTTCTGCATAAACCCATTACGTTATCGGTTCATACCCCTAAGGGTGAGCTTAAGTGACCCTTCCGATTTTTCTCTTGTAGAAATGTGAGTGTTGTTTACACATCAGTCAACTAGTAAGTGACGGCTCGCAAAGGTTTAACAACAACATCAGAAACAATGCTCCTGAGAACAAACTTCATTGTTCCTACGCAAACACGCAGTAATTATGTTAAGGCATGACAGGTGAGCTATTGAACCCTGCGCTCAAATATTGTGCGGGTGGTGGCGGGCGTTAGCTTTTCAGCCCATTCCACTTTATAAGCTCGTTCTTCTACCTTCTGTTGTCGTTGCTCCCTCTCCCTGGGCGTCACTCCGAGTTAAAACACGGCGTGTGCTTGTAATACCTAGGGTCATGACGTTCCGCCAGGCGTGTTCAATGGGGAGACGTTGCCTGTCATGTTTCATTTCGGTGTAAAAAACTTGCAGTCGCTGTTACCGAGGCTTCGCGCTACCGCACCGCTCTATGAGTGGAGAGGTCGGGGATGAAACAAGGGTTCGGGCGCAAGGCTGCGTAGGCCTCCTTGATTTGCTAGCGATGTGAGGGAAGCTTCAGGAAACAGCGAGTGCTGGGTAACTTTTGAGCAACCATTTCTCCTATTTTAATATTTTTATTGCTCTTGTTTACTTTATTAGTCTCACTGAGTGGTGAAAAGTATATTCTTTTGTTTATGTAGACTTTTTTGCTGCTACTCGTATGCAGCCATCTACAGGGTGTTTCATAGAAAAGTAAATTATTTTCAAAAATAGGCTTTTGGCGGCTAAAATATGGCCTTTGCGGCATACTATTACCTGTGTTGACGGGCATCGGAAAGCAGGTGAATTGCCTTAAGTAGTAAGCTCCTCAATTAATTTCCTAATTTCTGATAATTAACCATTTAACTATCACGGTTGCAATTAGAGATTTGTAGCCGGTCGTTAGTAACAGCCATATCAGTTTTTAGAATTTCGAAAATGCGAATATCCTCAGCGCTCGGGCCCGAAAAAATCCGGCGACATCGTGCTAAAATATATGCGCTTTCGAAAAGCATGCAGGCAAAGCAACCTTTCCAGTGCATGTAACTAGTAAAAAAAAAACATTTTTTTTTCGAGTGACAGCGTCAAGAGTAATCGCGTTTTCAAGGTTATATAAGCTGATATGGCTTTTTCTAACAACCGGCTACAAATCTCTAATTGCAACTAGGCGCCTAACTCTACTAGTTAAAAAGTTAATTATTAAAATTAGGTAACTTACTACTAAAACGATTCACAGGTTTCTGGTGTCCGCCAACACCCTAATACTATGGTGAAACAGCCATATTTTTACCTAAAAAAACATATTTTTTAGAATTACTTAGTTTTCTCTGATACACCCTGTATGATAATGAATTGAGATATTGATTAGCCATGCATTTTAAGTTTGCAAGCGATGAAAAAGGAAGACATTAACATAATCAGGTTACATAGTTCAAAAAAAGGAAGGCATGTTTCTCAGAGAGGTCTTTTATATAAAGATTAAAAAGTTTTAGTCCAAGTATAAATCCCTGTGGGACATAACTGAACACCCTGAGTGACTGTGATAATTAGTCGTTAAGCATACTGGTGCCTATTTTTATCGTAATTATGCATCAAGGTAAATACAGCAGTATACATGACTACTATTCTTTGTAACTTACGTTACAGCGTACACTTATGCTGGAAACATAGAAGAAACAAAATTCACGGGCTCTTCTCATTCGAAGAATTCTCGGTTCATCTCTGCGTTACGTGATAACTGCCTTCAAATTTCAAGCTCGACCCGCGTACTTACGCTTGCAGCGTGGTGGCAATGGGCGCAGAACTGATCATGGTAAGCTACAGCTTTTGCATATCTGGTGTTTCACCTCAGATGTTAAGCAATTTCTAAAAATAGGCGTTTTGCGTTAGGAGAGCGCTTTTTTCGGCATACCATTGTCAGCGGTGGAGCGAATCAGAATACAGCTAAGACGTGTTAACTACTAGCCTGGTTAATTAATACTGAGTAGTTAAATCTTTGACTACTGCAGCTAGTTTTCATTTTTATTAAGAGGCACGTAGCCCACCTTAAGTAGTATTCATATCAGTTTCTAGAATTTCGAAAACGCAGTTACCCTCAGCGCTTTAGCACAATAAGTTTTGCTCACATCGCGCTAAAAGACAGGCGTGTTCGAGAAGCTTGCAGCCAAAACAAACCTCTCCAATGCGCGTAACTCTTCGAAAAAGCAAAAATTTTTTGGGCCTTAGCGCGAGGGTAACGGGTTTCCAAAATTCGAAAAAAAAAATTTGGCAGTGGCTCAGATGTAGTTAAGCCTGGATACACAAGCCAAAAGCTTCCGTTACGCTTGGTTTGACAGGCGTTCCGCACGGTTTTCTGGCGTTTCGGCCATACGTTTAGCTCCGCGCTTTTCATTTCATCGCTGCTTTTCGGCCAACTCCCAAGCTAGCATTTCTGGATCGGTAGATTTTCCGCAGCCACGTCTGGGTGCTCCTCCTTCCATAGCGAGTGCGAGCGCCTATTCTCTGACAAGCGCATTTATAGCCCAGTAGCGCGCGGCTGCATCGAAAGGTAAAACGGTGGCGAGCAGGAGTAGCGCGCGCAGCGGTAGTGGCGGCGCGCATGTGCAGTAGCGTGCGGCTGCGGCGAATGGTCAGGCGACAGAGTCGGCGGCGACAGCGGCGGTGACAGCGGCGGCCACCTGCGCCGCGTGTGACGTCACTCGGATTCGCGCATGCGCAGAACTGGCAAATAAGTGCACCGGCTCACAGGAGGCTCGGCTCCGACCCTCGCAGTGAAGCTTTTCGCTTCCAAACTTGGCAATGGTTTAGCTCTGGATAAACCGGATAAATTGCGTTAGCAATGACAACCTCTGTAATCCGTTGTTTTTCGAGTCTTTTCGCGCGTTCTTCTGGCGATTCTTCGGCGCGTTGCCTTCGCCTAGTACCATTGTGGCGTTCCTGAGCAGTCAGGTGTTGAGATTCATCCGTGACTGATGACGAGGAACCACTCTGTGAAGTAGAACGTTGTCGCCGAGCTGCATCGTTAGCACGACACTTTGCAAGACGTTCTTCGCGCTGTTCTGGCGTCTCTTGTTCACGTTGGCGCTGCCACGTCTCCTTAGAGGACTACATAGCAAAGCATTCACGCTAAGGCAAGCGCACATTTATAGACGCTTAAAAGCGCGGGAGCATGGGAGCCGCCATATTTAGTCCCGTGACCATTCCGCCACGCTGCAGGGAGTCCTCAAAACTCCATCGCCCGTTCGGCTGTATGCCTTGCTCGTCGGTAAATTGGTTTCTGAGGAAAAGAAATGTATCTGTCTCGCATATCTCGGTGGACACCTGAACCTCGCCGTAACGGGAGGAAGTTGAACGAAGACAGCATATTCACTAGACGCACCTTTGCTCATTCCAAACCATCGAGATGGCATGGCGGAGTTGTTAGCGTCCTCGTCTCGAACTCCGGAGACCCTAGTTCGATTCCCGAACTCGACCAATTTCCTACTGGTGTTATTTATTCATGTGGTCTGACTAGAAATTGGGCTAATTACAGCAGGGTTGTATAAGAGTCACTTGACGTTCGTACACTAGCTGCGCATCAGCGTTTCGCTCTGCGCGCCAATGCTGCTAACGCCGGCTTCGAAGGCCAGAAGTGGCAGACCTCCTATTGGCGCCATCTATCGTAGACAGATCAAACTGCTCTGGCCGCTGCCGGGCGGCGCGCCGACGGCGCTGCCATCAGGCGGAGCGCGGCTGAAGCCACGGAGCGCCACCTGCTCGGCTGTTCAAGGTCATCCGTCCCTACCGACCGGGGCTACGCGATGAGGCGAAACCTACAGTAGTATTGCTAACGCAATAATAATAAGCATATCACATACGGTGGGCAACACGTACACCTCTAAATGAATGAGAAGTCTAAGAATAATAGTTGAAAGTTAACAAACAAATATTAGTTAACCATGCCACCAAACTACACTACATCACATTACGGCGCACAGCACAGCACTGCAGTACACTATACACCTTACCACACCACACTCCACACCACAGCTCAGCACACCATACCATACCATACCATACCATACCATACCATACCATACCATACCATACCATACCATACCATACCATACCATACCATACCATACCATAACACAACATGCACTACCATAGAATTAATTACAGAACGAGTAATTCTTTAAGAAACTAAACTTGATAATACGCAGGTCACTTTATGTCCCCTAGATCGCTTAACCTACATGCACACGCGGCTGTAATGTACAGCGCATTGTCTACACTTCAAAGCGCATCAAAACTTTCTTTCGAACTCCTTGCATATCATAGCGAATGCTCAAGTTAAGCGAGCCCTGGAGAAACCGTTGTCCTGCAGTGGGCGTAGTCAGGCTGCTGCTGCAGATGTCGATGTTAGGTGAGTCGGTCAATCACTATCAGCAAACGATACAGCACACACAAAAACAAAGACGAGGAGGGTACAAAAAAGCACAGTACACAACAAGAAATGCTGAGGTGGCGCGTTATTTGCGAAGTGTTCCGAAAATCCAGAAACATAGTTATTCGTGCAGTGCCTTCTGCCTGCGACTCCTCGGAGGTGTAGCGATCTTCATCTCTACGCATGAACCACAGGCCATCATAGTCGTTCTGTAACACTTTTTTCATTTTTGCATTTTTCTTCTTTCTTCCTGAAATTCTGCGCAAGATTTGCCTGACCCAAGCAGTCTTCTCACTGATCGTCCCAGGCACGGAATGCGTCTCTCTACTTCAAGCGCACCCACGCCGAATGGTACTATTTTGAAAGCACGGCAAACTGTTACTGCGGTTCTCGAAAGGAACAACAAAAAAGTTCGCACAGAACCCGACCCTTCTCTCTGAGGGAAATGTGGCCATACAGTAGAGAACCAAAGATCAATGTCGTATACGGCCTAAAACGCCGCGTTCGAGGAACACTTTTTCTTCAGACATATATCGGGGAATATCACCGGAGGATCGAAAGGCGGCCAAGCAATGTGTGGTCGGCGTTCGCGTCTTTAACAGAATGGCGCTCTCACCGACCGACGATGAAAACATAGTAGTATGAGCGTGGGCATGGGCAATGATGATAATACAGCGGACGTATCATTTCTGCTTGTAGTTCACGCCAGCATTATCCTATCATTTATTTTGAGACATTCGTATATGGGAAGCTGGTGGACCTTTCCCGTGCGATCTGTGTAAACGACAGCGCGCCTTAATTTTGTCACTCTCAGTTTCAGACGCAGAAGCTCAATATTCCGCACGTGTCGGGCAGAATGGAGGTTGTGGTACCTTGGGGCGGTTTTGACGACAGAAGCTTTCATTGTCCGAGGACAAAGAGGTTTGCTATGAATGCTTTTCCTCGAGTTCGACGAACTTCCGGGGGCTATTCGCATGGTAACTGCCTTCATTTGTGGTCTATAATCTAGGCCAGCGGAGGACACAGCCTCCTCTGTTACTATGAGTATTTTTGTATAGCGCAGAAAAGAAGGATGGCACCCTCTGGGGAAGGAAAGGGGGACACTTGGCACGATGGAACTGCCTCCTGGAGTAAAGGTTTTTTTTTTCGATGGTAATTATCCTTCGAAACACAATTAACGCTGCCGCTTTTCTTTTGGTACGGTAATAATTTCCTGAACGCATAAAATGAGCGAATTATACCCAGTGTCTCAGCTATAGCTAACCAAGATTTCAAAAAAAAAAAATTCAAAGCGCCCAGGCCAGTCAAAACAATTGAGTGCTGTTGCGAGTCAAAAGGTGTAATAAGCAGTATCTATTCGTCCTGCGGACCTAATTACTATTAATTTTATATATACTGGTGCCAGCAATAAAGTGCCAAAGCGAAAGTTGTGGATCACCGTGAAAAACTGGTGGCGAAAAAGTTTTGAACAAGCTACCGTATACGTAAAGTAGCTTTTTATCGGCGTCAAGAGAAAGTTCACAGAATACAAAAGGACTTCACAAGACAGCAGTGCTGCTTCAACGTCCCAAGACACGCCTCTGAGAATAACATTCGTTTTCCCCTGGAATGCTGTCCCCGATGGGGCTTTGCTGGTGCGCAGGGCGAGTGATATGTGCCAGCAGCTTTGGTGTGAGAAGCATAGCGTTCTGTTAACTCCGACGGTGGGAATATTTGGTAGGAACATTTCAGCAAGTAGTTTCTCAATACGATCTGGTACTTCGTAACTGATACTCTATCCTTGACGCCAAAAATGAAGAAGGTAGTTAATTACCTTCTACTAGGTAATAAACTTTAGACAACGAGAAAACTAACACATAAATACGAGCTCAAACCTGCAAGACACGCGACGAAGAACGAGGACACACAAGCGCTGACTTCCAACTGACGTTTAATGGTTGAAAAAAGTGCTTAAATACTGATTTCTAAACAACAAAAAGAAAATATTTTTGCTTGTGACTTTTTTCAAGAAGAGCAACTCTGCATCTGACAAAGAGATTGAACGCGCGCTAACACAATTATCTTCTGTGTCCTCGTTCTTCGTCGTGTGCCTTGCTGGTTTGCGCTGGTATTTATATGTAATCGATCGCCAAATAGCCCGCAGTCTTATCCACCTGAGAAAACTAACGCAGATTCAGCCAACACTACCTTCAAATGCCTTTAGCTGATTTCACTGATCCGAGGCACTATTTTTTAAACCTTGGTGATTTATATCTCGGACACGTGGCATGCACAGAAAAGGTGTGGACAATAGAAGGTGTGCACGTTTGTCGCGTGCATTCGCAAAGACACGATATAAGCACGTAGAGGATGATTGTTCACTTGGTACTGGAAACATGGATTGCTATATGTGCATGCTGTGTAATGCAGTCCTGTGACGTTGCGAGATGATGACAACGTGACAATGAGGGCCCTTCCCGAAGCTCTGCGGAGCATAGAGGGGCTAAATTTCAGTATGCATGCGGATGACATCAACCTCTGGATTAACCACGGGAGCGATGCGAGTATCGAGGAGCGCCGGCAGGCTGCGGCGGACACTGTCGTCGACTATGCTGCCAGTAGAGTTGTCTCATGCTCTCCGCAAAAATCAGAATTATTCGTCTATAACCCGAAGTCATTCCGATGCAAGCACATCTGGAAATTTGACATTAAATTAGAGGGGGAACCAGTTCCAAAGGTAGATCAAATCAGAATCTTAGTGCTATTTATTCAGGATAATGGATATAATGATGGGCAATCAAAAGGCTCACGGGATTTGCCACGCAAGCACTTGGCATATTTTGGTGGGTCGCGCTCAAAGGACGAAGTCTGATGGAAAGAAGCTTGCTTAAACTAACTCAAGCTGACGTAATAAGCCGCGTGAGTTATGCCACACCTTTCTTGAACATTAGGGTTGAGGAGAAGAAGAAACTACACTCACTCATTCGACGGTGCATAAAGAGGGCGCTGGGCTTACCAATAAGCACCATGGAGGTGCAGAGAAGCTGCTCTCTATGGGAGTGCACAATACCTGGGACAAAATGGCGGAGGCTGTCAGAATTTCACAGCTCGAAAGATTAAGCCGAACAACCACAGGCAGAGCCATCCTTGATATGGTAGGCCTGCAAACAGATAGGGGACTACGAGTCAAATCGAACATTCCGCAGGACTGCCGAGAAATTCTAATCATTCCCCCACTCCCTCGTAACATGCATCCCATATTCAACACTGAAAGGAGGGAGAAGAGAGCAGAAGCACTATGAGACGCTTCGATCCGATGGACAGCAAGTACGTTGCGTACGTGGACGCAGCAAGTGGCAAGTTGGGTGCGGCGGTCGCCTCGGTGGTCGACGGCCGAGGTGCCCCCATATCGGCAGCCACCATTAGAATCTGCATCGCGGAAACAGCTGAAGAAGTTGCGATAGCGCTCGCTTGCATTAGAACAGAGGCCAAATTTATAATTAGTGATAGCAAAACGGCCATCTATAATTTTGGAAAGGGTAGGATCTCGCCGGAAGCGGCAAGGATTCTGGCCAGTAGACAGCTAAACAGAAAAGTTAGCCTGATTTGGACTCCTGCACACGCGTCCATTCCTGGCAACGACGCGGCCCACGAGTTAGCCCGAGCTCTCTACTTCCGGGTAGCTGTGGAGCCGCCCGACTGCCGGAACATGGACGAGCGTCTGCAAAATTATGCGGGAATTGTTGAAAATTGTAGGTTACAGAGGAGACTGGTGCCACCACCGGATAAAAGTCTAAACAATAGGGAAGCAATCGCATGGCGAAGCCTCCAAGCTGGGAACTTCATAAACCCGGTCTGGGCATATCATGTTCACAGAGATAACAAAGAAAACGATAAGTGCAAGCACTGTGGGGCGAGAGGGAGCCTCGACCGCATAATCTGCGAATGCGCTAGCTCCCCAGGGGCTCACGAAAACATAAATTGTCGAGAAATCTGGGAAGCTCTGCTGCGGAACGAGGCACCTACTTCACAGCAACTAGCCATCCGCCTGGTGGAAGAAGCCGCGAGGAATCAAGACCTCTTCGCTTGCTTCTAATCGCGGAGGTCCCAGCCCCCGTCACCAAGGCCTGCGTGCCGAGGACGGGGAGTAGGGGGCTTCCTTATCTGGCGGAAAATAAAGTTGACATCATCATCATCATCAAGACGTACCCATCCTTTAACTTGTTTAAGAGCACTCCAGTGTGCTGAGAGCATTTTAGTCATGCTCCAGCAAATTGTTGAGTGAAAAATAGTCGCCATTGTAACGAATTTAGTTTTGACAGTTTTCCTTATTTTTCAATATGCCGCGATATACCTTTTATATACTTTCATATTGAAGCCTTGCACACACGCACACACTCTCTCTCTCACTCACTAAACTCCACTCCACTTCCACTTCACTCGCTCACTCACTCCACTCTCTCTCACTCACTCACTCATAAACACAAAAAATTCATGGAGGCGCTTTGCTGACCTAAAGTGCGGTGAGGCGAAAGCCTTAAGCGCGATGTTGCTGCTTGTGTCATTGATGTGTGGTTAAGATGTTAAGCTTCGCCTGTAAGAGTAGAACGCGACAGCGTCTTGCAACGGTGCCAGTCCATAGAACGCCAGCGCCCATACGGCTCTACGCCTTGCTCGTCGGAAAACTGATTTTTGAGGAAAGGAAATGTATCTGTCTCCCATATCTCGGTGGGCACCTGAGCCTCACCGTAAGGGAATGGAGGAAGATGGGAATGAACGAAGACACCGTATGCACTAGACGGTGGTGGTGGTGGTGAAAACATTTATTCAGAACGGACAGGAGGTGTTTGAATCCGCCCGTAAGGGACCGATCCTTACAAACACTAGGTGGAGGTCCCTAGTTTGGGACCCCAGTGGCGGTAGCCGCCGCCCCGGCGCGCCCGACTAAGGCTTGTTGGGCCTGCAAGTCGTGGCAGCCGAGCAGGGTCGCCTCCCAGTCCTCCCGGGTTGGTTTGGGGATGGGAGGAATGGCCGGGTTGGAGGGGCAGGCCCACACCATGTGATAGGTGTCCGAAGACACCGCACTACAGTGCGGGCAGTTGCCGCTAAAGGAGGGGCCCAAATGTTTTAGAGCTGCCGGGCACAGCAATGTATTGGTGAAGAGGCGGAGAAGGAGCCGCTCATCCGCCTCCTTGAGGCCTTTACATGGGCTAGGGTAAAGGCGATGGCTATCTTGAGAGTAGGTTGCGATATTTTTGAACGTATAGACCGGATTAAAATCGGGTTCCTGATCAGGTGGGGAGGAGAAAACCGCCTGGAGAGAGAGCGCGCGGGCGGCTGCGTTTGCTGCCTCGTTTCCTGCCAACCCCTGATGAGCAGGGGCCCATATGAGGTAACGTTGTGCGGGGTCCCTATCCCGTATGCAATTTTTGGTATATTCGTTAGGCTAGCAAGGGAGTGCAGCCTTGTTCGACGTTCCGACAGGCCCCTCGCGAGTCGTTGTTTATGTATTTTGAATTGGAATGTGAGGCCGCGAGAGCAATCGCGACCTCTTCTGCTTGTGTTGCACAGCGGGCTCTGAAAATGAGGCCGTTAGCTGTATTGCTGTTGTGAACTACCGCGGCCGTGTGCCATCCCCCGTGGTATGGGCCGGAGGCGTCCACGTAGTATACACCTGTTTTGTTGCCATAATATCGGGCTAGCGCTTCCGCGCGTGCCAGGCGCCGACCATTATGGTCTTCATGTGACATGTTTGCTAGACGAGGCCGCACGTGGAGGGCACGTCTCCACAGTTCCGGGATGTGAAACCTGCCTTCCATTGGAGGGGTGTGTTGGATATGGAGTCGAGCAAGAAGGCGGCGACCCGACTCCGTTAGCGACAAGCGCGTGTACTGGTTTGGAAGGTGCGCCTCGTCCCGGAAAGTATTCACCACCCTGTAAGGTCGTCGCTTGCACCCGCTTGTACGCGTTTCTTTTGCTTGTGTTTTTTTTTTTATACAGTTACGCCCCGAGCCGCTTCGCCGGGATGCCGGGCGTCCCGGGCGGGGAGGAAACTTTTGTATTTTGTATGCTGTTTCGAGTTCTGTTTCGTACAGCGGTACCCCCGAGCCGCGTCGGCGGGGTGCCGCGTGCCTTCGGGGGCGGAACTTTTGTTTGTCTGTTGTTTGTCGTGCGGAGCGGGCCCCCTGGACGGACCGCGCGTTCATCACCCGCATTTTGAGATGTTTGTTTCCGCGGGTGAACTCGCACTTCACGGGGAGTGAGCATTGAGTGTGCAACTGGTTTAGTTGGGTCTCGTTCTAGCACCGACATGTAAGGCGCCGTGTGACCCCGTAGACGGCGCCGCTTCGCGCATGTGCGGGGCTCCGGACTCCTTCGACCAACCCACACCCCGCACATCTGTTAGGTGCCTGGGTTTGCGTTGTTTTTCTTTGCCGTATGTCGCAGCCACTGGTCGTAAATTTGCGCTTCTCCGCGGGGATGGGTATCCTAACCTTGCGGACCAAGGCCCAGACGCGCCGGCGCCCCAGCCCCGTCCGCGGTACATGGATTCCCCGAAACCGGGGGAAAGCGTCCTCGGTAATATGAGAGCGCTGAACGAATACATGTTTTGGTAGAAGCCCAGCCACAGCCGGGTGCTCTGAGCGGGCGGCAGTTGAGGTCGGAGCTGGGTAGGAGCCGGACTTCCTCCCGCATGCTCGCTTAGGACGACGGATTGTCCTAAGTCCAGGGGCGGCCCAGCTCAGTTATTCTTTTCTATGCTGCTGTCATCATTATAACTGTACTGTACATTTTTGTTGTAATCTAGTGTTAATTAAATAAGTGTTCTCAGTTAATCCGGCCAATTCGAGAGGTTCATTGCGGCGAAGCAGGGAAACGGGACCTACTAAGAAGAAAGAAGAAACAACAAGCAACAACGAGTGAAGAACGAAAGAAGAACAAAACCGAACAACAACACATAATTGCTTTACTGGCGCAGCCTGCGACAGGATCGCCGTTTCCTGTCAGACTTCGGCGAACATCAGGCTTTTCGAGGACGAAGACGATCGGGCCGACGGACCGTGCCTGTGAAACGTCTCCGCCGGAAAGAGGACAGCAGCTGAAGAATTATTACAGCATAGTGGCCAATGGACCGAGCCAGCTGTGCTTACCGTGCCGACGGACCGGCACATGGACTGCTGAGGTACTAGCGACGCAGCAACCAGAGGTGTCCAGCACTACGGCCAACGGACCGAGCCAGCGGTGTTGAGTGCTTCAAGGGAACAACAGATCAGCGCTGAGCGGCTGACGACGCAGCAGCCATCGACTCCCAGCGCAGCGGTCGACGGACGGAACAACAGGCTCTGAGTGTGTCGACGGACCGACACATTAGCGCTGACGGACTAGCGTTACAGCAGCCGCAGAGTTCCGGCTCGACGGACAACGGATTGAGCCAGCAGTGTTATTAAACCACAATGTGCACATCGGCCGCTGACAGACTAGCGGTGTACGTACTTTCGCGTTCGCCCTGCTTCACATCGAGCAGCGGCAACGGAAAGCAGCGAGGGCTACGGGCGGCAAGGGACGGAGACTGTGCCTAAACTCGACCGGAGGGAGAGACGCAAGATCAACAGACGCGGGGGTCTCGGGGACGACAGGGCATGCAATTCATGTAGGAAGGTGAGTGGTCTTTCTGCTGGTCCTCGGAACCCACTGACGCGGAGTTGAGGCGTTAAGGCGAGCCACAGTCTTTTGTATGATCCTACGTAGCGGTGCAGTTGTGGCAAAAATGAATACGGATGAAAGTGGGAGTAACGCCACGGAGTCTAGCATAGATCAACTGACGGGGACAGAAAGTGTGATGGGAGTAGCGAAGGAGGCAGGTAATGCAGCAGATTCGGATGTGGCCATGCGGCGGCTGGAGATGGAGATGGAATCGGAGTTGAGGAAAACTACGCTGCTTATCGAGCGAGAGAGAACCCGGCAGTTGGAGCTGCAAACCGGTTCAGCGCAGGGCTCGCAAGCGGGCGGGCGGCAAACGCGCGAAGAGACGCTTGCATATTTTGCTAAGCGTCTAAAGAGTTTGCTGACCCCGATTCCAAAAGATCCAGAAGTGCCGGTATGGCTTGAGGGGATCGAGGGCATTTTTCGCTCATATAAGGTGCCGGACGAGGTTCAGAGCCACTTACTTTTGCCTCTTGTAAGTGGGCGGATCCCACACCTTTTCTCCAAGCTCTCTACCGAAGGGCTCGACAGCTACGATCGGGTAAAACAGACCGTTCTGTCCGAGCTCCGACTGTCCCCAGGTGACTACCTCAGGCAGTTCCGTAGTGCGCTGCCGGCGCCAAACGAGACTTGGCAACACTTTGCTTCGCGAATTGAGAGCTACCACGCCTTTTACATGTCGGCGCGGGGAATTAAGACGCTCGAGGACCTCGCTGCCCTGAACGTGGCAGATCAGATAAAGCAGGCGTTGAGCACCGAGGCATACAAATATGTCAAGCGTGAGGACGGAGATAGCTGGGTAAAGCCTCACGAGATAGCGAAGCTGGTGGAGGCGTTCGAGGATTGCGAGGGGAAAGGTTCGGGGAAGAGGCAAATATTCGCGGCCAAAAGCCCCTCGGGCGCCCACCAGCCAGCATCTTCGAAAAAGGCGACCTTAGCTTCGCGGGAAAAGCCGCCTCCTTCGAGGTCTCCGGCGTGTTTTATTTGCAGTGGCCCACACTTTGCGCGGTCGTGCCCTAAAAACCAGGCCACTGGCAACACCCACAAGAAAAGCGTAAACAGGGTAGCTCAGGGCAAGTATAACAACGCTGACAACTATGCAGACGCCGGTATGAATACGGTCGAGCAGAGTGCTGCCGTGGACATTCAGGCTGGCGCGGAGCATCCGAGGACGGAAGGACCAGCCTCTCTGGAGTACGTCGACTTGAGATGCGGCGAGGTGATTCTCAGGGCACTAATAGACACAGGTGCTGAAATAACTGTGATCAAGGAGGGCGCTATACCGAGCTACCTAACGGAGGAGGTAGGAAACGTCACGCTCGTCGCCGCTTTTGGTACTAGAGTAGTGGCTAAACTAGTTCGGGTGCCACTTAGCATAGCAGCAGGCGAGGATCGGCATGTTAGAGAAAGCGCGTCACTGCTGTGCGCTGTAACGAAGGAGCTGGCGTCCAAAGAGGCAGACTGTTTGCTCTCCGCCGAGGCTTGGCAGATGCTTGAACAGGCACGTAACAACGCTTACGAGATGCCCGGGGAGAGAATGGAGATTGCCGACACACGGTGCGCAGATAGCTGGGGGGACGAGACCCTCCGTCGTCGGCAAGCGCCGAGACGGAGCTGGCAATGGAGGAAGTACTAGTGGCCGCGAGCGAGCTGCTTCCCGAGGAAACAAGAGCACAAGAGAATGAGTTGTTCCGCGACGCGCAGCGGTCGGACGAGAGCCTGGCTGATGCCTGGCGCCAGGCCAAAGCGGGTAGCCACGGGATGTTCGTGCGGGATGGGCTGCTCTACCACAAAGACAAATTGCCGGCTTAGTGTACGAACAGCTAGTGCTGCCGAGAGAAAGGAGGAAAGAAGTGCTGATTCTGGCGCATGAGTCCCCGTGGGGAGGGCACCTCGGGAAGAGGAAAACAGGAAACAGAATTAAGATGAGCTTCCACTGGCCAGGAGTCAATGCGGATATCAGCGAGCACTGCCGAACCTGTCACGAGTGCCAGGTAAGATCCGACCGCCGAACGATAGACCGAGTTCCTATCACACCGCTCACGCGGCCTACGTACCCCTTTCAGGTAGTGAACGTCGATGTGGTCGGGCCGCTGAGTCCCCCATCAGCAAGGGGACACAAATACGCACTTTGCGTTACTGACCTTCACACACGATGGCCAGAGGTAGTGTGCCTGACGTCGCTTACAGCACGGAAAACGTGTGACGCGCTCCTCGAGATTTTCTCACGCACTGGCGTACCAGAGACGATATGCAGTGACCAGGGTACTAATTTTGCGGCGCAGATGACGCAATTGTTTTGTGACAGAATCGGCAGCTCGCCGCGGTTCTCTACTGCGGAGCACCCTGAGAGCAACGGTTCCATAGAGAGATGGAACCGCGTTTTCAAAAACATGCTGTATCATGTAATCGACAGAGACAGGCGCAACTGGTACAAATGCATACCTTTCCTGCTCTGGGCATACAGGGAGGTACCGCATGACACGACGGGAGTTTCTCCATTCCAAATGCTCTACGGGAGACGCCCAACCGGACCCCTGTCTATACTAAAGAAAACGTGGGCAGGAGAGGTAGATATTCCCAACAGTTTGAGAGAACCGGCAGCCCGATACTCAGAGAAACTGCGGGAACAGTTGCAATCGGCGGCTGAAGTGGCAGGTCTGACCGCCACTGAGAAGCAGGGATCCTACGCCACGCACTACAACCGCCGTGCGCGTGCAAAAACGTTCTACGTCGGCGATGAGGTAATTTTGTTCCGCACGGACAGCCATGGAAAGCTCGACGCAAGGTGGTACGGCCCCTATAAGGTCAGTTCGAAACCACGCCAAAATTCGTACGAGATAATGGTGGAAGACGGCAAGCGGAAGGTTGTGCATGCCAACCATCTTCGCCCTTATCACGCAAGGGTAGGCCACACAAGCGTTATTTTTGGTGAGGATACTGAGTTCGGAGAAGTTGAGTGTGCGCCGCAGCCTGAGGAGCAGCTCAGTAGTGGTCTACCGGCCAGTGCGACACAGCATTTGACCGCGACCAGAGATCGGGAGATACGTGAGCTGTTTCATTCGTACGATGATGTGTTTCAAGGGCGGCCCGGAAGGGCGCGCATCGGAGAACATAAGATAGTACTCAGGGAGGGTTGCCGCCCGAAAAAGTGCTATGCATATCGCGTGCCAGAACTCCTTAAAAAGGAGGTAGCTAGACAGGTGGATGAGCTCCTAGATTTAGGGCTCATATATCTAGCCACGAGTGCTTTCGCTCACCCCGTCGTGTGCGTCACTAAGAAGGACGGCTCACTCGGGCTTTGTGTGGACTACAGGGCCTTAAACGCTGGAACTGTAGACGACGCTTTCCCTATGGCACGTCAACAGGAACTAATCTTTCGCGTAGGTGGTGCGGAATTCATTACCCTAATAGACCTCAAACAAGGATATTGGCAGAACCCACTAGCCGAAGAAAGCCAGGAGAAAACAGCCTTTGTTACCCATATGGGGCAGTTTGCATGGCGCGTCATGCCGTTTGGGCTGAAAAACGCCGCCGCCACATTTCAAAGAGCCATGAACGACCTGCTAAGAGTACACCAAGAGTATGCTTGCGCATACTTGGACGATATAGCAGTTTTCTCCAAAACATGGGAAGAACACCTTGATAACCTGAGAACGGTGCTCAGCGCTCTGCGCGAGGCGGAATTCAAAGCGAACCTACAAAAATGCCAGGTCGCGGCGCCGCACATCAGATACCTGGGACACGTCGTGGGATCAGGACAGCACGGACCTGACCCCGAAAAAGTTGCCGCCATCAGTGAGCTGGCGACACCGTGCACAAAACGCGAGCTGAGGAGTGCTCTCGGACTCTGCGGTTACTACAGAGACTACGTCGAAGGCTACGCGGAAATCGCTCGACCCCTCACCGCGCTGACGGGAAAGAAAGTGCCAAATTGTATTCCCTGGAATCAAGAGGCAGATGAGGCTTTCAATAAGCTAAAGGTGGCGCTTTGTACTGCGACGATGCTCTCTACCCCCGACCCCGAGAAGCCGTATTGGCTATTTGCGGATGCGTCTGCTTTTGCAGCGGGAGCCTGCTTGGCACAAATGAGCGAGTCGGGCAGGGAGTTGCCCATATCCTTCGCGAGCCACCGGTTCAACGAAACGCAAATGAGGTGGGCAACCATCGAGCGGGAAGCTTTTGCTGTGATCTGGGCGCTCCGCAGGTTTGACACGTGGGTATACGGGGCACGCGTGCATGTGGTGTCCGACCACAACCCCCTTGCCTATCTCATCTCCAGCCAGCCAGCCGGCGCAAAACTGGCCCGATGGGCGTTGGCCCTGCAGCGATACAATGTGACTGTGACCCACCGGAAGGGAACCGCTCACGCGAATGCTGACGCGCTGTCACGTTTGCCTCGCTCACGTGGGGAGCGAGTATCGAGCTAAACACCGGAAACAGCTGTCCCCACCTGTGGTTTCCGAGGGCAAGCATAGGGACCACTTCAAGGGTTGTTTTCGTGTGAGTGCATTGTGCATGGTGATGTTAGTGTGATGGTGCATAATGTGATGTTATACGTCTCGCATGTGGCGACTATCATCGTGTGTCATGTCAGGAGGCCCTATATTGTTTTGTTATAAGAGTTGCATGCTGGACGATGGGGTAGAGTTGACGACGACCTTTAGTATGTTACTTATCTTGTGCAACAACCAGTGAGGTTGTTGCAACGATCTTAGAAGGGGCGTGTAAGGTCGTCGCTTGCACCCGCTTGTACGCGTTTATTTTGCTTGTGTTTTTTTTTTTATACAGTTACGCCCCGAGCCGCTTCGCCGGGATGCCGGGCGTCCCGGGCGGGGAGGAAACTTTTGTATTTTGTATGCTGTTTCGAGTTCTGTTTCGTACAGCGGTACCCCCGAGCCGCGTCGGCGGGGTGCCGCGTGTCTTCGGGGGCGGAACTTTTGTTTGTCTGTTGTGTGTCGTGCGGAGCGGGCCCCCTGGACGGACCGCGCGTTCATCACCCGCATTTTGAGATGTTTGTTTCCGCGGGTGAACTCGCACTTCACGGGGAGTGAGCATTGAGTGTGCAACTGGTTTAGTTGGGTCTCGTTCTAGCACCGACATGTAAGGCGCCGTGTGTCCCCGTAGACGGCCCCGCTTCGCGCATGTGCGGGGCTCCGGACGCCTTCGACCAACCCACACCCCGCTCATCTGTTAGGTGCCTGGGTTTGCGTTGTTTTTCTTTGCCGTATGTCGCAGCCACTGGTCGTAAATTTGCGCTTCTCCGCTGGGATGGGTATCCTAACCTTGCGGACCAAGGCCCAGACGCGCCGGCGTCCCAGCCCCGTCCGCGGTACATGGATTCCCCGAAACCGGGGGAAAGCGTCCTCGGTAATATGAGAGCGCTGAACGAATACATGTTTTGGTAGAAGCCCAGCCACGGCCGCGAGCTCTGAGCGGGCGGCAGTTGAGGTCGGAGCTGGGTAGGAGACGGACTTCCTCGCGGATGCTCGCTTAGGACGACGGATTGTCCTAAGTCCAGGGGCGGCCCAGCTCAGTTATTCTTTTCTATGCTGCTGTCATCATTATAACTGTACTGTACATTTTTGTTGTAATCTAGTGTTAATTAAATAAGTGTTCTCAGTTAATCCGGCCAATTCGAGAGGTTCATTGCGACGAAGCAGGGAAACGGGACCTACTAAGAAGAAAGAAGATACAACAAGCAACAACGAGTGAAGAACGAAAGAAGAACAAAACCGAACAACAACAACACATAATTGTTTTACTCACCCCAAGGGCCATAAGCCGGCTGTTTGAAGTAGTGATGGGGAGGTCAAGGGCCCGTTTAAGTTTTGCGAAGGATGACCTCAAGGGCGTCCTCCTCTTGTTTCCGTAAGTGGAGATAAGAAGTCGAATAGAGAATTTGACTAGTTACGAAGGCGTTTGCCAGCCGCAAGGCATCCTTACTTCGTAACCCTCCGCGTTTGTTGGCAACCCGGCGGACCTTGCGGCCCACCTGGTGCCCCACCTTACGGAGTTTGGCCAATGTATTGTGTGGCCGCCTGTGTTTGTGGATGTAGAGTCCGAGTACCCGTATCTCATCACTTTAGCGTATGGGACCACTCTCAAGAGAAAGAGATATTTTAGTTGTGCACTTCTGTGAGGGGCGGAGGTGCACAATTTCCGATTTTTGAGGGGGACATTGAAGACCGCAGCGGCGGGCGTAGCGGTCTACTATCGTCGCCGCTGTTTGCAGGCTGGTTTCAATGTCCCCTGTTCTGCCGTGCGTGGCCACACACTAGACGAGCTTTTGTTCATTCCAAACCATCAAGCTGGCATGGCGTAGGGGTTAGCGCGCTCGTCTTGAACTCCGGAAACCCTGGTTCGATTCCCCAACTCGACCAATTTCCTACTCGGTTTTATTTATCTATCTGGTCTGACTGGAAAGGTTAATTAGGGTAATTGGTTATTTAACTAATTGACTATACGGAGTCCCACTTACTTGTAGCATCACTATACCATCCCTTTAATTGGTTGCATAGTTAATAGCCAAAGTACAATTGGCCCCGTTTGAAATAGGCGCATTTTGACGTCACGTCCACTTTGAACATCTGAAAAGCGTGACATTTCTGTTAACAGCTCCTGCTTACAACGATGAGGCATTAAAAGCTTCTGACTTAATACTAGAAGTTTTCGTTTGAATGCAACACCGCTTAAACGCACCTCTTAGTACATAAAGCAAGAGCCTAGGAAGCAGCACTTTTCAAAACCTTATCAAAAATTCTCCTTGAAGAGAAGTTTATTGGACTGATTATTCATACAAAGGGACCATAGTCCCTCACAAAGACAAAAACAACAAGGCAGCGACTAGTGTCGCTCGGTACAAACAAGCTATGAAACAAGAACACGACGGCGACTGCTGTCGCCGTTCACACAAAATCATTCACAGCACAGAATGTTCAAAGGGTCCATAATGTCCAGGCATCGCGGGGGGAAGCACGCTCACTAAATACGATGAACGCGCACCGACACCGCGCACCACACACTCAATACGGCAGGAGCCGCACCGTCACGCGGCCCCCGCTGGCGGCGATGAAGCGGGTGCTCCACCGCCGCAGGAACTCGTCTTCTGGGAGGGTCACATGATCTAAACACGCCTGTTGAAACAGGCGCGCCCGAACCCTCTGCAGCATGGGGAACATGGCGCGTTGAGGCCGGCCCTGCAAGGAAGCGACGCCTCTCTATTACTTTTCTCCAGCTTAATGCCCTCGTTTATCAACAGGAAGCCAAGAACGTTTTTGTCTCCTACCAAATACGGCGCCTCCATCAGGCTCGGAGAACGTTCGCGGTACCACATTGTTTTTTATTTAGTCGCTACTTAAAAGAAATGACCTTTAACGACTGGAGGCATTGGGGTGATTGCTACTAACTTTCTAATTATTTGAGCTGCTTGTATTTATGTATTCCCTACCAGTTAAGGCAGTTCGTTGGTTTTGTTCTGGAATTAGTTTTAGAGCGCAGCTCTTTGGCACCCGTTTCTCTGTTTCGCGGCGTCGCCGTCGCCGTTGTCTCTTGTAACCAACAGTGGACACCTTAGTCGCGCTTTAAGCTGAGGAGCATATGGAGCGGGATCTTGGAAACCAGAGGGAAGGGACATAACTGCACTCTTGGAACAGCGGACACCTGAATCAAGCTTTATGCTATGTGGCGGTAGTGACCGAAGTGCGCTGCATGCGTAGGTATTGACAGCTTGTGCCATTTTAAGCGAACGAAGTGCGCATAACTGGCTTCCTGGGTCAGCGGACGCCTGAATAGCGCTTATACGTACCTGGGGTGGTGAGAGAGAGATGCGGGCTGCAGGCATTGACAATGCTGCGCCAAAAACGCGGCGCTGAAGCCATTGGCCATCGGCGTTCATCATGTTCATTGGCGTTGGCGTTGACATTTCTCTCCGGTCATTTTAATTAAAGGAAGTGCGCATGGCTGGCTCCCTGGGTGAACGGGCGCCTGAATCGCTCTTATAGGTAGGTGGGATGATGAGAGAGATATGTGGGCTGCATGCGTTAGCGGTAACGGTGAGCGAAATTTCGCGATCAACCACTAACTGCCAGGGTGGCAGGGGTAGGGGAAAGGGGGGGGGGGACTTTAATGTACATGCAAAGACAAATTTCTTACCATGTATGCGGTAGAACACCCCGTTCCTCTCGCTCGTAACGGCTCCCACAGCTGTGACAACCTAGCGAAATACTAGAGCAGACCTCGTCTTTGAGAACCAAACATTGGTGCAGCAAGTTGAGCATATATCCATCTATTAAGGAGAAAGCATTTGATGCCTCATACTGTCGTGACCAACACGTGTTAGGAAATGCGTCAGCGTTTCGGATGCATGCCTTATATGGGCATATGCCAATCAATAGCCTGTCGATACTTAATCGGGTGCAATCGAAAGACATCTGAACATGATATGAAGTGACTTTATGATCATATCATGCACTTAATGACTAAATGACTAATTGGTAATTAGTAGTAGTTAAGAAGTGGCATGTGGGACTGTGCACTGCGCCTGTACCTTAACTAACACCAATTAATTAATGTACTAGGTGAGGTCACGTTAACTATCACTAACCATACATCAACTAGTATCTCGAAATGTGCAAGTCACGCATAACTATCATTAACCATAATGGTTAGATGTTTCTAGACGTTTCATAGACATTGTGTCGAACATTCTAGTCTAGAGAGTTCCAACACATGACAGGTGAGTGACAGGACATGATGTATGGCATTAGAACAATAGTAAAGACCAGTTAGCCTAATTAATCTTTCTAGTCAGACCAGATAAATAAATAAAACCGAGTAAGAAAATTACTCGAGCTGGGGAATCGAACCAGGGTCTCAGGAGTGCGAGACGAGCACAATAACCTCTCCGCCATGCCAGCACCACGGTTTGGAATGAACAAAGGCGTGTCCAGCTAATGTCTTGGTCGACCGTTCCCGTCACTGTGGAACCCAAATCGGCACCCGCGGACTCGATCCGCAATGCAAATCTTCTGCGTCTGCTTGAGCGCCGGTCCAGACGCGAGGCCAAGATAGCGGCGAACGCCACGCAAACCACCGACAAGGCTGCTGCTACCCGCCAAGCTCCCGCCTCGCAAAAGGCGAAGGACGCCGGCCCAAAGGGCCGCAACCCTGTTACCAAGTGGAGGCCCAAGCCTTCACCAAAATTTCACCTAGACGACTTTGTCATCGTCATAAAGCCCCGGAAGTCATTGGCCATCCGGGACGTCTTTCAATACGGCGAGCTCGGTGCCGCGTTCGGCGCTTTCCTCGGGGCGCCTAAGGCGTCCGAGTTGAGCCTCCTTTTATGCAAGGACCAAAATTTGATCCTCGCCAGCACCCGGAACGCCCACGTCGCAGACCGTCTGCTGGGAGATTTTTCCATCAAATCGACCATAGGAGATGTGCCTCTCGCCGGCCATCTCAAAGAACATGACGAGGACGTCTGTTATGGAGTCATTACGGTGGCCAACCATGAGACGTCCGAATCTCTTCAACCTAGCGTGCAGTGGAGGAGCGGCACTCTACTGGATATCCGCAAGTTCGGCAACTCCAACAAGGCCCGGCTCACCTTTGCCGGCACGGTTAAGCCAAAATACGTCCACTACAACTCTGAAATCGTCTCAGTGCAGCCGTATTTGCGCACTATTCCGGCCTGCAGCTTGTGTGGAACTGTCGGCCATCGGGCAGACGCTTGCCCCAACCCAGCACAAGACAAGTGTGGCCTGTGTGGACAGCAGGCACCCATAAAAGAGGGGGTGCGGGCCCCTCACCAGTGTGTGGCCAAGTGTGCAGTTTGTGGTGGTGGCCATGCCACGAACTCGCGGGACTGCACTGCAAAATACCGTCCCAACAAGCCAGCCGCCCCTAAGGGTGGGAAATCCAGCGTGACGGGCAGGCAGCCGCATCACCCTGGTAGCGTCGGCAGCGACGCTTCAAAACAACAGACGCCTACCAGCGGGAAGGACGTCAAGGGCTGTCAAGTGCCACCACCGCCCCCACACGGCGGCCAGGAGAAGCAAGCCCGCTCCCAAGACAAGAATGGCGCGGCCGGTTCCTGGGCCAACGCTGTCAAAAATGGCAAACAGGTGAGCGGTTCAGGCAGGGTTGCCTCCTCCTCCCACCCCTTCTCCCCTGCCCCTCGCTCGGCGGCTGACGCTGAGCTCCACAACCTTGTAGCTTCTCTCCGGGCCCAAAACGAGATGCTACTTGCCAAAATTGAAGCCTTAGAGGCTAGTACAACTCCCCATCCCCCTAGTAATCCCGACACAGAGGCTATGGAGAGCGAGACGGCGGCGACACCGGCTATGGAACCTTCCCTTGCTGAACTCGAAGCCCGTCTCAATGCCAAATTTGACACCTTGTTGGAGACAGCGATGGAACGCCTTATAGCTCGAGTCATGGAGGCTATCCCCTCTATGATCGCTCAACACGTCGCGAGTAACCCCCGCCTTTCTCGCAGAGCCGGCCCCCTTAAGGACGTATCTGGTCGGCCCTCTAGATTATCCCGGCGAGTCAATGACCTCGACGATGACGAAGACAGCTGCCCCCTTCCAGGTGCTGAGCTTCAGCCCCTGGTATCTGGCTCGGGGGCAGCCTCACTACCACCTATCACGTCAAAATCTGAGCATGGCGGGACACCCTCGGTATAGGCGCTCCCCCCTTTCCAAATCGGCTTCCCCCATTACGATTACTCAATGGAACTGTCGGGGGCTCCGGTCCCGTTCCAAGCGCGCCGACCTCCGGCTTTTCCTATCAACCTTTGAGCATTTGCCAGCGGTGGTTGCCCTCCAAGAGCCAGGGAAAGGCGCCACGTTAACAAATTATACGACGTTCCAGCAGGAGCCCTCGTCTTGTCTCTGCGTTCATAGAAATTATACAGCCAACCAGGTCGACTTAGACATACAACTTGAATACTCCTATGTAATGGTGACCCTCCTCCCACTCCGCAGGCAGGATCCACCGTTACACATACTCAATATATACTGCAATCCGAAATTGCCGAATGTATCATTCGCGGACCTCTTTAGCCGCGCGCTGAGAGTTGCGGGTCGGGACCCCCTCCTGATTGTGGGCGATTTCAACGCTCCCTCTCGGATGTGGGGTTACTGCCGTGAAGAGAAGCGGGGACGCAAGTTGGCGGAGCTTGCGTCAACGCTGGGCCTCACTCTTCACACTGACCCCATCCATCCAACTCGTATAGGCAACTCCGTGACAAGGGATACGTGTCCGGACTTGACCTTCACCCACAACATTCAGTATGCAGACTGGGTCAACACCGAGGAAACCCTCGGCAGCGACCACTGCCTCCTGAACATTACGATTAGGACCTATCCTTTCGCGCGACCAACAACACAAGTCCGACTCCCAGATTGGACCAAGTTCAGGCAAAATTATAACACTGCCACACCAATACATGAACAAGGCTACCAGTCTTGGTCAGAACAATTGGTCTCTAGCGTTCGCTCCTCCGAAACTCGAATTCAGCTCTCAGAGGCGGTTTCTGATGTGGACAACCACCTGCTCCACCTCTGGGAGGCCCGGCATTGCCTCGTCCGTCGGTGGCGTCGGCAGAAGCACAACCGGAAACTTAAAGCTCGCATCGCCGAGCTCACTCAACGAGCGGCTGAGTATGCGGCCCAACTCGCCGACTCCAACTGGGTGGCACGATGCAACACGGCCGCGCGGCAAATGTCCAGCCGGAACACGTGGCGACTTTTTGGCGCCCTAATTGACCCCACGCAAACACGCACGGAAACTCAAAAACACCTCCAAAGAGCCATACACAGCTTTCAGGGCAACACAACTCAGTTGGCGCACAAGCTCCGGGACCAGTACTTGTGCACCACCCAGGACCCCCGCGGGCCGGCGTACTCTTATGCAGGTTCTGAGAACGTTGAGCTGGATCAACCGTTCCAGCTCCATGACCTGAGGGCGGCCCTGGCAAAAATGAAACGTGGCACCGCTCCGGGTCGGGACAAAATTACAGTCAAATTGTTAGCCAACCTCCCCGACCCGACATACTTGTCTTTACTGAATTACATTAACTCAATCTGGCTTGGGGAAGTACCACTCCCCATCGACTGGAAGACCGCCCTGGTCACCTTCATTCCTAAACCTGGAAAGGCCATCAACACGGACAACCTCCGCCCCATCTCTCTGACTTCTTGTGTGGGCAAACTCATGGAGACGATGGCACGCGACAGGCTGTCCGAGTTCATGGAATCCAAACATCTTTTCGCAGACACCATGTTCGGGATTCGCCCACAGAGATCTGCACAGGATGTCCTGCTACAACTCAATCGGGCTGTCCTTGACCCCGTCGAATGCGCTCACAATGACAAGGTCGTACTCGCCTTGGATTTGAAGGGAGCATTCGACAACGTTACCCACGAGATCATTCTCACCCACCTTTCTCAAACTGCGGCAGAAACGCCTTTCAATACATTCGGCAATTTTTGACAGACAATCTTACATTCGAATCCAGGATAAGGAACATGGCCCTTTTCATTTAGGAACCAGGGGTACACCACAGGGCGCGGTGCTCTCTCCCCTTTTATTCAATCTGGCTATGATGCGCCTACCGGCCCAGCTGGGCGCTGTCACCGGTGTACAGCATGCGCTGTACGCCGATGACATTACCCTGTGGGCCACACAGGGTTGCCTTGGAGACATTGAGGCCAACCTGCAGGAGGCGGCGACCATAGTGGACCGTTATGCTCGCCGCTGCGGCCTCCAATGCTCCACCCAAAAGTCTGAATTTGTGCACATACGCCCCTCACCAAAGTGCACAGCCAAAATTTCATTGTCTCTTGAGACAGGTCCAATCCCTGAAAAAATCGAAGTCCGGGTACTGGGGCTCTTTATACATCAGGACAGACGGTCAGAAACAACATTGGCCAAACTCCGTCAGGTGGGGGACCAGGTGGGCCGCTTAGTCCGCCGGGTTTCTAACAAGCGCGGGGGGTTACGATGTAAGGACGCCTTGCGGCTGGCGCATGCATTTGTAACCAGTCGAATTCTATATTCGACTCCATACCTCCACCTGCGGAACCAAGACGAGGATTCACTCGAAGTCATCCTCCGCAAAATTATTAAGCGGGCTCTGGACCTCCCCGTGACCAACTCCAACAAACGCCTCCTGGGGCTGGGCATGGTGAACACATTTCGGGAGCTCCGGGAAGCTCACTTGACCAACCAATACACACGTCTCTCGAAGACATCGTCGGGTCGCCGCCTTCTTGCCCGACTACACATCCAACACACCACTCTCATGGAAGAGCGCGTACGTATTCCATCCCAGTGGAGATGCGCCCTCCACGTGCGCCCTCTTCCCGCGAACATGAACCGTGAGGACCATAATGGCCGGCGCCTGGCGCGGGCGGAAGCCCTGGCCCGCCACTATGGATCGAAACCCGGCGTATTCTACGTGGATGCCTCCGGCCCCCACCATGGGGGATGGTTCACGGCCGCAGTCGTCCACGAATCCAAAACAGTGAACGGCCTTACTTTCCGAGCCCGTGACATAACACACGCGGAGGAGGTCGCCATAGCTTTGGCTGCATCTCATTCCAATTCAAAAACAATTATTTCCGACTCGCGAGGGGCATGTCGGAACGTCGAGCAGGGCTGGGTACCGTATCTAGCCTACCGCATTCTCCAAAACAGCGTCTATACCGGGGACCCCGCTCACCGGCGTATCTTTTGGGCTCCTGCTCACATGGGCCTTGAGGGAAATGAGGCAGCTGACGCCGCCGCCCGCGCGCTCTCTCACCGGACATTCCCCTCCGACCCCGACGATCAGGAACTCGAATTCTCTCCAGCTTACTCGTTTAAAGAAATTTCTTTACTTTATCAATCTGGCCATAGTCTTTATCCCCGCCCGTGTAAAGGTCTCTCAAAGGCGGAGGAGCGGCTTCTGCTTCGCCTATATACAAATACTTTGCTGTGCCCGGCAGCTCTAAAACACTTTGACCCTTCTTTCTCTGGCGGAGAAGTCTTCGGACATCTACCACATGGTGTGGGCCTGCCCCTCCAACCCTGCTATCCCCCCTCACCCCAACCCAACCCTTGAGGACTGGGAAGCGACCCTGCTCGGCTGCTCTGACCTGCAGGCCCAACGGGCCCTGGTCGCGCGAGCCCGGGCAGCGGCCGACGCCTCTGGGGTCCCGAACTAGGGACCTCCACCTAGTACTTGTGAGGGCTGGCCCCCTTTGGGTCAGCTCATACCTCACCTCCCGAAGTTTATCTGTAAATAAATGTTTTCCACCACCATCCAGCTAATACGGCGTCTAAGTTCACTCTCATCTTCCTCCCTTCCTTTACGGCGAGGTTCAGGTGTCCCCCGAGATATGCGAGACAGATACATTTCCCTTCCTCAAATACCAATTTACTGTCGAGCAAGGCGTAGAGCCGGAAGGGCGATGGCGTTCTGTGGACTCCCTGGCAGCGTTGCAAGACGATGTCGCGTTCCCCTCTTAGAGGCGAAGCTTAACATCTCGACCACACATCACTGACACAAGCAACAACACTGCGCTTAAGGCTTTCGCCTCACCCCACTTTAGGTCAACGATGTAACCCCCTAAATTTCTTCTCCGTTCACACAGCTTCCTTCATGATAATCAAGAACTGTCGGTAAATTGGTAAATTGGTTTTTGAGGAAAGGAAATGGCGCAGTATCTGTCTCGCATACCTCGGCGGATACCTGAACCACGCCGTAGGAAAGGAAGGAAGGTGGGAGTGAAAGAAGAAAGAGAGGAAGAGGTGCCGTAGTGGAGGTGTCCGGAATAATTTCGACCACCTGGGGATCTTTAACGTGCACTGACATCGCACAGCACACGGGCGCCTCTTACGTTTCGCCTCCATCGAAAAGCGGCCGCCGCGGTCGGGTTCGAACCCAGGTACTCCGGCTCGGTAGACGAGCGCCTTACCACTGAGCCACCCCGTCGGGTCAAGAACTGTTAGTGTAGCGTTTCCTGAAAAAGGAAAATTTGGGAAAAATAACAAGTTGTCTGTAATTGTACATGCATGTCTTGCTCAAATTCTTTGCCTCAATCTATCGAAAAGCTGGAACAGCTGATGAGCTGCGTTCAACTTTCGCATTAGGAAGTAGCGTAATTGTGTGCAATTTTTTTTTCGTCTCAAACAGAACGCAGCAAAACACTTCAATTAAGTGCATGTGCCAGGCTCCAACTGCAAGCTTTTGACTGCTGAGCGTTAAACTCACCATAAAAATAATGCGCTGCAAAGGATAACGCGGTTTTGTTGGTGCCTTGATGCGTGTTATGCAATTTTTATTTTTGATTTTGTGGCCAGCGCCATACCCGCCGATTTCGGTTTCGGACGTAATAATTCGTTACGGGCGTAGAGGGCTTTGTAACGAGCCTGTATCAGGCTTCAAGTCTTCGGTTCTGTCGTTATAGATAAAACAGAAGGAAAACTCTTAGAGAGTCTCGTTATGGATACAAAGTGGTTGAAGCCGTAGGGAACGTGCAATTTCAGGCGAACTTGCTCACTGCATTGGACGCTGACGTTTGACATAATGGCGCTTTCACATCTCTCGTAAAGGATGAAAAACAGAAAACTGATAGGAGGGCAGGCACACTGATGTTCCGGGCGGTTCGCAAATAACTTCATCCGGTGGATGGCTGGGGCCCAGAGCTTTTTTTCTGAGAACGAGAACTTTGTGAAGTTTTTCAGTTTAAGAGTTGCTGTCATAGTGCCTGGTGTTGACACTGCACGCGTTGTCATTCGGGCATGATGTTTTGGAGGAAGGGCGGGGAGCGTAGGCATGTCGTTATCGTTATGAACAGGCTTTACTTCAAAACACTGACAACTTATCTTCGAGGCACCAAATTTTGGCTCACTCGTCCTCTACACAGGCGTATAATGATGGGTGCCGTGTTGTTTCCGGAGATTTTTTTACAAAGCCTTTTGTTTAGAACCCATAATCAGCCCTTCTTTGTTGAATGCTCTGGCCTTCAAGAAAATGATAGTATAAAGAACGCTAGATGTCAGAAATGAAAACAATCAATTTGAAACAAGAGAAACGCGAGAACGTGATTAAATTTATATCCGCCAGTTTCAAACTGCGATATTGTAAAATTGTTTCAGTCTCAGAATGAGTACTGAAATATCCGCATCAGGAAAGCGTTTACCTATTTATTGATTTATTAACAATGCGGACAATGCTCTTGTTATGGGGCATACTGCTGTGGGTTGCTCCATTTGATCGATGGTTTATCTTATCGTCAATATAAAGTGAGGTATTCTGCAATGTTGCGTGACGTTGGCGGAAAGCGTGTTTTTATCCTGTCATGTTCACGACTAAAAAAAGAGACGTACACGAAACAAAAGGCGATGAGTTCACTTTTGATCTGCGGCAAAATTTACAAAAGTTGCTTAGTCATTTCACCGTATGGAGCGAAATTAGCTTTCTGCTGACGTTTAAGGGATTAGTGTGGTCTAATTTTGGGTAATATTCGAAGTAAATCTTGCGCCGCATTTAGGGGTGGAGTCGAGTGATTTTCTGTTTTAGTTTTCACTTGTAATCGCTTAATACGCTCTCGTTGCTGCCACTTTCTTTGCATCTGTTGCATTCACCAAAAAATTGATTTCTCTTAGATAATTATGGAATTAAAATGGCTGTGTATGCACGAGAAACTTGCATAAATGTTTAAAAATGCTAACATATACAAAGTCACTTCAAAACCATTTGCTGATATCGATACCTCTGCCTTCACAGATTTTCATTCTTTGCTTGTAGGAACTTTGTATAATAATAAAAAGGCGTATTTAATATTGTAAAGTAAGTGATTCATTATTAGGAAAGTTAAGCAGTTCACTTTGTTTAGGTCAATTTGCGACGAAAATGAAAACTAAGGATTTCAAGATAACTATAAACGAATCCCTTGTATGAAAGCTTTGGTATTCATAGTCTTCGGGATTAAAGCACTAATGAGGAAAAATAATAAAGGTCTGAATAAAGCACCGAAAAGTGCTTAGTACTTGCCCTTGAAACACTGTATACGCGCATATTTGCCGTAAATTTGCTGCACTCTATGCGTGGAATTTTTAAAACACAGCCTCTGCTTCGCTTTCATAGGCCATCAACGTGAGATGCGCCACTTTTAATGAGGGAAAAAGGGTCTAGACGAGGGCTCCAGTATTTTACTGTGGTTGTAGTCAATAGACAAAGAGAAAACAAAAGAGCAATACTTGCTGCTGTGTCAGCTAGTTCTTTGCCACCGGCATTATTTTCCGGGACTCTAATTTCATGTATAACTGTGTTTGTCGTCTATGTCTTCAAGGAAAACTTGAATCTTGAGCGTGGCAGAAATTAAGTGCGCAGGTGGGGGTGCGCTGAGGCACTACTGTATGTCATCCTCCTCATCATCATTATGATCAGCCTGACTATGCCCACTGCAGGACAGAAGCCTCTTCCTTGTCTCTTCAATTAACCCGGACGTTTGCCTGTTCCGGCCACCGTGTCCTCACAAACTTCTTAAGCTCACCAGCCCACCTAACTTTCTACCACCCCCTGCCACGCTTGCCTTCTCTTGGAATCCACTCCGTTACCCTTTTGGACCAGAGGTTATCTTTCCTTCGCAATATACGCTCTGCAAAAGCCCATTTATTCCTCTTAATTTCGACTAGGATAGCAATAGCCCGCGTTTGTTCCTTCACCCACTTCGCTCGCTTCCGGTCTCTTAACTTTACACCTATCATTTTCCTTTAAATGTACAAGCGTCTGGCTTATGTAGGTACGCACATGGTTAAAATGTTCCTTTTGTTGTACATAAAAAGGTATAAGTTGTATTGAAAGAGCAGCAAGTGTGGCGTAATCAGCGCCCGCGTTTTCACCGTGGCCAGCGATCGGAGAAAGGAGCGGCCGAGAAGCGTATGTTGTGTGGACAGGAGCTCTTGCAACCCTGTTTGCTGATCGCTGGGTACCAAATAATCCTTCCACCTCGATGGCCACGCCGCTCTCCACGACATTGAGAAGCTGCCACTGAAAGCAGAAAAATTTCTGTCCCTTTTTCTTGTTTAAATCAAAGGCCACCCGACGCTTCGGGGGTTAACAGTCGACGCCCTTTATTTACATTCCTCTCTGCTTTTCACAGTGCCGAGTTCTGGAAACTAAACACCGCCTTTCATAGTGCCGTATATTACCCTTGCCTATAGGCTTGCTTCTTTTTTGAAACATCGAAAAACTGTTTCGAAGGCAACAAAAAATGGCGTTCGCAATCATGAGCGACTTTGTGGACAGCCTTTGATCCATGTCTTCTGCACAGTAACGTTGCCCATAACTGCACCCAGGGACCTATATTGAATCAGAAGAGACAAAAGTTTGCCGCTTTTTAGCGGTTTAGATGCTGTGCTTCTTTGCGATGCTGGCATGCGTTTTTGTTTTACTGTCCGGAAAGCTTCTTCGGTAGTACTTCGACCTGCTTCGCCGAGAAGCGTTGGATGCTTTCGTTTGAGCAGTGAGGGTCATTTTTAAATTCCTAAAGACAACGTCCTTCCTGCTTTAAGATCTATCCGCCTTATCGGACAAGGGCGGAACTGGTCTACTGTGCCGGCCAGCAATTATTGTAGCTCTGGTGACTGCAGCAAACTCTTTTGTTGAAGAGACGGCTTGCACCTGCGAGCGAAGCCGTGTAGAAACGCAAGCACTCATATATTCTCGAAACCGGCTTGGAATTGCTGAAGCAATTAGGCTATCGTTAGATGTCCTCGAGGAGATTTTCGTCTATTCGGTCGCTAGTATGTCTTTACTCTACAATGCTGTCTTTCCAGCTCTCTTTCTACGTTCCTGTTTATATTCTCACTATACCTTAACATACAGAGCGGTGACTGGCCGTAGATATTGTTAAATGGTTTTACGGTCATGGTGATTTAGATTCTATCTACCAATTCACCATTTGAGGGAGCTCTTGAAAAAATGTTGCGCTGCTTGCGTCAGGATAATTACGGTTCGAGTATGAGAAAGTTTCCTTTCAACTAATATGGAATCCTCCATTATTCGAGCACCACCCACCAACCGAATTATTGCTTTGGGAAAGATTTGTAAGCCGGGTCAGTGTGCATTGTCATGATGTGTTGTGTAGGTTTACCGTAACTTCGCCAACGCTCCTGAAGCATCTTCTCTATTGAAGAATAGAACATAGTACTGCGTATAATAAACTGTTCAATGTTTTTGTTATTGTGGCTGCACCCGGCTTTTGGACCGTGCCAGAGAGGTGGACTGCATGTTGATTTTCAACTTTTGGAATTCTAAAAAGAAAGAAAAATCGCCCGTACATGGGTTTTCTTCCATACTCATACTGTGCTCAGGGTATACGAGCATTTAGGAAGCACCAATATTTTCTTCCATTGAAGTTATGACACGGTCAACGAGATATAACCCACGAAATCGCTCTTGGCCGCAGATTGCTATACCCACCGTGCCACTGAGGCGGCTAGAAAACCGTCGTACGATATTCATCATGTGGGCATGCTCCAAGACACATTTTCTTGAAAAATATGCCAGAAATAGCCCTCTGCATAAGAATATTATTTAAATATTTATTTATTTCAAATCATAGTGCCAGCTACCTTCCTACAACTAGCAGAATTCGTCGCAATGTCTCTGACGGAGTACTAGGCAGGGTTGGGTGGAATTTGAGAACAATTCTTTGCAAAAGAGCATCTGCCTAGAAATACATTGCCTTTAAAAAGAGCAACGTAAAAAGGAAACAGTCGGGACAGCGGCACTCAAAACCGAGTCCGTTGATGCCGCGACGCTTTGAAAACTGATTTGTTTTTATAAAGAACCGAATTATATTTGGTAAGTCATTTTTAGGGCGTTTATAAAAAATAAAGAAACGCAGAACCATTTGCAATGAAGTGAAGAGTGTGTTTCATGAAACTAGTGCTTCTCAAAGGCGGCTTATTTGTCAACTTCCTTGCCTACACTTTACAGCATAGAAACCAACCCTTTCTCTTTGACTCATTGCTTGACGACCACTTCCACATAATGTCATATGGAAACTCTTGCCTAACTGGCAGTATGCGAATCAGGGCATAAGGGAGCCTAATGAGCGTCAGGTGCACACATGATTGCTCAGCCTCCCTTTTGCATCAAACATGATGTCTTACCAGAACAAGGCCTCGGCCTGATAATGGTTCAAATATCTGGTGCCACAAAGATATCTGATCTGTGTGAACAATGAAGCATATTATTATTTAAACGGCAGTGAGTGGAACACTTGGGAGGGAAAGAGAAAATTTGCCCTGCTGCTATAGCCGTGCTTACGATACTGCATGCGACGTTAGGACGTTGAGAGAGAGAAAAGAAGCAGCACCTCGAAGCTGCTTCGAGATATAAAATGAAATAACTACAGATCAAGAGCAGATGACAGAAATAATAACGGAATTCGTGATGTGCTCTTCGTGTGCCGTCCGAAAATAATTTACTGCCGAAAATCGAAGTGACCAAGCAGAGTGTTCCGTCCATACGTTGCTCAGAGTTGGCGGAAAGCATCTTTTCACTGCTTTGCGCCACCATCGCCGATCCAACTGCTTAAATACATAAAAACAATCAGGAAACAACCGTACATCAATGAGTTATGTTGGGTCTGTCTGTGAGCTGTGTCACTTACCGGTAGCTGGCAGAAATCTAAAGTTATTCGGAGAATGTAATGTTCGGCGCACAGCGTTGCATTTGAAGAGAGCGCTTGAGAAGATTGAACAATACAAAAGTAAGCTGCAGCGACTGGAGCAAAAAATTCCAAAGAATATAACGCGAGTTTATTTTAACCGCTTTACGGGTGCTTTTTTTTTCCTTAATATATCGCCTCTGCCCTGAGGTCGCTGATCACAACTCACTGCTGTCCAATAGAATTCATTTTCAGAGTGCCGCATTTTTTCTTTTCGTTGCGCCCACCTAAGAAGAAATAAGTTCGTCTCTAAAAGCAAGAAATTTTGAGACTCTAATTGTTCAGCAATAATATTAAATATCTACCCGGTTTCAATCAACTTCGGTGGTCCTGGGAGAATTAAACTGTCCTTAAAGATACAGAAAGAAAGGAGAGAGGTTTAGCAGTTTAATTAAATACAAACGTACGTTGTACGCGTTTTCGCGGACATCTGAGCCGTTTCAGAGAAGCCAGCACTGAAAAAAAAATCAGTTGAATATTAAGGTAGTTGTTAATGCGCTGGCTACGTTGGATGGTGACTGCCCTGTTCCTTCTAAGACCAGCGGCACGTGGAAGAGGAAGGCGAAGCTGTGAAAACTTTTTTTTTTCTAGTTTGTCATTCCACTATTCTACTTCGCCGCCTCAAGCCTTTTTTTTCGCGCATAAGCACTTCCTTGGTATTCACACCCGTACCTTGGCCAATCCCCCTCCGTGGTTATATGCCATGTTTACTCAGGTAAACAACAACAACAAAACTTCCGGGGGGCCTTTTCTTACGTCACACTTTCACTCTAGAGGGAAGCAGACATTCAGCACTTTTCTCCTGTGATAGAACCACTGTTTTAACAAAACGAACGGCACAAGGCTTATAATCTGGAAATGACGACAATGTCGAGAGAGATGGCGTAGACTTATTACAAGGGCAGAGCGAAGCACTCGAATCGACGATGGAGACTTGAAGGCGTAGATTCTGAGCACTGTGTTTCGGTTTGCACTGCCTGTACATCGTTTAAGGCCGGCCTGCATCCTCCTATCCTTTCTCACAACTTGGCCAAACCATTCACTCTTTTCTTCTCTGTCCGCTTGCCCTTCTTCCTTCTCTCTCCTTCCGTAAGGCTTCACCGCCTTCCTTTCGTAACCATCATCGGGACAGCGCAAGCTTTGTAATCTCGAGAACAACAGAATCTAAGAAGCCGCATTCTATCTTAGAACGCAAGGTCGCCTCTACCGAACGACACGCCGTGCTTTGCATCCTTTCGAGGAAACCTTTAAGACAGGGAGCACGTCAGCCCTCAAGTCTCACGACGTCTACATAAAGGCGCTGTGAGATCCGAGGATCTCACAGTGTACGAGAGTCGCGGGAAATTAATCATGCACGTGGACAATGGACGCGCCTCGGAGTGTGAATCCTTGAGTTCTATGGAGGCAGCAATCTCGATTCACTTTTCTTGATATCCTCAGGCGAGCGAACTAATGACCTGTCGGGCATCGGCGCCGTTGAATTCTGCTTTGAAAGAAACTAGGAACTCTCATTTATTATGCCGCACGCGGCGGCCTAGCTGCAGGCTGGTGTTCTAGGCTGCGTGTTTTACAATGCGACGAAAACACCACTTCCGCAAGGTACTCGTCTACATGTGTTTGAAGGGGTAACCAGTGTTTACCTTCCTTCCTCAGTTTGGCAGAATCGAGCATAATAAACAGATCTTTTTCTCTCTAAAATTGAATTTTGGATTTCACACTGCACCAGCTACCGTAAGTGCCCACCAGTTCTTTCAACCTTTTAATGTCTAAATTATGAAGTAATCAAAGGAAAAATCAATATCTCCATATAATGCCCGTGATACGCCCGCATTCAAAATTCAATATTAATGCTTTGTTACTTGCGATAACATTTCAGAAATAAGAATGTCTCCCATGAGAAACCATTAGTATTTGGTCCATTTTGCGCGGCTACTCCGAGTTGCGTGAAAGACCAGATCGAAGATGTCTTACCAACTGGAAGGCCGAGTCACATAAAGTAGTTTGAAACATTTAAGTGAGTAATAAAATGAAATCTCTCCCGTACCGCTAATGTATCACGGGTACAGTTAAAACAAATCTTTATCCAACAATGAAAACTTGCGGCCTAGTTGGTGTGGATCAAACATTACGTAAGGAACAACGAAAACGGAAGGCTTACACAGTGCAGCGCTGTGTTGTGTACTTCGTCTTGTGTTCCAGTTATCCAACATATGGCTTCCTATTAGCCTCCAAACTTTTATGAGAAAATTAGAGGCAAGGAATTCTCAGACGTTGACTGAAAATCTCACATTCATCTTCTCCGGTTTCTACACACAGCTTGCACATAGTGACGCCGAAGATTTTGGCCGGAAGCGCTTGCGGCAGAAAACTTTAATGGAAAATTTAACAGAACGTTTTAGTGCCCTCAAATTATTCACGTATCATGGAAAAAGGTAAAAACCTTACTATGTCCTCACTTTATTTCACAAATTATCAGATAAACTTTTTCAGCTTGCTTAAATGCAAAAGGTGAAATGAGTGCTTCGGGCGGTTTGCTCGAGAAATATAAAGACTGTTCATACTTCTTCACGGCATGCCTCACATGCTGTTCTGTTAGACAGTGAGTGAGTCTGTCATTGAAATGACCTGAAAAAAAAATCAGTACTTCGTCTGAAATAAACTAAAACATCGGAGTGTTTTACATACTGAAAGAAGCAAAAAGAATATGCCTTCATCACTACCCTTGACGCGTACATTGAATGTAGAGCCATCAGTAAAAGTTTACGGGATCCGTTAGCTCGCGAACAAATTTGCAACTGCGCTGCCCAGCGACGATTCACCCGGTATTGACACTTGCAGATGATGGAGGCAAGTCCCCTTATACCTGCACCAATTTCAGCCGATTGTCCTGCGTGACGGCGCACATTTGAGAAAACGTTTTTTACTGAATTTGAATGCTGATACACCTTTTCTAAGTGAATCGGCATTTCTTGACAACAGCGTCAGAACATCGTTATACTACGCCGCCCCCTCATACTTGACCACGCAACCATGTATCACAAGGTGGTAGGGGAATCTTAAGGCACCATAAAATACTCAATTGTCTCTTAGTGAGAACAATACCGCATCACTAAGCGCTGGAAAAGGTCGCATATATGCGTACGTAAAAGCAAAGTAAGAAAATATTACTTATGTTTAGAAAGAAAGAGCGTATGTACGAGGTGGCATACCCTTTTTGAAGAGGCATCAGCGAATGTGGCGTCGTATATGTACAGGAAGAAATTTTAAAGCTCGCAGTGTCCTCGCGTGACTTGTGTGGCTCGGGGGACGTGTTGGGGAATTTTAATCTCTCTCGCGCAGTTGCAGAGAACGGGTTCCCTGGAGAGAGGCGGTGCACATGCAGCGGAACGCGCTGACAAAAGTGGGTCACCTCCGGAAAGTTGCGGCTGGCATTCATTTTGCAGTTTTATCATCCGGATCGCGACTGAGTTCCGAGATGCGAGAGGCGCTCTTCCGAAATTTTGCGGGATGAGGACGCAGAAAGAATGTCACTGCTGAAGCTACCTTTTTGCATGGTGTCCATGGTTAGAATAAAGAGCTAAAAAGAGATTCACTTCCACATAATCGCATCTTAAGTCAGGTTTGGTTAGTCATGGAAGCATGATTATCGGATGAATGGCTATGGTATTAAAGCAATAGCTTTATCAGGGACTTCCTCTATGGTAAAGAACGTCTCAGGTGGCTTAATTTGCCTTAGAATTAAGTCTCTCATTTCTCGAACGGTGGCATTAGTGAGCATTGGTTTCGGAGGCCTTCCAGGTCCTGTTTTGTTCCATGAAGGTGTCGTTAAAGCGGGGAATACTGTAGGTTATGACTTTGCTATGATCATTTTTAACTTAGGCCTGTTGTACTGTGGTCGGCGACAAATCAACCTTCTTGCTGATGCTGGGCGTGGAAAGAAGCACACATGGTTGATGTAGGCTCCATAATGGAGACGGCGATCGAAGGGCAGCCTTAAACTGGGACGGCAGAATGTCGCGATGAACATCAGTGATATAATTCTGAGGCGACTGCGGAATACTGTAAGTTACTGTTATGAAAATATTGAAGGTAGTAGTTCATTTTTCCGAAACGTAGCAACATATTTCTTTCAAAGCTTGTCCAGGGGAACCAATGGGGAGCGTTTTTCAGGGTAGCAAAAATGTTAATAGCAAAAAAAAAAACGCTGGCCTGCCGAGACAAAATCTGCGGGCAGATAGATTGTTATAGTGAAATCTTATAATATAAAAAAATTGCGTTCATAAACTATTTTTCATTTAAAAATGCGCTTGTCCACAATTTCTTGACATGAGTTGCAGTATGGAAAAAACTGGCAATCCGTTATGAGTTGCAAGTTCATTAAAAATTTAATTCATCCTTTTATTAGGAAGGATGTACGTGAGGCTATTTATTCTCTCTATTTTGGTGCTAAAATACGAATAATAAGGTATTGAATGCGCTTACTGTTAAAGAGGATTAAACGCACTACTCTGAGTGCGAACCAGAAAGGATGTTGCCTCGCCAAATTAGAACTCTGCCCTGTTGCCGGAAATAGTCAGCTCTGTGATGGCTTTCGCCAATATGTGCGTAACGAATATGAATCCGACTTCAAAATATCTACGTGGTGAAAATATTAGTTGGTTTGACATCACAGTCTTCGCAAATGAAAATCGAGCCGCAGAGCGTTGCAACAGCGTATCGAGTTTACGATTTTCGTCACTACCAGTGCCAGAATCTCTCGTCCAAAATACGCAAAATTGAAAATTGCATCGTCGTTATCATTATCTTTGTTTAAATCGCAACGAAACAAATTCCGCGAAATCATTAGCAAAGAGCTGGCTTAATAATTTTGATGTCATAGCAACAGTCTTGTGTCATTTTACAGCTTGATTATACAGCTGCTGTCCACCTTTCACGGACATATGTCAGCACTCATAGCGGCCGCAACACGAGATATATTATTTTTAGTTGTTTTGTCCAAACAACTTGTCTCACAGAAAACTGTCTAGCTATATTCTCGGGTTCCTAGAAGTGGCTGCTCGGTATCGCTAGCCCAAAACATGTAAGCGTAGCGTGCCAGCTCTGAAAACAACGTTGTTGTCCATGGCTTGATTTTTCTACACGGGTGTTTTCCCTGGAAAGTTGAGGACCGGCTGACGGCACATATTGGAAAAGTTACCGAGTGTTTAAGAAGGGCGTATTATGCAGTCTAATCAAATGCGCGGTAGCTGGATGGAAACTTGGGCGAATTGCGTAAAACGGAGCAACCAGACGAATTACAGAAAAATAGCAAGAAAACAACACAGACTAGCGCTGGGTGCAAGCTACATTTTTTATTAAGAAAACCGCATATTTATATCTACAACAACAAGATTAAGTAGTTCTCGCTCATATGTTCAGAGTACAAGTTACAAGAAACCACCACCGAAATCCACGTCTTAACCCTTAGAACAGCAAAAAAAAACGAGAAAACAATGATAAAGCACATCATGTATTGTCAGGGAATGCAACTTCTTTACTTACTAGCAATAAGGATGGCTGAATAACGCACTATTGTTTTCTTTTTCGAATAAAAGAGTCCATGATTAACTCCTGTGCTGTCTGACTTCCGTGACAAAATCAAATGCTAGTGTGGGTAATTAATGGCCGGCGCACTTTTTGTTTTTTTCTCTTTTCATTCCTGGCAGTGGTTTTTAATGTAGGCACAAGTTGATTTCGAGAGTCGCCTAAGGTGTTCTTTAAGCCGAAGATTTGTAGATTGGCCGGTCTGTCCTATATAAACTTTTTCACATGATAGAGGAAACTCATATACTACTGAACATGCGCAATCCACACATCTTGATCGATGCGATACATGACAGTGAAAAGGCTGTTTCTTCTCACGATCTCTGGCGTTTCCTTATAATTGAACACAACCCCTCCACCGCTGTGGCGCAGAAAACACCACGTTCGGGTCGAAACATCCCCAAACTTTTTCAGATTGTGAGCCGCTCGGTGCACGCACGGAAAAACTTCCATTTTGTACCTTTCTTATCTACTTTTGAATTTGAGAATATTTCCCGTACAGCCCGCAAAACTTTTCGCAAGTTGTCGAAATAACTATCTTTGGAAAGCCTGCCGCTTCTAATCTGTGTACCTCTCGCAGCACATGTCTGCTATGTATGTGTTTTTTTTTTTCAGTTTCTTTAAGTCCTGCCGAGAATATTAAGCGTGGTTTCGTTGAGCGGCCTCTTTTGTATCTAAAAGAGTTGTCTTCTTGACCTCCTCACAGCTTGCAAGCCACACGAACGGGTTTTAATGTGTCTGAAGTTCTTCCTTTCTTTCGATGTGGTGTAACCACAACCTCAAGAATGCCGCTTATTATGCCGGACAAGTTAGAGTTCCATGGAACCTTTGACTATCCCGCCAGAATAGCACTGGTTTTTGTCAAGACTTCCAGTGGGCGGCAAAACTTTCTGATATGCATTGGCTACGAAGGTTAATACAGCACTTGACGAAAGCCCTGGTTAGTGCTGTGCTGCGATGTTGCGTATACGCTTACGTTCTGGCTAATACTGTCCCAATACTATCCTTGCCGCTTTCGTTGCTCGGGATGATTTCACCAAGGAACTGCATTAACCGGCGCCCGGTCGTAAAATAAAACGAAATTCAGTAGAACATTTACTGTCATCAAATAATGAAAAAGAAGTCAGTCCTGACTGATATTTCTCCGCGTGCACTTGGGAGCATATGAGGCGCTTTAACGAAGACTATCAAACACGATAGTTATGCTACGTAATTAGGGACGGTAGTAAGGATGATTTAAGGCTCAGAGGGGAAACAAACACGTGGCGAGTCTACACTGGTGCCCCGTACCGAAGTTGCTAATGGGACGATACCCGGTAAAAATGTTTGAACAGGATAGTTTTCACTTTAGGTTTCTCGTTCAGCCCACAAGGCGCAGTGCACTAACATGGCAAAAATTATAACAGAAGATATTGTTCCTGACAAAAATGAAAGTCAAATCAGCGCTGGTCGATATTTTTTTACGTGCTCCTGAAAAGCACACCAGGTGCTTAAACAAGATTATCAAGGAGCATAGTTCCTCGTTATCGGTATGGCGCTTTTCTGACGTCGTGTATTGGGAATCAATCTTACAAGGCAGCTTAACGTCATGTCGTTATACATAGTATTGTTCAACCGCTCTATCCTGTGCTTTTAGCTGTGCGCTGCATTTCTGGTGTCCTGTTCTGCACACCGAGCGCAAGGCCTCATTAGCACTGAACGTAGAAATGACCTCGACCGAAAGAGAAATTTTGTCGATCATGGCACGTCTTTGGTGAGTGCAGTTTACATATGGCGAGATGCTTGAGCACGTATCAGGAAAGTTTAAAAAAATGGAAGAAAATGGAAATGGCGATCGTTGAGTCTGTGCACACTGCAACGCATTAAGGAAGACAGGAAAGGACTGAAGCGCCTTTACAGAGGGTAATTTTCTGGGTTATTTTATCGAATAAAGGCTCTGATCTCGAACCGATATTTATTAAGGAGTAATTTTTTTTCATTTAGCAATTAGCTAAGCATAAATATTTGTGATGACGCGCACTAAAGTACTGGTATCGATTTACGATTTGCGGGGGTTTAACGTCCCAAAGCAACTCAGGCCATGAGGGACGCCATAGTGAAGGGCTCCGAAAATTTCGACCACCTGGGGTTCTTTAATGGGCAGTGACATCGCACAGTACACGGGCCTCTAGAATTTCGCCTTCATCAAAATTCGGCCCCCACGGCCGGGATTGAAACCGCGTCTTTCGGGTCAGCAGCCGAGCGCAGTAACCACTGAGCCACCACGGCGGGAGTACTGCTATCGTAACTGGTGGTAAATATCATTTCGCTTGTGTTGCGTTTCGAAGTGATTGGCGAACGAAGGCACTCTATCATATTTAGACTGGAGTCGGAAGCGTAATTTCCTAAGGCCTCGCAATATCTCAGTCAAGAGCTGTTTCCCTAAAGGAAGAAGGTCATGTTGTGTCGCGTCTAAAGAGGACACTCCGTTTCTCAAGTGTCACCTTCGTGCCATAATGATAAGCTAGAAAATGAAGTTTCAACTCGAACAAATGCTGATGAAGGCACATTAACCTAATTTCCTGAAATAGTGGTCAGGAGCAAAATATTTCCAATGTTTATTTCTTTTCATTCTACAACTTCATTTCTTCAGACATGCTTTTCTTAATAAATCATTTTCGAAATATGCAAATGCCACAAAAGAATATTAGTATGAAGTGAGTGTCCTGACTTAATCAAAGTAAAGAAACAGAATGGCATCAAAACCCTAGATGTGGCGTTGCTGTGCACCTAAGAAGTGCCTTCTGTGGAGCGCGGTAATTATAATAGTCTAACTCGTAATTTTTTATCCTTGTAAAGCCAAGTAACGTGTCGTGTCAATATTGAAGAGGTTCCTGGACAATAAAGGAGGAAGTTTCAGCCTAGCATGCTTCCGGCGATATGCTAAAGTAGCTAACTGTGGTGATTTGAGCATCTGTGTGACTGAATTCTTCTGCGATTATTTTGATAAAATTAATATCGCTGCTGTAGGTAGCACAATCTGGCGATAAGAAGGGCTACGTCCACTATACGTGCCAGAGGCATTCCCTCCATTTCTTACACAGCGATGAGCATGCCTTCGGCGAAAATTGTCCCACGTGCACACATGCTGATAGCTATAATCATCTTATTTCTTGTCATCGCTGCTCAAGAATGTTGTTTTTTATTTTTGTTTCTTCCCGAGCATACTACTTTTTCTGCTCATTCAAACAAATTTAGGGATGTGTTTGAGCTGTAGTGTTTCCTTCGTGCCTCGTCTGCAAGCGCTGTATTGTCATAAAATTGCAGACCATCTAATTATATTAGACATTCTGCGTCCGGCCTGTAACTTGCAATTTCTCCTCGAAGAAAACCTGCAAGCATTTTTGCAAAGAGGCCACCTCTTAAAAAATGTGCCCGCAGCTTCTCACAAGGTATCCATCAACACAATTACTGAAATGGGGGAACAAAAATATCTTTATAAGCCACAAATCCTTGCCTTTTGGAAGCTGCACCTTGCTGTCTTGCATACTTTAGATAATATTATTTTAGGAAATGCAACGTGCTCACCGTAGTTTTCTTTCTCTTCGCACAATCGCAGACAATTTACGTATTTTAACTAATTTCTAATACTTTTTAAGCGAATTTCATTTGTTGCACAAGTTTTTTTGATGCAGCCAAGTTACTCAACACGTTTTCGTGTGATCTGCTCATGGTACGACTGAAATAGCCTGTTGCTTGTAGTGAAATTAATGAGGACTCTATCGTATTGATATGGAAGCAGCCGAAGAGAAATGATGAGAACAGTGAAACTCAAGGAATCTCTGTAATTGCCATATGTACAGGGTGATCTTCCACAGGCATTGTGGTTTTAAAAAAGTTAAACTTTCCTACACTTCTGTCGCACGCTGATGTAGACCAAAGCCTAAGCTTGGTGATGGATTATAATGTGTCACCTTACTGGTGGTAAGAAATTACTTAATTATAAATTACGAAATTACGGGAGCACATATGAAGGGTGCACATATGGGGCATGCATATGGGGAAGTGAATGCGGATGTAATCTTATGAGGGAGCGTATATTGCATATATGAGCATATATGGAACATAAGTCGGCCCAGGGGTAAGAGCATATACGAACGGAGCATGTATGGAAAGAGAGCATATGGGCAAGTACATATGGGTGCGAACATATGAAGGAGCATTTCAGGAAATTGGTTGGTTGGTTTATGGGGTTTAATGTCCCAAAGCAACTGAGGCACCTGACACATTAGAAAACTGCTATAGGGGAGCACCTATATAGACAACTACGTTATAATACGGCCATCGCCCTCTATTTTCTTGCCGAAAGAATGTGCGAATGATGTGGCGAGTGGTTTTACTTTACAATGCGCGAATCTCAAAGAAAAATGTTCAAGGCATGTATCGAAAGAAGCATTTCTCGACATACTTTAGGGTTGCAGAACACTCGCATTGCCATAAGTGCACTTCAAGCTACATGTGAAGCCGAAGGACTGGCCTGTTTTGTTCGATGCGGTGCACAGGTCAGCGCATAAGGCAGTGTACAGCGCGAAGTAAAAGGAAGCTGACGACCTCATTGTGCCAGATAACGCTTGCTGCGAGCCTAATACAAGACGTTTTCTCACCGTCCATGAGTATCGCCAGGGGGAAGCATTACGCCGAAGTAACAAGATGGTGAATGGGCGAAGCAGCGAGCTCCAAGAGCTCCTCGAAGCACCTCTCTCCTGTCAGAGTGATTTTGGCCAGGAGTGCACTTTCGTGTACCTCGTTGTGTGGAACAAGTCTGAACGACATCCACGTCTTTCACTTCAACGGCTACGTAAAGGTGCACGCACTGAGACCAATGATGCGACGGCGGACGGTTAGGCGCCCACGCGGGGTCAGAGAAAGATTTTGTTAGCCACCCTGTTGTAGGAGTCCATGGAACTTTAAAAAATCTTTACAACTGTTGAGTACGTAATTCACGATCTGACTTGAGTGCAAGTATGCCTTTCCTTATCCTATGGTTTAAAAAAACTCGCAGAGACACTTAAGAGTGTTTACGTGTGGAAATGCGGCCGCTTGATGCCGTCTTTGCATTTTTCTTGCCATCGCTGGGATTTTTTTATCAAATGCGAGCGCTCGCGCGCACGCACAAGCACACGCACAAACACACATACACACTGCCGGCTTTTCTTGTAGTGGGAGTAGTAATACTTTCGCGTTGAAAGCAACGCGTTATTTGGAGAAGAGAAAAAAAATGTGCGATGACAATCGACTGAAAGTGCGCAGTACTGCTCTGTCTTCTGTGCCTAATTAAGCTGTTTTGCTGACATATATTACTAAGAAATAGTCTAAAGTAAACGAGGTATCTTATTGACAGCAGTCCTCGTGCGATTGCAACGCAGGATTTTGTTTTATAGCTGGTAAGTAGGAAGGCACGGCGCACGCTATATCTGTGCGGAAAGAGATCAGAACCAACTCCTTGAATTTATTCATAGGCAGTTTTTGGCAGTTTATTGCATCGGGCACGCGGGAAATCGGTATTCCTCAACATGGGAAATATACGCACGTCATTTGCTCTCTTCCCGTCTGCATACCTTCAGGGGCCGATCCACTTTTGCATAAACGATCATTGAGGGCCGTGTGTGGTCTGTTGATAGATGATCTAGTTTGAAATATCAATGTTATTATTATCCATAAGCCGGCCAAGCTCATTCATAATACCACCTTGAAGCTGTGTTTTCGCATTGCTGTTTTGAGTTTGGTTGCTGCCATTCACAGTTATGTGAAACGGCGGAAGTAAATTCAGAGCTTCGCTTTCGCCATTAAATGACGCCGAATGATTGGACTTAGATTTGTAGCTTGAAATATAGAAGAATAGGAGCCATACTCTTTATTGCTCCTATCGAATGGATTGTTGTAGAGAGGGCACCTGGGGAGACGGAGAGCAGAGTTCGTCTTTGTGTCACCGTTTCCGTTCAGGCATTAAAAAAAGCCTTTGACGCTCTCACCATGATGTCACCTTTGTTGCATCATTAATAATAATGATCCTCAAGGACCCTGAGCTGTGCCGACTGCACGAACCACAGCGTAGATTATGCCAAAGTGTTTTGTGAGATAGGATGGACGTTCTTTGTGACAAGTGCAGTGAGTCTTGACCCTGTGTGACTGTCCGCCCTACCTACAAACACCCCTAATCCCCACCTCTAATGTGCCTCCTCCCCCATCCCTCTGCACTCAACGGCTGGCAACTACTCACAGTTGCCCAACAACAGGAAGGCACCATAGCTACTGAGTACTCCGACTGACTAAGCGTATCACAGCACCGAAGCTGCCGCTGAAATTGCCATCAGCACAACAGTAAACGTGTTTTACAAGGCTAATCGGCTCTAGCAAGAGCACAATATCGCTCTCAGTTTGCTGGAATTGGTGACTATTTTTCAGAAGATGCTGAATTTTTAATAATTCTACTCGACAGCCCGGCCAAGGACGGCACAGGACAGGCTGATATCATATAAGTGAGAGGCGTTTGTCCTTCGGTCAACCTTGATTTGGCTGATGATGAATTTCCTCTGCTCGGGTGAAAAAATGTGCATGTTATCTGCAGTCGACAGGCGAGTGGGGCATAATTCTTCGCCTCTGCGTGAGATCGTCGCTGATACAAGCGCGTCTTTCCGGGTCTTGGTCTGCAGGTCGGGATGGAAGTCTTGTGCATAGTCGTTCAACGCTTGGACCTCTTCATGTCTGGTGCGCGTTTCGCGTATAGTTAGAGTCTTCAGCTTCCGGTGTTGCGGATTGAGCTCCGCTTAGGCGCAAGCTGCAGCAAATAGCACGCCCACGAATGAATATCTTGCCATTTGCAGAAGCAAATATGTGACGGGATGCCACCGCGTTCATGGCGCGTCTTGCAATCACAAAACAAAGTGCCTTAAAGCTAACTGTTGGCGACTTTGGTAAAATTTAAAGTTATGATCTTGCAACAAATGTCTTACCAGGTGTGCCGGCTGCAGCAGCCGCTCCTTTCACACAAGTATAACTCTGCCTCTGAGGCTCTACGCTGCGGTATCAAAAAACAAACAATAACCAAAGAACGAAAGATATACTTAGCTAACCGAGTATGAAACATAGATCAAAATGCAGATTTACAGGCTTTTCTTCAAGCAATGATGGAATGAGTACATATTGCGTATTTTCATTGCATATTTCGAGGGAGAGAGCGGTACGAAAGAGAATGGAAGAACGTTCTTACTATGCATTGCTCTTTGTTGCTTTCAAGACACGCCGTGCGAATTACGTTCGAAAACACTTCGGCTTTGTATGAAAGATGCTATAGTGGAAGAGACTGCGCTCAATGTTCGTCTAGATTGCTATCGCGAAGTTTATTTTCAACTTCATGATTGGCTGTCTTTTATTCTCAACAGCTGGGGTCCTGGACACACACAAAACTGCCCAAAGGACGAGGCATAAATAATTAGACATCACGACCGCTCGTGGTATCTTCTTCGTTGTGTCGCGACCTTCGCGCTGTTCTGAGCACAAACGTTTACCGACAGGCCCAGTCCGCTACGCTTGTCCTACACATACGACCTCTTTCTGTTGAACTGCAAGAATACCTCAACGGTATTGCGTGAGCCCACTTCTCCCCAAATTACTTTTTCTGTCGAATTGCAAGCAACATTGGAAGGCTTGAAGAGGGTGTCCAGGGAGCAAGCGGGAGGCAGAGGTGGTCTAGCCTGAAGGTTTTCGCCGGGTTGCTTGCGAAATGTGTTCGCTAGTTCTGAGCCGTCCTTTGCCGCGTAGTGCTCTTTTGTCCGTATGTCTGGTCTCTTCGGAAGCGAAGCACCGATTTTGCTTTTGGAAACGTGAGCTGCATTTCTGCCCAAGCGTGCTTCCCTAACAAGGCAAATCATGCGCTGGGTAGTTGGCTTTCTCGTTCCTTAGGAGACTGCGGCCAGTAGACAGACGTTTTTATACATTGGTTCTTCGTAGCTGCAGCCGTCCCTATAGATCTCCGCGGGCCTGACTTGGAGAAAGCAAGTTGACAGTTTATGACGGCCCTTACCGCTGGAGTGCATCCAGGGACTGAAGCTGCCAGCTGGTAAACGCTTGGAGTGCTGTTCGGATTCATTACGAGCAGCTCCAATCCAGTAGTTTGTTTTCTCCTCGGACGGTGAACTTTGCAGCAAAACTTGTAGGTTTTTCCATATATATTTATATATTTGTTTTTATAGTACACGTGCTGCCAAAGTTGTCAGGAAGTAAGTCTTGGAAAATACTTTTCTGCTTTTCGCTTGATTTCGGTTCTTTCCGGCCAGAAGAAAATAAATAGAAGGGGATATATGGCAGAACAGAAATGCATCAAAAATGGAGCAGGTATGTTTTCAGTTTTGGTTACCGTCATAGCACTCTCAGCTGCCTTCATTTCATGGTCTGCTTCCTCGGTTTCTCGGTGTCCTTGTTAGATAGCGTCTTCAATATGCATCGTCATTTCCTGCTTCTAGTTTGTTAGGCATGCATCTGAAAATGAAGCTCTTGGAAGTAATATCTTGTTTTTGCTGTTAGCTGTCCTGCCTGGAAGAAAACGTATGTGCACGGACACGCACGCCTGATCCTGACAGTGTGCACGTGGTCAGGAAACTGCTTTTGGCTGCTCATGACGTCAGTTTGTTAAGAAAAACGCAGAAAATACGCTCTGCCAGAAGACAAATTTTGTTACATTGAGCCAGTTTACCTTTGTTTTTGAGTGAAGTATTTCGCTTTGTGGCGCGCACTGCCTGGAATAGGCGTAACATTAAAGGTAAAGTTTGAGCGCCATGTGGGACAGTATACGTTACTACCGAGGTTTTATCGGTAGGTGAAAGACTAGCAGTGGAACGTGGCAGTCCTTAATACCTGAATTTTATGTACACCTCGTGGCTTGGTCCGAGCTGCATTTCAAGCCATGTATTGATTTTGCAATCTCCCCTTGTGAACCTTTCAAGTTTGTTTTCAGCCTCTTCAATCTTACTGAATCTCACTTCTTTTTTAATCTTGTGTGCAGTCAGCAAGATTCACTTATCTATGGGAGGCTCCTTTTACTGCCCATCCTTTGTTGTGAAGTTCGTTTGTCCTAACACTAGGCGATGAACAGAATGAAATGAACATTAATATACCGAAAAAAATAGAGGCGACGCTTAAGCCCAGCCTTAAGGACATGTTGCGATAGCGTTAATGCCAATATATGCGGATTTCGTCATTCTCTCAATCCCTTATGAGGTGAGGGTGCCCTTATGAGGGCTCGTCCTCGTGAGGGTGCCCATGTATGACAATGATCAACAGCTAACAAATAAACCGGGCGGCAGCCACGTTCGTGCTCATAAATCTGCATTCTGGTAAAAGACTCCTAATATTTGTGAACAGCGGCTCTTCCCCGCCGACGGAGATCCTTCGCCAGAGGGCGAGCAACCTGATCTTTGAGTCAGAGCAACCTGAGCCGCCCGCAAGAGCAGAGAGTGATGTGAGGATGAGGAGGACGAGCGCTCGCACGGCGCGTGACGACAATAGACTCAGGTGTTGGACACGAAGAAAACAAGACCGCCCTATGTAACGGAAAGAAAAATAAACGTCTCTGAATTCTTCTTTTAGCCTAACATATTGAAATCAATAAATTTCAATCTGATGTGCTTGGCATACAAGGCAATAGTAGTTAAGGGCTCGCGCTTTTTCTTTTTCCATAATATGCGACCTGTTTAACGCTGTGAAAGCGGTGTGTCTGTCAACTTCTTTCGCCCGGTCTCAGTCGCGCTGTCTTTACCCGATAAATCGTACAATCGACGGGGCAAAGCTGTCATTCTATATTTGTTTCTGGAAACCTGCATCAAATGCATTATAAATTGCAATCCGCCGGCGTTTTGTTATTCTTCTGGGCATCTAAACTAACGCTCTCTAGGTGTCTTGCATAGTTAACGTATTGTTTTGAAGCTCACTTCATAGGCGCCCGTTTCTGGCTTACGCGTCGCAGTTGCCGGCGTCGGCGTAGTAATTTCACAATAAAGGCTATCGTAATCATCAGTCAATTCTTTTAGGGAGGTAAAATAACTTTTCATCGTTCATTGAGCAGCATTAGTTCAGAATAGCATGCTGTGGGTCAAAAAAGAAACAGCATCAAACTATGGCTTAAATGCTAGGCATGGGGTGCAGCCTCATATCCAATACATTCGCCACCCGGATAATCTTGCAGTGAAAACACACTCCCGCTTTCTTCGGTAACCAAAGCAAATAAAACCCTTCAGCATTTTCGGTTTACTTGGGCCATGCTCTCCATTCGTAAGTATATCTGCGCGGATTCAGTCGAATTAGTCTGAGGGGTTCGGGTCTCGGTTTCGAGTTGTGGACGTCATCATAAAGCCTCGTAGGCGGAAAGTGGAGTCAATTGGATCACAAGCTCTCAGATAAGCAGAATCCAGAATTGCAGCTCAAATGTGGGTTCTTTCGGGGCAAATAAACGGCTGCGCCTTTCGCAGCAGTAGCTGTGGTTTTGGATCCTAAACTGATTTCGTGGTCGCAATTGCAGCTCAATCAATGTGGCTCTTGTCGAGCTTCTAATTTATATTTAAAAAAAAGGCCGAACAGAACCGTACAAAAGAAGGGGGCCACGTTCTCGCATCTAGTGGGCCGCAAATACAGTTTGCGCTGTCGTTCTCAAAACTCCAAGGAAACGGTTTCTCTAATTCTTAATTACGTTTGACTGCAGTTCATATTTCTGGCCACATGATTGCTTTATTTCGCCTCCTGAGATCCCCTCAACAGTGGTGACGTGGCCAATGTAAAAGCAGTGTGGCATTGTGGGGAGGCGAGGACACTCGCTAGGTAAACAGATCTTCCGGGTACCGTAAATTTTACGACACATGTTGCTTGCGTGTAAGAGCGAAGTAATGAGAGCAGGAAGTATGTTTCTTGAAACCCTAACACTTTTTTCAGAATGTATAAGACCGACGACATACCACTCTGCCTAGCGAAGAGGATGAAGGCGATAAAGAGACGACCGCTAAAGAGCAGCAGATAAAAGTTAAGGAAGTCGAGATCATGAATTTCGGTTGGGCACTTCGAACAATTTCACGTTAGAGCCGAACAACAGCGAGTGTTCTAAAGTCGCGGAAAAAGGCTATGACTTCGTCAATGAGCAGTACTTTACACGTGATCTACAGTAGTCGCGCTTACGGCCGGGTCTCCTCGGAGATCGTCCATATTTACTTAATTCACTTAGTCATTGAACGTTAATCTTACATCGTTCATTACTACGTTACTTTAATTACTGCACTAGTGTGTTCAGAATCACTGCATAGAGGCAAATACAATTCTAGGCAATTTTTTTTGGTGCACCAAGTACTGCCTCAAGGCTTCAAAGGGCACTAGGAGATAGTCTGGATACTCTTCCGTGGTTTTAAAAAATAAAAGTCGAGCACTTCATGACAGGCGTCTTCGCAGGCATGCCAAGAGGCCAGGCTGGCACAAAGAGAAATGTTAAGAGGATAAAATTGAGACATCGCAGAGGACAAATTCAGAAAAATTATCTGCATTCTTTGAGAATAACTTACATAACTTCTCATTTATTATAAAACACAATTAACCCAAATAGGTTGAAACTTCCATTTTTTAGTCAAATATTTATTACTGTAAATGTAAATTCATTTTCTACATTTTCAAGCATTTAACCTATGTTTGAAGTTGTACATAACCGAACAAAACATTTTCTTGGCAGCTCATTTCGCACGTATGGTAAAGGTGACAAAATAGGTATTATCAGGAATCACATTCACGTATTGTAAACTACTCGCTGTAGATAACTATCCTATCAAAAGGAACACAAAAAACAACCTTGTCAACATCAGAAGCGAAGAGAAGTACTACAGAAATGATTTGCCGCAGTAGAGAGACAAAAAAAGCGCTTCCTGAAATTATACTTGCTTCAGCGATTTGCTACTGGCAGTGTTCAGATAACAAACGGTGAAGTGAGTCAAGAATTATGCAAGGCATTAGGAATATCTTGCTTAAGTAACCATACATGTGTTTAATGTTTAATGTATTAAAAGAATGAAGGGTGTTTGCAACCTTTCTTTCTTTCTTTCTTTCTTTCTTTCTTTCTTTCTTTCTTTCTTTCTTTCTTTCTTTCTTTCTTTCTTTCTTTCTTTCTTTCTTTCTTTCTTTCTTTCTTTCTTTCTTTCTTTCTTTCTTTCTTTCTTTCTTTCTTCCTTTCTTCCTTTCTTTCTTTCTTTCTTTCTTTCTTTCCTCCTTTCTTCCTTTCTTTCTTTCTTTCTTTCTTTCCTTCTTTCTTTCTTTCTTTCTTTCTTTCTTCCTTTCTTTCTTCCTTTCTTTCTTTCTTTCTTCCTTCCTTTCTTTCTTTCTTCCTTTCCTTCTTTCTTTCTTCCTTCCTTTCTTTCTTTCTTTCTTCCTTTCTTTCTTCCTTCTTTTCTTTCCTTCTTTCCTTCTTTCTTTCTTTCTATCTTTCTTTCTTTGTCTCTTTCTTTCTTCCTTTCTTTCTTTCTTTCTTTCTTTCTTTCCTTCTTTCTTTCTTTCTTTCTTTCTTTCTTTTGTTTCTTTCTTTCCTTCTTCCTTTCTTTCTTTCTTTCCTTCTTTCTTTCTCTCTTTCTTTCCTTCTTTCTTTCTTTCCTTCTTTCTTTCTTTCTCTCTTTCTTTCCTTCTTTCTTTCTTTCTTTCTTTTGTTTCTTTCTTTCCTTCTTCCTTTCTTTCTTCCTTTCTCTCTTTCTTTCTTCCTTTCTTTCTTTCTTTTGTATAAGCAAACAGATTGTAGCTGTTGCTCTGCGTGAAAAAAGTGGCTCATTTTTGTTCGCTGCAAGGTCAATGAAATTGAACAACGCGTTCCTTCTTCGAAATTCAGCATTGCACGGCGTTCGCGCAGAACTGTTCATTTCATGATGCTCTTTTTGAACGTGTTTTTATTTCACACTACCAGGAAGCGAGTAAAAAGTGTACAGTGCTAATCCTGCACGAACCGATTCCTTGTCTTGACTGCCTCACTAATTGAGGACTGAAACGTGGTTCCTTGACTCGTAGCTAGTAATGACGCGTATGATGGTGAATATGCACGCTTTCATTACCGAGCAGCAGGACCATCTTTGAAGCAGTTTAACTTCTTCTGTAGGGCTAACACGACTAATGTCTAGTTTTTTTAGTTTTACGCAGAATGTACTATCGGGGACAAGAGCGGAATGCTCCGCGCGGTGGGAGCCGGAGCAACGAAAAAATGCGTTGCAACGCCATCTACACGCGGCATCTGCGATCGAGACAGCCAGTGCAGGACCTTTATTATCAACAGGCATGTCGCTTGGCTCGTTTCAATGTTTCGTGCTTTAGCTCGCCAGAATGCCTGTTTTCCGTTGCTCCGGCTCCCACCGCGTGGAGTATACCACTTTTGTCCCCGATAGTACATTTTCTTAGCAGCTTTCATTCGCAGCTTTCTTCCCTGTCGAGGTGCTAACTAGCTAAGACTAGTTTCTGCCGCCGCCTTCTCATTCGTTCTCGTGGCGCCATCATTCAACACTGCCACCCTCCCCCTTGATGTCACGGTGGGAACAGTCGAAACAAGAGGGGAACAAAACAAACGAGGAGGAACGATCGGTTCGGACCAGAAGCCAGGGACGTTGACGGATTGGCCAACACTCCTGTGCACCTGATCACGCTCCCACCGGCCACTATGCTCAGGCTGGCCGACACAGCTTTGCTGTTGGGGCATTTTCTGTGCCGAGGCGGTGTTCACGTCCTCAATGTCGCCATTTGCCCGTCGACCACCACGGCAGAAGCAATTCTCTAGCGATGAACGGCCAGCCACCCGTAATGGTCTCTGTGTCCTTGTCAGGCAATCCACTTACTGATGTTTTTGTGGTCATACCCAACCTGCCTATGTTCTATACATTTGAGTACACTGCCATCTTCTGTGTACTTGTTCTTTTTTCTTTGGAGAACCCTCCTTTTTTTCTTCCTCAAGTGCATGCCTCGTTGAAGCTATTGCTCCTGTATATTACAAACTTCTTGCAAAAGTCGATAGAGAGACATATCGACGCGAGCAACAGGTGTGATTGACGCGCCTTCGAAGAGCTGGGTGCAGCAACCCACTGTGTACCGTCATCCAATAGCACAATGAGTGCCCTTTGACTGCCCTGTAGTCCCTCTTTTGCCAATTATATGAGCACGCATACCCCATGGTCCCACCACTAACTGGGAATGAAACGATACTAACTAATGTATACAATACGTGTAACACTGACAGTGTGTAGTGCTTCGCACCCGAACAAATTACGGACGACAAATGTTAAAATGTTCTTTACCAACCACCCTTAACTCGGAATATACGTCCTTAGTATGAAAGCAGATTGTATAGGTTATTCATCTTTTAAACTTTTGTTAACATTTTTTAGGCATTTTTTATCGTCCGGAGTTTTTCTTAACGTTTTGTATTCTTTCCTAAACATGTGTTCATGACAGCTTTTTCTGCCAAGTGTCACTCAGTAGGCTGTAGCTCTCGTCAAGACTCCGGAAGGCTTTTGCCTGCACCCGTAGCATGGCATATGTACCACTGTTATGCTCAAATAAATTTCATTCGAAATTTTGGAATAGACGTGGTGTTTGGTGTCGCAGCAAACTATTTTTTCACTGTGTTGCCACTTTCTCGCGTCTACTGTGATTTTCGACTGGTGTCGGCGCAGCACTCAATAAAAAAAATATGTCCCTGTCTTCACTCTGCTCTTCCTCTGCTATACGCAATGATATCTGATATATGTATCTTGCGGGCCGGGTATTGAAGGGAAGAAATATACAAAAGTAATTCGCTGGTTATGCTCATCTGCTCCGGCAAGGAACCCAAGGCACACTTTTACGCAATACTGGAGCCTATAACATTATTTTGCGAATGAATGTGTCCGGCGGGTTTATACCTGAACGCGATAATGATTAGGTCTGCGCAAAAAAAATGGCCAGAAATCGACAATTCATGCAAGACGCACATCGTAGGGCGCTATTTTATTTTTCACTTTTTGCATCAATAAGAATTGGGTTGATAATTGTATAAATTATCGCATCCGGGAGTAAGAATTAACGGGAATCGGCTACCTGTGTTTAATATCATAAAAAAAAGACAAAAGTTAAATCTAATCAGTAACTGAAAAACTCCGATGGACTTTTGGCTTTGCCCTGGGGCAAAAAAGTTATAACATTTGCTGTACCTCTATGTGAAGCACCTTCCGTCGTAGGGAGCCCAGCAAACGCAAACGGCCGTTTCGGTGCTGTTTATGGTTCTCGGTAGAATGCATGGCAGAAGGAAAATTTTAATTTCCTCTCTAACCGACAGACAGCATAGTAACAGAAGTTCCGTGAAAGAAACAAAGAAACGTGTTTCTAGATGCCAGAATAATCTTATCGTATTGCTTTAGAGTTGTTCAAGTACTGTTCATGGGCACCCTGCTTGCGTAGGTTAATTACTCCTGCGGGTTGACAGAACCCCTGTGGTAGCGAGTAATTTGAGGTTCTTGGAAACGCCTTCGCGTGGTGCCGGGATCGCCTGCCTCACCACTTGTTTCAAGTACCATAGCTTTGAAATTGCGGTAGCGAGAGAGCGGACTCGAGTTTAAATTGCCTGTATAATTCGAGCTGATGTGGCGGTTAAAGCCCTTCGCAGTTACGCAAGTACGAAGTAATTATGGCTGGGAGACATTTAACTCGCTTACTTTTTTGAACTGAGCCTCAGTGCAACGTGCCGCTCACCCGTTAACCTTCCTCGTTTTATTTGTATGCACCATAACTAACATGCCGGTTAGGCTCTTCAGAGCAGGGAGGTGTATTATTCCGTCATTATGCCAGTTTCTGGAAGGTGGGTTCAACGTTTTAGCGGCTTTGGTTGTTGTGGCAGCCAATTCGGGAATAATAAATGGATGTTAGTGCGCCTCTCGGAGGCAGTAATTTCCAGCTTGGTTTGAAGAGAAATGTTTATGAGTTTCCACCGAGCAAATTCGTGCTCCAATTTTACGAGAGGGCACAGTCTTGGGGACGAGGAATGAAGCTTAATTTTCTCGGAGGTCCTCAAACGAGCGTTTAGTCACGGGACCGCGGCACACCCGTCCTCATGTCCGTAGTAATTGGAAGGTGCAGCGGGAAGAGTAAAATAAGGACAGAACCTGCCCGGATTATCGCTGCAATGCGGGCGAGATGTATTTTGATCTGCGCTGTTGGTAGTGTTCGAGCAGTGGTTATGTTTTAATAATATTCTGTACCTCTCTAGTGGATAACTCAATGATCGTATTTTGTGGGTCACACCATGGCTGACAAAAAAAAAGCGCAGTTGCAACCTGATAGTGGATATTTGATTTGTTTTTTTGCCGATTTTTTCGTACGTTGGTTTTTTAACTTACTTTATTCTTACGGTAGCATAACATCTAATTCCTCTACTCGTCCACTGAGTGCAAAGCGTCGAAGTGTATAGCAGAATTTGAAGCGGTGATTGAAATTGTTACTTCTAGTTACCAGTAATTAGCTGTAGGGGAAACAAAGATTGCGTCGATACACGAATATGTGTTCTCACCTGGTTTTCCGAAGCTTGCATTTTTTAAGGTGCCGAATGTTTTCCACCAAAAAGAAGAGAACCTTCGTTTGAGCCGAGCAGAAAGAATGCGTGCTAAGGGACTGCACGGACCATTCTGTTTTTTTTTTTCCTGCGTGAAAGAGCGGCTAACCGAGTGTCTTGTCTCTGCACAGTGAACTGAACTTGTAAATCAAGCTCATAAACGCCAAATGATCAAATGCAATATGCATGAACTCCGCTACATTACGCTACAGTGTATTGGAGCAGACTCAGGAGAGCGATAAGTAACATACTAAATGAAAGCGTGCGCCACATTCTCTACGAACCATGAAAATAACAAAGGAGTCCTTTACAAAGCATATCTTCAAAAAATAGAACACTGTAAACTGCACGCTATGGGGGAGAGCCTGCTGGTGATTGCGTGAGATGAGCCAGCTGACGTGTGCCTATTTTGATATTTTGTAACTCTATAAATGCGCAGGAGAGTGAAAGCCGCAAAGACAAAGAAATAGAACAGAGAATAAAAGCTATTCCACAATCAGTGTGAATTAAACCCATCATTGAGACGCGCTGCATTCGACGAGAGTGTTTCCCGTTAGCATCTCTAGTTGCACACAACTTCCGCCCGGTGCACTGGAGTCAAGAGTAAAGGAGAGACTCTATTAAAGGCTGTAGCTGAGTGCCCTAAACGATCCGTTTTCAGGCGCGCCGTGAACAGGCCGCTGAATGCGGTAGACGCGGACGCGGACTAATTACGAGTGGCACTTGGTCGCTCAGACCGGAGGCAATTGGGCAGGAATCCAGAAGCCCAGCTGTCTGGGGGCGTCGCGTGTGGAGAGGCTGCGGTCGCAAACCATGGTTACGCCGAGCACCGCGCAGTAAAATGGGATAATTAGGAGTGCGGCTGAGCATGTGTAGTTCCACTTTGGTTGGCGGGTCATCTAAGCAGCTCTGCAGTGAGCGTAGATACTCGGGTGAATACGTCGGCAACTCGTTACAAGGAGCATGTTTGTGCTGGTGCTTTTCCTATCGTCAGCTATGCTGAATGTTGTTTAGCCCTGCAATTTTTAGTAAGTATAATTGTGCGTTGTAAGCTTCGGATTTAGTGCCTTTTTTAGTTCGGTGTGAGTGTGTCGTTTTTCTATTTTTCTTCGTTCTATCTTGAAGCGCTGCCTGTGATGATAATTCCCAATATATTGCGGTCAGTCACGAGGGGGCAGTGTCCAAAACTGACGAATTGATTTGTGAGCATTTTTTTTCAACAGCTGAGAATGTGGAACCGAGAATATTATTTCCATAATTTTTTACAGCTTTTGCCCCCCCCCCGCCTCCCCCCCCCCCCCCCCCCCCTTCCTGCCTTCAACGCATGACGGAAGCCGCTGGCAAGTTTCATTGTATCACGCACAACCATCAGGTGGAGTGAAGTATTGATACACAGAAAATCTCTGGAACTGTTACTGCGCACATAGCTTAGCCACTTTTCTAAAGCCTCTAGAATACTACCAGAGGAGCGATTCTCGCTTTGAGAGGCTCTTCATGGTTTCTGGCCCGATCGTTTTCATTACCGCATGATATCTATAGTGAAATTGTTTCGCTTGAAGCGCGAGCCTTAATCACGAAACGCTGTATGCGTAGATTTTTGGATGTGCAATAGTGGACGTTATTTCCAAGCACACAGCAAAGACCCCTTTTGCGGTAACATCCAAAACTCGATCGTTCCTTGATAGTGGTATTTTGAGGAACCATAACGACTTCAGTAATAGCGCGAGCCGCTCCTTTCCCCCCGTCCCTTGCTTTGCAGAGGCACTCGGTGTAATTTGCGGAAAATTATTGACAATGTGGTTTACACGACTCCAGTGTACAGAGTGGATTTTTCTGCATGCTTCCGCTTCAATTTCGCAGCAGACAATCACATAATTAGAAAAATAAAATAATTCCCATTTTCACACGCAATCTTAGTTTCGAATGCATCTCTCACTAAAAACCGCGCACAGTGCGGTCGGCACAAAAGTAAGGAGTTTGATGAAGCGGTTTGTACGGCGGCGCTCCTGGAAAATCATTACTCTCATATAGCCACAGTAGAAAGCGAAATGTCGCAGCGTTTTGTTTTGTCATGGTTTTCGTTATTTTCCACCCGCTGATAGGCACCGTGATAATTTCAGATGCCATAGTGGCTACACTCGCTTCCTGTCAAAAGTTGAGCGTCTGCGCCATTTTCCGCCTGTGGAAGTATCCTTTCCATGGTAAAACAGCGCGGAAAAAACACGAGGACGGAACAAACACGACAACACGAGCGCTGACTTTCAACTGACGATTTATTACGCACATGTGTACATATATAGCATTCCCGCCAAACACTAAACAAGAACAAAAAAAACACTGCATCATCACTGAAAATATTAAATCTACATATCTACAAACATATAGAGCGGGAATGCTATATATGTACACATGTGCGTAATAAATCGTCAGTTGAAAGTCAGCGCTCGTGTTGTCGTGTTTGTTCCGTCCTCGTGTTTTTTCCGCGCTGTTTTACCATGGATAGTAATAACCAACTTGCCCACCTTTCTGTACTTCTAAGTATCCTTTCTTCGGTAAGGGTATTAAAGAGGAGCAGTTCGTTTTCTGTCTCAGAAACAGGCAAAAAAGCTTGCAGAGGCACACTTGGTCTGCTTGAAATTGTAATCCACTTTAGGGAAGAAAGTTTACTCTGTGTTTGAAAACTCAACCAGTTTGTGCGTTTTTCCCGCCCCACCACGATATTTTTGGGAGGAAGTTGTTGTCACCGGTCAACAGCATTCGGAATCGTGGTGGCTTCGTTACAGTTGAAGCGGCCACTACGCCCTCGCAAACTTCAAATCAGTGGAGTCGCAGGCGCAGCTCCACGGTGGCGGTGGTCAGCGGGGGCTCGTGAAACGGTCCACCGGTTTCATGTCTGACTTCCTCCGGCCGGCCAGGAACGCGCCTGCAGTGGACACCGAACACGGCACGGGTGGACCAAGCGACCCGGAAAGTTTAGCGATTCGAAAAAGTTTGAACGTTTGCAATACAGACCGCGAAGTGCAGCCTCGTTTAGTGGAACGTTCTCGGTGAGGCTTAATGTATTCTCGTTCAGAGCCCATAACTATCTCAATTCAGCAGAGAGGTCTGGCCGTGAGTGAATGTGCTCGCTGAACCGTGTTTTTTGTAGACAGTGCGCCACCCTGAAAGAGCAAGCATGGCATAAGCAAACAATATTAGGTTTGGCTAGAAGAGAGATTATTCAATAATTCGCGATATACATCTGCCCTCTAGGATAAGTTCTGCACACTGCAGCGAAGCGTTCCTTAATGCGCCCTTCTTTGGCTCTTTCACGCAATGTTTATCAGTGTGCCCCCTTTGTACATAAGTTAATTCTTTTATGAATGCTGAAATTGCATACGCTAATGTCACTCTTAATATATTCTGCAGCAGTCAAAGCAGTAAGTAAGTGCATTATAAAAAGCTTTTTCTTCACTTTTGTACGAAAGTTCGTGCAACAAGCCTGGAAAATGTCCATACACATCGAAGTGTTCAAAAACAATTACGTATATACTCTGCTCCACACGTATTCACGCTAGTAAGCGTCGCGGTCATGCAAAGGTTGCTCCCGCCTACTTAACAGCGGATAATTTGAAAGAAAGAAATCGCAAAGAGCATACGTTTGATGTGTGTATAATTTTTTTCATGCTGCACGTTCGGCGTAAAGCTACCAGAATGGGACAGCTACCTATGGCACGTGGTACAGCCATGCCCACTACATATCGCTCCATTCGAACTCCGCTTAGAGCAGCTATCACATGGAGGCTGAGCTTATATGCTAGGCCCTAAATGAACTCATCGTTACAAACCATCGTTACAAACCATCGTTACAAACCATTGTCACAGTTTGCTGGACGCCGAATCTCGTCTTTATACTAACATGCATCCGCCAGAATTATTCGAGACAACTGGAGGCCACCTTGTTTTATCCCGGGTGGTTCCCGGATGTCGTCGTGTGCTTCAAATTTTCTATACGTTATCTTCAGAATCGGTTCGCCGAGCAGGCCGTAATTTTACGTAAAATGTGGCACCACCCCCCCCCCCCCCCCCCCCCCAAAAAAAAAAATACCGCATAACATGGGTTCTGCTGTGGCCATAAAAAGTGAGCCGAAAAATGTCGCTTTCGTGCAAAGGCCGTACTGTGTCACAATGCAGGAAAAAAAAAGTGCGTCCTGTACACGACTCTAAACTGTACCATATAGCATGCATACAGGTTCGTTGGGAACCAGTTGCCATACATCCTTACTATCTTCAATTTGCAAAAGGAAAAACTAAGTTATTTCTTTAATGCCCCAAATCCTCGGGTAAGGCACTGAAGCAGAAGTAACGCTGGCATTGAAACAACCATATATTTAAGGTGTTGTGAGCTGATAGACCAGCTCCTGTATAGAATATTGCGCCGATCCCTGTAAGTGTTCGGCGTGCCGCCTGATGTACAAAGTGAACTATGAAAACAGAATCTGATAGGGCTACCCCTTTTTGCAGTATATCTATATAAACAGGCATATACATGATATCCGCTTAAGAAAATAAGACACCTTACCACATCACTAGAAATGTGCATCGTCATACGTTTGAATGTCAGTGAACTTGCTTACCCATGGCACCCAAGTTGTCGTGAGTGATTGCTTATTGCATTTAAGTATAAGCTGTTAAGTTAAGCCGTTTCAATCCCATTCCTGCTGCCGCTATGGCAAGCCTTCCCGTCCATCCATTTGCATACTTGCTTTGTCTAGACAGAAGTCGACTGGAATGTCCTGGCTACCGATGCCATACTCCATGCAAGCGCCGCAAATTTTTAGAATGCCATGAACAAGATTATGTTTTAGTAAAGTCGAATTGAGGGTCGAGTCCTTATGTCTATGGTACCGTTTTAAAACTTTTGTAATACCGTGGTTGTCTGCATATGAGTCTGCAATAAATAAATAAATGGCAGTAATTTTTGATTACGACATGGAACTTCATTGTCAAGCATTATGTAAGTCATATTCTGAGGTTTATAAGTCCTCTAGCATGCAGCTTTACAACAGGTTTACCGCCTACCGTCTTTCGAGGACAATGATGAACTTCCCGTACATTCCTGGCATATACCTAACCGGTGTTGTCACGCGCCGGAAACAGCGTTCTCGACCTACCGAAGGCTAGGCGAAATGTAAGATTTGAATTCTTAGTTTGTTGAACAATAGGACGTGTGGTGATTCAATTACTCGTTCAAGCAAAAGCAAACGTCTGATACCGAAGCCACCGCTTGCATAAACAGTCGCGCCGTTACCCAATGGGGATTGATCGACATGGCCAGGCACGCACGGAATTGCGTCCGAGCTCGGCCGCCACTCAGCCAAATCCGCTGCACGTTTGACTTGCGCAATGAAATCGCTTCAGAAAGGGAGCACGACATCAGCCAGAGTAGCCGAGGAGGTTATAGATTTCCCTAAGATTGGCCTAGGACTGCCCTAGTACATACGTCGATGACTATTGCCTGCCCCTCCCCCCCTGTTCTCAGCATCCCCCCTTTGATGGTCAACACTGCGCGAGTAATTACGCCACTCGTACCGTTAATGCAACAAGGACTCAATAGAAACCAATGGTGCAGAGAAAGGGGCCAATCAACGAGCTTACAGACGCAGTTCTCTGCCGTCTGGTTAGGAGTGTCTCTCAATATTTCTTTCGCAGGTGCCATCGATTGCCTACGGTTTCGACTCCTGACGTTCACCTAATAGATGGCGCAGGGAAAAAAGGGACAATATTTGTTTTCTTTACCTCCTCTCTGCGAACTCTGATGCGCCCAGTGTTGCGGAAACGTTGCTTATCCCTCGTCTGCTCAAAACACCATTGCTTTCAGCGCTTGCCCAACGAGCAATGAAGATTAGCGAAGCTTGCATGCTCCCTTCGGGGACGCCGGATTTATGATGTCGACGTTCGCAGAAAGGATGTTTGCGCTTGTATCAGTGCGGGGCTCCTTAGGTTCGATACGTCTCTACCCTGTCGGTGTTGTAAGATGATACCTGACTGTTCGAGGAGTGTAAATGAGCAGCGCATATCTATGCCACTCATTCAGCTGTCTCGAGTATTCTTTGCTCTCAGACAGCGACTGCCTACCTGTGGTCCAGTCCTTGATAAGCGTGTCGTTTGCTGCTACATACTTGGCTTTCGTGTCGTCTACCTGAGCAATAGAGGGATAAAGACTTACTTTGCGATGAATCTCCATAGACTCTTCGGTCACTCCAACGAAGGGCGAGAACACTACGACATTTTTGAACGAGTGTTGATCGCTTATCTTCTAGCGAATCAATGTTATAAATTCCAGCCTTGTTTGGTGAAGCATTTTATCTGGTTTTATGTGCCCACGACTCGACTAATTTGCTAACGAAAGATCCAGGCCTTGCGTGTATGATTCTGCAACGCTGAGGGCTCTCCCAGACAATGAACGCTTTTTATGGCGAGAACTCTGCGATGTGTTGAATTTTAGCGTCGTCAAAACATGCAGTAATCCAAGTGCCAACGATCACTAAAGTAGGTGAGTCACCGTTGCTACCGCTGCGCCCCATTGATTTCTTCTGGGCAAAACTTAGCCTAGTTAATGATCATATTTTCTAACCCTTGGCGGCACATTCTCCAGAATTACCGCTTGCCTGGCTGCCAGCCTACCTCCCTTTGTCAATGACACGCGGCATTACTCTATGATACTACGGAGATGCTCTTTTTGTTGAAGTTGGTTCGCTTACGATTTCCTACCGGTCTTCTGTTGCACATGCTGTTATTGTGTTCGTTCCTTTCGGTTTCGTTTTCGCTGGTTTTGCAGATATACGTTTCGCAATGGTTTGGGGTTTTCACGATGTCGAAGTAATTAGCAACATATTTTAATTTCTTTTTGCGTTTCTTTTTCATCTTTCCTGCCTCTGAGTTTGTATTTTTCCTCATGTAGATTGTGCTTATATAAATTTATTTCTATTTTGTTTAGTTTAGTCGTCCTTTCTTTGATGTTTTCACGCTCATCCTGCCGTTCTACGGTCGGAAGTATACTATATATTAATTAATAGGGTAATCAAACCTGACAGATAGCATAAGCGGACGTCTAATACAACTTAAAGAGAAGATTGGTTATTTTTAGTAAAGAATTGGTGTTACTGGTATTGAGTTCTTGCCGTTGTCGGGCGGTAACTTACGGAAGAGTGAAAACATTTGTCACATGCACGCCATTTAGAGTAAGAACGTATTTTCTTCAACGATACTTTGATTGGAGCTAGTTGGTTCTAGCATGACATGTTTACGCACAAAGCGTACTGGCGATAAAAGACGGAGACAACACACACAGCATGACAGCACTGGCTGCAACTGAGTTTATTCATGGAAAAATCCACTCACTAACCACACGAGCAGGCAAAAAGATAAAGGCAAACCAGGTACAAGGGGTGATTTAACAAAGACGTTGGCAAAGCTCCACTAAAAAAACTAATCTCTTCATCTGACGGCGCACAGATGGCTTGCTTATGCAGATATCGCCCCTCTGCTTGATGTAATATTCTTCTATTATTTCATGCTCTAATATTTCTCGAGACCTTGCAATGATTTTAGGGTTTTCAAAACCGGGTTGGCATTTGCAGCTTTTGCACTGAGTGGCAATGTGGCTGCCATAGCCATTTTTTACAGCAATCTTGTGCTGCCTTAATCTTTCATTGAAGCACTGACCTGTCTGGCCGATATATTCCTTACCGCAGCTGAGAGGCACAACGTACACAACATCAGCCGTGCATTCAGTGGCGTGGATTTGGTGGTTGGCTAGGCTGAAGAATGGTTGTTTAAGAATGGCTAGACAGTACAAAAAGAAACACCAAATCCGCGCCACTCAATGCACGGCTGATGTTGTGTACGTTGTGCCTCTAAGCTGCGGTAAGGGATATATCGGCCAGGCAGGTCAGTGCTTCAATAAAAGAGTACGTCACCACAAGATTACTGTAAAAAATGGCTATGGCAGCCACATGGCCACTCACTGCAAAAGCTGCAAATGCCGTCCCGGTTCTGAAAAGACTAAATTCATTGCAAGGTCTAAAGACACATTAGAGCGTGAAATAATAGAAGCATATTACATCAAGCAGAGGGGCCATATCTGCATAAGCAAGCCATCTGTGTCGCTGTCAGATGAAGATATTAGTTTTCTTAGTGGGTCTTTGTCAGCGGTATAATCATTGCTTTGGTCCTTTTGGCACGTGTGTCTTTGCTAAATCTCCCCTTGTATCTGGTTTGCCTTTATCCATTTGCATGCTCGTGTTTTTATTAAGTTGTTTTTTCCGCGAATAAACTCAGTTGGAAGTTGGCTCCAGTCCTGTCTTGTTGTGTGTGTTGTCTGCGTCTTTTATCGCCAGTACGCTTTGTGCGTAAAACAGAGCGCGGCTTCGGCCGCTTATCTGTTTTTTGAGCCAGCGTCTGCTTCGGCGGACGCGGTTGTTGCTGCGACGCGCGTCTTTTCTCTTCTTTTTCTCTTTACACTCATCTTTTAACTCTCCTCTATCTGCACGTGGCAGCGGTGGTGGCTTGGCTTTAGCCAGTAGGCAGGCCCGTGCAATTTCCTTTTCATCCTTCTTTCAGTCACAACAACAACAGCGTAAACATGTCATGTATTTTCTACAGGCTATACCTATAAAAATACTTGGCATAAATAGAATGTCAGCATCCCTTGCAAGACCTTAATGTTGGTGTGCCCATTGTTTGAACGTTCTACTTTGACTGGTAAGGGATGGAAGGATCACGAAGAGATCTGTGCCATCGTTACGGCGACATTCCAAAACTGCAAAGTCCTAAGGTTTTGCTATGTCAGTTAGTTTTCAGTAATGATGCTCCTGTTTTGAACAAACTTTAATGTGCTGTTACTAGTTTACAAAAGTAGGACTACTATTCATCTGTTCACGCTTTTCGAACAATATGGTCCTTCTCCAGCACCACTAACACCAATGGTACGTTGCGCATAATGCTTTTCAGTATTAAGCGCAAATGATGCCCTCCACCTTCTTTACGCATCCCCGCTATGACTCTTCATTTGGAGTCCTTTGAACCCGGACAAAAACACCGAGTTTATAAGTCTTCAAAGATACCAGTGTTTGGTCATAGATTGTGGGAATAAACAGGCTCACTTGGAGGAGACTATCTGTCGAAGAACAACGTTCTTTTTCTGTTTCGCAACGTGTTTCGCACTCCACTCTGCAACGTACTCGTCGTGCTTAGCTTACTGAATGTGTTAAAACGCTACACGCCAACATGAGCATGTAATGTGCCGATTTTAGTCCCTGTGCGGGTGCGACATTGCGCTGTTTTGGAAGGTTTCTACTCATGCAAGAAATGTAAGCCATAAAGGTTAGATGAAAGCCGATGCTCGTTACGTGTTCTTTGATCTGGCAGTTTTTGTGCACAAAGCGGTGCTCTTTTCTAGAATGTGGCTGTGCGGCGCGCGAGGTATTTAAAGAGTTTCATGTGCCTCAAGCCGCACACGCCTTACTCCGCATCTAGCTAGCGTCTTCCAGGTCAGTAGGATTCGGTTCCTTCGACCGGCTTCCCTCAGGGAGACGGGGTGTTTCCGGCACCCTTTCTCTCAGTCAATTTCCAAGCGGATCGATGCGGATGACCCGCACCGAGTGCCCCTGTCTCCGCCTCTCAGCCAGCTTCGGGATCTTCTATCGCTCGCTGTCAACGGCCCGGAGACGCCGCAGACGCCCCCTTCGAGTTGAATGCCGTGCGAAGGGCTGTTCGATTGCGCCTCCTTGACTCGGGCCGCTGACACGAAGGTCGTCGTTTTCTGTTTTGTTGTGTTTATGGTTTCATTCTCCTTGAATGGCAGCCCAGGGTTGCTCCTGCCAGACGTGCCACTGAGTCCTTTCGATATGTAGTTTCATGGCTAGTATGGTTAGACCTTTAATCAAAAAAGTAGGTCCGTCTCTACGCCAGCTGACAGCGACGCTTTGAATACTTGGTGTGATTTGCCCGACGTTTCATCATCACGACTGCTAGGAGTCGCGTACATTGACAGATAATCGCGAAAACACTCTTCTTACCGCTTCTAAAACTTTACAATTGTTTGAGTGAGGCCCGTCAATGATCGAGATGCAGTCGCCGGGTCAAATTGTCTCCCGCCCAAAAGTCGCGTTTCCGGCGTCATTAAATGCACAGATACAATGGACAAACTCAAGTTTGACTTAGAGAAGGATGGGCAACAGTGGTGGGATTCCTGACCTTTCGGTATTATTTTACAGTGTAAGTTCACTTTAATATGACTGCATGTGATCGAGAGCTTGTTCTTACCGAGTATTTTTCTCTACTTTCTTTTTCTACGCTTTTTGCGTGCTTTTTCGAGCATTTTTTACTTCTTAGAAGCGATATATGTATGCAAGTTCACATCAGCTTTTTTTTTCTTCTTGCCAGACGGGTTGTTCAAATATTTTTAGTTTGCGCAGCCTATGTGGGCCGAAGTCTCCTTCTTTTAAGCTTTTATTGTTGCGTCCATGAATGAAAAGAATATATTCCCGAAGCGGCTCACTTTACTCATCTAGAACCACGTTACGAATCAAAGGCATCAATATTTGTCATTGTGGTTTCACGGTAGAAATATGCTCCATAAATAAAAAAAAAACAAAGAAAAGAGCGCAAAAAGGGAGCAAAAGGGAAAGTCCCGAGTCTATAAAGAGAGCTTGAGTACATAGAAGCAACTAAAACATACATACTGTTATCTCCATATGTATGAGCGCGGTGCACATTGCCCTAGTGGTTTACAAGGGGCCAGAGAGCGTATTACCAAGAGCTGCGACTAAAACAAGTAGATACACTAGGCTGTTACGCAAGGAAAAGCGCGGAGTAATGCAAATGGAAGACGAAAAATCTCGGCGGCAACGATGGGCGTGGGCATGCAGATGAAAGGTGATTTCCAAGACGCGTTTCTTTCCTCGTAACGACACCCCGACACGCGAGTGGCACACCGCAGCAGAGGGCGACGCGTACGACGCACGCGGGACGCATTTCTTGTTCCGCTTGGCACGGTAATGAGTGTTACATGCGTTAGCATCGATCAGAGCATCCACAAAAAAATCTGTCTTTCCGGTACCACCACTTTTCTTTACCTTGCGGTGCGTCAGGTCTGAGGCCAACGTTGCGGCATTACGCCCCACAGCGAAGGTTGCATTTCGTTGGAAAAGAAATGCAAAACGTTCTGTACTCCGCAGTTTCACTGAACGTTGAAGTACTAACTCCACGGTGTGAAAATTAACGTGAAGCCCACCACTATGGTGCATATTTCTCTCGGCCTCCAATCACTCTCTCTCTCAGGCGGCGTATGCTCATCTCTTTGAACGCGGGCATTTTTCACACACGCTTTGCAGAACACGCGTGCTGAGGAACATTTTACTGCGTGACGTAAGCAACGCAAGTGCACGTGCGAAAGTTGTGCGCCGTTGCAATTTGTCTAAATTATTTCCTAGTCATGGACAGAAGTTCATGAGGGGGGGGGGGGGTTCGCAGAGAAAGAACGTATTTCTGCTCGGTCAGCAAAGCCACTTCTCAGAAAAATTACGAAGCATGAGGGAGCATGCATGCACTGTGCGCTTCAACTAACTCAGCTGACCGAGTAGCGACTAGCGAGACAACGCTGAAGATCGAGAGCTCTTACGACTTACGTTTGTCGAGGACGCGTCTGTCAGCGATGGAGGTCAAATTGACCAAAAACCATGTGACTATGTGACCACACCATGTGACCACACTATACGACAAAGCAGTGGGCGTATAGCACCTCAATTTATATCGATACTTTCGATCCGTTATAAATGTGCCAGTATTGCGACCACAGAAGTGGGACTACCCGGGACCACCATTGGCATGCAATTTGGGGGCTATTCGTTTGACGCAGAAAGTACCATGTGGTGTCAAATAACTTGGCATGTTCCTGAGGATAGAATTATTAAGAATTGAGATGAAGCCCAAAATATGTGCGGGATTCGCAATGACGACCTTTCCACCCCCAAAGCATGTATTCCGAGAACGTTCTGACGGACGTTACGTCTGAACCGTTTGTGGCAGGGGGTTCCGGATGATGTTAATCAATTCGTTGTGTTGCGATGTAAACGTTTATGAAATTTATTAACTGATATAACAGGGAAATATACCGGATATAGCGAAGGGGGCTGTAAATCGCAACAGTAGTGGAAAATCCACGAGTAGATGGCGCTGCTTGTGTCTTAAAAGAAGGGATGTTTTCGGAAAGGAAACATCCACGGGGGTTTGAATTTGGTCTTCTCCACCTTCGCTGAGCACACCGATGCCAGCACTTGAAACTCCCGTAGCTAACCCTCATATGTCGAACACGGAGGCAGTGTTGGCGAAGAATTTTTTTTTCCATGAACCTACATCCATGATGTAAAAAATAGCGCACAGGGAACACACGGGACGGAAAGTAAACGACGCAGACAAGCGCTAATCTGCGCTTGTCTGCGTCGTTTACTTTCCGTCCCGTGTGTTCCCTGTGCGCTATTTTTTACATCATGAGCGTTATCCAGGTGGCGCTGCAAGCAGCCGTCTCGAACAGACGCACGTTCGCATCGCTCCGACTTTTTGAAGCTTTTTGGCCCGGACGTTTTTGGGCTAGGCTCCCAAAAATGAATGGGCCACCCCCATCGTGTTCCTCTCCACCTGTGGACGACGGTTTCAACGCTTCCGCGTCAACGACTACCCCAGGAAACCATCCGGATGCATCGGATACGCCTACCGCCGAAGCCGCCAACATGGCTTCGCAGCAGCCTCGGCAAGACGCCGCGGTAACATCGTTTTGCAGCGGCACAGATAACGCGGCCCAACCTGACGCCGTGCTCGGCGCCGACGAAAGCATGGCAGATGACGAAGCCATTCAAGTGGTTGCGACGATACCTGTCTCCAACCCATTCTCTGTTCTTTCCACGGAAAACAAGCCGGGAAGCGCCCCTTCCGAGGTAGGATCTTGCACTTTTCCGTTTTCGAAATTTGCCAAGCAACCTAGGATGGGGTCAGGCACCTCGCGGATGGCTCAAGAAAGCACTCGCTTTGAGAACAAACGACACGGCGTAAAACATGCCCACTCGCAGATAGCTATAAATGCTCGCTTCACGGATACGCATTATCGATCGCTAGGCTGTGCCTCAGCGTCCATAGTCACCCCTATGGGCAGAATCGATCAACTGGCTGATAATGATCATACTGAAGAAGATGATTGGCAGCCTGTTAGGCGAAAGAACAAGGCCGCAGCCGCCGATCCAATCAGTGTTAAATACACTGTGATAATTAAGCTAACCTCACCTGGACAACTAGGGACACTCCCCGCACACTGGCTGCACGAAGCTGTTGCTAATGAGCTTCGGAAAATTCATTTTCACTCTGGCTTTCAAGTACGGCCCCTTGAACGAAGCAATCAGTTTGCTGTCGACATATCGCATATGCATGCCAGAGACCATCTGATTGGACTGCAGTCTCTCCTAATTTCTGGAAAGGAGACACCTATCCAAGCTTATGAAACCATACGCCCCGGCCAGATACGCGGGGTCATTTATCGTGCCAACGGGTTAACAAGCGAACAGCTCATGGCAAACCTCACGTGCTACTCGTGCAGGATAATAAACGCCAGGCCTATGGGCAAGAACGGAGCAGCTCTAATCACGTTTGAGGGCTCTAGACTTCCCCGAAAAATTCATCTGTACAGCATACTGCTTCCGGTGACACCTTATCACCCGAAGTCTATCATATGTGAGACCTGTCACAAAATCGGACACAGGGCAATTTCGTGTACACTGGTCGACCAACGTCGATGCTCGTACTGCGGTCGCCTTGCACATGGAAACCTCGAGGTTTGTCCGACGGAACCACTATGCCGCAATTGCAGAGGTCCCCACGTAGCCACGGACCCAAAGTGCCCTGCTCGGCGGCAGGCCACAAAAACCTTGAGGAATGGCATTTTCCGTCGTATCCGAGTATCGCGACGAAAAGAACGCAAACAACAAGCCGAGATTCTACGTGGTAACCAAACGGTGTCGACGACGGCGCCCAAGAGCCCTGTCAGTACACAGCAATCAGCCTCGGAGTCAATTGTGCTTGTTAATCAGGACTTCCCTCCACTACAAAGTCAGCCGAAGCAGAAGACACGAGACAGCGAACATAAAAGTAAACGGCAAGGCGCGCACAAGCCCTCCACACAATCTGAGAGCAATAGTCAAAGGAATGCCACCTCATCTCTAACCGCAGTTTTTGAGCATACCGCGATGGCACCAAAGCAAGCGCGCATTCATCGGGCTTACGCTGAAACACTCCGTGATACGCAACGCGACGCGCAAACGAATCTTGCAAAAGATAGTTCGCGTACGCTACACTTAGATGAAAACCAGCTCACGCGCATTATCGAACTGGTCACTGCCGAGGTGATCAAGCGTATGCTCCCACTCTTGGGAATGTCACAGGTTTCTCCGAATCAAGAGCCCGAAATTGGGCACACATCATCTTCACTTCCGCGTACCTTTCAGTTTAATAATGGCAGGAATTAGCGCGAAACCACATGACATTTTTGCTTCGGACTCTCCTATATGGTTCTTGCAATGGAACTGCCGGGGAATCCGTCGCAAACAAGCGGAACTTCAGAGGAGACTGTCCATCACGCCAACGCCTCCTCTAGCTGTCCTGCTTCAGGAGACTGGCATTAATAAGCCCAATCTAATAGGGTACAAACCTTACTGCACCCCTTCCATAGAGCACCGGCGTCCCGGGCCAGGATCGCGATCTGCGCCTCCAATAGCCAATGGGCAGGCATGCGTTCTTCTGTCGCGCACGGCCCACACTGAACTAGATACTTCCGCGTGGTGCACGCAGACGCAGGAGGTAGCGGGAGTACGCCTTAGCTTAGATGGCGACCAACAAGCCTTAGTTTTTTCAATCTATGCGCGATCATTCGGTACTACGACATATCGAGTAGATATGTCTTTTGTAGAACACTTCTTAAGGATATATCCCCAGGATCGCGTTGTAGTTGGGGGTGATTTTAACGCCATGCACAGCAGCTGGGGATATCATCACTCAGATGCTAGGGGAAGGCACCTTTGGCAGCAAATTGTCAGAGCGAAACTGACCATAGCCAACGACCTCACGCTACCTACTCGCCTTGGCCAGCACAAAGGTCAACAAGACACTTCCCCCGACTTGACACTAGTGTCTCATCCCAGTGAGATCCTATGGTCGAGGGCTGATGATGTCATGGGCAGTGATCATTATCCCGTGGTGGTCTCATGGGCTCCTCGAGGGCGAAAGTCATTACAGCGGCAACAACGCCGTCGAATAGAGGAGCACGTCTCATGGGACGATTTTCGTAGAATGCTCGGTACGGTGAACGCTCCCACAGGGTTAGACGAGCTCATTACTCAGATCAGCGATGCCAAGAAGAAAGCTACAACGAAGCTTTCAGTCAAGTTTGATGCCCCAAAGCCGGATTCCCACCTTTTGAATCTGTGGAATCGTAGGCTTCGGGCTCTCAAGGCGTATCGCCGATCAGGCCGGACACCCCATCGGAGGCGTGCTCTCACTCGCATCAGTCAAGAAGTTGAGAAGTATACTCTGCAGCTCGCTCTCCAAGACTGGCAGCTGCTGTGCCACTCACTCAATGGAGCAGCTAACTTATCGAAGGCCTGGCACATATTGCGAGCTATCCTTGGACGCAAGAAGCCAATTTCCCCTGCCCAATGCATGGCCTTGAAATTGAATGTCTCCCCGGCGAAGTTAGCTATACAAGCAGGGAAGGTATTTTTTCCCCAACCTGAAAATGCAGATGTCTTGCCTGCGGACCCCGTATCAGGTACATCAAACGATTACGACGTTCCCTTCACGTTAGACGAACTGGAGGCAGCTCTGTATGACTCCAATCACAATAGCGCCCCAGGGCCGGATGGTATACGCTACTCAACACTTCTGAACCTTCCCAAGTCACATAAAGTTGCCCTCTTGAAAGAGATGAACAAGTACTGGGCCAACGGTGATCTTCCTCTTGCCTGGAAGAAGTCAGTGGTAATACCAATTCCAAAACCTGGCAAGCCAAGTCGAACATTACAAGACCTCAGGCCAATATCGCTGACGTCCAACCTTTGTAAGGTCATGGAACGTATGGCTCTAAGAAGACTTGAATGGTACTTAGACAAGTACAACGTCCTGTCTCCTATGCAAGTAGGTTTTCGTCGAGGGCTCTGTGCCCAAGACATTCTCGGAAGGCTTTATAACGACGTTCTCGCATACCCTAGCAGCGCACAGCTCCGAGTGGTTGTTGGGGTAGACGTCAAAAAGGCGTTTGATTCCGTGCCCCACTCGACCATACTTCGCCGGCTACAGGAAGTGGGGATAGGCGGCAACCTCTACCGCTTCGTGAAAGCCTTTCTTGCAGAAAGAACTTTCTCGGTAATGGTTGGAGATACTCAGGGTGAATGGCAACATAACCAAACAGGTGTCCCCCAAGGCGCTGTCATATCACCGGCTCTTTTTAACATTGCTATGTCAGGTCTCCCGCCAATGTTGTCGTCGATACCCGGTCTTAATTTTGCCGTGTATGCGGACGATATAACGTTGTGGACTAATTCAGGGTCCCCTGCAGAGCAAGAACTAGCCCTACAAACAGGCCTTAATGCCGTCCATGAATACATCAAGAAGTGTGGAATGGAAACCTCTCCCGAAAAAACCGAGTATGTGGTTGTATTAAATGGTTCGCGGGTAAGAGCCGAGGCCGAACGCAAACTTATCTCTCTTCATTTAGGGCACTCAATTATCTGCCGGAAACAAACAATCCGTATACTCGGCATGCTTATTGACGAGGATGGAGGAGCCAAAAGCTGGCTTCACAACACGATACATAGCTGTCATGAGGCATTACACCTTATGCGCCGCGTCTCTGCGCGTGGATGGGGAATCAAGGAGGTGGGGCTCCGTCAGATTACCCTGGCACTCATAACATCAAAAATCCTGTACGCATATTCGTACATGCGGCTTAACGCAACCCAACGCCTTCAGCTTGAGCGAATCAATCGCAAGGCGATGCGCCTGGTTACTGGTCTGCCGCAGTACTGCCCAGTAGAGAACCTACACGCATGCAGCAAAATCAATGCCCTACAGGATCTGGCAGAGCAGCAATCGCTAGCCCAGCGAGTCCGTCTCTCCACAACGGCGGCTGGCCGACAGATCCTGCGGGCATTAGGCTACAACGTTGACAACTTAGAGCCACTTTCGTCCGCTGCCCCGCCATGGGAACTGATCGACTTAGTAGATGGTATGCCATTACCAAAGAATATGAGTTCGGCTAATCCTCAAAGGCGCAAAGCTGCCGCAAAACGGCACGATAAGACATCATACAAGTTAGCCCAGGAAGGAGCCATCCAACTATACACGGACGCCGCTCAGTTTCAACATTGTGCCGCTATAGCTTGTCACGATTCTGTGTCAGATACCTCAGTAGTTCAACGGCTTTCCGAGGAACACACCGTCACCAATCTCGAACTCATGGCCATACGACTTGCCATTACTCGAATAGTAGAAAGACAAGATCCGGCTCCTTGCACCTACCATGTTTACACAGATTCACAAGCAGCGTACACCGCCTGCCGCGCAGGGGGAGCTGACTATGCCGTTCTCAACACTATTCGAACAGAAGCCCGTCGCCTGCGAGAGGAGGGCTACACTGTCATTATCAAATGGATTCCTGCACACGAAGGAATCACTGGAAACTAAAAGGCACACCAGGCAGCGCGCGCAGCAGCTCTTTCCGCACCTTTGCCTGGATCCACATTCGTTTCCGCTTCTTGGCCCCCTGATGACGTTGCGCACCCGTCATCGCCCCATATGGATAGGGCGGAGACATGGCATCGCGCACAACGCTATCGTCGCAGCATACTCCAGCACTTGGCCAACCCTGAGCAACTATATCGCCGTCCACATAGCGCATTAAGGAGAGTGGATGCAGTGCTCCTTCGCCGAGCCCAGACCGGCCAGCTTCTATCACCAGCGAAGTTGCACCTCATAAACCCGCGCTCATACCCGACTCCTCAGTGCCCGACGTGCCCTGCCAGAGGCACGGCCGAACATCTCCTGTGGAGCTGCCCTACCTTTGACGCAGTACGGGAAAGAGCACTCAAGTCCCTGGGCGGGCTTCGACCTGGAACCCTGCAGGAATGGGTCGATCCGCCATCGCACATCGGGCCATCAGACGCACTCCGGCTCTGGCGCACTTTTCTTTCCTACTTCAAGGAAGATGAAGGGCCAGGCCATCACTTCGCGGAGCCGACCTCGGGACGACACTACCTCGAGGAAGAAGTGGACACCAGTCCCCAACCCGCACTCCGACCTTCACCCCCACCCCCATCCTCACCCCCACCCTTAACCACTCCCCCTCCCCAACCTCCATGAAGCACCTTAGTTCTGCCGCAAGGTATCGGCCTACTAAATGCAGAAATAAAGACGTTAAAAAAAAAAAAAACGTTATCCTACTTGCCCAACTTTCCGCTTTGCTGAACCTGCATCCAACACTGTTTTGTCTATGACTGTGCTCTCTGCCACCCTGCTCAAGTTATGGTGGAGTGCTTCGAACTTTGTAAGAGAGAGCAAATGGTTGCAGGGGTATAGGAAGGAAGGGGTTGAAAGAGAGGCGTTCGGTAGGAAAGGGTCTGTACCAAAACTACTCTAGTCGTCGCAGAAACTATTTTCCTGCCTATATTTTACTTTACTTTGCGCTGATGACCCGCCCTATGCCTTAAGCCCGAACTTTGTCCCTAGACGCCTGCATGTTTACGGGCACGCACGCGGAAGTTATTTGGCCCGTTTACTCCCTTCCCGAACACGAGTCTAAATTAGACGCACGCGTGTCAAGACCAATCAAGGTGGCAAAGAAGTGAAGCGTAATGCCACGTAGTGTACTGACAAACAGAGGCCCAGTTTGCTGCGAGCAGCGGTGGATTTTGCTCGCGCTCCCTACTTGATAACAACTGCGCTGACTGAGGTGGTCTGCCTCATTTGGCGGGCTGCCTCAGCAGTCTTTCGGTTTGTGGTTAGGGGAAAAAACGCTGGCATTTTCGGTGGCACTAATTGACCTCCGAGAATAAAGAAGTACGTATCAAAAGCTTGATTGCACCGGTCAGGGCTCTGGCGTCTGTTCTGGATGAACGATGAATTGGTTTCGGCGCCGTAAGCCTGGCAGAAAGTAGTGCAAAAAAGTGCAACCTTGCGTTGAGGCTATCAACGTTATTTTTTCTGGGCCAAAAAAGTTTTGTCGGTCTGTTCATTACAGCCAGACAGCAAACAGTTCAGAGGTAACACGAATAGTAGTCCTTAGTGCAGAAAGTGGCAAAGAGCGTAGCCCCCCCCCCCCCCCCCCCCGTTCTTTTATTTTCTAATAGCATGTGCAACATGTTAGGTCTTTACCATGACTTCTGCTTCTTTGTAGATTTAGTGGAAGCGACGATTTCCTGCATTGGATGAAGATAGATTTAGGCTGCCCGCCAGTAGCGCTAGTAAGCACAGCGCAAATGGCGCTTTGTTGCATTGAACGCTTTTATGTATTTATCTTAAATTATTGGTGATGGTTATGGCTCTCCGCCAAGAAGAGCGCTGTGTTTTGATCAGTAGCGATAGCATGGCTTCATACTGAAGCGCGATGAACTTCAAATAAGTGTGAATTATGTGGACAAGGAAATAAAATGTAGCAGCAGTTGGTACATTTCATATAGTGTTCGCATGTGTAAGGAAAAGTAAAAGCGAAATAATCACAAAATACATTATGTGGTATTGGATGAAATGCAGGAGGACAAGAACAGATTAAAGGAATGGTGCTGGTAAGGGAACGAAAAAAAAATCAAGAGATTAAGAATAATTTTGCGGAATTTGCAAGTTTTTGTATAGGAGGCGGCTTCCTGTTAAACAGCGCACATTATCTACTGGCGTTTTTGCGATTTGAAATGCTACGCTGTGCTCACAAGGTTGACAAGCTCACTAACTTTTGAAACTTCTTCCTTTACTGATTTAGTCAGGAAATATAACAAATTTTGCGTGACCATTGCAGCAAGAGCGGCTCTTTAAGCACTCACTTGATTACCGCCGAATGTATTCTACGGATACGAGAAATGTTTGATCTTGCTGAAAAATAATAAAATTGACTTGCTCGTTGCCATCTATACGCTTGGTTCCAAGGCCACTCGCTCTTTCCCCTCTGTACATCTCCACATTTAGATCCCTACTCCAACCACACGTTGGTATCGAATACACAACCTGAACCTTGAAGTAAAGACCACACGGCTATTTTACGTCTGTCTCCCATTACCTTTCCGAACATCTGTTTTCTCTGATGTCGTTCGGAAATGAGCCTGTGCTTTTACAGTTCCTTTGTCCCAGTGATACAGCCTCAGCAATAAGCTCCTCTTTGACGCAGCTGACTGTCAGTACGTTTTTGTCACATTCCACCTGCGTATTTGATACATCAACCATACTTAAAAAAAAAAGAGACTAGCGAAATCGAAATCGTACACTGAAATAGATACCTGCGGTTATTGAAGGAGGGCGTGATAAACGGCCCACGACTGCTCAGAACAGAGATAGGATGTAGAGCAAGGAAATTCGAGCCCAGTTATCTACTGTGACACTTCTCACCTGCCGCGCGAGGAGGTCATTTATATTCATTTCTCCCACCTTTGCGAGCTCCTTTTCTGTTTCCTTACGCTTTCTTCACAGTTTCTTGGACGCCATTATCGTTTCGCGCTGATGCGTGCAAGTAGGCCTTTCCTTACGTTTTGAAAAATTCGTAGTGTGCTGCGCTGGACTGTTCCTCAAATTTTCTTTCTAAACAACCCCATGAATGTCTTCATGTGCGTTGGCATGCAGGTTCATGGCTATCTTATGTCTTCCCACAGTATATGTAAACTAGATTTTTTTACACCGTATCATCCTATTACACTGGCGTCCTTTGCTACATTTTCAGCCTTGCCGTTTCCAAATCTTACTTTCAGCTTTGTTTCTGCGAGGACAGCCGTAAAGTGCTCCACATACGTATGCTGTACTTTAACGAGGATGCCATGAGAGCATTGCTTGAAACCAAAAGGGAAATGAAAGGAGCGTTTGCAGAAGATAGTGCAGCAGTACTAGTATATGGAAGCTTTTCTTGGAAGCGCACAGACCTTGCCGTCGCTGTCGGTGCAATATAGTATACTGAAGAGTCGGACTACCATTTGCTGCGGAATGAGAATATTTTTCAGGTGGGTTCGTATACGTCGCTCTGAAGAATGAGCGTTCAAAACAAAACCTATGCGGAAAGGATTAAACAGACATGTCTGAATGAACTCTAGAGTTATACATCCAATTATTGTGCCGTAAGATATGGTGACTAACTGACGTGGCACCGAAACAACTCTATTGCGCGAACTGGCACCCACAAAGAATTGAACTCAGCGGGGGCGATAGCAACAAGTGTGCTCAGCGGCTGTCGAAGAAAAGGTTCACTGCCGTTTTCAGCAGTGATCATTTATACCGCATCAAACATTCGAGACAAAAGGCATGGAGGAACGACAGTCGTCTCTAAGAAAATGGAGATAGCAGCGGGTGACCAGCCTTTTCTGAGACCAGCTTCGTCCCTTCTTGCATAGCAGACAAGATAATAAGCGCAAGTGCTGCCGGAGATAAACAACGCAAAATTAAAAGTCGGAGAAAAGAACAACGCTTGTGTTGTTTTCACACAGAGGGGGCGCACACAGAAGGTGCGCGTTTCGAATTGCGCGAGAAATGGCCAGAATTTGTTGAGCCACAGCGGCGAAAGTAATCCGCCTGTTAAAACTGAAAAAAAAAAAAACGGATATCACTATTACTAACGGTCAACTACAAACCTCTGTTTGCAACAAGGTGCCTATCTGCAACAGTTAAAAAATTACACTTTAAAATTTAGTTAACCATTTTATTAGGTAAATGGGTAAATGACTCACTTGTTTTCTGACGTTCGCCAACACTGCTATTAATTTGCCGAAAAAGATCTCTTTACGACAAAACGCGTTTTTAAAATTTCGTGGTGGGCTTCACTAAAACACGTGGTATAACAAAGCCGACTATGTCCATAGTGACGCCAATCAGTAAACCGCTGAAAAAGTCTGTTATACATCTATCGTTGCTTAAACGAAAAGACCGAAGGCGTTCCGCGTCGTAGTCGGCGTCGGCTTCGTAACACGTCACCTTACAGGTGGCGTGCTGGCAGGCAGTACCTAAGCGAAACGCCACCTGCCACGGCGCTAGTGGAGTAATGAACAAGCAGAAATTGTCCGGAAGGTGGTTAGCAGCGTAACACAGCACCGGCCAGGGGTATCAGGTGGCGTATGAAAAGGTCCGCTCAAGTTTCGCATTACCTACTATCGTAATCATCAGTACATTTTTTTGCGACGTGCACACGTTTCATGCTTGAAAGAGGAGAATTCTCCCCCGTGTGAATTCTCCAACAACCTCCAAACAGACTAACCATCCTGCTGATAATTACTTTGGACATTAGTACCTTTGTACCGATTTCTAGCTTGGAGTGCATCTCGTGGCTCTGGGCAATAGTTTCCTTGGGCAGTTTATTTCAGTGAGCAATGCTGTTTTTAATGAGGCTACCTTTGATTTTGAAGCCTCAATTTGCTAACTCGAGCTCAGTCTTTTTTTTTTTTTTTGTAAGTCCACATAGGTGCCATTTAGGAGGAGCATTCCAACGAAAACAACATCACATCGTGGCAATAGGTTTCTCTTTTAAGCCACCGACCTCATTGTAGCTAATCTTGACCCAGTGTCCGTAAATGAAAAAAAATATATATTTTTACTCTATTTTTTTCTCAATATACTAAAGATCTTGCACTGTGATGAACGCACTGATGAGCACTGAAGGTGCCAAAACGATGCCGCTGGTTTCATGCATAGACCTGTCACCAGAAGTAATTATTTTGATGCCTCGCATTAAGGGCCTTTTCAAAGGCATCCGCGCATCAAGAAAAATTTAGTGCACTGTCTCATACCACTGAAACCGTTCGACATGTTGTCAGCTCTGTATTTATTTGAAATCGAAGCAGCGTAATCTTCTGATGATCAAGTAGTGTCTTTGGTTGTCTGGAAAATACAGGATCTGTTCGAATAACATGGTGGTGCGTGTGCCGCTTCTCTCTAGTTTTTTTTTATTTTTGCCGCTGCATTTTAATGCAAAGTATTTCCATCACGCCCTTCGAAACCAGTACCGCGTAATATTTTCTCCTCTTCAGTTCATAATTATGTACGGTCCCAATGTTTTCCCTCAGACTGATCTATCTCATTGGTGTTTATGCTGCTAAATGCAACTGCCATAGACGTCCGGCCAATTATATGCATTGTGCAGCTTTAAAATGTAGTTAGGAACAGCTCTGCATCTTCTATCTGCATTACTTTTCGTTCATTTCAAAACTACTTGAAATAACGAAGTCGGAGGAAGAAGAACACAAACATACGCTGCGCAGAAAGTCTGCGCTTTGTGTGTGTGTGGGTGTGCATGTGTCTTCCTTCGGCTGTCCTCCTTTCTTTGTGCAGTTTTAAACTGAACTTCAAGCAGCAACTAGCCTGCCAGAACACATTTCCTACATTACGTTTCTCATGAGCAGTGAATCACTCTGTTTTAAATTAACACAAAATTGTATAAGTTTGACGCTGTTGGAACTTCTTGGAGGATATAGTTCGTCGAGCAAACTGCCATGCCTCTTCCAGATTTTATGATCGTTACGCTCGACTTCGAGGGATGAAAAATCTTCCTCGGGCGCTCCTCGGCGTCCCCGTCATAAGAGTCAGGACGCCAATTGCTAGCCTTCGTTTCCGATTATCTGAAGCCTTAGTTTCCGCATCGTCGAGCTCGTGTAAAATTAATTATTTCAAGCTGGTTCCAATGCTTACACTCTGTGAACATGGCAACGAGGCTGATGAAGAGCATAAACCTGAGTGCTAAGCGCCTTTTTTTTTCAGCAGTTAAGTAAGCGGCAACCATGTCCGTCCTAAATGCTGATTTACAGCTTTCTCTGACTCGACCAGACCATTCCTAAATATCCATGCCCTAGTGTCTGGGTGACCTGTGAGCGCACCTACTTTTATACTTACATAAAAACGGTGCGGACTTCTTGGAAGCCGCTATACCACAGGCAAGTGACGTTGCACGTTTTGTTCTTGCACGGGTGTGAAAAAACAACTCAGCCGCTGACTGCGCAGATGAAGCCAGCCGCAAAAACCTTGAAAAGCGCACCGGTGCCGCGGCTGACGTCTGCTGAGTGGCGAAGGTGGAAGGTGGAGTCATCAACGTCAGAGGTGGTCTTTTTCTGGTCATATTTGGTGTCAAGGTGCTTAGGAACACAATATTGAGCAGCCCAGAGTGACCACTGCGACTTTTTCACGGCGGATTACACTGCCGTTAAGATGTGTGGAGAACGCCCTTCAGTTCCGTGAATACAATAGGCCCTTTATTGTAAAATGAGCCAATGTGCGGTGTAAAAGTAAAGTGGAACATTTTAGTCGATTAGCTGTGAATTTCGCATGTTTTTGTGATACTGCGGATGGTTCCAAAGACCACATTGCGAGAAGATCCTAACGCACATCTGTTAAAAAAAAAAAAAAAAACTCTACGTCCTCTTTTCTAAGATAGCCTATTTTAAAACATTTATAACATAAAGGAGTTTCTGTATATTTCCTTTGAACTTCCGAAGCTTTCAACTATTTCATTAACTATTCACTCATTCTTGGACTTCCACATTTTCTTCAGTGGTTCGTTTCAATTGATTTTTTTCTGCTTGAAAGCAGGTCGACCTATTAACGAGGGCCATCTGCTTTCGAGCACGTTTAATGCACTCAGCTTTCCGTGCCGTGCTGCACGGCAAAGAAGCCGGTGGTGTAAAAAAAAAAAGTAAGGAGCGTGACCCAAACTTACTAAGGCTTTTTGCAATCTGCCTTCGTTAAAGATCTACGCCTACTTCTCGTCCTCTCTCAAGACTAGATAATGGAACGAAGGAAAACTGAATTAAAAATAGCTGCATTGCAGAAAAAAAGAATCACAAGACGTAGTTAACGAAAGGAGACAACACTTCTCCTTTGGTAGTTCATTAAGGGCCGCTTCCGTAAGGGCCTTGAAGCCCGTAGGGAAGGTAAAAGTAGTCTCTGCAGTAAATGTGGCAATCTCGTGTCCACCCTGGAGCAAAGTCAATCGCACGAGTCTAACGCGGTTCGTGGCAATAACCACTTTCAGTGGCGACTCCATTTTCATCCTAGCCACGGGCTTCAGTCTACTGCCCTTTAGAACTTCAGAGTTCAATTCATTGCCCCCCTCATTTAGGCTCTTTGTATTTCAAACGTTCCACGCGTCATAACACAGCCTATGCCTGGTTGGCCGCTCATGCCTCTGCCGAGCCATAGCTGCTGCTGCTTTGGGAAAAGTCTACGATGGCTGCTGTTGGCGAAATGGAAGGTACACTTGAGCTCACGTTTCCATCTCCTGTGATCTGTGTTGGGTGAACCAAAGAGAAGGCACAAAGAGAGGGGGCAAGGGTGGAGGCAGTAAAGGCGAACGCCACCAAAGATGCCTGCCTTTGGGGGTTTCTGTGTCATTGACGTGTAATCCTGAATGCTGTCAGGAAAAAAGCACTTCTAAAAAGAATAAAAGTAGTATCAACGATCATGGTATTTTATCTCGAGATTAGGAAAGCTCTATGCGAGAAATAGGTCAAAGAAAATTGGAGCCCACAAGATCTTTTTGTTTTCCTTCTGCTTGAAGCAAGGATTTGTGCCTGCCTTTTCGTTTTGAATTTGCATCTACGTTCGTGCTTTTAAAAACAGATTAGTTGCATTAGGGTGCTAGCTGAGCGGTCTCCAGAGGGCACGGAATTAAGTTGCCCAACATTGCACTTTCTCGAGAGCTCGCAGCATTTCCTCGTTCTGTGCTTAAACGTATTAACAAACCTCTTCTACTTCTTTTGTGTCTACAGCGGTGCAGATTCTTTTGTTCCTTGAACTACTAAATTCCTCCAGGTACACGAAAGATGAACAAAAAACAAAAGCTTGTTCTTTCCGACGAGGTGCTAACTTTCATTCAGCGCATTTATGGGGCTGCGTGGTATTGCATCAATGCACAATGTAAAATCCGCTACAAAACTTTTCACGGAACGTGCCGAATCTGAAGGCACACATGCAACTCAGACGTAGCTCGCTTTTGTCATAGAGAGGTGTTTCAGCCCGTTATGATGAGCTGGAGATTCTTCAAAGTGATTACTTCATCTTTACAGTATGAGCTGCTGTAGGAGTTCTTTGCTGGTGCCTCAGATAATCATGTCCGGAGCCGAAGCGCAGTTAGTATGACGTCATCAGTGAGACTAGCATAACTTCACGCCATTGGAGCAACAGTCGCAAAACGGCAGCTTTGCGCGCATGGCGTGTCGTCATTCCAGCTGCAATAAGATAACCGGCGCGGAGTGCGTAATAGCCACTACTGTTCAGCATAACTATGGATACGGAAGAGGCTCCTTTGCGTAACCGTGAGCAAAAGCGACGATGAAAAAAAGAACCAGCCGTGCTCGTCAAAAAGGAAAGTCGACCCACGCCGAGATAAAACTGGGCGTCGGCATCAAATGGCAGATGAGCGTCCAAAGCCGACCAGTAGCCGCCCGGTCGAGAATTCAAGGACCAGCAGTTAGAGGATACCTCTCTGAAGCCGCAAATCAGTGATTGTCATCCAAAACAATTAGTCTCCCTCGCAGTTTGACTTCATTTTAATAACATCATTCTGTTCACAATCATTATCGCATATGAGGTGGCATTGCATTTTCATATTGCAACTTTGTGAAATCACAGTGTAATTTTTCTCGATTTCTTCGATGCACTAAGACCAGTACTCGTTTATAATACCTCAGCGTAGCACACTGTTTTGCATGTGTAAAAGAGTGTGCTGAGTAATGTACAGTGGTGAGCAGCCTTGTCTAGAGCGCTTGAGCAGTGCGCACTTGGTAACAAAAACCGAAATTAGAGAGCAGCCCCTCATTACAGGGCAAAGTTTTCGTGCCTGCTTTGTTTACGAGACTATCTGGCGCTACTTCCGTGCAAGCGTTGCAGCTGGAGCCTAGAGGCTGCCACGAAATCTGGATTTGTTTGCAAGGAAGTGCACCGCCCGAGCGCTCTAGACAAGGCTGCTCACCACTGTACTGTGTGTCGAGCACATTTTTGTCATTATCGCCCATTATTCATTATTTCGATATGCTATCCTAGTGACCAGATTGAATTACAGCATGTTCACCTTGGTTTTATGGATTTATTCCACTAGGAACTCGCTCATACCTTTGAGTTTCATCTGGGATGGTGCGATGCAGTCTCGAAGACTGAATGCAATCTTGAGAAAGCGTGGTCTGGAACATCGTACGCGTTCTCTTTCATGCCACTGGCGTTTTTTCGTGCTTACTCGGTTTCCTGTCTGATTCTGGTCCAACAACCGCAGTGCTTTCGGGCTCTGCTCTGCCTGCCTTCATGCGCTTACTCTCTGCTATCACTTCGAGGTGCGCAAAAGAAAAAAAATATAAACAGTGGCATTGAGAAACACCGCACTGAGGAGCTGACGCTGTGTCTCCCTAGATCATGCATATTGATATTGCGCCTCTGGGTCGATAGGTGCAGGATGCCATGTAAGCCGGCCACGCCACTGCACTGCAAAAGCTCCTGCCCCAGCTCGATATAGAAGCGAAAGAACGACCAAACGGCAAAGGCGAGCATATTAGGCGATTGCGCAAAAAAAAGGCGTCCGGTTTCAGTCTGTGCCATGATGCAGCCCGGACGTCCTCCCGGCGATGGCAACTTCTCCGTGTCTACATTTCTAGCTGTTTTTTTGCAAAAAGGCAAGAAAACCAAGAAAATAAGGAATACAAGCATGCAGTATGAACACACAAAAAAAGGAAAGTGCCGAGAACCTACATGCCAGATTATGGTGCTGGGAAATGCAGGTCGCCAAAAGAAGGCATGACAGCAGCTAGTGCCCAAGCCACGTTCGGGAATATTGCTTGTTCTGTAAAAGGAACAAATGTATGGACTCTCAGATTCTTCAGCGTCTTTCGAGAGAAGGCCTGCGCAAGCTCCAGTGGAACAGTGGTCACGGCGTTGGGCTCTAGAGCCGAATATCCAGGAATCGAGTCTCTATAGCGATGGCCTTGTTTGCTCACCTTCATGTGAGGGTAGCGAGGAGAAAAAAAAATCGTTGGAGCTATGCTTTGCGGCTTAGTGCAATAATCAGCGAAATAATAGCTTTGATTTAGCAGTTTAGTCGTGCATTTAGCCCTACAATCTACTTCGTCAGCTGGAAGAGAAAGCATAGCCGTGCTCATGCGAACCAGCGAAATCTGATCTGGCCACCCACCGCCTCCCACCCTCTCTCTTTCTTCGCTCTCGCACTTGCCCTCTCCCATCTGTCTCAAACGTGCACTTTATCATAACTCGTTTGTAGCAGGTGGAAATTGAATCGAACTTAATCAAACTAAATTATATAAAATAAGTGAAATTAACTTTATTAAAGCTAGCAAGGGTAGGCATAGGGGTAGTTGATGGTCTATGCTTCTTAAAACAGCGCAACAAACAGGGACACAGTCAGAAGAGACACACACAGTTTAAAGACACAGACTTTTTATTGAATAAGTGAAATTCAATAGAAACGGTAGAAGCAGGATATTATGGTTAAACTAAAGAAATAACCGCTTTCGGTGTAAAAAATGCACAGCCGATCATACAGAGTGGTGCTACCAATCTGCTTTGTATAGCATTGGCTTGTACTATATGTACTTGTATAGTAATACTTGTATACTTGTATAATGTACTTCTATATTACATTCACTACTAGGATCATTGCCTTCCCACTGCGGATTTGATTTGTACTTTGCCGACGCTTTTACGTTCGAGTGCTCTCTGGGCTTCTCGTGGGTGGTGGCATCTGGAGGGCGGAAGTTTTGTTTGGTGCTGGATGGCTGATTATGAAGGGTGGGCGGCATCACATATCTCCAGATGGGCAGATTTTGAGAAAGTGAGGGTAGTAATGCTAAGCATTAAAAGTGCGAAAAAAGGTCAGAAGAAGGCTGAAATTGATGCGCCACACGTCTTCACTCATGCTGTTTCCGTAACTCTCACAATAATTAGCTAAAAAGGAAGTCTCGCCGCTCAAATAATTGTGGAAATGAGACATCATAAGAGACGACGTGACACGCATCGCAGTCTCTTCGTGCTATTGTGCCGCGGGTTGCAATAGCAAGCGTGCGATACTTCTCGCAGCTGCCTTGTTTTAAGCATATGAAAACTTAAATGAAAGCTGTGTGAAGGAAATGGGGTCGGCTACTCCTTTTGGGATAATTCAGTGAGTCACATAAGAAATAACTACTCCCTACCCCGTAAGGTTCTAGCAAGATAAACGGATGCGGCCAAATATTACACAGCGCACTTCGGCGTTTGACCTTTTCAAGGCTTCCCTGTAGAAGATAGGATGGTTTGTAGGATTTATGCACGAACTTAAGCTATAGCTGAGAGGTAAACCCAAATGAGAAATTAGGGAAAATCAGCATGACCGAGTGTAACAAGGACGTTGCCGTGAGATTTGCCATAGAAAGAGAAGGCGTTAACCGTGTTTTGAGGAACGTCGAAATATTTTCACGCTGAATCCGTTGTCTTTTCAATATGTATGTTTTCTATAAACTTTTAATATCTGCGCTTTCAGCTTCCTTCCTGCCTCTTTTGTTACTGCTGTAAATGTTACTGCTGTAAAGGCAGATCACTGTGCGTAGGCGCACATATCGCGAGTTTCAGTGAAAATTTATGTAACATGGCGTGCATTCATTTTTTTTAAAATGTAAGGAGATGGGAACAGTGTTGCATTTTTATTGCTTTGTTGCAATTTTACTTCTATTTTTACCGCACGCCAGAATCCCCTCGTAGCATAGCAAGGGGCATCGAAGAAATAAAGAAAAATTCACTGAAAGACACATAAAAAAAATCACAATATTAAACAAAGTGCATAATACAGTTCAAGTGCGGAAATTGCAGTTGCTTTAATGTTGGAACCAACTTCGGACGGCAAACTGTTCTATTTGGTGCCAGAAGTATGAAAAAACAATATATAAATAGTTTACTATGGAATGAATTCTTTAATTTTTTTTGTCATGGTTCCTTATTCATGGAACACAGGAAGGATGTTTCATGACAAAAATTGTAGGCAAAAACTTTACAAGCACAGAGAAAAAGAGGGCACAAGACACCCACCATTCTCACAGCTCATGCGGAGAGGTTTCATGCATTTTTCACCGCTAATGCCTCTGTGCGAGTCATAAACGGTTTGAAACCATTTAAGACGAAGGTTTTCTCAGGTGATCTTAGAATTCTCTACACAAAAATGTCAGATCACAGCTGACCATCCTTAACTTTTTGTACACATAACAGTAATAGGAACAAAGATCCAGATGGAACAAATAAGTACATTGCCATCTATTTAAAATAAAAGATTCTCTTATAAAATGATTTTATTCGGGGCAGAGTACTCTTAATTTGCTTTTAAACAGCAATGCGTATAAGATCAAGCTAGTCTTTAAAAATTCTGGTGGCTACTCCCTCAGCGCTTACGATGGGTCTTCTAAAGCCCTTTGGTAGTTGAAGCGTTTACAGAACTTTTAGAATGGTAGGTTAAATAGAGATAACTTAAGTTCCTTGTTCTAGGTACCCGTACCAAGAGCTCGTTAACCTTTCCTATCTACGTGATTCATGCCCACTTTCTTCACTAACTTGCGTGCTCTCGCATATGCGCGGCGCACACCTCGTTCTTTCTTTTTCTCTTCTTTCTTCTCTGAAGGTGCATTTTTTTTATTACTGGCTGTCGTTGGGTTCGGTTTCGCGTTTTTTGTCTTCTCATTCTTAGCTAGCAGTGCCGTGATCGTGCACAGCCCATTAAGCGAGCGTGCCGTTTAACGAGCTTCGGTTTTATAACACTGCTGTTGGGTGAGGACGGCAGAGCGTTGCTGTGGGTCGCGAATGGCTTCCCTGCTGAGCTCTCATGCAGTTTGAGACGTTAAGTGTCCCCGTACGGCGGTGCCGGCTCTGAAATATAGAACCACACTTGCTAAGCCTTCGCTACTGCAATGCGAGACAACACAAACAAATGAAAATTTTAACCGGTCTATACGAAGCAGGCTGCAGTCAAGTGAAATTGAGAGCTCCTCGTTGGAGTCTATTGGCGGGGACATAGAAGTCTATGCATCCTTCTGCACATATACTCTTGTGTAAACCGGGACTGCACTTGCAGTGAGTGTATGTTAGAGGGAACTGATGAATGCGTGAGCTAGGCAGCCCCAAAGCTCCTCACGAAGTTCAGGGTGAATAGAACAATAATGTTTGTAGCTAATAAGCCGCATTGCAAAACTGATGTGAGCATTTTAGGCTTTATAGCCGAGAATTTGCTCATTATATCACTTAGACCTTGAAGACTTGTTGAAACCTAAATTTAAAATTTTTGTGTCCTCGTCACCGGTGCGAGCAGTAAATTAGTGAACCTCAAAATGATCCACTCCGAAGAGCGATTCATATCGCAGCTCTCAGCGGTCACGTAGGAGCCTCCTAGGGTGAGCTAATCTGCGAAACTGTTATGAGATGTGAACGAGCTGTTGAGGCCATCACTAATATGCAGAAGACACGGCCAGTGATTCTGCTTTTTGATTGCCGCTAACAGATTTCAGGCGTGTGATTTGTGCGGTGCCATAGTTCAGCAAGTAAATTATGATTAAGCCAATGTTATAGACGATTCAGTAAGTGAGGCAGTAGTATTTGACGGGTAACAGCGGAAAGTTTCATTTTTAGGGCAGTTTCTCTAGCAGGACATGAAGAGGAAAATTCTGCCTAATATGATATTAGGCACTTCAGAAACACTAAGAAGCAAATTTAAAAAGTTGATTTTGATCCGGATTTAGAAACTTTAAATATTGGGCTTTGCAAACGTGAAGTAAGTCAGGTTTTCCTACATGCACAGTGATAACAAATGGGCACATTCAGTGGAATTGAAGTAGTTAAAAGCATCAGACCTTTAGGTTCCGGCACGGCAGATTTGTTTACAAATCGGGAGAGGTGAAAGAGCCAGGGCATTTATGCCACTGTGTGACGCAGGCACAGGGCTTAATGGCAGTGAGAAAGGGCTATGTGTGCCTTCTGTATGCTCTGGTGTTTTACAACGAAGCAGTGATCGCTGCTATTAATGACGGCGATAGTGAATTCCGCTGCCACTAGAGCTTTTCAGCAACATAAACATCCACGGAGGTATCGACGAGGGCCGGCTGCGTCAAAGTAGTTTCGTGATTCGTGTACTGAAGGATGTAACATGAACCACTAAAGAGAAGACGACCGACAGCTTTCGAGCTTTGCGGTCGGCGCATTGATACTGGTCGGCCCTTTTGAGGCATCTCGATGCCTCTGCAGCGAGAGCAGCCAGGTTATGAAAAATTTGATCGCAGCTTGGTCAGTGCTCTGCCTCACGGTAGCAAAAAAGAGTATCGGCCTTAGTTTTATTTAGAGCCAGTTTGAACTTATTTACGAATAATGTTGTTGGCCCGGTTTTGTGAAATTTTTCCATTGCTGTTTTTGCCAACCAGCAATGCGCGAACCATCAGAACAAAGAAAAACTAAGCCCTTACGAAAGAAGAACTTGATTTTTGCCTCGAGGGTCCGCTCTTGTTGCACAAGTTAATTTTAGGGTTTTTTAGTTTTACTTGCCTCTGTAACCTTTAAATGCTCCAACTATCAACCTGAGCAATAACGGATGACTGTTTAGCGCCAACAATCATGAGGGCATTTATCCGCAGTTCTGAGTGATATGCTAGTTACTAGAAATGCATGGTCTAAACCAGACTAATCAGTCCTTCTGAACGTAAAGGTCGGAGAAAGGCGACGGACAAAAAAATGAATGCCAAGCTATACTAACGCATTTTGCTTACATAATAAGGAATGACATTTACTGTGTGGAACTGGCTTATTTAGTCAGCCCAACGTTTTGCCGTGCTAAACCTCCACCCTCTCTTCACCTTCAATCTACCGAGCGTGGGTACATTTTGAGCGTTTTGTACGGACGCAATGTCAAAGTGTGGTTCTCACGAAGGATTTCCATACTGTCCAGAAACCTGTCAGGTGTGCTTTCGTGCGCGGGCTCAGTTACGTGCAGACACTTTCTCTGGGTTTTGTTTTCTGATTGCTATAGTTCTCTTTTTCATCCATTTGGACCTGGCTTCGAAAGCGGACGTTGTCGTCGTCTAATTCGGATTTTCTCTGCCGTCATGCACAGACCGACACAGGTTCTTAAGCTCAGTTTGGCCGTGAACCTTAAGTGAGTGGGACATGACAGCGCAGTGTTGTCTCAGCCTGTATAATTCTTTGCGTGCAGAGTGTTGTGGGCATAATTTCTCAAGCACTCAAAAGATTAGATGCTAATTAAGGACTCAGCGCTAAGGAGGATAAGATATAAGAAAGAAAGGCGCGGTTTACTGATTCTATCAAGTCCAGGAAATCTGGAGAAACGCTTCTAGTTTGAGCAGCTGTCACCATGTGCCAAGTGGCACTGAACACTCAAAATTATCGCGGAAGTTTCACATCTTCACTTAATAATTATTTTCTGTGGCAGCCTGAAAATGTAAGCGTGATCGGAGGAAGCTTTATATAGGTCACAGTTTGCTGCGAGAAGGAAGAGTCGGCCATGATAACCACAATGTATGCGCAGAATCTCTCACGAGTCTCTAGGTGTGTCAAATCGTAAGTTTTAAAATATTCCCTGAGTTAGGCGGTGTCGCTTCTGACGGCCAACAAGTGATGCGATCAACTGATGCCCAAGAAAGCAGGGTTTGCCATAGTAGGAAGAACCCTGTTTGCTTGCGCCACCCACAAATAAATTCGGAAATTTTCTGGTGCAGTTGGGTTAAATATGTTGTAATGGTGACATTTTTTTTATGGGCAACGAAAAATGCAGAGTAACTGTTGCAGCTTCATTGCGTTTGTCACGTCTGCCAACGTGCATAATGCTCCCGCAAACATAAATGGGATATAAGTAGGTTCCCCAATTAGTACAGATTCTATTTGCGTGGCTTGGAGGTAGGACTGCTGGTTGCAGTCTTGTGGTATTCTATGCTTTAACGAGAGGAAAATATAGTTTTTGGTGACCATTAGCAGTTCTGGAACCTGATCTGAAAAATTCTATGTATCAGTTGCCCTATTTTTCTCTTGAAAAGCGTGCTCTGCTGCATTAGGCGCCGTTTGTAGGCAAAGCCACCTTTACAAAGCAAAACCACTGAGCCGCGGTGGCTCAGTTGTTACGGTGCTCGGCTGCTGGCCCGAATGACGCGGGTGCGATCGCGGCCGCGGCGGCTGAATTTCAATGGAGGCGAAATTCTAGAGGCCCCTGTGCTTTGCGATGTCAGAACCCCAGGAGGTCGAAATTTCTGCAGCCCTTCACTACGGCGTCCCTCATAGCCTGAGTTGTTTTTGGATGTTAAACCCCAATAAACAAACCAACCAAAAACAAAAATAAGTTTAAAGGGTCGCATCTGAAATGCGGAAAAATTTTCTACACCGGCCCAACCACGCCACGTAAACATAGAGCTGACCCATGCAGGAAGGAAAGAACTCAGGAGAGGCTTTTCAGTCGCATTTTTTGAAGCCGGACGTGAAGGCTCTACCCTGCTCCCTCAAGTCTGTATCGTGTATTTTGGTTTCTGTCGTTGCTTGCTGCGCGGAACGCAATGAGATTTCTTCGGAAGCCTTATAACCGCGCTCGACAATTTATACGATGTTCAAGGCAATTGACGGTGCTTTCTGCATCTTCACCGCGAAAGCGGTTCTTCATCTTTGACTTGAGTGCTGTTCAGAGCGGCGGTGATTTTGATAATGGACGAGTGTACTGACATCCCCGGAGGCGAGTCTGGGTGCGTTTACGAGCATACGCTAACGCAATAAGGGCATTTAGAGCTTCACACGTGCCGTCGTAATGGACTGCCTGCCGTCACCACTGTGTGAGAATAGTGTAAGGCTGATCTTCATCTGGAAGAAATACGTGCGGAGTAGAAAAATTTGTAGCGACTGATACGTTAAGTTTATTTTCAAGATTACACAAATTCTTGTTTCTTGAAGCAAAAGCGGCGAGGTAGCGTCATTATTTATTATATCTCTATCGTGCTCCGGGGCCTTCAGATGGCCCAGGTGCCCAAATGTCTATAGGTGTCAAGGTATCCAGCGTTTATACACCCAAAGTGATGTTTTCTCCGGAATCTAAGTTCCATTAAGTGAAGGAGAAGACGGGTCACCAAAGATCGAAGCCCAGGGTGCGGTGAAAGTGACTCAGTGCTTCTGATGCAATGTAACCTGAATTCTTGTAAATGCAATCAATAGATTGACTTTATAGCGAACAGCGTTGTCCTCAAACTTTTCAATACTACATCTTGGTAATTTGGCGGCTGGTTTTACACATTTCTCTCTATTTTTTCTGTAGTATTACTTTGCTACAAATATGACGAAGCTAAGCTGCCAGTATTCGGTGTCCCCATGTCGGGATATAAGAAAAACGAAGATAAAAAAGGACTTATCTAGTTTTTGTGTGCATACTTACTTTTGCCCTCGACAGATTTCCTTTCCTACACGTGGCGACGCCCCGTTTATCTGGAGCATGTCGCGATACTTACTTCACGTATACCTTCCCTTAAGGATTCCCTCGACACCTGCCAGCGGACGCAGAAAGTTGAAAGTAGACATATTTTCGCTTCCATAGAAGCGCTTGTTTATCGCGAGCATAAGTCATAAAAAAAAAGATAAGAAGGAAGAAACATCACAGCTGTCATTTCAAGACAAGTCGGGCCATAAACTCTTGCCGAAAGAGAGCACCCAGCAGAGTGTTGAGGAGCCCAAGAAAAACACGCCCCTCAGGATTTCCGGCACTAGCGCTTTTTTCTCGCGGTCCACAGTTTTGTATGTGCTGTGTATCTCTGTCAGGGGCACCTGTCGTGCAACCTGAATGTTTTATTTGCCGAATAAGCCTAAGTTCGTGTGAACATAGTGCGCCTTGTTGCTGTGCTCTATGGCGTGCTTGGATCCTCGCCACCGACCACCTTGTCTGCCCAGATCCTCTTCATTTAGACTTCTTGTTGTATTCTTCTCGCTTAAGAAGAGATTTCACGGGTCGGTTCCTAGGGCGTTCAGAGCTTTCGTGACGCACGCCACATCCTCCGGAGTAAGAAAAGTGATGCCGTATTGGACTCAACGCAGAACTGTAGTTTTGCAGGTGGATCATAATATTTTAGTGTAGTTTTTCTGGCGCAAAGTTCTTCGCTCGAGTTTGACAGTTTGAAAAGTTCGTGAAGGCATGCCAACAGCAGCTTGGAATGAGGAATGAGCTGCGGGACATCGGTTGTTCGGTGTACATAAACAAGGTCATACTGGTCTGATGTCAAGAATTTCGCTCCTTTAACATGGCTTAGTTTTTTGGCGTGCGGATGGACACGCATGCACGCACGCACGCACACGCACACGCACGCACGCACGCACGCACACGCACACGCACACGCACGCACGCACGCACAAACACACACACACACACACGCGCGCGCGCGCACGCACGCACACGCACACGCACACGCACACGCGCACACACACACACACACACACACACACACACACTCACTCTACATTCATTTTTCAAATCTTTATACAATTGCAGTGCCAGCTTGTGTGCCTAGAGAAGGCTCCAGAAGTTTACAGTTCAAGCGCAAGGCTAGCTGGGATTTGGGGCCATTTATGATACGCTCGCTTCGTCCTGTTAAGCTCACTGGTTGAAGTTTTCAGCAGTGCCTTTGACTGTGGAAACAAGTTTTCTTTTTTCTTTATTTTTTTACCAGAGGCACTGAAAAGTGGGAGAATCACCATTTTACGCTCGACGCCTCAGAAACACCGCATTATTCACCATTCAAAACAACAGCGACCACCTTAAGGAAGAGTTGTAGGCCTCTGTAATTATGAACCCAGTAAGTCTTTGCAAATATTCGTACAGAAAACGCAAACCGAACCGAATGCAAAAACCGGAAGGAGGGCTGAATGTTCTGCGCTCGCAGAAAAATTTTAATATTTAAAAAAAAACATCTTCGCAGAAACACCATGCCGATTTCATGCTGTTCATTATCTCAAAATCTCCGATGGTAAAGAGCAGACTCAAAGAAATTAATAGCCTCGTAGGTCTTGGAAGAACAACATACGACGGCAAACTCTTAGGCCAGTTAGGCACTGTCGTACATTTTTATACGCGGCAGCCTAATAACATAATTCTTCAATAGATACTTTACGACGTATTATAAACTGGCCGTAAACTGTACCATAGTAAGTCACACTCCAGTTTACATGCACAAGTGTACTGCTTTGAAGTTGGATAACCGTTTTAGTCTCAAGGGTCCACCTAGATTAAAAACGTATTTTCTTTCACTCCCCTCGCCCCCTCCCTATTTGCATCTAAGACACTAGAATAGTATGCAAGCCACTGGATCTTAGCAAAAAATAAAAAGGCGATAGCTTTTAAAATCTGCTGCATAGGTCTAGATCATGGTGGTCGCCTAGAAAGCTACGATGGTGCGAACCAATAATCGAATGCTAGCAGTCTCAAAGCAAGAGCGACGCTCAGTGCGTCAGAGTGAACTATCGGCTCATTGTTCTCGTCAACAATGAGCTCTTGGCATTTTTATCCTCTTGCGCTGGTTCGTCTGTTGCCTGCCGGCCTCCCAGGTTCCCACTACACGACAAATGTATGACGTGAGTTCAAGGTATTGAAAAAGCAACGGGGGTTCCCTAGTTCGCATTTGAGTTAAAGAGAACAAAAACAGATAAACCAAAAGAACGGTCCTCAAGGAGCCTCTTTTACGCGAATGGGTAATGCTACACTCCTAACCTAACTACTCTCCTGACTACTCTCCAATTGCCGCTCAGCTGAGGTCGTCGTTCAGAGAATTGGACAGCTCTACAGAGACTCAGGGGAACTCGTTGGTGCCAAAGCGATTTTAAACGAAAGCCGTTTATATCGAAAAGACGAAAGCAAGCGAACGCTCTTAGGACACCTTAGTTTGAACGGCAAGCGCTTTTTCTAGCCTGGTTGCACAGTAAATGGTAAACGTCGGTCATCGTGAGTAGTTAGAGGTTTGATGTGTCTTAAACTGCAATCCAGGGTTGGCCTCCACATGGGAAAAATATGGTGCGCTTTTTGCGACGGAGCCCCCGTTGAAAGTAAGAGGTCATTTCTTGAATGGCCAGTTTTGGCTGCAAGTTTGCGCTGCACGCTTTAGGAAGCCTACTTGGCAGTGAACATTAAACGAGCTCCTAATCTCCATGAGGCCAATAAGCGCCACTGGCAATAATGGGTAGCTGTAAATTTTGGGAAAAGTTTGGCGCAGTACAGCAATTAGAGTACGCGGAACATTTAGCTCTCAGGAGACGCCTAAAAAATCACTCGAACATCGACCAATCGTGCCTTCGAGCGACGACCATGGATTATTTGCATAGACCTTGGGTTTTTGGGCCATATTTACCGTTACTTGTATGCTTTTGTGAGCTAGAAGGTAAACACAGAACCTTAAGCATGGCAAATATCTCCGTGGTTGTGACATAGAATCTCGAGGATAAGACCGAAAAAGGTTCCGCAGCAGTACCCATCAGGTTAATTCTTATTACAAGAAAGGAACACCGGTGCGTGACAGCTTTCATATTTACCGGACGCCAAAAAACATACCTGCTGAATCAAATCGAACAAGTATAGTGAGCATTCTTCGTGTTTTAAACGGTGAACACAGTTAAAATGTTCTTGTGGGCTATAATTTCTGCAGCCCACTGGAGAGCCGCCAATATATTAAATCAATGCACTCAATCTGAATTTGAAAATACAGTATCCTTTCTGCAGTTCGCTCTAAAATAGGCTGTACTTTTTAGTAATAGGGCACATTTGCAAATCGTGAATGGGCCACTATATTTGAAATGTACCTTGAACCGGCCTACTTCCAAATGAGCCTTCCTGCATTTCAAATTCGTTGGCGGAATGCTCACTAAGCGAAAAAAGAAATGCGATTCCTGAAATTTGGTGGATGCAGTAGGCTACAAAACTTTGAGTGCCCCTTGAGCGCGCCTAAATAGCATCAGGGTGCCATGAACAGGCATGTGCTCTGCTTTCGAAACTATTAATGGTGAATTTATTTCGTGGTTTCAGATAGCTGGGATAATATACTGGCAGTGTCTGCTGAATACATTTCGCTTCAAAACATTTTTTTTTCTGTCTGTATTGCAATGCATATTCAGCACTTATCTGAAATGTCACTTAGTCTGCCCCATGTTTAATTCCATATATTTATTTAGGAGGTCCCAATAGAGGCAGTGACTTCGGGACCTACTTCTGTATTATATGATGTCAGGTACATTTCAACGAAGATAAAGATTGATTCAGATTCTCATTCCTTTATATTTGTGCGAGGCGTGAGGCTTTTCATCCAGGACTACAGACATGCATTAAATTTTAATCACATTCAGAGCTGGTTACGTAATGAAACTTACCAGCATTTTCTTTTTGTTCTGTTGCCAGCTTGTCACTCAATTGCTTCTTGTACGGAAACTTGAGAATATTAGACGACACGCCAGCAGCGGCTGACAGGCATCGCAGCCACGACTAAGAAAGCGTCCAGTGCGCGGTGGATATCAACGAGGCACAAATAGCGCAGCCATGACAGTCGGCCGACCATAGCTTGGCCCGTAATTAATTGGCACAGACTCTACTAATTCTTCGAGTGCCCAGTCACTAAACGTGATGAGCTCTACATCAGAACATGAAGGTTAGTTCATCCACGTGTAGCTTGCGTAACGCAACAACGTTTGAAGCGAAGAACGACTGTGCTATGGGATGAAAGAACTGAACAATACCAAGTAGCTTCACCTTGTTCAGCAAACGAAGAGGAGTTCACAAAGATATTTATGAAGAATCGCTTTGGCACAGTATGTTATCCTTGCGCGCGACTATGGTTTGAGCGAATTGTTAGGGAAGGAACCTATCGCGCCAGCAGTCACCTCCATCCCCGGACAGAGAGACGCTAGGCACCTCTCCACTGTCCCCAGCCTGCCGAAGGTGAGTGATAGAAGGGAAGTGCCGGCTATGTGGGCCTATAGTTGTTTTTCCTACTCCGGGTATCCAAGAGAATCTACCATGCAAGAATAGAATATAGAAAGGTTAGTGTGCCCCAGCTGTACTTCCCTGAGATAAGACTTACGCCTTGTTGTTGGTAGTTTCGTTGCCATAGCGTAATGAAACGCTGCCCATATTAACATTTTGTGTTCTTATCAATCATTTCAAAAGAGCGATTGCTCATAATTGTTTTTCATAATTCTTGCACACCATTGCAAAACAAGCGAGCATTTACAAAACTCAGGCTTTAAGAGGTGATGTGGAAGCACTAGTTAACAACGAAAAAATATACAAACTGCTTATTTCACAAGACTTATTTAGGCCTGAATGCTGAAAGCATAAACATAGCAATATTTTAACTGCTCACCCTTTTTTCCCCGTTCAGTTATTTTTGTACATGAGCTCACTTGATTGGCACGTAGCACACCTCCACCATGTGAAATTTTGCTGGAATGACGCAAACGACCCATGCTAACAGTTTTTGCCACTCTTTTGCGGCACTCCGCCTCCTGAAGTATCTAAATAAGTTTGCAGAGAAAGAAGTAGATTCCGCGAAACCTTCTGCAGAGCACCGTTATCGAGAACACATCTTTTTGCGTACGTTTTATTGCCCCAACACAAAGCGATCAATACTGAACATTCAGCGGCGGTCAGCAGTTACCTCTGCCCCTGTGTATTTTATTCGCTTGTTACCGGTGCTGAATTTACTTTTATATTTTTGCTTTCATTCTAACCCACAGCGTGGTGCGCAGAAGTACAGGAATTTGCTTATGAGAGCCGGGCATTAGCGCCGTCGGTGTAAAACTGAAGGTGATCTAGGCACCGAGCGGGGCTCGCATACGCTGTTTGAAGCACGGACAGCCATGAAAGTGGGCGCAGCCTAGCAGGTGAAATGAGAAGGGGTTAGAGGGAAAGAGTGGCTTCATCCCCTCCGCTAGTTTACAAATTCAATTACGAGCGGCTGACAGCGCAGGGCAGTTTCTATGCTTGTAGGCCCGAACGCGAACGCTTCGTCTCGTTGGTGTGACAGCGAATCAGTTGAGAGCGCTGTCCTTGCATTCTCTTTGGTGCTGCGTTGTTTACGCGCATGCTACGATACGGCAGAATTGAATGTAAAGGTAGATGTGGTCAGGTAACTTATTGATTTTGTGGGTAGATGGGGCCACGGCCGAACACGTGTTTGATGGCTACCTCTTTGCTATTGACAGATCGCTCTCTCAAAACAGGGCGGATTGAAGTGAAAATTCACTTCTTCCACAAAAAGAAACTTTCTCGAATAACCGCACTGCCCATAATGAACTAGAAGAAAAACCGGCTAGAATACTTTCTCTATTTGTAGTATCAAAGTTTCTCCCATGTGTCTTGGGCCCTAACTACAAGATGACGAAATTATCGAGTCGTTTCCTTTTGCTTTAAATCTTTGACAAAACTCATCATTCTAAACACAAAAAGGTTGAAGCGTTTGGTGAAATTACGTTCTCCGTGACACCATACAGGTCACTGAATACAATGCGTGGGATAATCTGTGATAATGACATTATGTACTCGACAGAAAAAGAATTGCTGGAAAAGCTCTCTGTACGGAATGTAACCATTTACAGAGAGAATGAAAATTCTCAAAAATAGCAAGGAAACACAGACCAACACCTTCGTCTCCTTCGCCTACCCCGAATCAATTGATGTTGGGATGCGCAAAAACTCCGTCTGTCCATGCATACCAAACCCAGTCGCTGCTTCAAACGCCGTAAATTTGGCCTCGGTTCTCAATGTTGTTGCGGCTGCGAAACATGCGCGAAATGCGCCTGCAATGATCACTCTTGTTATAGCTGCTGTGCTGCGGTAAATTGCGCGTAATTTGACGTGGAGCACGTCGGATGCTCCAAGTCATGTTCATTCTAGAAAACAGAAAAAAAAAGATATTCATACTAAAACAATAAGAGGAAAAGATCTCACGCGAAGAGGCCAGAAAAGGTGTCTCACTGAAACTAATTCTCTGTGACAACAAAAACATATTTCGTCGATGTTGTGCGTGGGGGAGGTGCACCACACCGGGCTCTACACTTTGCCCTGGCAAAGCCCCTTGCAGAGTCATCCATGCCCTAGCCAGAAGCAGTAAAGGCTGCCCTATAATCTGTGAAATAGGGTCCACCGACCCTCGAGCCGGCAGTCCGCACGGCTTGTCGCTGTCGGGACAGCCCTGAAACTCGTACTTTGGTGGCTTCCCCACGGGTCTCTGGTGCCCGCAATGAACCGATGGACACAAATCGCGGCTCATCGCTATCTTCTACTTCGGCGAGGTGACACAGCTGCCTAGAGCGCGCTGAGATGAGACACAGATAAGGTGTTGAAGAAACAAGCGAGTTAACGTTTACAATTGTAACGCAAAACAAATATCGCTTTTGTATTACAAGAGAACTGCAGAAGCCTTTTGAATGACTACAGTTGAATTACTGGCATACTTGGATCAATCTCACTCAAATCTTTATGTTTTTCAGGATCTAAATATATATCCACAACACACGAATATCCTGAAGCATTACGAAACCTTTCGTTGTCCGGAGGCATCGCTATTATTACTCAAGTGCAGCTCGATACAATCTTTGACGCTGTTGCGGTGAGTTTAATCAGCCATGAGACAATAACTGTATGGTGGGTAAACATTCTTTCATGCGTCAGAACAGCCCCCCCCCCTCCCCCCTAGAAACCACGGAAACCACCCTTCAAGTGGTTCCCATGGAAACGCACCCACCATTTATGCTGACGGCAGCGACGTACTACTACGACACGAAACCCCGGAACGTACGCTTGACAGCTGTGGCTGTAAAACCTAGCTTTGCATCTGAGTAACTACGGTATACTGTGGCACTGGTAGCAGCTTACCGAAAGTCTTGCAGGCAAGTATTTACACCGTGGTACTGATGAAACCTTGCCGAAAGGCTAGCTGCTCAGTAGTTGCACTGGGATACTGGTGGAAACTTGCCGAAAGGCTCGCAACTCGGTAGTTACACTGTGGTATTATTGGATGCTTGTGGTAAGGCTCGCACATCGGCTCGAAGGGATCGTAGCTCAGTGGTTATAGTGTGATACTGATGGAAGCTTGTCGTAAGGCTCGCATGTTTGGGGTTATACTCTGGTACTTTAAGTAGCTCGCCGAAAGGTGCGCAGCTCTGTGGTTATTCTATCGTAGTGTTGAGAGCTTGTCGCAAGGTTCGCAGGCCTATAGTTAAAATGTGCCACTGGCAGCAGCTTGCCGAAGGGCGCAGCTCAGTAGTTATACCGTGATACTGGCGGATGCCTGTTGAAAGGCTCGCAACTCTACAATTGTACTGTGGTATCGGCAGTATCTTGTCGAAATGCTAGCAGGTCTGCGGTTATGCTGCGGTACTGGTAGCATCATCCTAAAGGCTCATTGCCTTGTTGTTTTAATGTGGTATTGGTGGAAGCCTACCGAAAGGCTTGCAGCTGGGTAGTTACACTGCGGTACTGGTAGAAACACTGCGATCTTGTTGGAAGCTTACCTAAAGGCTCGCTGCTATGCAGTTCGACAGCTATACTGCGACACCGATGGAAGCTCGCAGCTACACTGTTAAGCTGTGGTAGTGGTGAAAGCTTTCCGAAAGAATCGCACCCTTGTAGTTTTACTTATTAAGGCGGAAACTTGGGCTAGTTGGAAAGCATTTGGATTCATATTTGCTAGCGCTTAGTGAACACACGGGACAAGAACACAAATACACAGGACAGACGCTAGACGCGGAACAGACGCGGAACAATGCCACAGTTGTACTGTGGTATTGTTGGAAGCTTGCCGAGAAGCTTGGGGCTCGATTGTTATTTCACCGACACTAATTGGGATCTGTCGCCTACGCCAGTTCCTATGTGTCTCTCCCTTGTGCAATAAAGAGGGTAGCTACAAGGCAACGAAAGCAACCCAGATGATTAGACACGCTGTTTCGCTACTATAACAGTTCACTATCTGCGACCTATCGCACTTAATAGTAATAGGCGAACGGGGACCCACCGCTACTCAATGAAGCGCTGGCATCTCAGAAGTTCAGTAGTGTATGTGTCCTTTACGAAGTGCAATTTTGGATACATTCTGGTGAAATTGTGTTGCACTCGTAGTGGCTACTCTCTAAGTATTAAGCGAAAGAATGATCTGCAAGCTGATATGGTGGAAGAGTGTTAAGCAAGCTGTCTGTCCCACGTTAAGGGAATGACATTTCCTTCACCCGTTCTTAAGTTCAGGACACTAGTTATGGTTTATATGGTAACAAAATTAGTAGAGCATTATTACAAATTTCGCTTGCGATGTGGAAACTGCATTGGTTTTTAAATTGCTAGCACGAAAAAAGCGTTTCTGATGCGGTGGATGTACAACGCCTTTTGGACGCGTGAAGAATGACATAACTCACACTTCAAAATTGACAATCTCGTTAACACTGTGAAGCAAGTAAAGTGGCCTCTTTTACGTTAAATATTCGGTTTCCATGTACGTTTAGTAACGCACAAAAGCCTAATGTATATCATGAGAGGAAAAAGCTTGCCAAAATGTACTGTGAAATTATTTATCATCAAATATTTTAATTTCAATCAAATGCGCGTGAGTAGCATCGGTGACTTCTTTTTTGTTGTCTCAACAGAATAAAAGTGTAAAATTTCCACAGTATCATAAAAGATATCCTGAAACTTCACCTCCAGCTGGTTGGATAAGCCCGGCTTAATAAATTGTTTTAGAAAGGTCACTATGGCAGCCGTTGAACAGCGGGTAAGAAATAATATATAATCTCACCTACTCTGATTAGGAAGCTGAAGGGAGCAGCAAACATGCGAAGAAAACAAAAAAAGTCAAACTCTGGGAGTTGAGAGCTCTATGATGCCTAGAAAAAGTCGCAGCAGGCAGCATAGACGCACTATTCAGGCTGAAAGCTGAAGCCTTCAGGCGCTTTGTGCCTCTCTTAAACTCCATTTTACCCTTTTATTGCTTCTCTCAGAAAATGTACAACAACTTAAAAGAAAGAGAGAGGGAGCCGGGCCAGCAACGCTCTGTCAGGCTTAATTCCAATTCAAGATAAACGAAAGGGAGATAAATGCTGAAAAGAAAAAAAAAACAATTTAATAGAAAAATCAGAGCAGTAAAAAAACAAAAACAAAAGTAAAAAGAAGAGGAAATAAAAGAAACATCACAGTCAAAGTCAGTCACAGGCAGACAAAGCACAGAGTGCAGGCCGCGACGAAAAAAAAAATAAAAACACACTCCAGGCAACCACAAGTATCGCGTTTATAATAGTGGCTGCTCTAACGCACGCCTCATTAAGAACGAATTGTTGAAATGATTGATGACCGGCAGCGTAGCAGAACTAGGCAATGCAAAAAGCACTCGCACACTTCAACAAGGGCTCCCACAACAGTGCGTAAAGATGTCGCAAGCGAAAGTTACACAACCATGTGAATGTCTTTTCAGCGAAAACTGACGCAAGAACGCTTTTCGCCACTGAATCCGAGCGAACAGCAACAGGAAAAAAGGCAGATGTGCGATGCCGGGGGGAGAAGTGATGCATTCGCAGCTGTGTATTGGAGAAAAGAACTCGCGCGAGAACGCGAGACTTTGTTGTGCAACTCCTGCCGAAAGAGAGGAAAGCAACTGGAACAGTTGTCGACGCGTTTAATATAAAAAACTTGCTACATTTTTCTTTCTTTTTTTGGTGAGTAGCTCTCAGAACGTCGTTAACGTCCCGAAATGTTCGCCTGCTCTCGACTAAAACTGGTGGTTAGCGTACGCATCGGCAGGCATGTACTTTGAGCGTACGAAGATCGCCTTAAATTATCTTTGAAACAGGTACACCGCACTTCCAACAATACACCTTAGTGCGCACCGTTTGATTAGCTGGCTCAACATACTTTTAATGAGCTGCGCACATGGTGTCATAACAACCAAGGAAGAGGTGACAGCGACCATAAGCACTGATTAATTAATAACTATGTTTCTATGGAGGGAAGAGGAGCCACTCCAACTACGCCTTAACAGTATGACGCGGGATCGTTAATGGTTAAACTTCAATATATGCGGAATTGGTCATTCTCTACTTCCCATTCACAGATGACTGGGAATTCACGTATCATTCTTGGCTCAGTGGTGCAGCGGCTAAGCGATGCGCCAGTGTCCCAGCAGGCAGTTCCTTCAAACAGAGCCACCGGTTGTAGTTGAGAGGCCCAGGTTGCTCTTCCCGAGGGACTTCTCGGGACCAATCATTTCAATCTAACTACCGCCTGCCACGGTGAGCAGTTTGCTCACAATCCAGTGAGCAGGTTGCGATGACGTCACATGTTACGTGACATAGTATATAGGTGGCACACCTAGTTTGCTTCTCTGGGGATTTTTTGCTTATGCTGCGAATGACAATGACGACGCCTGGTTTTCCACTGAAAAGGGCCCTCAACACCGCGCGTTGATACAGAAGCGCCAATGGGTCTACAATAAATGATTTACTATCCAAACCATGTGTAACCATGCGTAACGGAGCTTTTGCTCGTATTACTTGGTTTAACAAGCACTAAACCTCTGCTAATTTTTTAACGACGACCTTAGCAGTTTCTCGTTTACTCGTTTTCTAGGTTTAACAAGCGTATGTTCTCGTTTACTCTGTAATAATTTCTCGAAAAAAGAAAAAAAAGAGTCTGTCAAGAATGCAACGTTTCCATTCCCTGAACCTCACCGCGAATGTCCGGACAATTGTGAGCTCCAGAAGAGAATCTATAGCGATGCCAGGGCAGTAACGGCGAACAAAGGGCAGCCGACCGAGGGCAGGAGGCGGAAGCAACTCAGCTTTGACAACAAAGCCAAAGTTTGGATCGGCATGCGACGGGAGTTGCCTGCGACGGGCCATTTGAACAATGACCCCCAAGAATGGCTGCTGTGCGCGAACAACGGTAACAGTGCTATGGTGAGCAGCCGGCTGAACAGTGCCCACAAGACTACCTTGGCATTTTGAAGGCAACGGAAATCTACGGTCGCCCGCCATCTGCGCCATCTGCACAGCTAGCGAGGGACACACATTTTGGAGAGTGCGTCCGGTGTTTGTGGTCGAGACAAAACCTATGTTGTCCCGTTACCGGCTGCCGCTATAGAAGCGGAAAAGTAATTTTATCGCCAGCTAGACCTGTACACTTCCTGGTACGTGTGGAACAGAGGTAAGGGCTCTGGTGGTATGATTTTAGAGGTGGGCTGCTCGAGTAAATGCATAGCGCATATTCGGCGCGAACGCTGGACAGAGGCAGAAAAGACAACGCTTGAAAAGTTCAGAATGCATTCCGAGCAGGTGGCAGCCTGGCGCGCGTTTAGGCCCTGGCTTTCTCTCCTTGCGAGCTCGATAGCGCCCTCCAACACCACCGACGGCTCCAGAAACAGCCGGTAGGTTAGGTGTGCATTTGCACGGCACTCACGCTCACCCCTTAGAATTCTCCAGACGGATGCTTAGACGTCAGAGAGAGGTTGAAGCGTGCAGAAAGTTGGTGTTTGTCCAGCGTAAACAACTAAAGCCACACGGTGTGAAATGGAAACTCGGTGCGCGTCCAATTTTGTTGTTCCTCGGGGGTCTTGCAGGTAGTAAGGGAGCCCCCTGATTTTATTGGCTTTGTGCTCGAAGCCGCATTGCATAAGCTGGGCATACCGTCAGCCACGATAGATGTGCGCTAATTGTTGGACGTTGTGTTCTGCAGAGCGACTGTGTGATGTCCATCATCTATCAGCGCCGAGTAGCCGTCGACTAAGAAATTCACCCCCATTACGAGCACGTCAAGAAAGAAAAGAAGCTTTTGCGTCTTATTATCATGACACGAATTTGATGGTTAGTCAGTTCTGACTTAGGTGGGCAGTTGAACAGTGGGCGCCGCGACCCCATGATGTTCTTAGAGCAATGGCTGTTAAGCGTCCATTTCTGGGTTACGCGTTGTCATCGTTTTAGTAACAGCAGCCCCTCATTTGTTGTCTTAACATGAGACCGTTGAGGAATCAAATAACCAAGGAGTGTGTAGTAGTCGCCTGCGTAACCTGTTGCTGCATTGCAATGGCAGCCACTCAGAGGGTAATTACCATGGACGGAAGAGAGTATGACGTGAGTGAAGGAATGCGTTACAGGCGGGGAGTTTCTACTAGAAGCATACGGAAGGAGGTTACCATAAAAAGAGGGGGGTATAGCGTCAGCGGAGGAATCCCCAACCGGAGGAGGGCTACTGTGGAAGGAGGAGGGTATGATGGGAGCATCATCCGGAAGGTGGCTTCCGTGGAAGGTAGAGGGTTCGGCGAGAGTAGAGAAGGCGTAACCTGTGAGTGTTGCCACGGGAACCGCACGGATGACAGTTAATGTGGGAGTAAGAATGCCTAAGTTGAAGGCGGTTAGCGCGCGAATCATCCGGAAGGTGGCTACCGTGGAAGGTAGAGGGTTCGGCGAGAGTAGAGAAGGCGTAACCTGTGAGTGTTGCCACGGGAACCGCACGGATGACAGTTAATGTGGGAGTAGACCGAGAGTTACTTTGGAAGGAGGAGGGTATGGCGAGGACGTAGGAAAGCTTAACGGGAGGGTGGTTGCCATGGAAATTACCCAGAGGGTAGTTACTCTTAAAGGAGGAGGCAGGTTAACCTGGAAAGAGGTGTGACGAAAGCGTAGGAATGCGTAGCCGAAAGGTGGTTACCACGCGAATCATCCGGAGGGTGGTTACAGTGGAAAGAGGAGGGATATGATATGGCTACAACGGAGGAATCTAGCAGGGTAGCTGCGGCAGCTGCTGCCAGAAGCGCCGACCGTGGATAGGGTCATCGCTGGCACCGCAAACCTGAAGTGGTGGACTGGATAGGAGAGATGTCGAAATCGATTATATGTGGAAAGCTGAAAAGAGTGCTCTAGAAATATTTCGATATGAAGTCACTCACATCCTATATTTCAACATATCGTGACGCGTAAATAAATTAACAACTGACGCTCAATCTCTGGTTACACACTGGCATCCGTCTTGCAATTTTATTTTGCACTTGAGACGTTCTTCATGCGGTCGTTTCCAGGTGCCAGTTTAAAATTCACAGCTTAACTCTACAAAACCACCGTATATGTTAGAGCTTTGCCGGCCAAGATTGGTGAGGTGTGCACTGTCAAGCTTTTGCAGCTTGCTTGAAGTACCAGTAATACGTAATAGTGGAATGACATTGTGTCCGATATCTCTGACCAACAATCTCTGCAAGATTATGGAACATATATGGTCCTGGAGGCTCTTGTTTGGCTCCTCAAAATGAACACCGTCTTTCATCCTCACCAGAAAGGAAACTGCCAGGGGCTAAGGTCTGGGGACGTGCACCTCAAGGTCCGGCAACAGGTTCTTGGCAAGCACTTACTTGTGCAGCGGAGAACTATGTTTGGTGTAGAAGTTCGCTAGGCATAGAATTACGTCCCACATATAGCATTGGTTAAGAGCGCGAGGTTAGCGGCGGTGCGTGGCCGCTTTCATTAGAAACTTCCTGGCCTTCCGAACGTACCAAATCATAGTAGGTGCTCACATTGGCCCTCCATGAAACAACAATATCAGTGTAGCGCAGGGTGCAGTTCTGCCGCCCACATTATTCAATCTGGAAATGTTCAGACTTGCCCCATTCCTTGGTACCATTCAGTCATTGCAGTATGCTTTGTACACAGACATCACTATCTGAACAACGATAGGTTCAGGAGGTAAACATGAACGCACTCTCCAACTAGGCCTAGATGCCTGCACGGATTTGTAAACCATGATTCGGTACCTATACGGTGAACGAAAAGGACGCGCTGAAGAACAGCCACTCCGCACTCCACTTATGTCGGAGGAGCTGCCAAGGGGCACACAGGCTCTAGTCCACAGCTTATCAGTCAATACAGCCCTGAACTAGGCCTCACGGCACAGGAGTTTCCACAATGACGCATACGAAGGGATGTGCAGTCGCTGCTGAAGCCCGGCGACCGCTCCCTCATGGTCCGGGAATGCCAGAAGTATTCGAAGCTAAGCAGGAGAAAGCTCACTCAATTACCTATTAAGATTAGCCGGTTCACTTAGAGTGGCTTTGGGAATTTGTACTGAAGGCCTGAGGAACATGTTTAAGGCTGTCGGCGGTGACAGAATCAGCGTCCGCCTCGGCCGCGATGACTACGGTGGGACCGTACACTCACACACAGACGCCTCGAGTAATGTGCACATGTAGGTTGTATTGTTGCATCCTTCCCTCCACCGTCGGACAAGAAGACCGTCAGAAGCTTTCTCGGTCTTTGCGCATACTTCAGGCGTTTCGTTCGAAACTTTGCCCAGATCGCGGCGCCACTTTACCGCCTTACGAAGGATAGCGTTGCCTTTGAGTGGAACGAGGAGCAACAATCAGCATTCCGCCAATTAAAACACGCCCTTACAACATCCCCCATACTAGGCCATTTTGATCAAGACGCCGACACTGAACTCCACACGGACGCCAGCAACAAAGGATTAGGAGCAGTGCTTGTGCAATTCCAGGATGGCGCTGAGAGGGTTATTGCGTATGCCAGCCGAGCTCTTTCGCAGGCGGAGGGCAATTACTCGACAACTGAAAAAGAGTGCCTCGCTGTCATCTGGGCCATCACCAAATTCCGACCCTATCTGTACGGTCGCCCTTTTCGAGCCGTCACCGACCACCATTCGCTGTGCTGGCTCGCCAATATTAAGGATCCCGCAGGCCGCCTTGCTCGGTGGAGCCTTCGGCTACAGGAGTACGACGTCACCATCACCTACAAGTCCGGCCGCAAACATCATGATGCTGACTGCCTGTCTCGAGCCCCTGTGGAGCCGGCACCGGGAGGCGAAAATGACGAAGAGGACGGCTTTCTTGGGGCATTGGACACGGCAGATAGTGCTGCTCGGCAACGCAGTGATCCTCAGATTGGTCAGCTGATGGCGCACTTGGAAGGCCACGAAGCTGCGGTGCCTCGCGTTTTCCAGCGCATGCTGCCGACGTTCAAGATAATGCACGGCGTATTGTACAAGCAGAACTTCGACAGCAGCCCGAGGTCGTGGCTCCTTGTTGTGCCGGAGGACCTGCACTCCGAGGTCGCCCAAGCTTGCCACGACGATCCTACAGCTGGTCACCTTGGCTACAGCCGGACGCTTTCACGTATTCGAGAACGGTACTACTGGCCGACACTTCCTAAGTACGTGCGTCACTACGTAAGAACTTGTCGAGAGTGTCAAAGGCGCAAAACACCACCCATACGACCAGCTGGTCTTCTCCAACCACTCGAACCACCGCTTGTTCCGTTCCACACTGTCGGAATGGATTTTCTTGGTCCATTTCCGACGTCGCAGTCGGGCAACTGGTACATTATTATAGCGACGGACTACCTAACGCGATACGCGGAGTCCCGAGCACTTCCGTCTGCGACAGCTGTTGAGGCAGCCAAATTTTTTATTGAGTGCATTGTGCTCCGTCACGGTGCCCCTGCCGTTTTGATCACTGACCGGGGTGCCGCGTTTCTGGCCAAACTCACACAGGAGATCCTCCGTCTCAGCTGCACCAGCCACCGCCGAACTACTGCGTACCATCCGCAAACAAATGGGCTGACGGAGCGGCTGAACAAGACCATGGCCGACATGATCGCCATGTACGTGGATGTCGCCCATCGCAGTTGGGACTCAGTACTGCCCTACGTTACATTCGCTTATAATACCGCTGTCCAGGAGACGACCGGTATGACCCCTTTCAAGCTGGTCCACGGCAGACAGGTCACCACCATGCTTGACGCTATGCTACCGCACGAGCCGCCTGTCGACGTAGACGATGGTGCCCGAATAGTATGCGAGCGCGCGGAAGAAGCTCGCGAGACTCCGCATCCAACACCAACAGCATGCCGACGCTCGTCGGTACGATCTCCGTCGACGCGACGTACATTTTTACCCTGGAGACAAGGTCTGGGTGTGGACGCCGGTACGCCGTCGAGGTCTCTGCGACAAACTCATAAAGCGGTACTTTGGCCCGTATACAGTTCTTCGCCGCATCGGTGAACTTAACTACGAGGTGCTGCCCGAAGGAACACGACCGTCATCACGTCGTTCACCCCGCCCTGAAATTGTGCACGTAGTGCGGCTTAAGCCGTATTACGCGCGATGATCGTCTGCCCCGAACTGATTTTCCCACCTCCTTCTACACTGGCCAGCAGGAGTTTTTGTGCGCGTGTGCGGTTTTCCGCCCTGTGCCTTTGTTTTCGTGTTAGCATCGGGACGATGCTTCTTTATAGGGGGAGGTAGTGTCGCGAGTGGAAGAAAAAGACGAGGAGTGTTTGCCGCGCGCCGACGACGACGTTGCTGCTGGTGGACCTCCCTGTTTTTCTGTGCTCCCTGTCTTCACCCGTTCTCGCCGCCGGCCTGTACGTCAAGCAGTGGCAGTATAACAAAGGACGTGTTTAAATCAATCACCAAGCAATTCCGCCGGGTCAACTTCTGCGAGAGGGAGGTCAAGGGGGCGCCATGTCATAGACGACGGCTGCACTCCTCCATGCTAGAGGTAAACTTCCCAGAACGCCGCGGTCATCAATCATTCGTCCCTAATTAAGCTTGAAGTCTCCGGAAATGTCCTTTATTACCAGACAGTTTTTGCGAGTAGTGGTGTTCATGGCGAAAACAAAGCGCACTTTCTCGCAAGTAGAAGCGCGGTCATTGTTTTCACTGCTTTCGCTCAGAGCGTAAAATCCCGGAAAAGCCTGCCACAATCACACTGTGGCTGCTTTCAGGGGCTATGTATGACATATACGCGTCAACGTGACGTTAATCGACTCGTTCATGCGGTTACTGAGAGGCAAAAAAAAGTACAAGCACTGCTGAAAAGAAAAAGAAGAAGTACCAAGTGCGCTAGCAAGCAAGTCCTGCGTATGCAAGGAAGCGTAGAAGCGTAAATTTCCAGGTTTCATGCTCTAACACCGACTGTTTCTCTGGTTTCCGCTCCTGTCATTCTTGCGGGGAGTCAACATAAAGCAATGGGGCTATGTCGGATGTCAGGTTGGGCTCGAACTGTGCTGTTTTAGCGCTCCCACGTAAACCTTCCCTCGTTGAATGTGCTCTGTGAAGCACAGAAGCAACGATGAAAAGTGAACGGGAAAAGTTGCGGATGGTGCACGTCAAGTTATCGCTGAGCGTACTATGTCCGGAGCGCCACACATTTATCATTAATGCTTTCGTATGATGACATTAGGTAAGAAAGAATGTGCAGTGGAACTGTATATCTAAGGATAGTGGGAATTAACAGGCGACGACTTGGAATGCGTTTTTATACAAGACCGCACGTTTAACAGAGAGCTCACGAGTAGCCCGTTCTACTAAGCACAACAAATACCTTAAAATACCAGTCTTGTTTAAATAAATTTATGCTTTATGTAACGCCGCCTATGTTTTGAAGAACTCGCTGAGCTGGTTAGTACATGCTTATGAAACCGATTTTAGGCAGAAAAGAAACTCGCGCGGATGAAAGAACACAGATATTCTGAAAACTAATGAGTCCTGGTACCTTTTCTTTCTTTAAAAGCATATTTCTACTTTGCGCCAAACAATTTCGTGTCCTCACCAATGGATGCCCATTATACATGCAAAAACCGCGCCGAAACGAGAATGGTAAATATGGAATAGGTTTGTGCATGTGCGCATATACTACACTGGTGCGTCTCCTGATGAGGAGTCCATCATGCATGACCGAATCAGTTAAGGCGCAAGACATGTTAATTCAAAGAGGTATCTGGTGTAGGCAACAGGCAGACTCCAAGGACCTAATTCACAATAATTATTTGTGTTCGGATGATCTATTATGTTGGGGACTGGGATAGCCAGATGTCGTCAAGCTATTTTTTCAGCTGTTTATTCCAGGGGTCCTTATATTTTGGGATATAGAATGATAGGAATACTCTTTTTAATCTTATTATTAAAAGCTCCTTGAAGCAGGCTGCCCGCAAAGAAATTGAGAAAAAACGAAAAAACAGATAAAACATCCCAGCATAAATATATCTAAGCACGAAACCAACTTTTTCTGAGAGCGAAAATAGCGCCAACAGTTATCGCTCACGTCACGTGTTGAAGGGAGCGTTCATATCTTCCGCATCTTGAGGCGTGAATACCCGTTTTCCCAGGGCGCTGAATCGATTCGGGAGATTGAAAAGACCCGCGTGAGGGAAAGCTCGATGATTGGCTTGTCAATCCAAATGCTGGCGCAAAAACGTCCCCACCGTATGGGTTTGTTTATCCTCTTTCTGTTTTTATTTTGCAGCTAGGCCAGAGGCTGCTGGTGGAGCGATATTGCTTCATAATGTGCCAGAACTGTCACAGTACTGTCGCTCAGAAACGCTTCTAATCAGGCGCTCCTACTTTGAGAGGCTCTCTCCCTCATCCTCATTACCCACGAGCGGTTATGGGACGCAAAATCCACATAACATAAGAAACCACACCATACCATACCATACCATACCATACCATACCATACCATACCACACCACACCACACCACACCACACCACACCACACCACACCACACCATACCATACCATACCATACCATACCATACCATGCCATACCATACCATACCATACCATACCATACCATACCATACCATACCATAACATAACATAACATAACATAACATACCATACCATACCATACCATACCATAACATAACATAACATAACATACCATACCATACCATACCATACCATACCATACCATACAATACCATACCATACCATACCATACCATACTATATCATATTATAACACAACCTAACATAACATAGCACAGCAGAGTATAGCCTAAGGTAACATGAATTAACAGAACATATCATAACCTATATTAAGACATAATATAACATCATCTGGGAAACGGCACCATCACGCTTTTGATGCACACGCACAGTACAGTTTGTCCGACTCACAGCCAGAGTTGCTGGTGAGCCGGATGGTACCAGTTCTTCGCCGAGTGAAATAGGACAATGCGTGTCACAAAGTGCGTGCATGCTTTCAGTTACTTCTTTTTTTGCGGGCGAGGTGGCCACGGCGCCGGTTGTTGCGGCATGTCGCGGCCCGGCGGCGACGATTTTGCACCCCTCGAGGGGCAGTTGACCGCTTGCGACGTTGGAGGGTCAAGTCTACTCCGCCCCCTCCCCAGCATTATCGCCGGGAAGCGGGCGCGTGCACGATGTAGGGACGGGAAGCAGCCGGTTGAATTCCCCAACACTGTTCCCGACCTTAGTAAGTCAGCATCGCTTCTCGTTAGGACCGTAGCTTTCCCTCGGTTTCCTTCTCAGTTTCTTTCTGTTTCATTTCCCCCCTTTTTAACATCTGTACATCGTTGGTGCGCTGTGCCTTGAGTTTTCGTTTGTTGGTTGGTTTGCCACGAAAACGCGGTGGCGGGAAAACCACGAGCCAGTTAGTTGGCCTGGAGATTTCGGAGCGTGCGGACGTGTGTGAGGTCAGGCAGGGAAGTGGTCGGCAAGCGAGCTAAGGCGGGTGCCTGAAGCGTAGAGCGCGGCGACGGCGGCCCCGGAGACGCGTGGAAGACGCGTGGCCCAAGTTCGCCCGTATCCGCAACCCCCCATCAGCCCCGCGCGCCTCCGCAGCCCGACGATCCCTGCGACCGGACCTTGCCACTACGCAGCTAAGCCACTGTTTCTCCCCACTCGCTTTACTCTGTCCTTTGTCCGATCGCTCTTTCTCGTCGTAACCTTTTGTATAGCATTGCATTAATTGCTGTAACTTCGTTGTATAGATCTCGCCCTGATGTTTCCCTCTTCTTGTTAATAGTTGTTTGTGTTCTGACTTTGTTCTTGTTGTTCGCGTCGCGCCTGTGGGTTGACGCTTCTGTGTTGGGCTTTGTTTTGTACATTTTGTGGTTGTTATCGTTTGCCCAAGTAAAGGGGTTGCTAAAGAAACTTGCCTACGGCTGATGCCTCCGGTCAACGGCTAATCAGGCGTTGCCCCTATCGCCGGTCAGCAGTCGAACCTCATCTCTTTGCACGCGGGGTGGAGAAGTTTGTCGCTCCTCCCCCTCCAAACTTACGGAGAGTGCAGTGGTGGGCAGGTTGGCCCGATTAATTATAATTTCGGCGCCAACCAAACTTCTAGCCGCCCACGATATCGTGACAATGCGAGCGTTCATTCTTCAGATAACTTTGTGGCGTATCGAAGCGTGCATAGTTAGCGAAACGCTGTTGCGCATTTCAGGGTGAAACAACCAGAAGAGGATCAAGAACAACGCTGACGGGAAGAAAATTCCTTTTATTGTACTGAACAAATTGCGAGTTATTAAAAGTTCGTGACTTCTCTGTAAAGAGCGAGAATATAACAAATAATGAGATGTTTAGGAGAACAAGGCAACTTTACCACAAGACATGCGGCAGCGAACAATCAGAATCACAATCGACAGATAGCTCGGAAGAAGTTACTAGCAGTAGCCATGGTGCAGATTTTGGTTAAAAGTTGAAGGGGCGCTGTCAAAAACCTTGCGTGTGCCGGTTTCTTTTTTCCTTGAAAGCCGCTTAAAGGTCGCTTTATGTATTTATTGTATGCCCTTATATGCCTTATATGCCATTATATTCTCTTTTAAGGGCATAGTGACAACAAAAACGAGCCAAAAACACCAGTGCGCAACGTTAATAATTGATTACAAGTGATTTTCCGCGGGAAGTTTCGGTCTCGGCCGGCGCCAGCGTTGAACACTCTGACGTCATGGTCGAGAGGACAACCTGGACTACGACATTTTGATGACGTCGGCGTCACCGGCAAGCAGTGGTTGTTCTTGTGAACAACAACTTGGTTGGGTGACGTGACGATAATTGGAGCAAGGGCATCTTGGCGTCACTCGATGCGAGTGGAAATACCCGAGCATCTCCCCATATTAATTTGTTCTACTGAACGCCAGTGAGTGAAATATGCTAGAAGGCATCTCCATACGCCCATGAAACAACTAATATTGTTGCTTTGTGGTAGAAACTTTGCGTCTATGCCCATGCACATACAATCATTGAAGACACGGTGAAAAATTTATCGAACGTTTACCCATGTGGCAACGCGAAATTCGGCGGCAGCTGCAGTGGCGTGAAAAGTTGATGCCCGACCAGTCAAAAACAACCTCAGAAAATTTCCTGCGATGGCCACAAAGTTTTGTTTTATTTTTTGTCCCGAACTTGCTACAACACAGCTTTTCCTAGCAACAATAAAATTTTCTGTGTTATTGTACTCTGTTGTAGCGACAGAACTACAGAAAAGTATTGCAGTAAAACTCTAAATCACTGGAAAAAAAAATTATTACGAGAAAAAGATCGGTCCGAACAAGCAGATATGTTAAGTATCTTGTTAATGTTTTCAGAATGCCTTCAAACACTAACCTGGAGGCATAAAATCGCTGTAAACGACCATCAGAATTCTTGACCTCGGTATTTATTTTTCTAATGAGCATGTGTGCTTGGTTTACGAACCGCGAGGAAACAAATCCGTACTTCTATTTGGTTCAACTTACTCCAAACTTGTGAAGCGGGCAATTGTGAAATCTTGCTCTTCTAATGTTGGTGAAATAGTGCAAGAATCGACTGGAATCCGCATTTGCTAGCCAGGTGACACTGCTCAAGGGTTTCGGCTATCCGTGCAGGCTCTTGTCTGTTGCCTGAGAGCTTGCTAAGAAAAAGCAAAAATGTGCCTCGAAACAACGGTGGGGCTTACGCAGATCAGCCTTTCCCACCTGGACAGGATTTCGCCACCTTGCTGTAGTTCTTGGTCACAACCTCCTATATGAACGAACCGATTAACTCTCGGCCCCTCAGTCCCCAGCGGCTGCGGAGCAACCGACCAAGGCGGCGGTAAGACCTGTGACGCAGCGGAGGGTTCTAAGGATTCTTTTGCTTCGTACAGACCGCCATTGGAAACTGAACCTGACAAGTTTTAACGCAAGAACCTTGTCCAGTGAGGCTTGTCTAGCAGTGCTGCTCGAGGAACTACGGGGTATTAAATGGGATGGCATAGGGCTTAGTGCGGTTAGGAGGATGGATGAAGCGCATACAGTGTCAGAGGGCGGGCAGATACTATGCTATGGTGGATTAGCGGACAGAGGAGAATTACACGTGCGATTCCTCATCAATCAGGATATTGCTGGCAACTTAGAAGGTTACATTTTTGTCTCTCTTACATCTTGTAGCGTTGTTTGTTACGTATGTTGCACTGTTTTTTTTTAGTACTGTCACTCCCCCTCTGTAATGCCCTCTGGGCCAAGAGGGTAACTTGAAATAAATAAATAAATAAATAAACCTTCTCTCGAAGTGTGCCGACACTAAGAGAATGTCATGGTAAAAACGCGGACCAAGAACTCACAGAGACCTCTACCTTACTGCGATATTGAAAGTGTTTTCCCTGTGTCTGCAAAGTTTATTGCGAATGAAAACAACGCATTATAATTTATGGGCTGCATGCTGCCTAAAAAATATGTACCAACTGGCCCCTATCTCAACTCTTCTGCAGAGAGTGACGGCATTGCTAGTGTCCCTACAAATGTCACAATGACAAAAATAGAACAATAAAGCAATAAGCGATGGCAATGTTAGAAATTCCGTGCTGATGCAACTATTCTCAAAAATAATTTCGACAACCTTTGGCGGCATTTCTGATTGCTTTCATGACCACTCTACCTTCTTCGCGTAATTATGACGCACTCGCTTGGAGCCGAGACCAACTGAGTACCAAGATAAGTTACTTGTAGAGAGAGCAGTGTGGCATATATCACTGCACAAACTCTCTATTAATGCGTCGTTAACACAGACATTTAGTCACTGTTTCGCATATAGCTGTTGGAATGTCTTGAGGATGCTGAAACTCTTTGCTTATCTGCTTCTCTTTACTTGTCCCTCGGAGTGGTTTGAAGTAGAGCTTGTAGCTGGTTTTAGCGAAGTGCGACCCATCAGCATCAAATTACTGTTTCTTGTAAACAAGGCTGATATACCCGGCTACATCGATGCTACAGGCGTTCTAGAGGGCATTCCTGTTCAGCTAAATGGAAATCCTAACATGCGCTAAAAATCCAAAGCCGTACAAAGTTTAATTAGCTTGAAAGCTCACATAATTCGCTACATTTTACTCGCACGAACATTTGCGTTTGAAAAGCTGTGGTAATTTTTTGACCATTCGAGTTACTCAAAGGGGTATAAAGAATTATCAAGTCTTAGGACGAAACAAAGTTGCCGACTTCCAGAACAAGTTACTGTACTTAATGAATAGAAGGAGTTACATTCTCTCCAAAACAATCGTTCCCTCCCTTCGACAGCCAAACACTTTGCACAAGAACAGATTCAGCTGCCGTAAAGAAGCTAAGTCATACATTCCCCAGAAAGCAAACAAGGCCGGAACTTTTACGGCGCCGAAACGTGAGTTTGAGGCTTTCCTCATCCCGGGCACGCAAGCTGAATTGGCAAACGTGCTCAAAGACGGCTGGGTGCAGGCCAGCGTTGCAGGAACCATCCACGGGCAACAAAGGGAAATATGGGACGGCGTCCTCTTCCAGCAGCAGTACGCGTAACGAGCAAAGGCCGCGGTCGGCATCGGGCAGCTACGGCGGCTTTCGCCGACAGGAACATCTCAGTCGTCCGGCGCCGGAGGGGCCGTCACGGAGCTCGGGGAAGAACGCAACCACGAAAAGAGACGCAACCACGAAAAGAGACGCAACCACGAAAAGAACACTCCAAGCTTCCGGCCAGTGGTGCAAACAATCGAGGCAGTCGCCCTGAAAGCCTTGGGACTCTTATCCCGGCCGCCTCGCTGGGTGCCTAGGCGCTCGGTGCCGCGTGTGCTTGGCCAGCTGCTGCATAATTACTGAGGTCCTCCATGCTCCCCCGAGCCGGAATGGCGGTGGGAGATGATGCAGCGATCTTCTTCTTATGAGCGCAGTTGCGTGCATTGCGTATCTTTAAGAAGGGAGGTAAGTATGGGAGAAGGAATATTTTCGTCTTGGTTGCCATTTTTCTCCTTTAATCCTTCGGCGTGCGTTTGTAGTTTGGTGAGTGCAAGCTCGCACATATATATAAAAAAGGTTCTGAGTATGAACTTTGCAGAGGCAATGCATTTAAGCCAGAATTGCGGGTATTTCAAAACGTTAGCGTCCAGCGTGTTGAAAGGATAGCGCTCGCAAATAGAGAAGAAATATTTGTGACGTATAGTAAACGTAAAATTAAAAAAATTAGTGCTGAAAGTAATGGTCTTATGAGAGTACTCGTCATTGCGAACTCGGTGATACTAACCTTCCTGAAGACTGAAAGTTCTCTGTTGAATGCCACCAAATATTTAAGGATGTTTCTTTACTGAAGCGATTGAGACGCCTTACCTATGAGCCGTTGTCAATGAAGTAAGGGCAGTGACTAATGTCTCCTCATTCGGCCGGGTCGCCGTAGTTGGTGAACGACGAAACAAAGTGCACGTATAGGAAACGGACTTTGAAATGGTTGATTCAAAGAAACACTCAGAAATCATTTTTACAGCTGGCTGTCCAGTCGCCAACATTCCAATATCGTCAGCACAGAATGCATAAACAAAACAAAACATTGAAACATGCTTTGCTTTCCTGTATTGAGGTTTTGTTGGATACGCAACGATTGGACAAATGAATCTGAATGGAGGGACGAAGAAGCGCTTTTAAGGAAGGTAAAGCGTGTCAAATGTAAGCGTGTTCGCACGCGAAGAAAAACCACATTCTTTCATACAAGGCACTCCTTGATGACGCATTCTCCTCCGAAAAGAGTGCGCTCGCGTGTTCCATGGTTGCTTGCGTGTTAAGCTTTCCAGTGCGCAGTCCATCCCGTGCGGTTTATGCAAATTCATGCCGTAGCAAACACAACACTAAGCACCAGGAAAGCATTTGCGAGTTCGTGTCGCTGCAGATGATTACAGATAGAGGCAGGCTTTGACGATCGTGGGGACGTGTTTCTGTGTAGTTTCGCAAAAGAAGTAAGTGGAGACACACCGCAAGAAAGGAAACATCCGGGAAGCTGGGAAAACTAATCGTTGTCGCCTGCACAGCGCCTTGGAAGAAACGGCAAAAACTTCTTTTATGCGTAGCATATTGCAATTACTCAGTTCAGCCCCTGGGCGCGGCCGAGCAGCCACCAAACCACGTGACGTGACGTCACGTGGTGACGTGACGTCACCAAACCACGTGAAGAAAACGAAAAAAAAAAACAAAAACCTAAAAAAAGACGCCTGAGCATGGTGGCGGTTGCCACCGTCCCGTTTCAAAGGGGGCGCTCCTATCCATCCATCCATCCATCCATACGTCACGGAGGAAAAGCTGCTGAGAAAATGGAGTGCCTCCAAGCAATACCTCGCGCAAAAAGACCGTGCAATATACAAAGCATTCTTGGCTTAACCAAGCTAAGCCTGGGCATCTTTTTTATCCTCTTTTTGGTGAGCACCAGGGAAAGTGCATTGAGAGGTTCGTTCAAGTTTAGTGGTCATAAACCTCAACAGTTGGAACTTAGCTAGCCAGAATGGAAATGTTATCCTGTAGCTATCGCCAAAGGCAACAGAAAGGGCAGATCCTTGAATATCCTATATGACTTCTGAACGGCCCACGGGAACTTCACAAAACGAGAACCTTAAACACCCTGTAAGAATATGAGTCTCAAGAGTCGCATTATAACATCATATGGGGTCTATAGGGCACACTAAACTCGAGGGTAACAATAAAGCCGACGCCGTACTGCTCGCAGCCACACTAAGCGAGCTACAAATGGCGAATGGGATCCCCCATCTGACCTTCAAACGTACTGCGCTGTCGTGGAACATCTTCGGGGAGCCTGCATGTGACACCGAAAAACCTCACTCGAGGCTCAATAGATAACAATCAGTTCACTGAAGATAATTAGCGACCAACACTTTTTACAATCTTGACATTCTCAAAGCGCGTGCCTCTGGCGAGGGAATAAGCCGATTTTATAGCATAATACGATGCGCTGGCAAAACATAACGGCAGCTCGCAATATACAGAATGCTACAACGAAGCAGTGGGAGCCAGCGCTGTCCAGCGAGACCCTGGAATGGTAGCGAGAGCTGACTTACTGGGACAGGATCGCCGTAGCAACTGCAGCAGCCCTGGACTGAGGGCTCCATCTTTGTGGGACCAAAATGTCCGAAGAAAATAAAAGTTTTTTCTCTCTCTCTTCCCCTCGTTGTATAGCGTCTTACCTCAAAGATTGCGGAAAAGGAACTTGAACAGCAGGGATAGAGCAATGAGTATTCCACTAAACCAAAATAGAATCTGCAATACGGTATGGATGAACCATACCTGACCTGCTCTAAAAACTGTAGGTACGGATCATTTATTGCAGCCGGTAACTGCTGCGATTAAGAAATAAGTAACAGTTGACCTGTCGTAGAAATAGCGATGACATGTTGATTACCGTGTGCGGTGCTTTCTGTAGCCACCTCTCATTCGCTGTGTGTGAGAACTTGATTATAATTTCTTTGTTCACTGGTGCCGCAAGGTCAATGTTTCTATAAAACTTAAATCTGTCCTCTAACAGAGTCCAAGGTTCAGGAACACTAACCCCAACCTTCATCAGCCGCCAAGGCTATCAAGGGGCCCTTCAAGTAGACGCCAGAGGCCTGAACACCAGTGTCTACACAAGTTGGGGTCGCTCTTTGTTCTTAGTGCAACAGAACATCCCGTGGATACGTTCCATTCTCACAGCTGGTCTTATTTATCCCTGCTTCTCTTTCGCTCGCTATATTTCCGTCCTTGAGTCTATTGCAGTCAACCACGCATTGCATCTTTGAGCTCCCTGCATTTGCATTCTGCTTTCTATAGCTCAAAACCGCGGCAAATAGAAAACAATGAAGATGGGCTTCTTAGAAAACACAACATGAACAAGGAGCCAGCGGACCGACGCTTTCCTTTCGACCATTGTCCATCTCGTAGCTCTAAATTAGTTGTTCAAGTTCCATTAGAAGTATTTAGTCCGTACTCTCTATGCTTCAGCATGTAGTCAAAGCGCATAAATAAAGCTTTTAGTGATAAAAAAACAAATGAAAATTGTCGCAGGTACACATTTCTGAAGCAGGCGATAGTAACCATGCGATAACTATGAAGAGCTGTAGTTGCGTTCATCTAACGTTATTGAAAAGTTAGAGCGAGAGCAAATTGTCTTAATAGTAGTTATCAAGACGGGGCTTACGAACGCAAACAAACTGATATGTTGAAACTACTTGAAAATAAACCTAAATGGCTTCATGGCATACGTAAATTGTACTCACAACGTCAACCAGCCATTCTTTGTTAGGATGCTGCAGCACTGTGCTTGGCCCATTTCAGTGCTTTTGTGACTTGCTGTCTCCCCTTTGCTACTTATCTTGCATGGCAATAACTACCCTTGCATCTCTGGAAACAAATTTCTGCCGGGGGTCTTAATTACTGCGCTAAGCCAGAGTAGGAGGCTCTCAACGTTTGCCTAAAATAAACATGTTGATGAGACCCATAATACTGCCCTATAGACATCTCCCTATGGACATCAAATCTGCCATCATGAGTGCCAGTTCACCAGCAGTGGCGAAGGAAAAGTGTCGGTTGATGAAATGAATGCTGGCGCAACAAGGACACTAACAAGAAAGGGACACCACATGCGCACACCACAGCCGAAAAGTGTCGGCTTGAGTGAGAAGCAAGCTTCTCCATAAACGTTGAGTCCCGGAGGATCCTTTGAACACCTTTGCTGCGTTTCGGCACAGAGGGTGGGCGAAAGGTATAATGCTCAGAACAGCCGAGTTTGTTGTATGCTATCGATGCCTGTCCTCGAACAATCACTGGTCACTCGCGTTCCATAAGATGCACGACGGGTCGTCTTAAAATGGGCTCTCTACCTGCCGCTCCGTCACCAGAGGGCAAATGAAAGTGCATCCGACTGTGCCTCTTCCACATGTCGACGCAATCGCTGGCAATGGCACCATAGAAAACATGGTCAATCAAACGTGGTGCTCTTATTCTCGTTTTTTAGTCGTTGGGAACTCCATTATGATAGGCAGACAATATGCACCCCGCTTTAATGCCATTGTGGAGAAGATATTGGTTGCTGCTCGGAATCAAAGGCAGCACCTAACCAAGTGGCAACCTTCTCCTGGAATCCATCGTTTGCGTTCATATTATTAAGTCCCCTGGGAGTCGATACGGACACTAATCAGGCGTTCGGGTGCTGATTTCTTTAACGCGGTCGATAGGCCGCTCTTGTTGGCGGAATTCATGTGCTTGATACGCCGGCCAAGTGCTGACATTTTTATTACGTAGCATCTGCGACTTTTCGAGTCTGATTGTACGGGTACGCAATGTCGTCAAATTCGTATAGCTCTTCGGGTCTTCTGCGTCTGTTCACTCTAAATTCTTGATAAAGTGAGGTAAAGTACACCAGGAAAGAAAAATTTCAGGCCTCTGAATGAGATTCGCAACAACGCGAACCCGCACATCATTCAGACCACACTTCCGTGAGAATTTTAATCGCTACCTTCTCTGCACTAAATACACTTAAACCAAAGAGAAACCATGACTACTGTTGACGGACAGGATTGAGAGCGGGCCTAAAATAGAACCTCAAAGTTTTCCGTTGCTCGATAGATGTCGAAGCAAACTCTTGCATTTCTGTGCTTGGCGTGCAGGGACATTGCATCGCTTTATGGTGTGCTGCGTCCGCGGAGGTTTATAGATGAGTCTAGGCACTTGAGTGGACGGAGGGGGGAAATGAGCACAGACAGTGATGACCTGATTGAGGGATAGTGGGCCTATTTGTGCCATATTTTTTGCCAGCGTAGCGAGAGGTCGCTGCAACGTAAACCTTCAAGTACCATGGGCGGAGTGTTGTTGGCCGACGCTGTCAGGCTGAGCATCACGCACGTGTAGTTTTCCGGCTGCATGCGGCGCACGCAAGTGAAGAAAGTGTGGTCGTTGGCCACCGAGGCCTCCAAAGTAGGACTCAGCTCTCGGTCATCCTTGCACCAAAGAATGGAAATGGCCAGGCTACCGGCCTCGATGATCCACCGCCTATGAACAAGAGGTCCGGGATGCTGAACAGGTTCACTATGGGAGGAGCTGCCAGGCTGTCGAATGACGAGATAAAAGTACTTGTAGACATGTCAGTTGACAGATATCCTTATGGTATTTCCATGATACCACTGCGAGCTGTAACGACGTCGAGCAAGGGACTTGCTTGCCCACATTTGTCGGTAAATGCGCTAACGCAAGCACACTCATTAAGTACGTAGTCCATGGGAAAAAGAGGGAACGAAGGACTGGTTTCTTCACAGCACACAATGAACAAGAGCGGCAGTGAAGCCTCAGACGCCTAAGTTTCTTTCCTGTACGCTCTTCATTTTGCGCATTTAATATAGTAATCGCTTTCTTCGTGTAACTACTCTAGCCCGGGCAGCACGGCTGCCTGCAGTGCTGTGCAATAAGTATAAAGAGCACAACCATGGAGAGGCGCTTCAATAACGTATTCCGTCATGAGTCGTGCAGGTTCCCACCAAACCTTACTCAGCGTATAAGAACTAATTTTCGACTCATATCAGAGCATGCATGATATATGGCACGATACCTTGCTTTTCTACATTGCGTGTCACCTGACTTGCGCATTCTGATATTCCAGTCCACGTTCCAATGTTTCATTGGTTATGTACAGAAAAGGACAGAATAAACATTCAGCTCACCAATGGACCATACTAACAACCTTCGTGTATTGCACGAAAATATATTTTTTTTTTCGGTGCACTTTTTTGGGACGTTAAACAGCTGGATTTTGAAAAGCACCAGTCCACCATAAGGCATTCATTGCAAAGAGTATTAAACGTCTCAACATGGTCCTAGCGCAGTCTTAAAAAGCCTGAATTTAACTTTAAAAGCTTATATGAAGGAAATTTTATTTAGTTTGAGGAGAATCTATCTTTAATACCTTCTTGTATAACAGAGATGAAGGAATTAAATATATTTCTGCATAAGCGCTGTAGATTCCGTTAGCTAGGTAATTATTCTACTATTGAAGCCTGCGTATTGTTTGTCTTCTGCAATGGTATTTACAGCCGTAACGCACTCCAACGTCGACTGGGCAAGTACCAAAAAGAAAACAAACTGTAGAATAAGACTTCTATATTATCCTCAGGGAAGTACCGCAATTCATGCACTGCTATATTGGAAAGTCTTGTAATTTTCATGAAAACACAAGGAAGAAGTGCTCATTATAAACGAGTTCACACGCCAGTTAACTCCCGATTAAAAATACTCAAAACTATAGAAATTTTGAAATACGGAAGAAAAGACACCAATGGCAATGAAATATTTTCGCAACCGATAAATGCGCCACAATGGCAAAAAAATGACCTCCATTAAACTTGCCCAATCTTCGGTGTCGGCGCGCAAATGGGCGACAGCACAACTCTTTCGTCAACAGGAAAATAACAGGAAAACTTAAGCCCATAAAGAAAAGACGTATCTGATTGCCAAATATCGAACCGCGAAATTTACATTTCCTGGCTATCGAAGAGAACGTCTGTGCGGTGTGTTTTCGGTCGTGTGCGACCAGGTATTTCATTTTTTTTATGGTCCAGGAACTCCTCAAAAACTACAAAAGCAGTGGTTAAAACTCTGCACAACATGCTTATACTTCTCTCCCTTAAGAACCCTCAGGTAAAGTTTATAAATGTCCCCGTCAGCGTTTCTCTATTTCCTTGCGTTCCGGAATTTCTCTCATTCCATGTCCTTTTAACCCTGCTCTTTATTTTGTCTGTCTTCTTTCTTTGTTGTGCTCTATTACCGTGACGCAATGGCCAGGCTAGCGTAGACTTCTCCGCACTTTTCAGCCCGCGGGCTTCCGACTCGCGTTTGTAAAATTAGAGGGTAACTTATGCGCCACGGGCTTAAGTCCAGGCTTATTATGTTTTTTTTTTTGCCCAGCGATTTGTTACTTTGCCGCAAACAAGGAACCTCGGAAAAAGTGTTCTTTGGCCACAGCTCGCGCAATAAAGCGCGAACAATGGGATGGTGACGGTGTTGACTAAGGGAGAAAATAAATTTACGACGTAGAAACAAGCTGAAGTAGCCGTCTTTTGCCGCGCTAGTCGGAACGAAAATATTAAATAGCACGAGTTCACTCGGCGAAAGAAAGATTAAGCCTTGGCAACACTAAACAATGGCGTTGGGATTTGAGGAAGTTTGAGGCGGGTGGAAATTCAAATGGGCCTGAATATTTGGCATTTCACCTCGGGAAGCCACTTCAGGAAGTGGTTGTAAATTTCGCTGCCCTAGGAAAGAAAACGCGGCAAGTAAGCATAATAGTTAACATGGAGTTAATTTTATGGAAAAAAATAAAAAGGCGGCAGGTGCCAACTGGAGGGGAGAAGAGTGGGTGGTTCTTGCTGGGACCGGTTAGAAGACTTGCACCTAAGATAGACTGCCTGTAATTAGCCGAATATCGTATCAAAATCGCAACTACTCTAAGGATCAAAGAAGCAGGTTTGGAAGAAGAGAAGTATTAGTACAGCCTGTGTCCTCTCATAGCAGAGAACAAAAGAGCACGTGTTAAACATTCTTCATCAGTCTTTTATATCGAACAACCTGCTTTAGCTTGTATACATCACAGAAGTTTTCCTTTTATCACCTCATTTGTTGGCCCTACGCTATGAATTATGCACTAGTGCATTTTAAATTTTTCCATAAGAGAGTTAATTGGTGGGCGTTTGCTTCATGCGCATCTATCCCAAGGAAGAAGCCCTTCAAAACGCCAAAATCGAAATGCGGGTCTCTAATACTCAAATAGTGTGAGAGCCAGGAAGAAAGCTGCACCTGCGCGGCATTGCTCGCGGAGGTTGGGCATGCTATGAATGTTTCAATGCCATGCATTTAGTAAGTAAAGACACCCTCTTTACACACCTCTAAAAGAACCTCTACGCGATACACCTCTGGTTGCACCATGTAAAGCACTTCACGAAGCGTATGATTTGTTTGCTCGCTGCGGGAAAATGATTTTTAGGCAGCTTTGCTTTAGAGCGGTGGCTCTACTCCACTCAAAAGCCGCTCGCCGTTCTTTGCCTGATTTTAGCTTAGTTTAACCTTGAGAAGCAGAGCATAGCAACAGACTGACCTTGGCCGATGTGGACGAAAATCGATGTCCAACCATAACTGACCATGCCGGACACGATGGCGATCTCCAAATTTGGCCCACCTCATTGTCAAAATGCTTTCGCTTGACGTTTGGGTATAACAGTTGTTAAACCCTGATCAGATTTTTTCCATGAACGCACCAGCTGGCGGCGCTGTGCAGAATATTGCTGCTGTGCAGAAACTTTATTAATATAGAGTAATTACGCGGGTGGTTCACCCAGGTCCGGAAAATCATCGCCTAATACGGCCCTCAAGGCCTGACCGATAAGCTGGCGCTTAAAGGGGAGCTCTGTGTGAGCATAGCTTCGCCTCCCACTGCTCATGGCTGAGTTCCTGTAAACGGTACGCTTTTCGTTGCTCGGGGCAGTTCCAAACAATGTGGAGGATGTCTTAAATCTCTCCGCAGGTCGGGCATCCCTTTGTTGGGTATTGCGCGGGCCAAATCTTATTGTGTCATGCCAAGTTTGGTAGTGTGCGGGCTTGCGTGTTTCGCCATATAGTGGCTTCCTGACGAGTGAAGTGTGTGTGTGTATTTTCTGCGACTAAGGTGGAGAACATATTCGCAAGAACCACCCTCAATGACACCAAACCTGCCTCTTCTACTACTTCCTGCATTTTTTCTCCTACAAGGCGGAAGAATAATAAGAACTGAAAATTCTGCTTTGCATAGTTGCCATATATGAGTACTTCTATGCAGCAACGTCTACTTCTATTTCTCGTTCTTCAGCTCTGTAAACAGATGCCGCCTGTCGTTTTCGTACCAAACAAACTGAATCGACCTCCGTAGAAGTATATGAGTCAATTAATCTGGAATAGACGCTTTCAGTACACACGGCTGGCAAGCAACAGCAATCTGACAAAGTGGAAGCTTGTGCAAGTGGGTTGCACATCACCGACGCAGGGCGAAACACGAAGGCAAGACGAGCACTTGGACTCAGCGCTGTGTCCGTGTCCTCGTCTTGCCCTCGTGTTTCGGGCTGCGTCAGTAGCAGTAATCTGCTGGCGAGCGCTCTTATCAAAGGACCGCTCGCCGACATACGGAGAGAATTATGACGGAACAATCCCACGCGATTTTTGAGTTCGTCCAAGGAAACAGGGAAGCCATGTGACCGCGAGGCGGGCGTGCCTCCGCTCTTGGAACAGCGATAGCCACGAACTACGTGAGCTGTTATATCGCTTTAAACTATGGTTTAAATTAAACTAATAAAGTTTAATTCAAACCTCCTGAGTTTTTTCAAGTAAATAGCGCAGCGCCTTGGTACCTCATGATTCGAAACGAGGACAAGACAAAATAGAAATACATTCGCACTATTTTTTTGTTTTTGTTGTTGTGGCAGAACAGGTACCGTCAGCTGCTTACGGCTGCGGGTTTTGAAGTGGCGTGCGTGTAAGCGGTAGCAGGAGAGACGAGGCGAACGCGTCCGCCGACGCGATGACAAATGGCCTTGGTCCAGATGATGAATATTAATACGCCATCGTGTTGGAGACATAATTCATCCACCGGAATTCAGCGGGGGTCCGTTTATATTTTGAGAGACAACGAAGATAGCTTGCGTGCCAAGGGCGTCGGCTACTTTTGCTCCTGCTTGGACGGACTCATCGCAGCAGAGGCTTTGAAAGTGGATGAAGACAGACGAAGACTTGCTTTTTCTGCAGTAGGCCATGGTCCAGAACCTTACTGTGAATAACAGCGCAGGTTATAACGACGGTACGTACTGTGAAAGGTACTGCGAAGTGTCGTGTTGGTACGCCACAGACTTACGCTGCGCACGATAAAAATCACGTGGCGGTGTTGGTTTGCTGCTTTCAGCATCAGTACCGAGCCTACCTTAGAAAGCAAGTGACATACATACATACATATATTGATGTCTCACAATGCGCCTCACGAAGGAAAATAAACCTATATAGTTTATTGGAAATAGTACTTTAAACTTAGTTTCATGCGCTCTTCACCGAGGGCTTCACTGAACGAGCAGGTGAAATTGATACTGGCACCTGCGCTCCGCTGGCCTTCAGCGTGTTACCGTAAGCGGAGCGAAAAGTGAAAACGCTGAACTAAAACTTTCTAATGAACGTTCTTACGGAATCTAGGCAGAAGTAACTGCTGCGTACGACGGGAAAAGTCGCAGCGGTCCGTAGAACGTTTTCTTTTCAAACTGAGACGACTTGTAGGGAAAAAAAACGACTAATCTATAGCTGGATACGAATCAATAACGCAGCAGCTGATTCCTTTCCAAGGAGGCGCTCCAGACAATGATCTCGATCGACTGTCATCACGTCGCGTTTAATCCTATTTTACGGAACCATCCGGCAGCTGCCGCCGGTGTCATGCTAGGGCATTAACCGCAGCATCATGACAAGCAGTCAACGCCATTTGCTGGAGGACCTCCTTGGAGGGAAATCTGCCACTGCTTTCTTGAGTTGTACCTGAGTGCAGTGATTTGAGCCTCAGCCTTGTGTTCGGGAGAAGCGGAACTCAGTCCCCAGCGTCACGAGGCGCCCATCGTCCTCCCTCGGGCTCAAGCTTCCAGTCATAATTCGAAACGTAGAGACAGGAGTGCGATGCCATTTCCCCAGGAATGTCCAAAAAAAAATTCGCGAAATTTGTTTGCCAACGGAACATTTTATTTGAAGAATAGGTGCATTGGCAACCGAAAGGTGGCGGTCTTAGTTTTCAGTTAGGTGAGTACTGTGTACACTAGCGGTATTGCGTCACTTTTTGGTTACAAATGTGGCACCAAACTTTTTATTATTCGAAAAAAAAAATTGTCTTTGTGCCCATTTCAGTGAACATCGCATTGTGCTATCGGCTTCTACTGTTTGTACTTTTTGAGTTCTTGAAGTCCAACTTTTAGGTCACATTGTAGAGCGGCGGCGCAGTGAACTGTTGGAAACCACCGAATAGTAAAACACATCTGCGGGAATTTTGCTTTTAATTAACGCTCTTCTCGTTACTTGACGTACAATGTACTGGTGAGTGATTCCTGTTCCAGTCATAACACTTGTCATAGTAATCACGAAACACATTAACAAAAACGCTTTGCTACTTGGAACACCTACGCGGTATCCACAAATGTAGAAAGAAAATCAATATATATTTTTTCACTGCCACTCTTGCAGATGCAAACGTAAGTGAGCAGACAGTAGAATTATGCTCATGCTTCTGCTTTATAAATAAGTGTTTAGTTCCGGGCATGAATCCGAGATGTGCTATTTATGTTACCTTAATTTTTACCCTTAGTAAAGCGCAAGCCCACTCTTGATATAGTTCTCTCTGTGCTGCGTACGTTTTTACGCGGATGAATTGTCGGAAGCAAGGTTAGCGCCTTGAGGCACGAGAGCAGCTAGCTAGATGTCAGACGATCGGTCAGCACCGTGCTCGACAAGGCGGAAGAACAGCTGGCGTTTTTGATCGGCAGGCGCAAATATGAATTTCTTCTCCGAATATATTCGACTGTTAGTAATTAGTCTGAGCAGACGTTAGAGCAGCGGCTGACTGTGGGCGGTCTTCAATCAGAACGTCCTTTATCCTTTATGCCCCACTACAACTGAACATTTTCCCTTTACTTTCATTCGTAACTCGCTGAAAAATATCGATGCATACACGCAGTTCAGTGCGGAAAGTGAGCTTTATGAAGCTTCTTTCACTCCGAGAAGAGGTGAATTAAGGTGCGATCGCAAATTGCAGCTTTGTGCGGACGCTCTGAGCCCCTTTAAGTAACGTAAAAAGAACGTTGGTGGGAGAAGGGCGGAGCTTCTGAAGATTGAGATTCTGTGTCAGACCAGATCATGTGGGAAAGAAAAAGAGAAAATGGAAACGTTCAGGAGAACAACACCAGGCTTGCGGCGCAGGCTCGCTTAAGACGACAACAGTAGGGTTCTTTCATGCACTTCTTTTCTTTCGCGCACCTTCCCTGGAAGTTTCATGCAGCGACAGAAGCACCCACTGTGACAGGCATAATCGTCGGTTCGGAGACAGCAATCCGCCATCCTGCAAGCTCACTTCATGCGAAATTCTTGTGCATGACGAAGGTGCTGTGCTATTTATATTGTTACGGGGATGTTACGGCGGTAAGTCTATATTGGCGGCTGCTCTGAAATGGCCAGCACTCAGCTCAGACTCCGACGGCCCAGCTACCCACTGTCAACGTCGTCGTCGTCCAGCGCACCGCCACTTCTTCGTTCACGATTCGTCAACTTATTAGTAACCAGTTCACCGGTAACACTATCCCCCTCGGCTGAAGGCAACGTCCCGCTGCGTGTTAGGTGTGCTATGTCGAAGGTGGGTGATAGAGCTTGAGGCGAGCTACATGAACGACTTCGGATGTCAATGGAGCGGACGTCGACTTTGGGTGCACCGGCGTGATTTCATACGTTACGTCGGTCACTGCCCGTAATACACGATAAGGACCTGTGTAGCACGGCAGAAGTTTTTCACATAACCCCACACGACGGGATGGGAGCCACAGCAAGACGAGAGATCCGGCAGGGTAGCGCACATCACGGTGCAGGCCATCGTAGCGGTGTTTGTGAGCCTCTTGGGAGGCGGAGAGCTTGTGACAAGCAAACTGGCGGGCGGCGTCTGCTCGGGCGATAGCGTCACGCGCATATGTAGTGACAGGGCTGGCTGTGGGCAGCAGAGTGTCGAAGGGCAGTAAGGGGTCTCGTCCAAAGTGAAGATAGAAGGGCGAGTAACCAGCGGTATCATGGCGCGAAGAGTTGTAGGCGAAGGTTACAAAAGGCAAGCTGATGTCCCAGTCCCGGTGGTCGTCGGATACCTACATGGCGAGCATGTCTGTCAGCGTGCGGTTGAGACTATCCGTAAGGCCGTTCGTCTGAGGATGATAAGCAGTGGGGAACTTGTGACGAACGGAGCACGAACGAAGGATTTCGTCAACAACTCGGGAGAGGAAGCAGCGGCCATGGGCGGTAAGGAGTTGACGGGGAGCGCCATGGTGTAATATGACGTCGTGCAGAAGGAAGTCAGCGACGTCAGTGGCGCAGCTGGTTGGAATGGCGTGAGTGATCACGTACCGCGTGGCATAATCGGTGGCGACGGCAATCCACTTGTTCCCCGAGGAGGACTCCGGGAAGAGCCCAAGTAAATCTAGCCCAACACGAGAAAACGGGTCGGTCGGGATGGGAATCGGCTGCAGGTGTCCAGACGGCAGGACAGCGGGCTTGTTTCGGCGCTGACAGAGGTCGCAAGCGGCCACGTAGCGTTGGACGGAGCGGTACAGACCAGGCCAGAAGAAACGCCGGCGCACGCGGTCGTACGTACGGGAGACACCAAGATGACCAGCCGTAGGGGTGTCATGCAGTTGTTCGAGGATAGTGGAGCGTAGGTGTCGGGGAACAACTAGCAAGTGCTCAGCGCCATCAGGTCGCATGTTGCGGCGGTACAGCGTGTTCCCGTCAATATCATAAAGAAAACACTAGTTTAATATTACTATTAAAAGTGTGAAAAGCAAGTAAGCAGTATGGTTGCTCATTCGTTTTTAAAAAAGAAATGCCTCAATTCAAGCCTAAACTCTGCGCTTTAGGGACGCTTTTTCACGTGTTCACGGGAAAACAAAAAGTAGGTGTTTGAGGTCTCTCCAATGGAAAGTTTTGAATGAATGCTCGTGATAACTGTTCCCACCACAGTGGAGGGGGTACATCGCTGTTGAAAGTTTCAGAAGAAAATAGCTCTTGAAACAGCTAATGCATTGCAGTTTTGCGTTCAACTCCTTCATTACAAAATACAACACTCCTAAGGCTAAGGCTATCGTGCGTAAAGCTCGGGTACAGTAATATTGATAACGATAGCTTCCTTGTGAAAATTACACCTGTTAGAACCTTCCACGGTGTGAATAATATATATCATGAAAAACCCCAACTCTGTCCGGCTTTTAAAGTAAAGTAACCAAACAAGGGAGTTATATAAGGCATAGTATTAGAAGATGCGCCAAAGGCCCTCTATTTTATTGCACTTGACCATTTTTTCTCCTATTTTTTATTCATTCACGTTACCATCAGTCGCATTGCAGAGGAGAGTATGGCTGGAACAGAGTACTTAGAAGCGAAAAACAAACAAAAAAAGAAAACAGAGGTAGCTGCCAGGGATATAAGTCCAAAAATTATTTTTTTACTGATGATATCAGAATGAAGAAACAATAAGACAAGTTCAGTAGATGATAAGGACATAGAACATAACAGAATGACATGTATAGCAGAAACAAACACATGAAAAGGGAAAAAGGAATACAGCGTAACAGAAAAAAATTCAAGCCAGCATTACTAACTTATCGATGTTTCTCCTCTGAATTTCAAGTTAAGACCCGGAATGAGAAGTCTTTAACGAAAGTTTCTTTCAATGCCCGTGTGCATGTCCTGCGCCGCTCTTTTTGCCTTCGCGATCAACTCATCTGATGACTTTTATGCGTGGGAGCCATCTTCGTATGCGTGGCGGTTTTCTAAGCCATGCTGTACAAAGCAGATTGAGTCTTACAAGGGTAGACGTGCAGGCTAGTTGGTGAACCATGATTATTTAAAACAGCGCAAAAGACAGGGACACAGATAGAAAAGACACACACAGCGTTCAGTCGATGTACGCTCTATCGACAGCTAAGATGCTTTGTGGTTCTCGCAAAATTAAGAAATCAAGTGCGTAAAAGGTACGCATTGTCTGAACTGGGAGTTCCATTGTCTGAACTGGGAGTTCCGGGAGTTCCCTCTCTTTGTTCTCGTGCCATGCATCTTCTAAATGCTTTCAAACTCAGAAGCGATCATGCGAAGAAACAGAAGCGAAAAGAGTAAGCATTGTGTGCATGGAATCTTTGCTCAGAGGGATGGAACCTCTAAGAAAAAATTAACAGGGGCTAAGCTATAGCCTAACACGAACAATAAGCAAGAAGCTCTACCCGCAGCGATGTTCGCGCTCCTGTTTGACTTTGCGGCGCGCTATTTCACCGTTAGCATACGTTTTAGTAGGCGGCGGCAGCGTCGACGGTCCGGGCATGGCCTAGGAAGCAACTAGTCCGGATGCATTTCTCTTACACTTGCGAAATTCCCGAGCATACAGTGCTCGCATCTCGTCACGATGTACGGTTTGACCTTGAAGCTTTCCGTCTGAAATGCGGTTACGTTTTGTCGCTGCTGACGCTCCTGCGCTCAAGAGCACGCGGCATCTCAGGTGTTGATTCCGGCTGGTCGTACGGTCTCGCGTCTGACATACCGCAAGAGCTTAACGCCTCGCTTGACATCCATGTTCACACAGAGCCGCAAAGAAGACAAAGAGGCCATGATGGCGTGAGGGGCACTCGGCCTAGTCACATGCTTTCACTACAGCAACACCGCCAGAACCGGTGCTCGACTGGAAAAGGAACCGTGAACAGTTTAGCCCGACATGACCTGGGCTGCGATCCCCTAAGATAATGAACTGGCCGAGGGGCGCGTGAAGAACATTAGTGCTGCGTTCTACTGGTCGCCTGTTCACTGGAAAACCTAGATGATCGCATTTAAGCTGCCTACTATAGTTTTTCGTTGCAAAAAAAAAAAAAATGACGGAGGAGCAATGTTCGGCAAGTAAACTTGCCCGTTGTGATGTGCGATTTCATTTTTTTGTTCTTCCTGAACCATCTTTCGCTCGCACGTGTGGCTCTGAGGAAGATCTAAACGACACAGAGGGAAGTTTACCGCTTTCGATGAATATAGGATCATTTTTTTCGATGTGAGCCAAATCCACCTCAACTAAAATCGAGAAAAGGTCGAAAGTTTGTTATTCGGACCACTCGTGGTCTTTCTAAGCTGTTAAAATATATGCTTTACATTTATGAGCAACTTTACACCACACTCTAATGAAAATTTAAGCAATTATAGTTCAGTCTGTATCAGCGTGTAAACTGCGGATTCACGTGTTTATTTTTCACAAAAACCTTTTCTACAGTTGTTTTCAACCCCTTTTTATGAAACCAATGCTTGCAGATAATTATGCTGTGAATATACCGCAGAAAAACAATTAGAAATTTTACCATGCGGAATCAAGGGCACTGCTGTGCTTCAAAAGACGCAAGTAAATAGAAATAGCAGGCTCCTATCAAATAAAGAGGAAGAAATGCGCTTGGGCAGGGCATGTAATGCGAAGGCAAGATAACCGCTGGTCCTTAAGGGTAACGGAGTGGATTCCAAGAAAGGCGTGCGTAGCAGGGGGCGGCAGAAAGTCAGGTAGGCGGATGAGATGAAGTTTGCGGAGATACGGTGGCCGCTACTGGCGAAGGACGAGGCTACTTGGGGAGAAATGGGAGAGGCCTTTGCCCTGCAGTGGGTGTAGTCAGGCTGATGACGACGATGTTCGTAAGCTCTGATATGACAGTTTTCTTTTCTAGCGTTCCCAGTTCTGCAGTGAAATAGTAAACCAGCTAGTGTGTATGCGATCAAGAATACATTTTACTTCATTGTGACATTCTAAATTCAGGATGATTTGGAACAAAAGCAATTTTATTTGCGCCTAAGAACAAACGCTTGGCCTTTAGTCGTGAGCTAAAATTGGGACCAAATGAAATAGATATCGTTAAAGAACATAAAATACTTGGTGTCATATTCTCTAGTCAGATGACATGGGACAGTCATGTTGAGCAAATGACTAAAAAGCTCTCATCTGCTGTAGGTGCCTTATTTCGAACCCGTGACCTCCTTCCGATGTCCATTAGACTATAAGTTTACCACGCACTGTTCCGTTCACACCTTAACTATTGCACACTAGTATGGGGAACGACTACAAAAAAAAAAACGTCGGTACACTTCTTCGTCTAGAAAAAAAAAGCCATGCGTTGCATAAACAATCTGCCATATTTACATCCTTCAGCCGCGCTATTTCGTCAGCATCATGTCATTAATATTGAGTCTCTTTATAGTTACCGCCTCCTCTACCACTTTTATTTTGCTAACGAAATGTATAAAGAATTCCTTCTCTCACTCTCAGGTGCAACGTTGCGCTGTAATATTTCGAAAACACGTGCCCCTGAAAAATGGTTGATTCCACACCACCGAACTAATTACCTTCTCCAGTCATTAAGCTATACAGTGCCAGTGTTACTAAATCAGATCAGTCTATCTAGTTTTAATAACGCTCGAATAACCCGTAAGATTTTGCGTTCAATGTTTCTGGAGTGACCCGTGTTTGCTGTTTCTGGCGTAAAATTATAACTTGCTCAATAAAAACATACACATGGTAGTTTAACCTCTCATATGTGCAATTATCGCTTTTTTTTTGCAGTTTTATGTGCATGTTAACCCTGGCTTTTGTATACCATCTCAATATCTTTTCTTGATTAATTTACTTCACATCTTATTTTTGTAAATCTGTGATAAAATGTGACCGTGATAAAATGTGTGTGACCGTGTGTAATCGCAATCGATATCTTGTGTGTAATTTTTTTTTTTTGTACCGCTGTCACTGCTGTCTGCCGCCGGCTTCCAGGCATCGTCAAGCTGTTACTACAGCTTTTTGCCTGGGAGACCGTCAACATTGTAAAAATGTTGAAAATAAAGGTGATTTGATTTGATTTATGGGGTTTAACGTCCCGAAGCAACTCAGGCTATGAGAGACACCGTAGTGAAGGTCTCCGGAAATTTCGACCACCGGGGGCTCTTTAACGTGCACTGACATCGCACAGTACACGGGCCTCTAGAATTTCTCCTCCAAAGAAATTCTAGCCACCGCGGCCGGTATCGAACCGGCGTCTTTCGGGTCAGCAGCCGAGCACCATAACCACTGAGCCACCGCGGCGGCACTCTTTAAATTCATGAGTGGCAGCGGAATCGTAGGCGTTTACACGACGCAAAACTACAGGAGAATGTCCAGTATTACCGTTTCTTTTCTGTCTCGGCCAATTTCCGTATAATTGTGCATTGAGAAAGTCGCTACCAACTACTCCGACTGAAAGCTTTACTCCCCAATGGACACATTTTTTTTTTCAAAATCATACAAATATGGTCTTTCTGTATCCATGCTGCCATCTGCATTCAAACAGAAAAAAAAGCTTTCGTCGAGCCCTGCTAGTCTTAAACCGGACGCAGACTGTCAGAAAACAAACGACCAGCTGCACTCGTCATGAGCCCGAAATGACAATCCGCTTATCACTAAGCTGGCTCGACGAAGTGCGCCAGAGGTTAACGTTCACATTAGCAGCAGTGCATTCTTTCTTTATCAGCGACGGGGTTAATGATCCCATCGTTCTCGTCGTCGTTTGAGTTGAGATCTTGGGCCGATCTCTTCTCATCATTTGCAGTCGACGAGTAGGTAGCGCTGGGCAAGCAATAAACGAAACTGTCCTGCAAACAGTCGAACCTGCTAGGCTAAAGCCTGCAAAGAATACTCTCGCCAGGAGATTTGGCGCATATTAATCCATAATTCAGCAGTATCTCGCTTATTTTTTTATTTGACGTAGGATTAGCGTGCAGGTTTTCTTTTGCGTAACTCAGCACCTTTTGTTGCCACAGGTTGTCAAAATTAAGATGTATGGACGAGCTTTTCACTACAGCAGAATTTGTCTCAGTTTCCCTTTCTGTATTTGGCTCATTTTGAGAACAAGCTTCTAGTATACAGAGCTACTGCAGTCCTTTTAGAACAACTACAGCGCATGCTGCATTTAATTTTCTACAGTACCTGTTCAGTATAACTGCCAAAGCGATTATGTGACCATCTGTGGCTCTCAGGTAGAGCCGGTGGTGTAAAGCACTTATTTGTACTAATTACAAAGGAAGTATTGCTTGGGCGTGGTCCCTGAAGGACACGGCCCTCACAATCACTAGGAAGGATCCCTAGTCCGGGACCCGTGTGGCTTCCGCAGCGGCCCGGTCTCTTGTCACCAGGGCTCGTTGGTCCTGGAGAGTTGAGCAGCCGAGCAGGGCAGCCTTCCAGCCCTCTCGGGTGAGGTGGGACAGCAGGATTGGCAGGGCATGCCCACACCATGTGATACGTGTCCGAAAACACTTGATCACAATGTGGACACTCGCCCAAAAAGGCCGAATGGAAATGCTTAAGCACTGCCGGGCACAGTACCGTGTTGATGCAGAGGCGAAGAAGCCAGCGCTGCTGCGCCTTCTTGCTTTTTAAGGGGGGGGGTATCGTCGGCCCTGAGGAGTTTGATACAGGAAAGAGATCTCCCGTAGCGTCGTGGGGAAAATAGGGCTTATATAGCATGATGGGCGCACTAAAAAGGAGAGAATTATTTGGAGAGATGAAGTATTCGCCAAGTGCATCAATATCACAACAGAAAGAGGCCCATTAGTCTTGTTTACAACCTGAGTGCAAAAGTTTGATGACCACGGGTGCTGTCGACGTGCTGACTCCTCGAAGCAGTCTGCCCGATGTGAAACTGACAGGAACACAGCGCTGTTAACAATGGCATATCTACTATGCTGAATTGCTTAGTTTGAGAATAAATAGGCAATCGGCAAAGACATTTCACATATTAAGAACGATCGTGGGTCAGAAACGTTTTTAAGTTGCTCGTAGTTACTTATATTCTCTGGGATATGTCAACGCATACTCTCGATTTATTCATATATGTGCTCTAGATCTTATTGCTCCGTTCGTTATGATTCGTCAGCATGGTCGCGTTAATAATAAACATAAGTGGGTAACGTCAGTCCTTCATTCGTTCTGTGTACATTCCTTCTCTGTATCTTGTACTGCAAACGCGTTCGACGAGTGCGCAGCCCGTCTTGAGAGATTCGGAGTCACCACTTGTTCATTCAGTTAGTCTCTAAAGTCTTGTTTGGAACCGGCAATATAGAAAAAGGCATTGTTTATATAAAATGGGTTTTCTTGCACTTATTCATAAAACTCGCGTTTCGAGTGAAAACGGGCAGCGTAAGAAGAAATGATTTCAGCATAAAGTGTAAAACTGCGTAGCATTCGAAATGAAGTCATTGTCAACTTTTAATTTTGTATCAAACAGTTTAACAATCATAGGTTGCCGGTTAGCTTTGATGGGTAGTTTTTCTTCACCCCTGCCTCTTGTCTCACGACCACATTTGCCTTGTATGCCAAAAAGGAGTATTAAATTTTCCTTTTCATTCGCCCATACTGTTCATATTTCTGCTTTACTATTCTGTTGCTGTAATGAGAATATTTGAACACTGGGCCTATACTTGCACCATCTATTCGTTAAGTAGCTCTCTGGTACGCTTTCTGTAGTGGTCTAGGCATAAATAAACGAAGAGAAGAGAAGAAATATGGCAATATTAAAACAGCTGGGACATAAAATCTCAGGTCTTACATGAAGATGCTTCATCAAAGTGAATTATGGATTGGAAAATGCGGCTGCACTGTTTCACTCTTGAAAGAAGGCTAAAAAATCATTACGACGAAAAAAAAGAAAGTAGCCCAAAAAAACAGTAAAAGCTGAGACGAAAGCTCTAGCCGAATGAAGGAATATTCGTGAAAGAAGAAAGAAATAAACTGAAGCGTTTCAGTAGGTTTCGAGCGCCGCCAAGAAAAAAGGAAAACGCTTTTTCCAAACGATGTACTTAAGGAAGTGGCCAATAAAAGAAAGCGCATATAGAACGTGGCACGGTTATCTTGCTCGTAAACAAAATGACCTGGGAAAAGGCCATGCCATGATCCTCAGTGGCAAGAATGCAGGGGAAGTGGTGTTAGCAAACGTGTACCGTATAAACACTTCCTGTGGCCTTACATCTTTTTATTTTCTTTTTCTTTTCGTAGGGACCTAAAAGGTGGAAGGAGCTGCTGCCGCTGTTGTTGGATCGCAATTCTGATGTTGCGGTCGTGTTTTGCGTGCGAGGAAAGGCGGGCTTCCAGTTTCGCCATTTTCCTCGTGGAGGCTTATTGAGCACGGAGGCTTTGTTCATGGGCTGGGATTCAGTCATATAAAAGGAAAAAAAGATATTATTTGCACGTAAATACCGGGTTCTTCACGGCTAGTCTGTTCGCATCGTGAAACCTTCCATGGGTCAACGACCGGCTGTATTTTGTCGCAGCTTGAAATACTACGCGGTTCGGGCCCCCGCCTTGGCTCTGTTGAAGAAGAATGGTTCAGTATTACAAGGCGGAAGCAAATACTGCGGTTGTAGCGAGAGCGTCGTTGAAAGTATCCATTTAGATCGAGATCCTACAGAGTGGTTGGCTTAAACAAAAAATTACCGACGATTACGTTACTTCCTAATGCGAAATTTGAGCGCAGCAAATAAGCTGTTTCACCTTTTCGATAGTGAGTCAACCCCAGCTGCGGAGTTGGTTTCAGGGACAACGCCGCCGATGCCGACACAAACAATATGATACCCTCGCTTCCGTAGCGCTAAGAACCAGGTCTAGCCGTGGGAAGGTGGTCACGTATTCGTCGACGTGCCGGGGCCTACGTGAAATAACCGGCGCGTCGGCAACTGAAGAGCACCCTATCCGCCACACAAGAACAGGGGGGGGGGGGGGGGGGGGGACCCTTTCCACCTCTTTCAGCATGGCGGCGACGGTGTTCTATGCAGTCACGTTATCTTGACTCTCTAGCGGCGTCAGCGGCATCCAGCGGTATCAGTCGGTCGTTATCAGTCGGTCGCTGCTAGCGCTGGGGGGATGAAAGGGGGGCGGAGCCGGTTACGAGGCCGACGACGACGCGAAACCCAGGAACGGACGCCAAAGAGCCTCTAAAAGTAACTGGACCGGTGTTAATCACTTACCCTGCATGAGTACTAGGAAGAATACTTATGACTCCTGGAAGGCAACTTTATTGTCTCGTTGGCTTTATAAAATGTGGGTTTATAAAACAAATGTCTTTATAAAAGATATTTATACAACACGCGTCAATGGCGAGCGTTGTAGAGGGTGTACGGCAGATTAGATTATTGGAAAACCTGGCCAATTCGTGAACGGTTTCCTACACACATATTGACATTGTACGAGTACAATTGAGTAGTCTTTCGCTAAAAATAAAATTAAACCGATACCACCGTTACACGACAGAAACTTGGCGCAAGAATAGCGCCATGCTGATATACGATGTATCCTACTGCGGTGCAAGCGTGTCCAATCATTCCTTGTTCTCGTACTTAGCTGGAAACCGCAGCCGCGAATGTTCTTGTTTGCGCAGACTCAGCAGGCGCTGCTACCATCGTCGCGTGGCAACGAATTATTGGTACGTTCCCTGATCAGCTAGCGACTCATGGGATTTACCGAACAGTAGAAATGCGGACATGTCGAGTATCAGAACACGAATTTGTCGGTGAAGCATCACGAAGCCAGAGCAAAGGAGGTATCCTTTCAATAGTGTGGATCAAATCTCTTCATACCCACCGGCAGCTCAGCGGCCCTGCTTCGTCAGCGGCAAAGCGACCGATCAGAAGTAATGAAAAATGTCACTATAGTAAACAGAACTTCCAAGCGCACGCAAAATGGATCTGCGGAGGTTGGTGCAGAATTAGTATGGCTCCTACTGCTAATCTTCGTTTGAAGGGGCACACAGTGAGAACGGTGCATGAATAAAGGTGTTAGTAACGTTGTCGCTGAAGCAAGGCAGCCGCATATATGCATTTCAAGAGGCAGAGTGCAACGCATATACTTCCGCTCACACTTATACTTCACGCTTGCAGAGATCTCTCTTATGAGAAGTTCATTTCGCCCGATAGAGCAGCGTTGATGCAGCAGCGTACGCTTCACATATCGCGAGACTTCAGTCAAGTACTGCGGGCCTCTATGGAAGAAGTATACAGTCACAGTTCTCCATTAAGTGCCAGGTACCGTTCGTTTTAAATGACGGCCCATAGTCTAGAAATCGGTGTTCCTGTTTGGGCCATTGACATCATAGTTAAACTCGCTCAGCTTGGGAAATTGATATTATATCACGCGTACAACCACCACGAGCACTGACAACCCAGGCCCCAAAATTTCTCACACTTCGAACCACACGGATGCTAGTTCCCGTAGGCAAGGAAAGACATGCATGAAACAACGAAATCAGAACAAACGAAAATATCCAAAAGTTCCTATTTTCATCTCTTTCACTGTGAATGGAGATGGTAGAACAAGGTCTAGAACCGCTGGATACATCGGCTATTTTTAACGCGAAAACGTTAAGCGCTCCGTTCGGCGGGAAAATCGACGTCGTCGTCAGCAGCGGCGGCGGCGTGAGGGAAAAATCCCAAGAGAAGCATGTGGCCCCCTTGCCCCTTAGGTGACATGACTCACTTATTGGTTTTCGCTCAAAAGGCATGCGCATAGTGGTATTCTTGGTTAGGAGCACACATCACTGTATACGCTTGTCTACCGCAATGTATGGAACTCTCTCATCTCTCGCGAGCCCTAAGTGGTGCTATGTGCCTTAACATATGATGGGCAACGTCCTCTCGGAACCGGAAATGAAGGTTTGATGCACGCGCTATGCCGGTCTACGGGGGTGGTGGGATTTTGCTGCTCGAAACCACGGCCGGAATTACAGCCCACGATCGGTGGCGTAGGTGACGTCAAGGCGCTTAATACAGAGGGCTTATTAATTTCGCTAGGAATTTGGAGGCCGACGAACCGAGTCTAGCCTAGAGGAATTGTTAGAGGTAAGAGAAGCCCTTTCTTCGTTTCGCCTTCGGGCATCTTCTTTGGACCCGTGGACCCAATTCCAGGGCGCAGTACCTCGCTGATATAATGAGGCCCAAAAACTTGTGATAGAAGAGGAGCCAGCGACCACGTATTGTTCGTGTGCAGACCACGTGGTGTGACCGAGTGTTGAGTACGTGGGGACCGCCTCACGACAGCGTAAAGTCCAAAAATGAATCTTTTGTTTGCCTCATGTCAACCAGTTGCGCGTTACAAATCTCGTAGCACTGAAAACTATAACAATGAATTTCAGTAAAAAGCGACCGTATTACTTGAGCCCATTCGCGTGCTGCATTTTTGAAGCTCCCTTAAAGCTGCTCAACTTGAAGACTCTGAAGTTTTTCAGCCCATTCAGCATCTCCTCACGATTTGAAAACCTCATGTTCTTTCTTTTCATGTTAGGGATGGTTTCACGCCCATCTTTTAGCCTGAGTCAACGTAATTTGCTGGCTCGAGCTGTTTGTAACTTTTTTTTTATCGCTCTGAACGGCTTACAGTTTGACGTTATAGGGCTACAAACGTCAATGCCATCCCTTAAGCCACCAGCCTAATTCATCTACTCCTGCCTCAGATCGTTCAGTTTCCTTTTTCTTTTTTTCTGCGCAAGCGAAAAAGAACAGGCAAACGGGTGTTGTGCGGAAAAGACCCCTTTTACGACTGCAAACGAAATGAACTCTAAGGTAAAACAAGAGGGCTGCAGGGAGCGTTAAGACGGTAAAAAAAAAACCGCGCTCCATGGGATTGGCGTAAAGTGGTCGTTTCGTTTGGCGGGGGGCACTGATTTACGAGTCAGCATTTTCGCGCCGTCGTCTTCAGGCACTGTGGCGAGGATACGACCAAACCTGTCGCCACAATCTGCATGCTCGGAGAAGTGGCTCCAAGGAGGATTTCATCGAAAGTGTACCGCGGGAAGGGGTGAACATCTAAATTGAGGAAATGCTTGCGTTAGAGTGTCTGAAAAAAAAAGGTCTTAGAGAAGCATAAGAACGCAACTGTGCGGCAGGGCTGACGTTAGTACGAACGATTCTGTAGACAGTGAAAAAAATTACCCTCCAGTAAAAGCAGTGAACAAGGAAAGCAAACAAAATACTTGCCCCAGGAGAAGACAACAGCCTGGCTACACCGCCTTCGGCACTCCATTGTAAAGATCACTGGATATGCATTCGTATTGTTTTGAAGCAGCTCTTGTGATCACCATGAACCACAATAATGATATTAGCCGAGTTCACGATGTTGGACTTCAGCAACCTCTATGAATGTCAAACAATTGTTCCTGTATTCAGTCGGATGCGAGCACATCATTCCCAAAATATTGCGTGGGTGGTCAGTCCTCTTAATTTTCAGCAGGATTGCATTACGTGTACTGTCTCTTATTATCCAGTCCCTTGGATTTATACAGGACCCACGGACATTTCTGCGCTTGATGTGTCATGACGTGAGGTGTTACCATGTGCCTTTCACAGCAGCGGCTCCATGGAGTCAAGGTGAGCCGGTTTCGCGCCTTTCATCGGCGACCACAAAATTCACGTCACAGCATCCTAGCGGATGGTACGTGGGTCATCAGCGTGCCACCATTGAGCCTATTGCTATCGCGGGAGAGAAAAATGGATCAGTACTTGAAGAACACGAGAACGTTGGAGGGAAAAGGAGCTTGCGCTCGCTTTCGCGAAAACGCAACGGAAGCGTTGCTCCAAAAGAAACGTCCGAAGCTTCGGCGAGTAAGGGTGTTAGAATATTCTAAAATTTAAGATACTGGATCGAATATCCTCGTATTCGATTATTCGAACCAACCAAATAGTCTTTATTCAATATTTTTAGAAGCGCATCGAATATGCCCTTAAGTTTTCGAATACTTTTCGAATAATTGGCGCGAAGCTCGAATAACGCTGGCCGTATTTTTCTTCCATAACTATTCGGAAACACAGAGACCGTAACGTCGCGTTAGCAATCTGCCGCGCGATCGCTATGTCGGGATGGAGCGTTCATTGCCACGGTGCGCACCATTTGTGTGGTGGTGTTCGTAATCCTCACACATGGCCTCACAGATTGGGCGACGAGGTAAAGCCCATACATGTATGCAGGTTCAGCAAACCCGACCTTCATGCTGACCTTCAATGCTGTCCGTCCATGCGTCCGTCCGTTAGAATAGCTGGGCATGAGTATTCGGGTCAGAGGGCAACCAAGTCTCCAGGCGCAAAGCATTCTCAGCCTATACAAACGCACGAAACAAGAACGGTGCGTCCTTTAGTAATTGCTTGAATACTGACCAGCACCTTTCTTCTGTATGGGTTAAAATTTACACCAACCAAACTGATATGCCCTGGGTGTGAACCATTTTGTGAATTTCGGCTACCCAGTCAACATCCGTTGGAGCAGGCCCACTTTGAATACATCCAGCACTCCTGCCAGAAGAGGTGATATCGTCTGTGTTTGACTATAGGCATTCAAAAAATCGCTGCATTGTTTGTCAAGGTTCATGTAATTAATTAATTATTGATAGATGGTGAGGCATCTGAATATCTGGCTACACTTTTGTATGATAATGAGGAAGCAAAAACTTTTCACTTTTAGATGTGTCGAAAAACTCTCTTGCAATAACAGTTGAATAACGTGTGTATTCCCCTGGATCATTGCTAGTACACGTATGTTCGTGCTAGTACTTATAGAGATATGCGCTAAATTAACCACTTTACTCCTCTCACACGGTACACAAATCGTGAGGTGCAGAATACACAAGCATAGAATTATAGTTCGTGTCTCAAGTGCAAATAAAGGCGCCACGGTGGCTCAGTGGTTATGGTACTCGGCTGCTGACCCGAAGGATGCGGGTTCGATCCCGGCCGCAGCGGTCGCATTTCAATGGAGGCGAAATGCTACACGCCTCTCTGCTGTGCGATGTCAATGCACGTTAAAGGACCCCAGGTGGGCGAAATTTCCGGAGCCCTCGACTGCGACCTTAATCGTAGCCTGAGTCGCTTCGGGATGCTAAACCCCATTAAATCAAAAATCAAAACCAATCAGGTTTCAAATACACAAGCATTGCGGTCACTGCAAAACACAAACCGATGTAGCTCCACAATTCATAAAATTGTCAACAACCAAAGCGCTGGGACCTCAGAATGCATGGGTGTTAACGTAGCTGTTTTGAACGCATGCAGTTTCATTTCCAGGAAAAATTAATTAATAATTAATTAAATAAATAATGTGAGTGGCGGAAGTGTTATCTTTCGAGGAGAGGGATCTGAAAAGAGGCGAATTTCTTTGTGGAAATTTTGGCAGTCTCGAAAAGTTCTGCATAGAGCTCAAACGACTTAACTGATTTTGAAAAATAATCATAAATAGTGAAGAAACAATGTTGCCTAAATGCCGCTTTATTTAAAAATGCCGGAATTACTCGGCCATTCCTATTCACCGGCTCCAGTGAACTGCAGCACCGTGAGTTTATTTCCATATTCAAATACCCTAAAGGCCCTTCGGGGAGGGTACTGCATAAAGGGAGGGGGGGGGGGGGGGCAAGGGGGACACGAAGCACTTTGATAACACTTTGTTCAAAATCAAAGGTGCAGTAAAGAGAGAAACAAAAAATACAAACAATTTTTGGAGTACAGTAAAAAAAATGGCTGAGGCTTAGCTAAGGTTAAGCCTAGTCAGATGCGAAGCATATTGATGGCTAGGCTTGGTAATACATGGCTTTCCTTTTGTAGAACGTTGTCGCCGAGCCGCATTTAGAGCACGCCGCTTAGCCAGACGTTCATCCCGCTCTTCATCGGTCTCTGTGGCGCGCTGAAGCTTTCGCTTCTCGTTCAAATCAGCCCTGCTTCTAGGCGGCATCCCAACACCTGGCCGCCTCGTAAGTGCCCGGAGAGCGAGGCAAGCTCAGCTGTATACCGCTGCTGTAGCGTCACGTGGTCAGCTGCAGCGCCTCTGATGTGGAGCCTCCACCGCCGCGGCCGACCGCGCGACCCGGCAGCCCATCTCTCCTCTGCTGTGACGTCATGTTGTCACGTGGTGTCACGTGGTCACGCTAAAGGTCAATGGTAGCTCCACCGCTGCGCTCGACGGGCTGTAGTGTAGCTCTAGTAATATGCTTCGCATAAAAAAAAAAATTGGCTGAGGCTTAGCTAAGGTTAAGCCTAGTCAGATGCGAAGCATATTGATGGCTAGGCTTGGTAATACATGGCTTTGCTTGGTTGAATACTTGGTCATTTTAATACAACAACTAGAAGTGTAGCAAGGATTGCCGTGCCAGCTATATACGGGATCATCGGTGAATTCAATGCAGAGTGTACAACCGCTGCCCCAGCACCGGCTACAACAGCTTTCGCTTCTCGTTCAAATCTGCCCTGCTTCTAGGCGGCATCCCAACACCTGGCCGCCTCGTAAGTGCCCGGAGAGCGAGGCAAGCTCAGCTTTATACCGCTGCTGTAGCGTCATGTGGTCAGCTGCAGCGCCTCTGATGTGGAGCCTCCAGCGCCGCGGCCGACCGCGCGAGCCGGCAACCCATCTCTCCTCTGCTGTGACGTCATGTTGTCACGTGGTCAGCCGCCGCGCCTCTGATGTGGAGCCTCCACCGCCGCGACCGACCGCGCGAGCCGGCAGCCCATCTCTCCTCTGTTGTGACGTCATGTTGCCACGTGGTGTCACGTGGTCACGCTAAAGGTCAATGGTAGCTCCACCGCCGCGCTCGACGGGCTGTAGTGTAGCTCTAGTAATATGCTTCGCATAAATATTGGCGGTGGCATAGCTTTGGTTAAGCCTGGTAGGTTGCGAAAGCAGGTGTTTTAAACTGCATATGTACCCGACGAGCCGAGTTGGTAGCCCGTCTCTCGCTCCTGGTATGACATCACGCTATAACATCATTAGCGCCTGTACGTAATTTCCTTTCCTATAATTCATTTTAAAGCGAAATCCTTTAATGGCTCATACTCGCGGTGTCCATCCATGCTCGCGGAGAGAACGCCGACTGCGCTCGGAGCGAGCGGACGCATCTTATATGCGGTCTGCGATTTGCCGGCGATTTCACCAGTTTCCGGCTATTTACAGCCACCAATTTTTCACAGGACGGCCCGCCACCGATCCGGCGTCACCTGTGGGACTTTTAACCACTTTCAGGCGAGTGCCTTCAATTTTACGGCCGATTTGCGGCCACGCCCGACCGCGGGAGCTAGGCCTAACGGCTCAGCACGCCTAGTGCGTGCTCTGCTCCCACCTGCGGCGGCGACGCCCGCTTCGCCTCGACGGCGCTTCCCTGCATTTAAAGACGCAGTACACAGTCACCGGCACGGATGTTACCGCCGCGGAGCTGGCCGATGGCACTTGGACGGCACTCGAAATGCAACGCCGCTACAGACGCCCGCCATCACCGGCAACGCCGCCGGCCACCACCCAAACGCCCGCAGCCACCACTGGCCTGTCAGACCAACGACCCCGCGGCCGTCCACCACCGCCAACTAAAAGACGGCCACTTCCTCGCCTGCCTATAGAGGACTACAAAATCGTCTTCCGACCGCAAGGCACCGTCGACCTCAACGCAGTCGGCCCGGCCAAATTGGCGATGGCCATCTACAACGCCGCCAAGATCGACGACCGCCTTGCAATCACCGCCGACCAAGTCCGCGTCCACCCCACAAACAACACTGTCACCATCAGCACACCGGAGAAAGAACGGGCGTTCCTGTATGCTAAAATACGAACTTTAACCATTGACTCCAACGCCATCCTGGTAGCCACGTACGCCCCAGCCCCCGATGACTCCGTGCGAGGAATCATATATAGAGCCTACAGTCACGAGACCGACGCTGAGATCCTCGCTGAGCTCCAAGCTCGAAACCCCGATCTCCCTGTAGTCGCCGCACGCCGCATGGGCCGCACACGACATTTCGTGGTGACTATCGCTAATGCCAAGCTACCACGCTACGTGAGGTACCTCGGCTTCACTTTTGAGGTGTTCCCCTACAAAAGCCGTCCGGAGGCATGCTTCAACTGCCGGAAGCTAGGCCACAGGGCGGATGTGTGCCCCCACCCGCGACAACCAACCTGCCGACGCTGTGGCGCAGCCCATGACCCTCCTCCAGCTGGCCAACCGCCCACGTGCCAAGCCTCATGCATCGTCTGCAAAGGTGCCCACCCTACAGGCAGCAGAAGCTGCAAATACCGGTTCACGTCCTCCACTCGGCCCAAGTCTTCCCCATCGGTCACTGACACCGATACCGGCTCCAACTCGGCAAACCCCGGACGCCAGTCCCGGTCCCGAGACCGCAAACGCGGCGACCACAACCTACTGCGGGACGACTCCTTCCCCCCGCTTGGCAGCGACAGCCCTTCCAGCAGCACTCGCAGCCGTTCCACATCCGCCTCACGCAGCTCTCGGGCCAGCTCTCAAGGCCGGCCGGAGATCAAAGCAGCCAAACAAGTTGGATGGAAGATTCCTGCACACGTCACCGCTTCTCCACCAGATTCACAGGTAAGGGAGCTGGCAGACATGGTCAAGGAACTACAGCTACAATTGGCCAAAGCAAACGCTAAAATTCATAGCCTAGAATCAGCACAGGCAAACCCCAAATTGCAACCGCAGCAGGTGGCTCACGCTCCCACATCCGACCCCGTAGGTGATCCACGCATGGACACTGAGCAGTCTAAGCGCACGAAGCGTAAAGCACCTCCCCCCTCCTCACAAGCAGACATAGATGCCAAATTCGAGGCAGCTGATACGCGAATGGTCCAATTCGAGGGTGCCCTCCTTCGACTCGCCCCCACCATTGACCGTCTAGTAGAAAGCTGCGCCGCAATGGCAGCCAACATCCAAACCCTTCATGCCAGGCTCGATACCCTCACGAATCCCCCGACATCCGCAACCCCCTTAAAGTCGACAACCCCTCCTAACTACCCAGCACCCATTATTGTCGCCACGTCGGAGAGTGCAACCGCGCGCTCACGTGCAGGCGGCATTCTTAAATCACCCGTCGTGCTATCACAGCGCCCCGAACCCTACGGGAAACGCGATGGCTAGCTCCTCCCCCTTCACAGTTTGGCAGTGGAACTGCAGGGGCTTCAAGGCGAAGCGGCGAGCCTTGGAGCACACCCTGCAGGCCCAGCCGCACACCCCCCACATCATCGCACTTCAGGAAACCTACATGGACACGAAACTTACCAGCTACGCCGCATATAACCAACAAACGACACCAGACCACCGGCCCAACACCGCCATCCTGGTCCACCGAAATTTAGCAGCTAATCATATAGACCTTAGTTACCCCGAGGTTCCGCACACTTTCGTACAGGTCCTACCGAACAGCCGCTCACAAGCCCCGCTCCACATCCTCAACGTCTACAGCCCCCCTAGCGACAAAAGCACACGAGTGGCAACCCTCGTTCGTAAGGCCTGCGCGACTGCACAAACAGGGATGCTACTCATCTTAGGTGACTTCAACGCGCCGCATACCGAGTGGGGCTACCCCCGCAAAGCATGCGGTCGTAAGGGAGCCAAATTGTGGGAGACAGCCCAAACACTGGGCCTGACACTACTCCTAGACCCCGACAGGCCTACTCGGATTGGAAACAGTGTCTCACAGGACAGCTGCCCCGATCTCACTTTCGCCCGCAACATCCCAGACGCACGCTGGGAAAACCTCGGCATGAACATAAGTAGCGACCACTATGTTCTCAGCACAACCTTCACGGCTACACACAGCAAAGCCCCCAACCGAACAATCAGGCACACTAACTGCGACGCCTTCCGATACGTGCGCGCCAAACGCACTTCGGCCCCCATAGACGACCTGGACACATGGACAAACTCGCTGCTCGAAGACACCGCCAATGCCACCTCCACGACTACCCAGGACGAGGATGGCCCCTCTCCCGACGCCAAACTCATACACATGTGGGAGGCCCAGCGCAGTCTTAGCGCTCGCTGGCTCCGCCAAAAACACAATCGACCCCTCAAGCTCCGTCTCGTTCACCTCGAGCGAGAGATCGAAACTTACTCCATCAAACTGAGTCAGGAGCAATGGCATCAAACCTGCGACCGTCTTAACGGCCAGTTAGGATGCAAAAACTCGTGGTTCTTGCTCAGACATCTACTGGACCCAACTCACACCAAATCCACATCTCACAGGAACCTCACCCGTGTCATACACGCTTTTCAGGGAACAAATGAGGAACTCCTCGCTACCCTGAAAGACAAATACATCAATACTTCCACTGTAATTCCCATCCCTTCAGGATACACGGGTGCTCAGAACACCAACATGGACGCCGACATCACGGCAGGAGAAGTCCGCGCCGCCCTCAACCAAATTAAAACCACCGCGGCCGCTGGCGACGACCACATAACCAACAAGATGATTCGTAACCTCGAAGATCAGTCCGTCGAGGCACTCACGGACCTCTTCAACCAACACTGGCATGAGGGTCGCCTTCCAGACACTTGGAAGCATGCCAAAGTGATTTTCATACCTAAGCCAGGCAAACGACTCGAGCTGGGCAACCTTCGGCCCATCTCGCTCACGTCCTGCCTGGGAAAGGTCATGGAACACGTCATACTCAATAGACTCCACACTCATGTAGACCAAGAGGACCTTTTCTCCCCCACTATGATCGGCTTCAGGACCGGCATCTCCACTCAAGACATTACGTGGCAAATACAACACGACATCCTCGATCCGAGACCCATCCGAGGTACACAACCATCCCAAGCCTAGATGTCAGCAAGGCTTTCGACAACGTGTCACATGCTTCCATCCTGGCAAACCTCTCACAAATGAATGTAGGCACTCGCACTTACAACTACATCGCCGACTTTCTTCATAACCGTACAGCAGAACTTCACATTGCAGACCTCCACAGCGAGCAGATCACACTAGGCAACCGAGGAACACCACAAGGAGCAGTCCTATCTCCGTTCCTTTTCAACACTACAATGAGAGGCCTCCCTCCGCTCCTGGAAGAGATACCTCGCATTAAACACTCAATATATGCCGATGACATTACCCTGTGGACCAACTCTGGCTCTGACGGGGAAATCCAAAACTCCCTCCAAACAGCAATCAATAAAGTACACTCCTTTGTACAGGCGAACGGGCTCACATGCTCCTCCACGAAGTCCGAATTACTAGTCATCAGGGACAGACGAGCTCGCCTGCCCGTACCCGACCCGCAAGAACCTATTGTGCTTCAAGTCGACACCCATCCCATACCTCCGGTCCGCACCATCCGCGTTCTGGGTATGTTAATACAGAACAACACGCAAAACTCGGAGGCCATTCAGCGCCTCCGCACCACAGCCAATCAGATCAACGGCCTTATCCGCCGCATCAGCGCCCGCCGGAGAGGTATGAAGGAGGATGACCTCTGTCGGCTCACGCAAGCTTTCCTCATTAGCAGGATAGTCTGCTCCTACCACTACTATCACCTCCGCCGGAAGGACGAGGAAGCTGTGAACAGCATTATACGTTCAGCGTACAAAGCGGCACTGGGGCTACCTCAGTACGCCAGCACACAGCACCTCCTCCAACTCGGCATCTACAACACGCTCACAGAACTCATAGAGGCACACAAGACCGCCCAAATCCACCGCCTCTCACGCACTAAACACGGGCGGCTCATACTTGACCGTCTCAACATCAAACCCATAGGCGACGTCCACCCCACGACGCCCATTCCGATAGGGGTCTATAGCCGCCTAGATATAAAACCAATCCCCAAAAACATGCTACCTGGCCGCCATGATACGCGCCGTCAGCTGAAAGCCCAAGCACTAGATGCCACATACCTTGCCGACGAACACGCAATATACGTAGATGCTGCACGGCAAAGTGCAAACACATACGTGGCTTGTGCAACCACGCCACAATCTACTATCGTCACCGCCGCCACAGTAGTAGCTCACTCTCCGACAGCGGCAGAAGAAACCGCCATCGCGCTGGCCATCGCTGACCCACGTACGCGTACAGTCCTCAGCGACTCCAAAAGAGCGATACAAAATTACTCGGCAGGTTTTATCTGCCACCCCGCTGCACGCATCCTTCGCGGCTGCACTCCCGACCATAAGATCAATCTGGTCTGGGTACCCGCCCACGCGGGAAACTCTGGAAACGAAGGGGTCGACCGACTAGCCCGAGGACTAACCAACCGGGCGGCCGGCCCAACGGACCCAGACGCTCTTGCCGAGGCTCCCCAGACCTTTGCCGAAATTACCAACCTCTACAGAGAGACGAGACGCCAGTTCCCGCCTCCACACCCCGACTTGAATCGAGCGCAAGTCACCTTGCTCCGCAGGTTGCAGACACACTCCATCCTTAGCCATTCTAGACTTTCACTCATCACAGACGGGGAGAAATCAGGGAGAAATCGCCACCCAGGCTCACATCCTCTGGGGTTGCGCGGGAAATCCGCCCCCTCGAACCTTACTGCCAGCTCCCTCCGAAGACGGATGGAACCAACTCCTCAGAAGGCCAGACAAGAGCATCCAACTGGCGCTCATTTCGTGGGCCCAGGAAGTCGCCCCCACCTGGGGGCCACACCAAGCCCACCTGCCCTAAATCCCGCCAATCTATGGCAATAAAGTTGTTTCTCTCTCTCTCTCTCATCCATGCTCGCGGTGTCCGTTCGTGCTGGCGGTGTCCGTCCTTGCGCTGGAATCGTGCCAACTGTGGCCGCTCCTACGCGCAGCTGCGCAACCTCCTGCGTAATTTCCTTTCCTCTAATTCATTTTCTTCACTATGGGCCCTCTGAGTTCCTTCTTTCGCTCTCACTTCCTCCCTTCCTCTGCAAACGGATGACTGGTGTCAGCTGGTGTCCACTGAGAGGTGCGAGACAGTTACTGCGTAGGGAAGGGAAAACTTTATTTACACTAACGGTTTTTCCTGCGGTTTGGCGGCATCTTCAGAGACGTCTTGGTTCTACCCGCCGGAGCCTTCTCTGTCGAAGTCGTCCGCCTCTAATCAGTGGTCGGTTGCCCTCAGTCCAGGGCTCCGCTGGCCACTGCCGCCCGTCGAGCTCGCTGTACCAGACCTTGTTGGTCTTCACAGCGGTCGCTGGACGGCAGAGTCTCCCACTGCTCCGCACTCGGGTTTTGTATTTTGGGGACCACGTGTATGTTTTGGCAGGCCCATGTGATGTGGTATAGAGTATGTTTTTCGTCGCAGCAGTGACATTTGTCCGCGTATATCGTAGGGTGCATTTTTTTTAGTATATGTAGGTTTGGGAAAGAGCCTGTTTGTAATTGTCTCCAAGTCACAGCTTCCTCTCTGCTGAGAGATTTGTGCGGTGGGGGATATCGCATTCTTCTGCTTCGATAGTTTTGTAGTATGGCCGAGTATTCCCTGGGTGCTGGCGCGAGTTCCGCGGTCTCGTCGGATGCTCGGAAAGTAATGTATCCTCGAGCTATCCTGTCGGCCTCTTGGTTCCCTGCCACCCCCGTGTGCGCGGTACCCGCACAATTTTGTGTGGGATCTTGTCGTTTTGTTTTTCCTGGTTTTTAATTCTGTCGCTCGCTTCGAGGAGTATACGGAGCGCGTGACGACCTATCCTGCCATTCATGTAATTTCGGCAGGCTGTTTGAGAGTCCGTGAGTATTGTTAGTGATCGCCCGGTTCTATAGCCCTCCGCCACCGGTAGAGCAACGGCTACTTCCTCGGACTCTGCAGCTGTGCAGAGACGCGCTGGTCATTTCTCGTAAAGGCGAATCGACCACCGCCGCTACAGCGATTTTGGTATCTCCTCCTCTCCAAGACGCGTCTGTATACACGGTCGTGGCTTGAGGAGTGTATGTTTTCTCAATGAATTCGGCTCTCGCTTCTCTTCTGCCTCGATGGAGGTTGGGATCCATGTTTTTTGGTATTGGAGCTACCTTGAGGGTCTTGCGAAGCTCGTCAGGGATCGTTGCCGTCCTCGACATTTCTCGCATCTGCTCGCGGTATCCGAGCCTCTGCAAGAGAGCTCTTCCAGTCGTTGTTTGCAACAGCCTGAGTTTTTGCGATTCAAGCTGCGCCTCTCGTAGCTCCTCAAAGGTGTTATGTAATCCCAGGGCCATGAGTTTTTCTGTAGACGTGTTGCGTGGTAGTCGGAGCCCTGTATTATACGCTTTGCGTAGCAGGGCACCCGCTTGTTGTATTTCGTTTTTGTTGAGGCACTGGTAGGGTAGGCTGTACGTGATTCGACTAACTACGAGGCTTCTGACTAGTTTTAGTGTGTCCTCTTCACGCATGCCATGTCGCCTGTTGGTGATGCGGGTGATCATGCGTGCGACTTGTAGCGTTGTTGCTTTCAGTAGGGTAAAAGTGTGAGTACTGCGCTGGTTGGATTGAACCCACATGCCCAAAATTCTTATTGTTGTCTTTTCGGGTATGGGCGTCCCTTCTAGGTAGACGTTGAGTTTTAGGTCCTCGCTGCGTAATTTCCTTTCGTCAAATAGAATTTTCATTTTCTTCACTACGGCTCCTCTTCGTCTTTCTTCTTTCACTCCCACTGCCTCCTTTCTTCTACCGTGCGGTTCAGGTGTCCGCAGCGACGGTTGCTACGTCAGAGGTCATTCTAAAGATCAAACGTGGGTACCGGCCGCCGCTACGCGAAAGGCCGTTAGTGAGCGTAGTATTAAGGCGAAAGCCTTTAATACCTCATACTGTTGTTAGCAGACGCGTCGGCAGGAGTGTCGACGACGCGTCGGAAGATTCGTCCGCCTATCGGCGTCACTGCTTAAAAGGCTCAAGGTTCCAGCATGAATAAAGGCGCATCTAGTGAATGCATGGGCTTCATAAATAAAATAAAAGGAGTAAAGCCAAGAAAAGGAAAATAAAAAATAAAAAGAAAATAAACAAAAACAAAACGAAAATCAGCTGTGAAAATAAAAACAAAAACAATAAAATAAAGAAAAGGAGCAAAAATAAATAAAGAACAAAAATAATAAAAATAACAAGTAAATAAAAACAAACAGTGGCCAGGAAACGCTTTCGCCTTGCAGAACTTTAGAGAGCCATAGTGCCCCCTTGAATTTTTGCTTTCGCAATAAAACAAAACAACAACAACGACAACACTAGAACGCAAAAAGAAAGGGGTAAAATTTCAAATAGCTGAAATTCAGAATACAAAAGCAACGCAGAAAAAAAAATACTTTCAGCTCAGTTAAGAATACAAAAAAGTGGAAGTGGCTTAGCTCTGCTAAGCCAGGATATATGTAGCGTGAGGTGAAGGCGAGGTGTCCACATCTCGGTGGACACCAGAACCACAGGGAAGGCGCATAACTGCCCTCTTGGAACAGTGGACACCTCAGCCGTGCTTTAAGCTTAGTGGCGGTAGTGACAGGAGTGCACTGCATGCATTGACATTGACAACGGTGTGGCAGAAACGCGGCGCTGAATCCATAGGCCGTCGGCGTTCGTTTTGTTAATTGGTGTTGGCGTCGACAACGTTCTACACTCCGATCATTTTAAGAAAAGGAAGTGCGAACAATAGCTCCCTGGGTCAGTGGACGCCTGAATCGTGCTAATGGGTACGTGGGGTGATGAGAGAGAGAGATGTGGCTGCAGGCATTGACAAGGTTGTGCCAGAAACGCGGCGCTGAAGCCATAGGCTGTCGGCGTTCGTTTTGTTAATTGGTGTTGGCGTCGACAACGTTCTACACTCCGATCATTTTAAGAAAAGGAAGTGCGAACAATAGCTCCCTGGGTCAGTGGACGCCTGAATCGTGCTAATGGGTACGTGGGGTGATGAGAGAGAGAGATGTGGCTGCAGGCATTGACAAGGTTGTGCCAGAAACGCGGCGCTGAATCCATAGGCCGTCGGCGTTCGTTTTGTTAATTGGTGTTGGCGTCGACAACGTTCTACACTCCGATCATTTTAAGAAAAGGAAGTGCGAACAATAGCTCCCTGGGTCAGTGGACGCCTGAATCGTGCTAATGGGTACGTGGGGTGATGAGAGAGAGAGATGTGGCTGCAGGCATTGACAAGGTTGTGCCAGAAACGCGGCGCTGAAGCCATAGGCTGTCGGCGTTCATTGTGTTCATTGGCGTTGGCCATGTCAACGTTTTACACTCCGATCATTTTAAGGTACTGAAGGCGAGCGCGCGCGGCGAGGAACGCCAGCTGTGCGTAGTGGCGTCACTTGTTCCTCGCGCATGCGCAAGTCACCTCTCCAGGAGCTACGCCAAACTGCTCAACCCCGGCCAGTGTAGCTCAAGCTACGAAAATTGGTTGTGGTTTATTTCTGGTTAAACCTGGAGGATTCAAAAAGCAACATGTGCGTGTAGCCATATATTGTTACGTGAGCTAGATTGCCCACAGTCTCCCGTTTGGCGTGCTCTTGCACGACCATACTGCGCATCCGCCAGGAGCAAGTTACATCACTACGCACAGCTGGCGTGCCTCGCCGCGCGCGCTCGCCTTCCATTTCTTAAAATGATCGGAGCGTAAAACGTGGTCAATGCCAACGCCAATGAGTGCAACGAACGCAGATGGCCTATGGCTTCAGCGCCGCATTTCTGGCCCAGTGTTGTCAACGGCAACGCATGCAGCGCACACCTGTCACTAGAGGCGTTTCGCTTAAAGTATGGTTGAAGTGTCCACTGTTCCAAGAGGGCAATTGTGCGCCTTCCGTCAGGTTCAGGTGTCCACCGAGATGTGGACACCTCGCCCTCACCTCATGCTACGTATATCCTGGCATAGCAGAGCTAAGCCACTGATAATTTTATATACACCACCAACCACGCAGGTGGCGAAGCGCAATCACTACTGCGCATCAGAGAGAGAGAGAGGGAGACTGTCGGCGAGGCGATGGAGAGCGCGCAGCGGTGGTGGGTGGTGGTGGTGAAAAACTTTTATTCAAAGAGAGCTTGATGGATAAAAAGCCCTGCTGCATGGTCACCGCATGGACACCGCACGACGAGGCCCCGTCTCGCGCCCGCTTGACCAGAGCCCTTTGGGACTCCAGCGTGGAGCAGTTGAGGAGGACAGTCTCCCATGCCTCTCGGGTGGGGGTGGGGGAAGGAGGAAGGTGAGGATTCTGAGTACATGCCCACACCATGTGTAAGATATCGCAGATCTCTCCACAGTGCGGGCAGCGCCCATGTGTGTTCGGATCGAAGTGTTTTGCTATGGCAGGACAGAGAAGGGTTCCTGTCTGCAGGCGCCGCAGAGTTCGCTCCTCCGCCTTATTCAGCCCCTTGGCAGGTGCCGGGTAGAGACGGTGGCTGTCACAATAATTAATTAGGATTTCGCGGAACCGCAGAAGCGGTTTATGAGCTTCTGAGTCATGAGAGCTGGGATGAGGAGCCCGGTGTGTGAGCGCTCGGGCGGCCGCATCAGCGGCCTCATTGCCTCGTAGACCCTGGTGGCCAGGAGTCCAGATCACTTTTGTGCGAGTTGGATCGGCGAGAGCGCGTCTTAGAATTTGGGAGGAAAGAGGTAATATTTCCCCTGTAAGATAATGTTCACAGACCAGGCGAGAGTCTGTTATAACCGTTCTGGATTTTGGATCGGCGGCAGCGAGAGTTATTGCAACTTCCTCCGCTGGTGTTGAATTTGGGGCCCGAAAAGATAGCCCATCGACATTCATTCCCCGGTGGACTACGGCAGCCGTGAAGAAGCCCGCGGGCGACGGCCCTGTGATGTCCACGTAGTAGATGCCCTCTTTATATCCATATTGCCTCTCAAGCGTGCGAACCCGCGCTTGTCGTCTGCCTTCATGTGAAGCCATGTCCATGTTACGCGGGAGCGGAGCGACCCAGAGCATGTGGCACCACAGCACCGAGATGTTCTCCGTTCCCTCTGGTATGCATGTGTGTTGGATGTGTAAGCGGCTTAGCAGGCGGCGCCCAGGAACCGTCTGCGATAGCCGCGTATATTGGTTCACGAGGTGGGCCTCCCGCAACTCCTGATAGGAGTTTACCACTCCCAACGCCTTCAGTTTGGCGTGGGGGCTCCGGAGGCGGCCCCGGTGCGCCAGCTGTGCTCCATGTGACGTCACCCGCTCCTCGCGCATACGCAGCTTGGCTTTTCCAGAGCTCTGCGAAATGGCTCGGCGACGAGCGTAGTGTTGCTTTCTCAACAAAAATCTGAAATAAGGTAGTGGCATTTGAGGGAGCGCAAAAGTATTATTAACTCTACAAAAATACAGTAATGCACAGGGACGACATATTCTGATGTGAGTATGCAGCATTTTTGTGAAATTTGTCTGGGTGAACCACGGTAGCAATATCTGATGGCAGGTTATTCCAGTCACTTATGGCTGTAGGTATGAGTGATGGCGTGGTATGAATGATTGTATAAAAAGATGACTGACACACTGGGCGATTGACTTTGTACGGATGATCAAGGCGAGGGAAAATAAGGCAAGGTGGCTGAAAGAAGTCATGCAAAACGTCGTGGTGATAAAGCTTGTGAAACAGAGATAGGCGAGCTTTTTTTCATCGTAGTGGTAGGGGATCTAATTCGGCACGATTTTTTAAAGATGTAACACTGGTGTACGGGTAATAGTCCGAAAAAATGAAGCGAACAGCACGGGTTTGCAGGGATTCAATGTTACGTTGTTACGTGTGATGTAATTCTATCTCAGGTCCCAGATTGCATGTGCAGTTGTAGTAAACATCGCATTTGAAATAACATGCTGATTTTTAGTAAGCGGCGATCGATTTCACGACGGTAGGCAGTGCCCAGAAAAATCCGAAATGCACAAGCATAGGCTGGCAATGTGTTTCTGGGGTCACGTTTTATAGCCTAGTAGCGCCTTTTGGAGGTATTCACCCGCCTGCTGATCATATCCAAGAAATGAGAAACGTACAGGGGCGATGGAAAGAAACGCGAACAGAGCGGAGCCTAGGCGCTGCGCTGTTGGCATTTATTTTGGTCACATTCTTACTTCAGTGGTAGCATAAAAACTCTAGAGTAGTCGGTGATGAATTCTACAACGACTCTTACAGCTTTTCTTACCAAAAGCAATCCGGATAGCGGAATGAGCAGGCGTCGCGCTGTTTTCGTTTCTTTCCATCGCGATAGTACCTTGTACGATTCACCAGCTATAGTAATGACCGCACTGGGAAACCCTTAAGGTAGCAATTACTCATTGGGAGCAATTACTCATTGATATCCGGCCAGGCGCAGCCCTACGTCCAGAAAGAAAAGCTATAGAGCTTTTTGAGGATGTTCATAGTTGAAGGAAAATTCGTCCTTGTCCGGGATTCAAGCCCCGGACCATCGGATTTCACGAGCAGTGACTCTACCAACTAAGCTGATCGGGGCGGCAAGTTTACTGTAGGGTGAGAGCAAACTGATTAATAATTGCCAAGTGGGAACAGCGTTTGTGAAATGTTTAAGAGAATCATCCAGGGTGGATTCTAATCCATCTTCTCTTCTTCACCATGAGGGACCCGCCGCGGTGGCCCGGTGGTTATGGCGCTCGGGTGCTGGCCCGAAAGACGCGGGTTCGATCCCGGCCGCGGAGGTCGAATTTCGATGGAAGCGAAATTCTATAGGCCCGTGTACTGTGATATGTCTGGCACGCTAAAGTACCCAAGGTGGTCGAGATTCTGGAGTCCTTCACTACGGCGTCCCTCATAGCCTGTGTAATTTTTCACGCTAAACCCTTTATAAGCTATAAACCAAACCTCATCCGAGTGCATTTTGTGGTGCCTTTGTTGTATCGAAAAAAACATCGTCTGTAACCATGCAACGAGGTACAAGAAGCGTACGCCGTTCTTGTACGTTTGTCGTGGGTGGGGGATTCTTGCACTATTTGAGGTATATTAACGGATATTTAGTTCTCCTGGGGTGTCAAACATGAGTAAGTTTCATCGCTGCTTGCAATGCCCCAGAATAATATCCGTTTCTGTTTGCCCCCTGATATCATGGTAAGTTGGAAGGGGACTTATCGCTAGTTTCTCTTTTCTTTTGGTCATGTTGTTCTCTTACATAGTAGTGTGAATATGAGTGACTACATAATGATGCCGATGTTCTTACATGATATGAACTGGTGCTGTTTTTGTACCCGAAATAATGGGGAAATGCCGCTCTTTATGAGCCGGGGTAGCAGGGATAATATTTCATCATGATTCGTCCAGAACTTTTACGTCATCTAGAATTCCAGAATTTTTACATCAATTTTACCTCACAGCGTGGTTGCTGTGTCCACCGAGATGTGAGACAATTAGTGCTCATTTACAGTCCTTAAATGTTAAGTTTCAAAATAACAATTTTCAATGTTAATAGTGAGGCAAATGTAAACAATTGTAAGGCATATAAGGGAAACACTGAAAGCAATGGTTCATTCTTCCGATAGGTAGCGAAATCTCTCTTTTAAAATTTGTCCACCGCTCACACCGAGTAGGTAATACTGCCAAGAAAAGCAGTGGTGCATGATTTGACGACAGCAAAACCGGTAATAGCAAAAAACCACAAGATTCCCAAGGAGAGATCGGCGGATGGATTAATTGTTATAGTGAAACTTTACGATGCATGAAAAAATTGCTCTCCTAAACTATTTCAGTTAAAAAATACCCTTGCCCAGAATTTCAGGGCGTACATATAGCTGTTATACCGTATTGTGCGTTTTTATCGTAAAGATTTTCAAAATTTTTCTTACCTCAACCGCTGGCTCGTTTGCGGTGAAACTGCGCACAGAGCTTGCGTATTATGGTAACTTTTGTATCGTAGCAAGTTTTACAACGGTACTTACTTAGTTAAGCCGCGCATGATGCAAACGCGTAATCGTCTGCGTCGAGATCGGCGTACCGAAACCCAAAACACCGAATTTTTGCTGAAGGTCGGCGGTAGCCCCATCTGTCTTCTGCAGTGGAAAGCGTCACAAGGCGCCAAGGAGAGCGTTGCAAGAACTGAAGCGCTTCGAACATTTTCGGCCAACTGAGCGGAAAAAATGCCAGAAATAACTATTTTAACGAGGCTGTGCCGTTAAAAGAATATTGTTTGACGTCTTTGTTTCGTCCAATGACTTTATTCAATTCAGCTTATATCGTCTGCTTTCGTAGCTCGTCGGAGGACGACGTCGCGAAGTCCTGAGCTGTGTTTTTCTTGTTTAATTTCGTTGTGGAAAACAGATGGCGCTACTGCCGCCCTTCAGCAAAAACTCAGTGTTTTGGGTTTCGGTACTCCGATCTCGACGCAGACGATTATGCTTTTGCATCATGCATGGCTTAACTAAGTAAGTACAGTTGTAAAACTTGCTACGATACAAAAGTTACCATAATACGCAAGCTCTGTGTGCAGTTTCACCGCAAACGAGCCAGCGGTTGAGGTAAGAAAAATTTCGCAAGTCTTTACGATAAAAACGCACAATACGGTACTTTTTTCCTTCATTGATCATATTTTTTGTACTCTTTTGCGCACTGTTCCGAATTTTTTAATGCGCTGTGGCTTTACAAATCTACTTAATAACGCTTCCTTACTGCTTCGACCAAGTTCCTTTTTTATCTTAATTGGAATTGCCTCTATCCCTGCCGGTGTACAATTAAGAGTGTTTGCTTCTGCTTTTTTTCAGTTCAGGTTATTTAGATCAAACCTCCTTTCTGTTATGATGCCCTCTGCTTTTTCTAGAAACGGAGGGACTACACTACCACGACTATTAAATTACGCAGCCATAATTGATGTCACGTATTGCGTCGTCAATTTATAAACAGTTTCCACCAGATTCTTGAATTGGTTCCTTGCATTAAGACTTGCTGCCCAGAAAGCTTATGTGGCACCAAAATTTTCTTGCCCGCTTTTTGCTGTATCGATAACTTCAGCCATCAAGTGATCACTGGACAGCTTGGCTTTACAGTATTTTACAGTAGCTTCTTTTGTTGATATGGTTGCCCATCTGATACTGTTTTTTTCTTGAAAAAGCTACACCTTTCTTTGACTTTCTGGGCTCTCTCGAAACCATCCAAACTTTTCGTTATCCTCCCTAATTTTTTTTATCCTCTTATAAAGCGCGGGCTGGTTGCATGTGTCACGTGCATTAAAATGATAAAATTGCACTAAGAATGGCTCTAGCAATTGAATGATATCACTTTCAGGCCACTGCGGCTACGGGTTTTGTGGAAAGAGAACTCAGTTGTACTAATTACTTCTTAAAAGGGCCTGAAATGTGACACACAACCTTACTTCAGACGTCTTGAGGTTTAAGACGATTTGCATGAGAATCGAAAATTGCTGCAAGAAGTATTACGAGGCAGTTTGCTCGCCAAGAGGGCGCGGCTGCCAAATAATTCTTAAAATTTTTTTTCCATGGGAAACTAAGCCCCGCCTAACTTTACTCCCGCGATAAACAAAACGCCGAGGGCTATTAGTGAAAGGTAAAATACGCTGAATAGGTTGTTCGATATCTATACAGCACGAAAAAGTGTGGTACATAGGGGAAGCGTTTTTGTTTGCAGGCGTTTGAAGCAATTGGGACAAATGTGCTCTACTGACCCACAAGGCGGTTAATCCTTACCACCAGGTCCCACGAGCCTCGTGGCCTCTTTTGTCCTTTCCAAATGTTTGTGATTTTTACTTATATGACTTCCGTTTTAATAACCCGTTCTAGTTCAGTATAATTCCATTTTTTAAAAAGCCACTTTCTGTTTCTTTCTGATTGCATGTTCTTGGCGTTTAAATTTTTGTTATCCTACTGAGCCTTTCCACGGTTCTCTTCAGTACCGCTTTCGCTGATAATGCTGGCTGAAATTTTGCATTAGCCTTTCGACCATCGTATCATGCGGACTAGTATCAGCGTACCTCGGCAATAGCAAGAAAAAATACTGCTAATCCTTCAGTGGTGTATATTTTCAAATTTTGTTATTAGTGACATAACACGGAATTACTTACGAGGGGCGCCTTAAAGAATGGCCGGCAGCAGGCTGTTTCCACTTTGCTATGGCTTCTAAATAAAATTTCATTAGAAAGCAAATGGTTGTCGAGAATTCTGCAGCCGCAAAGATTGGAAATGCTGCGCTGTTAGAAAGTCGTTCGAGTCTAGAGAAAAAATAATCAAATGTTTATTGGATGGGTAGTCGTAGGGGCTGGCAAATCAAGACAGAAAGCGGCGTCTAATAAAACATCACGGAGAAGATGGAGATTCTGTCCAGCAGAAGTGACCATGTCATTGTCGTTAGTCTGAAAGCTATCGCTGTAATAAGAATGAAAGGCGTATGAAGAAAGCACAGTGGATCGTACGCTGAAACTTCGAGAAATTGTAAGTGTATTTCCGCAAATGCCAGGTCATAGCAACGGATAATTCACGGTGTTTTCAAAACAGAGCGTTTTCTTTTCGCAGGTGGTTTTGTGGTCCTGCGTGGAAGAACAAACTTTCCCACCTTGAAGTCTTTTGCTTGCTCCATAAGAGGCAAAGGCGGTTTTCTTCATCAAATTATGGGAAATAACCTGGCTGGTCTATCGTTGCCTGGATCAGGTGAACCAGTTTTGCTTGTGGCGCAAACGCAGGCGGTGGTAAGCATTATGTTTTCCCACCTCAATTCCGTGTTAGGGTCGTGGTCACGGAAGGCCACACGAATAAGTCTCTGCACCTCCGTGCACCTGTAGTCTCCTTTGGAGCTACAGAGGCTGCCGGGACAGTTGCACTTCACCTCGGGCAACTCGGTGGGGATTCGCAAGAGTTTGTGGTTGGGAACACGAGTAAAAGGGCATGTCGAACGGTGCTCGATATCTGCGGCGTCTGGATCCGGCGAACAACTGTCGTCGCCCAGGGTCCGGCTGACTGAGACCAAGAGGACAAAGAAGGAGACTATGATTCCACGCCAAACCATGTTCAGTCGATGTTTTCCAGTCGCGGAGGTTGCTGGTATTATTTATATCCCCGCAGAGGGCGCAACAACGTGATGTTGGTGCAAGTGCTCAGAAGTTGCAATCCAGTGCTTCAGTTTGTAGTTCTTGGCACCAGCCTATTTTTCAGCCTTGGCTTCAGGCCTTTTTTAGGTGCGCATTTTTTTTCTCTCCCCTGAAAAGGCAATAGAAAATGTTGAGGCGTCACATAGGTTCTGCTGCAGTCTAGCCTCAGCTGTGTCAAACATTACTTTATGCAAGACAGGTACGGTGTTTACGCAGGTATAAGTGGACCCGTTTGTTCAAAATTGCTCTTTACAAACTAGGGACTGACAAGTGCGCAAAACATGGCCAGGGCCTGACGCGAACCTGAAGACAAGCCGAAAACGGTAGCAAATAGCAACACCGTTGATTCTTCTACGCAAAAACCTGTCTTTCGGTTGACTTGGACCCTTCACACGTACCGCAGTTGCTCACAGTTACTGCAGTTAAGATTCACGCGCACTCTCTTTTTCGAAGCAGTCCTGCAAAGAAAAAAAATGGCTGAGGCTGAACTTGGTTAAGCCTGGAGAATGCGAAGCATCATCGTGTCGCGTAATTTGGAGGCGCACAACCACAGCGACGGCGCGAGGTGGGCCCCCGTTTCTCCACTGTCGTGACATCATCGTGTCACGTGGTGTGACGTCATGTATCACGTGATTTGGAGGTGCACAACCACAGCGACGGCGCGAGGTGGACCCCCGTTTCTGCACTGTCGTGACGTCATCGTGTCACGTGGTGTGACGTCATGTATCACGTGATTTGGAGGCGCACAACCACAGCGACGGCGCGAGGTGGGCCCCCGTTTCTCTACTGTCGTGACGTCATCGTGTCACGTGTTGTGACGTCTTGTATCACGTGATTTGGAGGCGCATAACCACGGTGAAGGGCTGAAGTGGTAGCTAAAGTAGTATGCTTCGCATAATAATAAATAACGCCGATGCAAAGGCAAGCATAGAGTCTAACTGCATTCTTACCACGCCGACCCCATGCCCAAAGGCACCGTCGTAAAACTGAACTGCCAAAAGCACAAGCCTCGCGAATTTTGGCGACCGGTCTCGGCGGCGTTTAAGCCAGGTGTGGCAGAGGTGCCAAAACTTGCCCGGAGTTAGCACACACGCACGATTCAGAAGCACCGAATAGTGCGCCAAGTTAGTAGCTACAGCGAAATGTCGCGTGCTCCGTGTCAGCGTGAATGATTACACGCCTTGTATTTCGTAAATATAGGAATTATATACACGCCTGATGACCATATCAAGGAGGAGAGAAAAGCACAGGGGCGATGGAAAGAAACGCGAACAGAGAAGCGCCTAGGCGCTCCGCTGTACGCATTTTTTTTATCACACTTGAACTTCAGTGGTAGCGAAACGATGCTAGAGCAGTCCATGATGCATTCTAGGACGACTCTTTTCATTCCGCCCAGATAGAACACGATCAAAAGAAATTTGAATAGCGGAGCGCATAAGTGTCGCGTTGTTCGTGTTTCTTTCCTTCCCGATAGTACCATGTACAATTCAAGTATCAGTACCGACCACCTTAAAAAACCCTTTTATAATAAGCGAGCAATAACTCATTGACATCCACCCCAGAACAGCCATACGGCTACAAAGGAAAGCTATACAGCTTTCTCAGAAACTTCGTAGTTAAAAAAAATTCTTCCTCGTAACGGAGCTCAAACCCGAGACCACGGGTTAACCGGAGCAGTCGCTCTACTAACTGAGCTAACCGGGGCGGCAAGGTTATGGTAAGGCGAGAGCGAATTCATCAATAGTTCGAAGTTGGAACAGTGTTGGTGAAATATTTGGGAGAATCCCACAAGGGGGAGTCTATTGCACCTTCTCTTCTTTATTTTGCGGTACCCGTTGCGGTAGTCCAGTGGTTGTGGCGCTCGGCTGCTGGTCCGAAGAATGCGGGTTGGGTCCCGGCCGCGGTGGCCGAACTTCTTCGATCAATTTGATATTTTAGGGCCCGTGTCAGTGCAAGTTAAAGAACCCCAGGTGGTGCAAATTTCCGGAGCCCTTCACTACGGCGTCCCTCATAGCCTGAGTCGCTTTGGGACGTCAAACCGTCGTAAGCCGTAAATCATACACCATAATGACTTTGGCGGATTCCCCTAAACAATTGACCAACGCTGTTCCCACTTCGTATTATTCATCAGTTTGCTCTCGCCCTACCATAAGCTTCTTGAAGGTGTGAGTGTTCGTCCCTTTTTCGTATTTTGATAGTGCCCACCAATACCTTCAAGAATGTATCTCCAACTAGCTTCAGTAGTAGCTCTTTTGACCATAAGCTTGCCGCCCCGGTTAGCTCATTTGGTAGAGCGACTGCTCCGGTGAGTTGGTGGTACCGGTCTCAAACCCGGGACCAGGAAAAATTTTACTTTATTATTATTTTATTTATTTTCATCAACGATGGGGGAGGCGAAGAAAAAAGCTGCGGCAGCAGTTTGACAAGTTCTCGTCCCCTACAAAGCAGCAGCAATACACATCACACAACCCGAGGCACATTCATTTGAAAAATAGCGTGTAGAAAAAGGAAATTGAATGGAATGCACAGCTCTTAGAATAAAGAATTATACGCAGAAGAATTCAGAAAAAAGTAGAATATAAAAAGAAAATCGAATGCACAGCTTGTACAAAACAAAACTGTACACACAAGAACGAACTCATTACTATAAAGGTATACACACTGAACTCATTTCCTACCTTGAAAAGAAAAAAAGTGTTTAAGGCGAAGGTAAATAGGCTTTTTAGTATTAGACAAAGAAGCATTCACGGGTGCAAATGCACTGCAATGAACAAAATGCAAGGCAACAGGAGCACACAGGGTTAATACAGCTAACGAAGGCGGCATTGGTAGGTAGTGCAGATATAACACAGTATTCACAAAAGTATGTATTCCTGAAAAATGAATTAGGCATAGTTTTTAGTGTTTCCGCCAAAGTACTTCCAACACAAAAAGCTAGCGAAAAACAGTGCACTAGAGGAACAAAATATTCAATTTCATTGGGTTAAGACTAAGGACACTAATGTTACCCTTTAGGTATGTATTAGGTATATCAGGAATTCGATATTGTAATGTCTTGAATCCATAGTTAGTCTGGAAGGAATGCACGTTTTAGGAATTGTGACTGCGTGTTGGGTAACGAGATGCATCTTTTGTGGGTAAAGTGGCTAACCTTGTTAAAATATTGCATTTAGCTTTCTTTTCTCTGACTAGCCCAAGGCAAACACGATAATTGTACGTAGACACGGGATGCCTTCACCTCGTCAGTAGCGACATACGGACTTCACTCCATCCCACTCAAATCGCAAGTCCGTTGAAATTTTTTATGGGTATTCGTTTTCGCTGATGTTGTCCACTCGATCACTGGCTATGATTTCCTCTGGTACTTTGACATAGGCATTAGACGTCGGCGTCATCGCCTGAAAGACGACTTCACGCGTCCATCAATCTCTGTAGGCTTGTCCGACCCTTTTCCCACCAGCATCCGCGCGCAGATCCTTTCGTCTTCGTACGAGACTATCATGGAGGACTTTCTGGAGTTAACCAGGACATGCAACCTCACCCAGCCGCCTAAGCATACGGTGCCACACCACATCGTCTCTCGTGGCCGACCAGGAGCAATTCGACACCGCCGCCTGTTTGGCGAACGCCAGACGTGCTCTGTTTCACTCGCGTGAACGTAGCTTCTTTGCCTATTCTCGTGCCGAAACCTTGTCTCTGGAAGTATTTAAATAGTCAATGTGGATCTGCCTAATATAAAAAGCGGTTCCTAGAAGGGAAGTACCAGCTACTAGTTGTCGCAAATTACATGGGTACCGCAGCCTACGGTTGCTCCGATATCTCTGAATCCCGCCGAGAAGCAATTTTATCTTATTCCGCTGAACTGTGCAGGAATTTATTAACTATGTGTTTGCTGAAACTTTAATGAATCGATGAAGCAAGAAAAGCTGTTATATCCCGAAAGAATATTGTTTTCTGCTGCTACGAGAGTATTATCCTGTTCTTATTATTACTTATAAAATGAAAAGCTTGGAAGGCGAAATTCCAGAGGCCCGTGTGCTGTGCGATGTCAGTGCACGTTAAAGAACCCCAGGTGATCGAAATTTCCGGAGCCCTTCACTACGGCGTCCCTCATAGCCTCAGTTGCTTCGGGACGTTAAACCCCAATAAACAAAACTGAAAAGCTTGTTACCTTGACTGCTCTATTGAAGCACCTGGAATCAAGTGGCATATCTTATGTCAATCACAATTTGACCTATTTTTAAATTATAATGCGCTTAGCTGTTGCATTGAAGACTGATATCATGCAGGTTTGTTATATTTTTCATGTTCCAGAGTCGCAAGATGACGAAATTAGTAGTAAAAATTTCGTAATAAAGCGGCTCTCATGGCACCTTGCCAAATCACTAAAACACTAAGTGCCACAAAAACTAGCGGCATCCAGCCGGTAGTCTCATTGTGAAAAAAGGAATCGTCGCGCTCCCGACACGTCATGTGTTTTTGATCATGGTCACTGATCAGCGAACTTCATCAGCTATGATTACTGACCAGACGGCATGCCGTTAAACCATCGATCACACATTCCTCACACAATCGAAAAATCAGAACACTGGAAGTAAGAAAAAAAATAAGGGTGACGTGATGCCCTCTAAGACACATGAAAAACCGGGTGTGGACATTATGTCATCGAGGAGCGAATTCCATTCTTCTGTTGTTCGCTGCAGGAATGAAAACAAATACATTTATGTGACTTTGATATGGCCTGACTTTTTTTTGTACTGTCTTGCCTCTTGGACTCATCATGATGCTGTCTTTAGTACACGTTCCAGCTGATTCCTCTGTGACCATTGATAACATTATGTTAAACTTTTAACCTGGATATCACTCAGCGTGCGTATGGTAACTTCCACCCTAGACTTTTCCTGATTTGCGAACCTCAAATGCAGTAGTTGTAGGCGCCTGTAACGATTCTTGCAGCCTTTATTTGAACGCGCTCTAGCCCATCTTCAAGAGCATTTCTGGACGGTTCCAGGCTGCGCACGCCTATTGTAACACTTGCATGATATTAGTACGTCACAAAGTTTCCTTCAAAGCTTAATGTGCCGACTTGAAGTTTCTCGGCAAAAGGTGTAAAAGGTGACATGCTTTCATCATCATCATCATCAGCCTGACTACACCCACTGCAGGGCAAAGGCCTCTCCCATGTCTCTCCAATTAACCCTGTTCTTTGTCAGTTGCCGCCACTGTATCCCCGCAAACTTCTTAATCTCATCCGCCCACCTAACTTTCTGCCGTCCCCTGCTACGTTTGCTTTCTCTTGGAATCCACTCCGTTACCCTTAAGGACCAGCGGTTATCTTGCCTTCGCATTACATGCCCTGCCCAAGCCCATTTCTTCCTCTTGATTTCAACTAAGATGTCATTAACCCGCGTTTGTTCCCTCACCCACTCCGCCCTCTTCCGATCTCTTAACGTTACTACTATAATTTTCTTTTCCATAGTTCGCTGCGTTGTTCTTAACTTAAGCTGAACCCTCTTTGTTAGCCTCCACGTTTCTGCCCCATAGGTGAGTACCGGTAGGATACAGCTGTTGTATACTTTTCTCTTCAGGGATATTGGTAAGCTACCATTCATGATCTGAGAGAACCTGCCATATGCGCTCCACCCCATTCCTTTTCTTCTAGTTATTTCCCTCTCATGATCCAGATCTGTGGTCACTACCTGCCCTAAGTAGAGATATTCTCTTACTACTTACATGCTTTAGCGCTCGTTAACTCATTGCGGGGTCCCCAGTCCAATGTCGCAGTGAATTTAACGCCCAGATATTTGGCCACATCAACTTGCAGCTCTAGACCATTATTTATGAAGTATGAAGTAGATTAGATACCTTTTTCTTCTTGTTCGTAAATTGCATTTGATGACATTTCATTATGTTCAAATTCATTTTCTATTTGACACCTCAGCATCTAGCTGCAACATACTCATGTCTTCGAAACATGACACGGGGTTATATACAACGCAGTCGTCCGCGTATAACCTCACAGTCGAAGCAGTGCCTTCAGTTAAATCACATATATAACTGAGGAACAAGAACAGCTCAATGACCGATCCTTGGAGTACTCATGACAAAACATGAACCGTTCGAGACTTTCCATCATTCAGAATCGCTTTTTGCTGAAATTTGTAGAGACATTCTTTGAGCCAACCATAAAGTTAATCGAAAAAAAAACGAGAAATGGTAGTTTGTACAAAAGAAATTTGCGTTGGACGACATTAAAAGCCTTTAGGAAGTCAATGAACACACCATCAATCTGCGCTCTATTGTTAACGGAGTGCGCAACGTCGTGAATGAATTCGGTAAGTTGATTGGTACAGGATAACCCCCAAGTGAGATCCATGCTTGGTTGGAATGAAAAAAATATTTTCATAAAGATGCTTAAGTAGAGAAGAATAAATAACATGTCCGAGTGTTCTACAACAAAGAGATGTCAACGAAACCGGTCTATAATTTCTGACCAGATGATGACGGCCGGTTTTAAAAACATGAATTCCATTCAGAAATTTCCAGTACTACGTAACTTTTGAGATTTTAGTGACTTGTTAAATAATTCATTTAAAATACGTTCAATACAGCGGAAACAGCGCTTGAGGGTGTTATTTGATATCCCATCTGGACCGTGAGCAGAATGCGGATTATGGTTGTGCAAGAGCGTCTATACTTTAACTTGATTTAATATGATGTTATGAATTTGAGGTAACATTTCCTGTATTTCAGGCATCACTTGACGACGACAAGGTGGGAAAACAAAGTGGAAATATATTTCGAAGCAATCACCATTTCCGATGTCATCTGTTAACATATCACGTTAGTGCAGGAGAGGCCGAACGCCAACGCTATATTTTTTGTTACTTTTCACAAATCGTCATAGTTCCTTTGGATCAGATCGTGCTTTGTCAGCTAGTGATGAAAAGCATGTTCGTTTCGCTGTCTTTAATTCCGGCCCCAGGTTTTTAGTAGGGTTCTAAGTGCTGACACGGCGTTTTCTTGAATGCCTTGTGTACCCCTGCCTTCTTTCTTATTGATAAACGCAGTAATTTATTAATCTCATGTCTATCCTTTCTACGTCTGGATGATATCACCCTCGAGGAAATATATTTATCTACTAAGGATAGAAATTTGTCTCGCCGCATTTTTCACAAGTTTTCTACAGTGCGTTGATTATTGTATTCTAGGAAAACTGGCAGGAACAAATCTAACTGTTCTTTATGGCCGTATAGTTTCCTTGTTCATAAATAAACATCTCTCTCGGACAATTTTTGCTAATCTGCACTTTCTTCATACTACAGTTGCATTTACAACCTCACGATCATGCCACAATACCAGATGACTGACAGCCATAACATTCTTCGCAGCTTGAAGCAAAGAATAGCCTCGAGTAGAAAACCTTTTAAAATTTTCGCATTCAAGTATAGGACTGATCAAAGCTATATCTGTGAATCCGTTACACGTATATAGAAACCATTACATGGTATTTTAAAACGGCACTCTCTATTTCCTCTCGCATCAGATGATTTATATTCACGCCTTATTAGAAGATTCGGAAGAGGTCCGATGTATTATACAAAAGATGGCATGGAAAAATGGAACTCGCTTAGCAAAACCGCTTTATGCAGCTGCTTAACCATAGCAGTTAATCTCTCAGCGTTGCTTTTCTTCATCAGAAAAAAACAAGCGCGAGTCGGAAAACGTACAGCACAGAAACGTCAGCAACTGCACTCTAATAGAATGTTCCGTACCTCCCTTAATGTCCGCGATACCCTGACTTAGCTGGAATACACCACACGAGCATGTTTATTTTCTTATTTTTAAAAAGTAGTGATGACAAAGTTAGCATATGAATATCAACGCATCTAGTCTCTTGAACCGGCAGACATTGGTAGCAAGATATTTACGCTAACGTTTTTAAACAAACATGCCATCTGACATTATGTTACGCTTAAATTCTGAACTGAGCCGCCGCGGTGGCTCAGTGGCTATGGTGCTCGGCTGCTGGCCCGAAAGACGCGGGTTCGATCCCGGCCGCGGCGGCTGGATTTCTTTGGAGGAGGAATTCGAGGCCCGTGTACTGTGCGATGTCAGTGCACGTTAAAGAACCCCAGGTGGTCGAAATTTCCGGAGCCCTCCACTACGGCGTCTCTCATAGCCTTAGTCGCTTTGGGACGTTAAACCCCATAAACAAACAAACAAATTCTGAACTAAGATGTGCCATCTTCTTTCCAGGAAATTTTTCGGCCTTTAATCATATATTCATTCCACTCTTCCTTTGCAGTTCATCTAATCTGCAAGAACCAAACCTTTGAGCTCAGTACTGAAAGCGTGTTGCCAGAATAAATTGCTTTGATTAGCAAGGACGCAGCATCATTCTGTTCTTAGCTTCTACCTAGCACCTAAGCCGCTACAGGGAGACCTGAGGTGATGACAGGTCCGTAATTTTTCATCTAGAAGTTCACTAATACTAGGACATTCAGGGAAATTACTCCGCTCCACCTGCCGCTCCACCTACCACTCATTCCGCTTCACCTGCCCTAAAAGAGTACAGAAAATTTAATCAGTTGACTGATTCCGACAAGTAAATCACGTGCATACTAACCGCCTGATTAAAGTTTTCAAGCAAGAGGCAGACGCCGGGGCATTTACCGAGTATTGAGTCGATGTGGCAAGGAAGGTTGATATCGTGTTTGACGTTGGCGCTTCCTTGAGCGGCAAAATATACGCTGTGTTGCGTTAGTTCTGAGCTTGGAAATCATTGGGAGGTATTATAATGCGCACAAAGTTTTCACAATTTAGTATTTGCATTTTGAGAAGTCGGCTATGACTTAGAATTGTATGCACCCTTAAGCATCGTGTTCCTGAACACAAAGCCCACCACTGTCTCATATATAAGAATGCGGCGATATGGGAGGCGGATGATTGTGTTATTTAGCTAGCAGGGCTTAAACGCAGCTGGTCGGCGCTAAAAGTGCTATTGAGTGTGTAAAGTGCTCTCAGAAGAATGAATTATTTACGACTGCGGGCCTTTTAAAACACCGGGACCTTGAAAAATTTACCGTTTTATGTAAGCAGATGCAATTGACTTCTGCAAGCGGCGAGGCTAAGTTATTCTGAGTGAAATATCCCGAAGCGCCAGAGAGAATCGCCCCACTTTATAATTTGAGTCAACTGAACGCGAAAATAGTAATTAATATTTTAATATAAGCTCTACACAAATTAGTTCCCGGCCGTGGCGACCGAATTTAGATGGGGGCGAAATCCTAGAGGCCCGCTTACTGTGCGCTGTCAGTGCACGTTAAAGAACCCCAGGTGATCGAAATTTCCGGAGCTCTTTACAACGGGGCACCTCATAGCCGAAGTCGTTTTGTGACGTTAAACCACCGTAAACCATAAACCAAAACATGATATCAACTTTTCGTACACGGTGCAAGGTGTTAAAATGAACACAGCGTTGAATATTAATTTCTATCCAAATTTTATGAAATAAGAACAGCAATAAAGGGCTTCTTTTTTGAACTTCTTGAATTACGTTTACTGTAAATTCAGGAACTATTTATGTGTTGATAATCGTGACTTCTTGAGAGAAAAGTAGGACACCGTCTTTGTTTTGCTCTCCGCATTATATGTTGTCAAGGGCGGAGTCGACACTGCTGAGACTTTAAGAAACTGGGACCGGGCACGATATCTAAAAAAAAATACCTTTGTTACTGATACTGATGCTTTCTCTAACAGTTGTCCGGTCGAAACTGCTGTGCTGCAATAGGTAGTAAAAAGCGTATTGCTTGAATGCAGTTATTCTTGCGAAATCAAGCGTAACTGAAAATCCACAAGATGTGCACCACTCAACAAAATCCTCCTCGCAGGTTCCGCATTGACTCTATCATATTTGGCGCAGAGGCTGGAATGTTTCTGAGCCTCACCTTGATCCACTTGATCCTCACTACTGTCAGCGTGATGTGAAACACTGCAACAACACTGCTTGTCGTTATGCCCGACACAAAGTGCGGAGAAAACGCAAGGAATAGTTTTAGGGAGGGGGGGGGGGGGGAGTTAACGTCCCAAAGCGACTAAAGCCATGAGGGACGCCGTATTGAAGGGCTCCGGAAATTTCGACCACCTGGGGTTTAACGTGCACTGACATCGCACAGTACACGGGCCTCCAGCATTTCGCTTTCATCGAAATTCGACCGCCGCGGCAGGGATCGAACTAGCGTCTTTCGGGTGAGGATTTCGGGTGAGCCATCGCGGCGGCGAAACACAAGGAATAATAAAGACGACAGAAAAGCGTTTTCATTCGTCTTGGTATTTTCTGCGAGCCTCGTGTCAAGCATGGATTACCAACTAGTCCAGGCCCTCACCGTACTTTTGTGCATGGGGCTACAGGTAGTTTTTCTACCACATAAGGTTTTCTTTGACAGTGAACTAGATCGCGCTGGTGTTTACGATGGGCGCTTTAAAGCCAGCGCGATTGGGCCTGGCCCACCTTGCGGTGCGTACGACGAACACTGACCTTACGCCTGCAGACACCCCTCAAGGCTTTGAAAGGACAAAAGTAAGTGGAAATTTTGCCCACAGTGCTGGAGTGAGATCGTTCGCTTCCTGTCCGTCTTCAATGGAGTTTTCCGAAATTGAGCGCAGACTGCAGAATATCGCCTCTGTCAAAGTATGTACAAGTCACGGAAATATCAAAGGGAACGCGGGAGCACGTGACCTGTGTGCTTCGCAAAACGCTGCCGCTGAGAGCCGGCGAGAATGGGTGGCACCAGTGGCATGCACTGAAAGAGCAGCCGCCCGTGCTTGCTGGGCATGCGCCTTTGCAGCCGGCTGCCGCCTGGTCTCGGTGGAAGAGTTAGCGAATCATTGAGGACACGTGCTCCCATGTTCCCTTTATTACTGACCCTTCCTGCACAGCTAGTAGCGGCAAAATAGCTTCTTTAGGAGCCGTAGCGTAAACAGACCTCGTGTCTCGCTTAGGAAATAGGTTAACCCCGCATGTGTGCATACGAACACTATCCTGTAGAAAAAATATTTGTAAAAGATATTGCTTGAATTTCTTGTTTCGATAATGAGAAATAAATTTGTTCGAGTTCGGTGTGAGTTTCATCACGCGAAATCATGGCAAATGCTTGCAGATTTTATAGACAACAAGCTTAGAGGTGTGTTATTTTATACAACAGAAATTGATCGAGCCTCCCCAGCGACAGCCCGGGTGCTTTATACAGTGAGAGTGTTCAAGCATTGTAATCAGGCGCAAGCTCTTTTCCTCGTTATGGTCAGAAGAGGCTCCACTGTATTCATACCAACGGTCGCGGGCTCCGCGTGACATTGCACGCCCTAAAGTGGCGTAGAATTTCTTGTTAAAATCCTGATTGTCTCTTGAAATCGATAGCCAACGGAAACAAAACACCTTATTCTGCTTTCTGTAGGCAGGAGGAAGAAGAGGAGCAGTAAAGGCGGCGTAGTTAACCGTTAGATGAAACTAGTGTGTTGCCCTGAACTGGGGGAAAGGAATGAGGGGATATAAGGGTGAGTAAGAAAATAGGGAGATAAGAAGAAGCAGAAGAGGAAAAATCTTAGGCAAAGTCGCAGCCTGTCGTGTAGGCCCGAGACACTTAATAACCGCAGGAGGGCCTGGCAGGCTCCCACCGCCGTTGATTGCCGCGGCCTGCGTTCAAGAATCTCAAACCCCTTAGCGGGCGTGAATCGACGTGCTACGGCGTACAGGTTGGGCTTCTTCGGTTTTCGTAATCAACATGGCGGCCAGCACCTGATCAGTTTTCCGTACAATTCCTTCATTGGCTCCCTGATTGCCGCGCGGTCCGGTCCTGTTGGCTTATATTGTGCTGGACCCGTTGATAATAAATGGTTAGCTATCAGCGTTCATCCCAGCTTTAGTTTTCTTTTGTCTTCTTTTTTTTTGTTCTAGTGACTCATGTTTGAAGTACGAACCAAATTTCACGGAATAAAATTTTGATCATATCGTACTCATTTTATTGAGCTCACTCATTTTGACTGCACGCTCCTAACAAGTTTTTGCTGGATCGTGATAGCACTGTCGAAGATGCTTACCTTGAAGAAATCGCTCTCGCACAGCAGAATACATTGTTACAAGACTAAGTACAACATGTCTTTTTTCGACCGCATTACTCAGTGTTCTTTCCCTAAGCTTTCATTATGTTTTCGACATTGTTCACGACGCTATCCTGCTTCCAGGTGCTTCGTTGCCATCGGGTTATTCTTGGAAGTTAAGCGTTGGCAATCCCATAGCCGCTGTCGGGCACTCCTATAACATTGCTGTACTTTGGTTAGTCATACACGTTGCGACAAGGCGCGAGGAAAAATAAAAATAGAGCAATAGCCTACTGGTGCAAAACGTGGAGTTCACCTATACGCCGAAAATAGGCCGTACTCACTGAACACTGCCAGCTTACCGTCCCTCTCATCCTGAATGTAAGCAAACTTCCTCCTTTCGTCTTGCGCAAACAATGCGAATAAGGATACTCATTGCGACTTCATGGGAACCAAAAGTCAACCGTACTCAGTGGGTTATCAGCGGCCACATCCGTACAGTGCGACAAAATAAGCGGCATTGCAGAAACGCGAGTATTAAGCATGAAATGCTTTTAGCTCCCGTTGTCGGCAGTGTGGTGACGTCACGCCGAGACCGAGAGCCATCATCCGGGCACTGAAATCCACTCATCCGGGCACTGAATTCCAGTCATCCGGGCACTGAAATCCACTCATCCGGGCACTGAATTCCAGTCATCCGGGCACTGAAATCCACTCATCCGGGCACTGAATTCCAGTCATCCGGGCTCTAAAACGAGAACATCCGGGCACCGTACGAGACTTAACGAGATTTAACGAGACTCTCTAAGCCCTCCTACGCGACCGGCATGCAAGCGCCGGTTGGTCTCCAAACGAGACAAAAAATAACTGCTGCCAGTGCCTTCTCAATGTTTATCAAGATATCAGTGGAGCTGTGGGTTTGATAATGCACGGAATTATAATTTCCGATTTCTAATAACGCGCGCAAAAAGCACATAAATGCCATGTTACACTTCGTTGTCATACGTGATCCGGGGGAGAAGCGCTGCGTTCAAAGGGCAAGGCATCGCGCCGAACGGGTGGTGGCGTTCCTCCCTTCCTTTACGGTGCGGTTCGGGTGTCCACCGAGATGGCAGAGAATTACTGCGCCATTTCCTTTCCTCAAAAAACCTTGCGTTCAAATGTCAAGGCATCGCGCTGAACGGGTGGTGGCGTTCCTCCCTTCCTGTACGGTGCGGTTCGGGTGTCCACCGAGATGACATTAGGCCCGTAAACATTTCATGCTTACTCTACTCTCGTTTACGGGAGAGGCAGAGATTTTAAGCATGAAATGCTTTTAGCTCCCGTTGTCGGCAGTGTGGTGACGTCACGCCGAGACCGAGATCCATCATCCGGGCACTGAATTCCACTCATCCGGGCACTGAATTCCAGTCATCCGGGCTCTGAAACGAGAACATCCGGGCACCGTACGAGACTTAACGAGATTTAACGAGACTCTCTAAGCCCTCCTACGCGACCGGCGTGCAAGCGCCGGTCGGTCTCCAAACGAGACAAAAAATAACTGCTGCCAGTGCCTTCTCAATGTTTATCAAGATATCAGTGGAGCTGTGGGTTTGATAATGCACGGAATTGTAATTTCCGATTTCTAATAACGCGTGCAAAAAGCACATAAATGCCACGTTACACTTCGTTGTCATACGTGATCCGGGGGAGAAGCGCTGCGTTCAAAGGGCAAGGCATCGCGCCGAACGGGTGGTGGCGTTCCTCCCTTCCTTTACGGTGCGGTTCGGGTGTCCACCGAGATGGCAGAAATTACTGCGCCATTTCCTTTCCTCAAAAAACCTTGCGTTCAAATGGCAAGGCATCGCGCTGAACGGGTGGTGGCGTTCCTCCCTTCCTGTACGGTGCGGTTCGAGTGTCCACCGAGATGACATTAGGCCCGTAAACATTTCATGCTTACTCTACTCTCGTTTACGGGAGAGGCAGAGATTTTTGTGTTATAGCAAACAAAACCAACACGTCTCAAACCAAGAACCTCCCCAGCCATTTGCAAACAAGAGCAGGACAATATAGTACTTGTTTCTTGGCTAGCTGTGTTTCCACCTTCGGGGTTATGCAGGCGTTTACGCTCTCTCCACTTAATCCTAGAACCCGTCAAAAGCGAGTTCATTGTTGAAGGGCACGTTCATAGACAGTCATAATGTAAACAGCGCGAACTACAAGGGACAAGAAAAGAAGGGACACAGGACGAGCGCTGACTCGCAACTAAAAGGTTTATTCACTGAAACCGAAGAAACAATCAAAGGGAAGAAACAACACAAAAAATTAAAAATCATGAAAATGTGTTGTTTCTTCCCTTTGATTGTTTCTTCATATAAGAAGGTTTCAGTGAATAAACCTTTTAGTTGCGAGTCAGCGCTCGTCCTGTGTCCCTTCTTTTCTTGTCCCTTGTAGTTCGCGGTGTTTACATCATGAATATCTACCAACTCGCCCAACGGAACGTTTTCCTAAACCATAGTTCATAGACAGATATTAGTTTGGGCTTAAAAAAGAAATAAGAAAAAAGTGCTCTGCCCGCACCACGTTCATAGACAGACAGAAGGAAATGATTCCCAGCACAAAGGTAAGAATGACCGCGTATATCTTGAGTAAAAGGCCTTCCAACATGGCTTTCACTGCGCATGCAATCCTTTCTTATGATTTTTGGTTTCCGCTTTATGAATGAACACCGAAATTGGGTCTAGCTAATTGAGGTAGCGCATAATGTAGTTTTGCAGCCGGAATGCGATGGAAAAGAGCATCACCAAAAGAGAATCACGTCGTAACGCGATTTTGCCGTATCATTACTTTCCTTCCTTCGTTTTGATAAAAGTTCAGGCCGAAGAATTCTGGAACGAGATTACGAAATATGTAACATGTCTGCCTGTCCCTGTGTAGGTGCAAGGTGTCGACGGCATCGTGCACTCGAGGGTTTTGCATTTATGCTGTAAGCTCGTGGCAGCATGTTCGACTGAGTTTGAGATATTATCCCATTTCTGAGAAACAAAGGGACCAGAACCTAATCATTCTGCTGGCAAATCGGCACAATCGTTTTTCACGCACGGGGCTCTTCCAGGCTTGCATTTATTTTTGGCAAGTTCTTCCGTTTCCTGAAACAAGCGAGCAGGTATTATCAATTCTTTTTATAAAAACATCTGGGTTATAATAATATAACTTGTTTTCGTTGTGCTCTAACTAGTATTTAACCTTGGTTGTAAGCGGGAGTTAGGTTTACCGCCATCCGATGGTGAATGCGCATTGCGCGACTCACAGCAACCCTCGCGGCAATGCATCACGTGCGGCACAAGAAGAAAAATTTGTAATGTTGGTGGCGCAGAGCTAATAGTGATTTTTTAGATGGCTGCTTATGTAGGCCACAAGCTCGCAATGTAGGTAAAAAGGTACTATTTTAGCAGTGCCTAGTGGAGTACTAGAAACTAATGGGTTGTGTAGAGGGACAACTTACGTGATGTGGAGGGTTGGTCAGAATTCCGCACACCTCAGATCATGCATTTATGCCCTGTAGCCCCTAAAGCTAAGAATTTTTGGAGTGAGAGGGCGTGTCATTCTCTCCCCTGTCGGCCTTGGTAACTTCATAGGCGGCGCAAATGCTCAGCTACGCTGAGGTAAAGTAGACTCTTTCGCCCCGGAACTTTGGAGCAGTCCTGTTGATCTAGATATTCTTGGGGCTGCGAAGATTCCTACATTTGTGATTAGAGAGCTGGTGGCAGCAATTGGCGAAGGACAGGGTTAATTGGAGAGACATGGGAGAGGTCTTTGCCCTACGGTGGGCGTAGTCAGGCTGATGATGATGATGATGATGCTGCTGCTGCTGCTGCTGCTGCTGCTGCTGCTGATGATGATGATGATGATGATGATGATGATGATGATGATGATGATGATGATGATGAAAGGCCATGCGGCAGCCAAGACAATAAAAATGTCTCTCAGTAGGCCAAAGGAAATGAACTAACGAAAGAACTCAATTTTTTACCTCCGCCAAAGGGAGAAAATAGTAGTAATCTGATTGCCTTTGCAATTTCCTTTCGTGTTCTACAGTTTGTTTTTACTTGTGGTCAACTTCTCAATTCAGGTTCAGAACTGCACTAAAGTCTGTATGATGATCCTTGTGCACGAGAAGCTTGGTTCTTTTGAAATTCGAAAGATGGCTACATTTGCCAATACCGCACGGGCTGTTCAGCAGCTGTGTTGGTTTATTTTCACTCCAACATATCCCGTGTTTTATGCTTGCATACGCGAAACTAAGCAACTCAGCCTCGCATGGTTCACAGCTACGAAAGCAATAAGCAACGGGGATAAGAAATCGTTTCCAAAACGCGCGATTCATTTCAGACTTCAGCGTTGTTCTCATGAACGAATTTGTTCAATACTTTTGACATTGCATGGTCAGGTCACTTTATTGGCTTCAGTTAGCATTAGGCTTCATACCACAGACGTCAGCAAAATTTCTTTGGCTTCATCGACCGGTATACATCCGAGACGCGCTTGAAAGTCCAGGACGAACGTTTGCAAGCGAGACTAGTTTTTCCCTCCCGACTACACGGGAGAATGCTGGAAACAGAATATGTCCACTTCAGAGCGGTCAATATATTATAGTGAATATTGCTTCCGCTGCAAAGGAAACACCCTCGGCATTCACTGCGCACCGCTCTTTGTTGTATTTTCGGTTGCTTTATGCCTTGTAGTGCACTTGTGCGGCTTCGGTTTGAATGCAAAACATATTTTCGAAAAAATACCGTCGTTTCACGTCCACCCGAGCTCTTGTGTTGAATGTTTTCAGCTCGCGTCTCATGTCTGCAGCAGAGTATGGACAGTGTCCTGGTTAATAATTACTTTCACCAGGCGGCGTGGCCGGTTTCTTTTTATTCTCATGCGGTTGCAGCAATTCAATAGTCATAAACAAAACATTAGGTGTGGTGCTGAAAGCGTGGTAACTGTCCACACAAATACTATGAAGAAGGGTTGAAATGCGGGCCAGTTGGTACATTGTAAATGAAAAAAAAAAGCCAGTCACACAAGACGAGGGACAAGAGGAGTGTACACGCCACAACAAATGGACTATCAACTGAAGTTTTTTTTTTTTTTTATGTCATACTGCAGGCCGTGAGGCCCAAGCAGGAGTGGATACAGAAACAGATCACAAATTGAGCAATAATAGCAAAGTGCAAACAGAACACGAGCAGCGCGAAATGACATGGAAGAGAAAAATAAACTAACAAAAAAACTAAAGAAACAAACTAACAATGGTCACTTATCAGGTCAAGAGACCGTACACACGAAGCTGGTAAGCTGTTCCAGTCATTGATGGTTTGCGGAAAGAAAGAGTGCTGAAATAAGTTAGTCTTTGCAAAGTACGGGGTCAGAGAAAGGGGGTGGGAGTGTCGGGTTTGTCTGGTGTTCTGTAGATTAAGATACGGCGAAGAATTAATTCCAATTTACGGTTAAATAACAAAAATAAGAATTTCAACCGAAGAAAATTGCGCCGGGACTGAAGGGTTGGTATTGAATTCGACTGCATTAATGCAGAGACGGAAGCAGTTCTATTGTATTCCGAAAACATGAATCGAAAAAAAATGAATTAGAAAATACATAGTCCCAGCAAGGCCAGCAGAGCATGCGCAACAGCATCATCACAAATCACAGAGCATAAGAGACAAGAGACAAGAAATCTTATCCATCGTGATCGACCTAACAAGGCAAATTATTTTTCGAGTAAGAGCACCGAGGTTGGGCTAATACAATCATGGCCTGACAAACCCACATGATATGTTTCCAAGATTGGTGTACTTCCGACACAAAATACTGGGGTCTGAAAAGTTCGTTGATATCACAAGGACTTTTGTGTCAGTAATCGCTACTTCCACTCGCTCGTTTGCCGGTAAAAAAAAAAAAAACACTTTCATTTCAAGAACATGAGCAGCATATGTTTAAATATTTGAATTTATAGAACGGAGAAAGTCATTAAATCAGTTTTTCTCAGTTTTTATAGAGGGCACGTGTTCACAAAAAGTAAACCAGTGTGCTCTAGGTTTGCGCATGATACCAAATGGACCTAAAGAATTCGTCTGTCTCGAAGTGAACGACTAAGCTTGCAGACGAGTTCATCACTTTCATGGGAATGCGTTGATGTGATCCACATCGTGAGGAGTGTACAAATTGAAAACTGAAGAAGCACCACGGTTTGAAAAGTGGGGTGAAGATCCGGCGCGCTTGGTCATGGTGAAATCATAGCTGCAGCAGATTTACACAGTAAAGCACGCTGAGGGTACATTACTTTTAGGTGATGTCTGCTCAAGAACGACGCGTATAAAGATGATGGACATGGCCATCACTTGACACTTTATCTTTAGGACACGGTAATAAATAGCGCAATTTTCGGACGGTTGACTGAAGCCCAATCTAAGCTATGAAAAAATACGAAAATAGGATTAATTCATTTAAGCACATCACTGCACACGGCTGCATCTGATCCTTCCATTTCTTTCAAGTGCCATCTGAAGAGCAAAAGCCTTCCGCAAAACTCCCTCAAGCTGGGGCTGTCAATTTCCCAACAGAGCTCGGAGGAGAAATGAGGGCCTCAGATGTGCTTTTCATCAAAAGAATATCAGTGACAGAGAAGAAAGCGAAGAACACTGGGTGACGCAAACGGAAACAGACGACTTCAACATCGGCGCCGTCATATTGTTGTCGAGACGTCTTCCATTAGGGCACTTCCTCTTGAGAGCAGAAGTTTTGTTTGGCAAGCACTTTAGCTTCTCTTGTTTCTGTGTGATGCTTATGCCAGAAGAACAAGCCAGTGAATGGCACAGCTTTCCGTGCAGAAAACAAAGCTCTCGCTGGGAAACCTTTGCGTCATGTTCATTCAGATTACTCACTGAGTAAAACGCTGGTTTCATCAACGGCGTCTCCTCATGTCTAGAGTCCGAGTATCCTTGTTTCAATATGGCTGACAATAGCATCACTTAGATACTCCACTCTGAACTTTCAGACTGGAGGACGTGATGGCCACTCAAGGTTTACAGCGTATGAGCTTCTTTAAAAGGAGACAAGTGCTGTTTGGTATCAGGAAGAAAATCCTCAGTCGGGTGGGAAAAATTCCCACTTAGTTACATCTAGATTTCGAAAGAGACCTGAAGCAGCTAGGCTCCTCTAAAACAATATTTTTCACTCTCTCTTGCCAAGTATTAATCGCATGCCTGTAGGCACATAAGCTAATCTATTAATGAAGTTGATCGCAGTGCTCATGGAAAGTTGCTGGCCTTGCTGACGCAAAAAAGATGGTAGCTTGAGATAGAAAATTTGGGTTAACGACATACGAACATATGTAACCGAAATTTACCTGACCTAAACTAAAGCCCGGCGTGATCTGCTCTTAGCGTTATGAACATTATAAGAGTAAAGATGCATGAACAGTAAACGGCTTTGAGTTCTGCCAACCATATAGGCGTTGTGAAATAATGCGAACAGTTTTGAACCATAAGGTGATTAACCATCCGCTGGGCCGCCAGCGATTTAGGTGAGTGAGAGCACTTAGTGCATAAGTTCATAGTGACCCTTGAGTTAACAGCCGACTTTTAGAGGCGTCAACCTAGCAAGCCTTGCAATCACGAACTAAAGCTCCCGCTTGAACACCAGACTCATACAAAGCCTTCGCAAAAAGCGCTAGTGAATGTTGTAAAAATTAAACGGACATATTTTTTTTATTTTAATATGAAACGGCATACAAATGTCTTCAACGGATGTGAGAAGACGAGAGCGACTTAGCTACAAAAGAAAAAACAAAATAAGAGAGAATTAAAGAAAACGCGATGCTCTGAACGGGACGATGGAAGAAAAATCAGAACAAAGATGGTTCGAGAAAAAAAGTGCTAAAATAATCGACAGCCACGGCGCAAGAAGAGCTAAAGCAGTGGAGAATATATATACACGAACAACATGTATGTGATTGTAAGAAGCGGCGGTGCTCGGTTTCGTGTGTGCGTCATACGGCCTCTTGATGGCGTCACCCTATTTTTCATGCCATCGCTGGGATTTACTCTACCACCTACGAGTCCACACGCACTCACACACACCCTGGCTTCTCTCGTAATGGGAGTAGTAATGCTTTCGCATTTAAAAGACTTGCAGAAATTTTTAACCACTTTCGTATGTACTGAGTGGAGCGAAATCGGTGTTGTTTCCGCATGTGTCTCAGAAGGACATGCACCCAGGAATGCGCTACGTGTGGTCATAGGAACCCAGTGGACCATCACTCGTCCACGTTGTCGAAGGGAGATATTAGCGACGATAAGAGCGAGAGAGAGTGCCCATAGGTGATGCTTCAAATAAATAAAAAATACGCCACTGACATGAGCACGAAAGATATATCGAAGCATTGGCGACCAACCCTCTATTAGACTGTTACATAAGCCTCAAAGATTGAAAAAGTTATCGAGCGCTAGGAATCTTCATGTCGAGCAACGCGCTGATAAAATATAGTCGAACAATGTGGTCGCAGCTACCGCAGAGAAGGCATATTTGGGCGCTAAGTGGTGAGGCATTTTTAGAGCAGTCTTTATACTCGGCTGATGTTCAAGGCAACAAAGAAGATGAGTCCCGCTTGAATGTCCTGCCTTATTTATGCGATAGGTCTAGGTTTTTAGCCAAGAAATATGCGGCAAATGCGATAGGCAAGAAAAAAATATGGAGGAAGCATTTCTTCAGAAGCTAGTCGCAGCGCCTTGCTACGTTCTGCTTACGTTTACCATGGCAAGAGCCTCAAGACGCCTAATAAGTCTTGTCTCTTTGACATGGCTGGCTTGTATGCATGACAGATACAGACTAGGTGATCTAGCATAAATCCTGCTAATAAGAGAGACGAGTAGTGAAGGATAAGCGAATCAAGTGCGAAAGAGCTTAAATTGGGTGCGAAACATGTCAAAGGTAAATTCCGGGTTCTCTTAACCTCACTCTACAGAAGAAATTGTAAAAATTCTTTCTTTCAAGAGAGGGATCATAAAACAGTGTCCTTAAACGTGAAAAGTATAAAGCACGTATACTGAAATGCGTTTCAAACCACTTTTAGAGAGAACCAGACGGTTTGTGTAGTGTTTAGCAATACAGAGGGCGACAAGGTGCCGTAAATGGAGGGTGTTTCAACTATGTTTTTACTCAATTTAAAAAAATAGGCTTTCTGACATATAAGAGCGCTTTTATGAGAACAGCACTGGCAGTGATATAATATTTCAGAATGCAGCTATGACGTGCTAACTAGCCGGCTGGTTGACTAATATTAAAAGTTAACTTTTTAACTATCACTCTTAGGCTCCTTAAATATTGAGAGGCCTGTAGCTCATCCTACGTAATATCACATAAGTTTATAGAATTTCGAAAACACGATTGTCTTCAGTGCTATGGCCCAACAAATTTTGGCTACATTGCTCAAAAATACGTTTGATGTGGAGGAAGTTGAAGACAAAGCAATCTCTCTAGGGCACGTAACTCATAGAAATAACCAAAATTTTTTGGGCCATAGCGGTAAGGGTAGCCGTGTTTTCGACATTCTAAAACTGATATGGGTGTTACTTACGGTGGGCTACACGCCTCTCATTAATTAGGGATCCTGACAGTAATGGTAAAAAGTTGAATATTTTATAATATTAACCAGCCTGCTAGTTAGGAAATCTTAGCTGTTTTCTGATGTACAACGCTGCTGACAATGCTATGCAGAAAACAGCGCTCTTGTAACTCAAAAAACCTCTCTTTAAAAAGCGTGTGAAGCCCCAGATGAAACATCCGGTATAGTTTTCCGATGAATACATACCATAGCTCGACATCTCGCTTGCAGTGCCTTCGTAGAAACTTGGACGTTCTTTTAAAGAGCAAGCATTTTCACAAGGCACAGGTTTCCAAACTGTCGTGTTTATCCCTAACATCTCCTTTATCAAACAAATCGCAGCATCCCGCGGGTGTGCAGTCCGCCAGCGTCGAGCTGTGCAAGTTAAACTGAATACTTTATGAGAAAGAAGCGGCATCAGCACGAATTTAGGGGCGCTTAGGGAAACTTCTTCGTTCCTCTCTCCCCAGGTGTCGCTTAACTCTAAATCTACTGAGCACCACATGTACAACCCCATTCGCCTTAATGCACTGCCATTAGCTTTGAGCGAAAACAAAGGAAACATATGTGTTGTTTAATTTCGTCGCGGAAATGCGCATGGCAGTTCTTCCGTACGCGCACGCGTAATCTTAGAGTGCGTCGGCCAACAATAAGGAAAGAATGTAGCTTAGAATATTTACTAAGAATGGAGTGCACTTTAGAGCATGAAAAAAACAGAATAATCACCGGCGCATTTGGTTTCCGCGTGGTAAACTGGACTGGTAATGCTTGTGTTGGAAATTCTCTTTTCTGCGTGGTCTGAGAAAGCTCGTAATAGCTTTCAGAGGAAACTTCTCTTGAGATCAGTGAAGGCTTAAAGCTTCGACGTGAAGAAAGAGCAAAAAAGAAAGGAAGAAGGCAATGCAGGAATTGGATTTAACAATATTGATACATGCATTCGAAGAGACAGAAGTGCATGCACTAGAAGAGGAAGAAGTTAGTTGGCTCTCGCGCGCGTGCTCGAACCACTGAGGGACCGCCGATGGTTTTTCGTCTCTGCGCTGGTGTTCTTTTTGGCGTTGCACGCTACAGTTTGGTGGAGGTGTTGGGTACGCTTCCTGACCTGCACACTCCATACAGCGTCACTACGGACCTCACACCGATTCACCAGCGACCCAGCCGCCGTCTCCGCGGAGAGTCGCCTGAATTTGGGCCCCTTCCCCCGCCAACAAGGACGACGCAGCCTCGACCGCCGAGTCCAACTGACATGGCCACCGACACCAGGACCCCGCCGCCGATCCAGCCTCTACCGTCGAGTCCAACTGCCATGGCCGCTGACACCAGGCCCCTGGCGCCGATCCTTTGCCACCCACCGCGAACACCGCCATCTTTTCACGGTGACGTTTTCGAAGACGCTGAGGACTGGCTGGAGACCTTCGACCGGGTCGCACGCTACAACGGCTGGTGCGACGAGCGCAAGCTCAATAACGTCTACTTTGCCCTGGAAGAGTCTGCTCGGACGTGGTTTGAAAACCACTAGGCTACCCTTCCCACCTGGGAGACGTTTTGCCGGAGTCTCCTGGCTACGTTCCCCAACGCTGACCGCCGGGAGAAGGATAAAGCTGCGCTGCACTCCCGAAATCAGCGCACGAACGAAAGCGTGCGCATGTACACCGAAGACATGGCCCGTCTTTTCAAGCGCGCCGACCCCAACATGACAGAGGAGAAGAAGCTACGCCATCTCATGCGTGGGGTTAAGCAGGAGCTGTTCGCGGGCCTCGTGCGCAGCCCACCCCGCACGGTGGCGGAATTTTTTGCCGAGGCGACCACGATGGAGACGACGCTGCAAAAACGGGCCCGCCAGTACAACCGGGACATCAACTGCATGGTGCCCGAAGGCTTTTCGTCGTGTCTCGGCGGCAGTGCAGACACCTTGCGCGAACTAATACGCCCAGCTGTCCGGGAGGAACTCCAACGGATCCATCTGCCCCAGGTTGCACCTGCGCCGCTGGCAGCACTGACTGAAGTCGTCAGGGACGAGGTGCGACAGGCTGCGCAGGCACCTCCTGTCCCCGAAGCGCCGTCCCGGTTCGATGACAGACCCACGTACGCATCCGTTGTACGTCGCACGACAGGCTACGGTCCCATTACCCCAACGCCTGGCGTGAGCAACGTCGGTAAATGACACGCAAGCGTGCCTGGCTACGGTATGGCCCCGGCGACCCCCGTGAGTAACATCGCCGCATATTCCGCAACCGCATCTGCTACAGCTGGGCCACGCCCTCGCAAGTCGGATTTGTGGCGTACGCCGGACCGCAGGCCTCTGTGCTACCACTGTGGGGAGCCCGGTCACCTATACCGAGCATGTCCGTACCGCCAAGTGCGCCTTCGCGGTTTCCATCCCGACGCACCCTGCCCTCAGAACGGCGAACGTCCGCATGAGATTGCGCAGCATCTATGGGCACGCCAGAACCCTGCCTACTGTTGTGCCATAGAGGTGGTCCCGTTGCGCTCGCCACCCGTTTCGTGACTGAGCGTTGCCAGCTCTCTTAGCGGTAGCGAAGACTCCGAGTCAGGCGTCGGTGAGACTAAGAAAACGCTTTATACATTATGTACAGGGCATAATATAGTTCAACATCGGCACGGGGGCCGAGAGCTATACAACGCGACTGTTCTCGCACAGCGACGATCAGCGAGACACCAGCATGTCACATCATCCGACTCCACTCGTGAGCAGCACTCGACTCACGGTGGGTCGGTCACTCCGTCACTCCGTCACACCGTCACACACCTCCAAGCTGCAGCGTTGGGGCTTTTATAGCCTGAGGAACGGTGGCCCCTCAGAACTGGCCAATCCAAAGGCAGCACTCGACGGCAGTCCGAAAGGACCAATCAGCGATCGCGCGGGCCAACCGCTTCAAATTTTGCCGCGCGCGGTGGCGTCCGGGAGAGAAGGAATCTGGCGCCTCGCTGTCTGGCCTCTTGCGACAGGTCCAGGCGTGTTGCTTGCAGATGCTTCTCCTAGGACTCCGCTGCCGTACGGCGCAGCATCGTGGCTTGTCAGGGAGCGTTAGGGCGCGTGCCTTGCGGCGCAGCACCAGGGCTTGTCAAAAGGGCGGCCGGCAGAATTGGAATCCGGGCGGGTTTCCCGGCATGACACTACTCTGGAAGGCGCGAGTCGCGTTCCCCTTCGCCTCTCCGTTATCGCTCATCCAGCCCTGGCCGCCAGAGTAGCTCTGCTGGCCGTCGCTCGCCGAGTCCCCGTCGGGAAAACTAACACCAGCGACCTCTGGAGGCAAGGCCGCTGATGTCGGGACATGTCAAGACCCTCCATCGCGAAACCCTCGAGCCGACGATACCTGGACAGCGAGAGGCAGCGACAGTATCAGATACGCTGCATCCGATTTGCGTGTGACAGTTGATGGCACTGAGATTACCGCGCTGCTCGATACCGGTGCTGATTATTCTGTTATGAGCCGTGTCTTTGCTGGAGAACTTAAGAAAGTTCTGACACCGTGGACGGGGACCCCCATTCGCACCGCAGGTGGCCGCCTAATTTCCCCTGTGGGCAGGTGCATGGCTAGAGTTGGGATTAGTGGTTTCACGTACGTTGGTGAATTTGTCGTTCCAGAGACTTGATTCTGGGGATCGACTTCCTGCAGTCGAACGGCGCTGTGATTGATTTCAGGAGGCACGTGTCACGTTCTTGACCAAACAGGTTGTGGCGCGCTTAGACTCCCGCGATCCCTGCAGCAACGCCCTGCGCATTGTCGAGAACGACGTTACGGTGCCGCCGCGGTGCAGTGTTCTGGTGCTCGTGCGGAATGACCTCTTTCACGACTACGAGGGCCTAGCGGACAGCCATAGCCCACTGCTGCTTAAGCGGGTACTTGCCGTTGCAAGAGGTCTCGTCCAACTACGTGACGGCCGCACCCACGTCCTCCTGACTAACTTTGCCAACGAACATCAGCACCTGGCCAAAGGCATGGCTATTGCCTTCCTCCACGACGTTGCTGAGGTTCCAGGTTTGTGCACCGTGGGAGGACCCACTCCGGAGCATGCTGGCCCACATCACGTTCTTCAATCCGTCAGAATAAATCCTGCCCTGCCGTCGGTTCAGAGGGATCTTCTGTCGGACCTCTCGGCAGACTTTGCGGACTGTTTCGCTACGTGCTCGAAGGTCGGCCGAACTCCACTCGCCAAGCATCGTATCATCACTGACGAGACTACGCGACCCGTCTGCCAGCGCCCATATCGTGTTTCCCCGGTGGAGAGAGAAGCCATTCAGAATCAGGTTGCCGAGATGCTTGCAGACGATGTCATTCAGCCGTCCACCAGTCCGTGGGCATCGCCTGTGGTTCTTGTCAAAAAAAAGGACAATACTCTGCGTTTCTGCGTGGACTACAGGAAACTTAACAACGTGACCAAAAAGGACGTTTACCCGCTGCCCAGGATAGATGACGCACTCGACCGATTGAGGAATGCCCGATACTTCTCGTCATTAGATCTTAAAAGCGGGTACTGGCAAATCGAAGTGGACGAGCGAGACCGGGAGAAGACGGCTTTCGTGACGCCTGACAGCCTCTATGAGTTTAAAGTGCTTCCATTTGGTCTGTGCTCAGTACCGGCCACGTTCCAACGCACGCTACAATATAATAACGCTTTTGGAACAGGAAGTCAGAAAGGTAGTTGCGGAAAAGAATACGTGAAACAAAGGATCAGAAGAAAAGAGGACGGATGTAAGGGCGGGGAAAATTGGGGCAGCGTGACGCACATGGAACCAAGTTGCACGCGGTGCCCACACAAACTGAAAATATTAATGGCGTGGGGGGATGGGGGGGTGGAGGTCACCTTCCTTTCATGAAAAGGAGCCGCGCCTGTAGCTCGGGGAAAAATAATATGGCGAAACAAAGGGATGTATGCCATGCACAGAATGCAACTCCTGAAAATGCATTCATGAAAGCCCGACCACTTCTGTGAAGGTTTCTGTACTCTAAATCCCTACGTGCTCACTCTCGTCAAGCTGATTTAAATACTCTTTGCTTATATCTTACCGTGTTTCTATATTCTACTTTCCTTCGTGCGCATAGGAGAATAAAAAAAATTGCTAAGACGAATACCACAATATCCGGGTTTAGCTCGACTGCATTTAGCAGACATGCACAACTGTCCTGCTAATTTTGCTTTTTTATTTTCTTCTGTTGGACGATAGGCATTCCTCTCATTGCAAGCACTCGTTTCATCGCTTGCTTTTTTCATACTAATGCTATTGCTACGAGTTGTAACTTTCTCTGCTAAAGACTAGTTGTAATTCTTAATGCGTTGCACACAATCATATTGTCACGACCAGAGGAGCTGTGAAGTTAGACGTCGGGGAGAACCCAAGACCGGGAGCCTTCTTTTTAATTATCGAGCCAGCTTCCACGACACAGAACAGAACAGCGCGCCACGAGAGCCCACCGCCGCTTCGTCGTCGTCTTCGACTCAGCGCGGAGGCCGCGCGGCGCGTTAGGCGCGAGGCATTATTCCCCCCCGCGAAAGCAAACATCGTCGCGATGTGGAATGGGATATGTACAGTGAGGGGAGGACTGGGGGTGAGGTGAACTATACAGTGCGCGCTAGATGACATGCAGGGGAGTCAAGTTCACACGTGGGGTAAGGGGAAAAGGTACGAAACAGCGTGAACACAGCGCTCAGTCACGCGAAAAGTACGGCTTTAAGCGCACTACATGCACGATTTCAGGCCGTTGACGCTGAGGGCCGACGACCACAGTTCCATGGGGGACAACTTCGTAGTTGACGCTGTTCAGGCGGCGCAGGACCTTGTACGGGCCAAAATACCTGTTTAAAAGCTTTTCGCACAATCCCTTGCGGCGCACTGGTGTCCACACCCACACGTGGTCGCCCGGCTCGTAGTGCACGTCCCTGTGCCGAAGGTTATAGTGTCGGGCATCGGCGCATTGCTGGTCCTTGATGTGCAAGCGGGCCAGCTGACGGGCCTGCTCTGCTTGCTCCACGAAGTGGCCAGCTTCAGGGGGAAGCTCTGCGTCGCCGTACGGCAGCATGGCGTCTAGCATCATGCGGACCTCTCTGCCATACACGAGACGGAACGGGGTGAACTGGGTGGTTTCCTGCGTCGCGGTATTATATGCGAAGGTAACGTAAGGCAAGACCTCATCCCAGGTTTTGTGTTCAACGTCGACGTACATCGAGATCATGTCCGCCAATGTTTTGTTGAGCCGTTCCGTTAGACCATTTGTTTGGGGATGATACGCTGTTGTTGGTCGATGAGCAGTATGGCTAAGCGCTAAGATGTCACGTAGGACTCGGGCTGTGAACGCCTTGCCTCAGTCAGTAATGATGGCCGATGGGGCGCCGTGTCTAAGCACGATGTCGTGCATAAAGAAGTGGGCAACTTCGGCGGCAGTACCTCGCGCAAGGGCCTTCGTTTCAGCGTAGCGGGTCAAGTAGTCTGTGGCGACTACGATCCACTTGTGGCCGGAAGACGAGAGAGGAAATGGCCCCAGAAGGTCCATGCCGACTTTGTCGAATGGTATTTGTGGCGGCTCGATGCACTGAAGCAGCCCAGGAGGCTTGAGCGCGGGTTTTTTTCGCCGCTGGCATTGCCGGCATGTCCGGACATAATGCTTGACACTTGAAGTTAGGTTGGGCCAGTAATAGTTCTGCCGGATTCGGGATAAGGTGCGGGTAACTCCAAGGTGGCCGGAAGTCGGTTCATCATGGCAGGCAAGGAGGACTTCATCCCGCAGATCAGACGGTATGACGAGCAGGTAAGTTGTCGGACTTGAAGTAGAGTTCTTTTTATAAAGCACCCCTCTCCGCAGGCAGAACGACGATAGTCCACGAGCTAGGTTTCGTGGTATTTCAGGGCACCCACCTTCGAGATGTTCGATGAGCAGACGGAGCTCGGCGTCGGCACGCTGTCTGGAAACGAGCTCAGATGTGCTGACCGCTCCAAGGAAGCTATCATCGTCGGTGGTGTCTTGCGGAGGAGGTTCGACGGGAGCACGTGACAAGGTATCAGCGTCGGTGTGTTTCCGGCCTGACTTGTAGGTGACGGTGAAATCGAATTCCTGCAGGCGTAATGCCCAACGTGCTAGGCGGCCGCAAGGGTCCTTTAAATTTTTCAGCCAGCACAGCGAGTGGTGGTCGGTGACGATACGAAACGGTCTGCCATAGAGGTATGGGCGGAACTTGGCGGCGGCCCAGACTACCGCTAAACATTCTTTTTCCGTGGTAGAGTAGTTCAACTCAGCACGCGACAGTGCGCGGCTGGCGTAGGCAATTACTTTGTCGACACCGTTTTGCCGCTGAACTAGAACGGCGCCAAGACCGACGTTGCTCGCATCCGTGTGCACCTCCGTGTCGGCATCTTCGTCGAAATGTGCCAGGATGGGCGGTGATTGGAGTAGGCGTCGTAAGTCGTCGAAGGCAGTCTGTTGTTCGTTGCCCCAGGAAAATGACGTGTCATCACGGGTTAGGAGCGTCAGAGGGCTGGCGAGCTGGGCGAAGTTTCTAATGAAGCGGCGATAATAGGAGCACAGGCCCAGAAAACGTCGGACAGCTTTTTTGTGGGAGGGGACCGGAAAGGCAGCAACGGCAGCAAGCTTCTCTGGGTCAGCGCGGATTCCGTCAGCACTAATGACGTGCCCGAGGAACTTCAATTCGGTGAACCCAAAGTGGCATTTTTCTGGTTTGAGGGAGAGGTTGGCGGATCGAACGGCTTTGAGGACAGTCCTGAGGCGGTGCAGATGTTCCGTGAACGTTGCGGAAAAAATGATGACATCGTCAAGATAAGCAAGACAGGTCTGCCACTTCAAACCGGTGAGAACGGTGTCCATCATTCTTTGGAACGTGGCAGGAGCACAGCAGAGCCCGAATGGGAGGACGCGAAATTCATACAGCCCGTCCGGTGTAATGAAGGCGGTTTTCTCACGGTCCCTCTCATCAACTTCTATCTGCCAATAACCACTTCTGAGGTCGACCGAAGAGAAGTACTTGGCTTGACGAAGTCGGTCGAGTGAGTCGTCGATACGCGGGAGCGGGTACACGTCTTTCTTGGTCACACTGTTCAGCTTCCTGTAGTCGACGCAGAACCGTAGTGCCCCGTCTTTCTTTTTCACGAGGACGACAGGAGACGACCACGGACTGCTTGACGGTTGGATGACGCCGTCTGTGAGCATCTCTTCGACCTGTGTTTGAATAGCATCTCGCTCACGAGGGGACACACGATAGGGCTGCTGATGGATGGGTCGGGCTCCTTCATGCGTGATAATGCGGTGTTTAACTATCGACGTTTGGCGCACTTTGGACGACGACGTGAAACACGCACCAAACTCCCGCAAGAGGTCCTGGAGTTGCCTCTTTTCAGTGGGTGGAAGGCCAGGATTTATGTCTACGCTGGTGACCGCTTCGGCGTCAGCTCCAGGTGTGTCCTCCGCACAAGCAAAGCATTCGGCCACTTCCTGAACATGGTCGACGTAAGCGATGGCTGTGCCACGGAACAGATGTCGATGTTCATTGCAGAAGTTGGTGACAAGGACCTCTGTACAACCGTCATGAAAGGATCCAAGGCCCTGTGCCACCGCAACCCCCTTAGTGAGTACGAGGGAGACATTAGGCTCGACAACCCGGAGTCCCCTATGTGGCTCGTCGCAGGTAACTCTCGCGAGAATGCTGGCACGTGGTGGCACCGTAACGTTATCGTCGGCGACTCGCAGGGCGGACCGAGAACCCTGGTGCGCAGGTTCTTCTGTGGTCATTGCGGTAGAAAACGTCACCAAGCGGTTCGGGAGGTCTATGATCGCACCGTGCTCGCGAAGAAAGTCGATGCCAAGGATGACATCACGAGAACATTCGCGGAGAACGAGAAAAGTGGCAACGAATGTGCAGCCTCGAACCGTAACCCGGGCCGCACACATGCCGAGTGGTGCGACAAGATGTCCGCCTGCCGTGCGTATGTCGGGACCGTCCCAGGGTGTCGTCACTTTTTTCAGGGCCGTCGCAAGCCGTCCGCTAAGGATAGAGTAATCTGCGCCCGTATCAACCAACGCGCTGACCTCCTTTGTGTCGACGAGAACAGGGATATCAAAGGAGACCCTGCCTTCAGTACGGCCCGTCGATGGCTGTTGTGGAGGATTCAGTTGGTGCGGCGGCGGAACCTGGTCGGCGACTGGGGTTGCGCTGTCGGAGCGATTCAAGCGGCGCGTTGGGGGAAACTCTTCGGCGATGCGGCGTTCGGCGTCGGGGCGATTGGGTCGGTGCGGCGGCGGAAGCGGGTCGGCGACTGGGGTTGCGGCATCGCGGCGATACGAAAGGCGCGTCGGGGAAAACTGTGCAGCGATGCGGCGTGCGACGTCGGGGCGATTCAGTTGCTGCGGCGGTGGAAGCTTTGCATCGGAACGGCGTTCGGCGGCCTCGCCTCCAAAGGCCGCCGGAGCTAGTTTTCCCGACGAGGGCTCGAGGAACCACGTTGTCCTGAGGCGAAACGGGACCCAGAGGGCGAAGACCGGCGTGGAGAGGGCGATCGCGACTCGCGGCGCGGAGGAGATGGTGAACTACGCTGGCGGGTGACATACTCGGCGATGTCTTGAGGGCGCTCTCCAGGGCGTGGACGGGGGCTGTCGACAGAAAAACCGCGTAGTCCCATTTCGCGATAGGGGCACCGCCGGTAGAGATGGCCGGCCTCACCACAGTGGTAGCAGAGCGGGCGTTGATCCGGAGTGCGCCAGAGGTCAGTCTTCCGCGGTGCCTGGCGCCGATCCGCCCAGTAAGGAGTCGGCTGGGCAGAGTGCACCGCGACCAATGGTGCGGTGTAAGGCGAAGGCCCAGGAGATGGGGCCGCGCGGCGCACGACGTCCGCGTACGTGACTGGCTGGACAGGAGTCGGGTACGACGCGGGATCGTATGGGGTCGGTTGCGGCGCCGGCACAGCTGCAGCGTCTTGTGCCCTGAGTGCCTGTCGGACTTCCTCGCGGATGACGCTGGTGACGGAATCGACGCGAGGGGCAAAGGTGGCTTGAAGGTGTTGCAGCTCCTCGCGGACCACGGAACGGATGAGTTCGCGAAGAGAGTCCCGATTCGTCCTGGGATCATGGTCCAACCGGTCCAACGTTGATAGAGTCGACGTCTTGCGCAGTTGCCGGTCGTATTGATGGGACCTTTGCTGCAGCAATTTCTCCATGTGCACGGCGTCGGCCAGGAACTCCGCGACGGTGTTGGGCGGGTTCCGCACGAGGCCGGAAAAGAGCTGGTCTTTTACGCCGCGCATCAGGTGCCGCAACTTTTTTTCTTCAGGCATGGCCGGATCGGCGCGATGGCAAAGACGCTTCACATCCTCGACGTACATGGCAACACCCTCATTGGGGAGCTGAATTCGAGAGGACAGTGCACGCTCTGCGCTCTCCCGGCGGTCGCTGTTGGCGTACGTACTCAGGAGCTGACGTCGAAAGTCCGGCCACGTAGAGAAAGTAGTCTCATGGTTTTCGAACCACGTTCGTGCAGAGTCTTCAAGGCTGAAGTAAACGTTACGCAGCTTTGTAGCGTCGTCCCAGCAGTTAAAGGTCGCGACCCGTTCGTAGTGAGCCAACCAGTCTTCGGCATCTTCAAACAGGTCGCCGTGAAAGGGCTTAGGCGTGCGTGGAGTCTGAAGGTTGAGATAGGTGGGGCTGGCTGCAGGGACAGTCGTAGGCAGGGCGGGCAGTGGCGTCGCCATGAGTGGAGTGGTAGTTGAAGGCGCGCTGACAATAGGAAGGGCCTCGGGGGACAGGCCGCGGATCCTCCGGCTGGCACGATGGACAGGGGTGGTCACAAGAGGCGGACGCGTCGAGTCGTCCTCAGGAGTAGGGAGCATCGGCCGCACCTCCACCAGTGTCACGACCAGAGGAGCCGTGAAGTTAGACGTCGGGGAGAACCCAAGACCGGGAGCCTTCTTTTTAAACATCGAGCCAGCTTCCACGACACAGAACAGAACAGCGCGCCACGAGAGCCCACCGCCGCTTCGTCGTCGTCTTCGACTCAGCGCGGAGGCCGCGCGGCGCGTTAGGCGCGTGGCAATATTTAACGACTGCGCTTGCAAAGTTTTAATTGCTTGGTCATTAAATTCTAGATAGTCAACTGAACTACTGCCCCAGCGCTCAAGACCATTTTGGCCTAAGCTTTCCAGGGCAATTTAAACTTCTTGCATTATGAGTGAGCGGCTTTTTTTGCATGTGCTGTTTCTATCACTTCTTTTAGTGGGGGCGTTTGCAGGAACGGGGCAAGCATGCTGACGAAAAAGCGGAGAAATGGTCTTTAAATCATATTAGTAAATCCACAGCTCGCACTCATCAGCAGACTTGGGAACGGAGGGTTTCGTGCTCAGCATCAACAAAATAAGCACGTTACTACTGCTCTGCCCCATCTAATCCAGCTTGCGTACATTGTGTTTTTTGCCGTGGTTATAGAGAAAGCGTGCATGAACGCAAGAACGCAGGATGGCATCCTAAATCTTCAGCTTATACCAGGGGAAGAGTTTCACGAGCTGCGCAAAGCCAGCCATGCGTCGCAAGCCCTGAAAGCACAAATGACGCATTACCTACCACAAAATATTCGTAGTGTTCTTGGAGTCAAACGCAGCGAAGCGGGTTGTTGTTGATAAACATACACCGCTCGCACATGCGTCGCTAGGTTCTCACGGTGTTATCACTTGAAGCATAATTTCAGCAAAGAGGCTTACCTTGTTCATGGGCTGCAATTTGCCCAAAGGAAGTTGGTGTACCGAGAAATCTTTATGCGCCATCGTATTCGCGCTTTCTTCGAGCACTTCTTGGCCTTAGTCCCCACCTGCTTTCTTACAGCACTGCATTTTTCCTGTCCGCTTTCAAACCCTGCGGTTGGGTTGTCTGCGTGTTTGTGAACTAGACCCCGTCATTTTGGTGGCTTTTTTCCGCTATAGGAGAAACAAAAACGTGTTCGATCCATAGGAGCGCCTCATGACTGAAGAAGTTGCTTGCCTTTTCATGCGCTGTTGTGGACCACAACCTTCCGAAAAAGTTCAATGAATGAAGAAATGCTCTTTATTGTCGAGTATTTATTTCTGAGTATTTAATTTTGTCTCAAACACTACCCAGTGATGAGGTGAAACATAAAGATTTAATAGCTGCTTCCGATACTTACAGTGAAAAAAGTTTAGTTTTGTAAGTGAAAGTGAAACTAATAGTAAGAGAGAGAGATATATATATAATAAGTATTTATCATGTAAAAGGAGACCGGAGCGGATTGTAGGTGGGTTCCTCAGTGCAGGACTCCAGTAGCTTCCGCTGGCGTTTTGGCGATGGCGAGTAGCGCCTCCTGGTTTTAAAGGGTGTCCCCGGCCAGCGTCACCTCCCACTGCTCCAGCGATGCGTTGGGCGCCTTTCAGTGGTTCGGTTCAGCTATGCATGTCCATGTAATGCGCGTAAATATAGGATTACCACCACACCAGGGACACGTATCTGCGTATAATGTTGGGTAAATGCGGTGTAGGCGGTGAAGATTGGGGAAAGTTAATTAGATGCGTATTAGTTGGTAGGAGTCCACCGGAGAAAGTTGCCTATGTAGCAGGGGTTAGATGCGCCTATTTAGGCAGAGGGTCTCTAGGCGGGTTGAAAAATGGGTTGAGAGGGGTTGAGGGTAGAGTCAGTGCGCCCCTCTCGATAGGTATAATCTTGAGCCAGGGCATCGACGCTATTATTGCCATCAAAAACAGCATGTCCTGGGACCCGACGGATCACGTTATCAAGTTGGAGATGGCCGCCCCATGCGCGGAAAGCCGTGCGTGGGACACGTACACTCGTATAGGCTCCACAGGCGGCTTGGTAGTCTGCAAACATGCTGAAGCCGTGGTGTTGGGTGCCCCTCATTTTGATGGTGATGGCTATAGCGATGGCTTCTGCGTCCACCGGGCCCACTGCCGCGAAGGAACCTCCAAGATAGGGGGCGTTGACAGCAGCGCTGCATATGAGCCATACCCACATACATGGTAGTGGCGTCTTCTCCATATTGGCAGCGAAGGTTGCGAAGACAGGCCTGATGGCGGGGAGGGGGGGGGGGGGCTATATTTAATACCAGTGGTGATAGGACAGTCCCTTGTGTAGCGCCTCGCTCACCTCCTGCTGAGGAAAGCTATGCGAGCGAATCATCCAAACCCGCCAGCAAAACTATACTGAAGATCAGAATCTCATTCCCCTTTTTATGCCTGGTTTTCAACCAGGCCTCTCCACGCAAGAAGCCTTTCTTCTCCTACAACAAGGAGTTCTCACTGGGATACCCCCTGGTGGAGAACACCTTCTTCTAACACTTGATATTTTGCGTGCCTTTCACAACCTTTCCCACGGCCATCATAGAAGGTATAAATCAGATAGATTGCGGCTCTCGCATGTTCAAATATATCTAAGAGTCACGATAGGCATCAGATCTACCAGATCGTCTCCCAACATGTCACATCTAGTCGGAGAAGGCTATTATCAATGTTATCATGTTGTTATCATGTCAATTATCATGTTAAAAATTTCTCTCCAATGTAATCTGAGCATATGCATGTTGTACAGCACAACGTGCCAATAAAAATGAACCCCGATCAAGAAACAAAACAAGAATGAGAACGGTTTTCAAGCAGCTAAGGAGCGTGTTGAAGAAGGATATAGCTAAAAAAAAATCAGTTTAGTTATGATAACAGCACTACCCTTCAGTCTTAATCGAGGTGTCTTTGTAAGTTTCCTTACTGCCCTCTGTTCCCCTTCCCATGTGTAGGTTAGCATACTTGGTGTCGCCTAGTTAACCTCCCTGCCTTTCCGTTCATCATTCTCTCTCTTCCTGCCATGACCCGGTCTCAAAGCCGCGTTACTAGTGTTTTGCTCACTGCACGTCTAGAAGAAGCCTCCGAAGGTTTTTGCATCTTTATGTTTCGCTTTCCGTCTCTTATTCTCCTCTTTGATGACGCACACAAAATTGGCATTTTAAAACAGAACGGACACCTTCCTCCTTTTTGCCTGTTGAAATGCAAGGCAAAGGAGGAAAAAAAGATTATCTTTTTTTTTTTCAAATGTTCAGCTACCTTTTTCTTTCGAGCTCAAATTCTGCTTTCATTGTTTCTATTCCCGCTTGGAAAAAATGCCCGGCCTGCTCAATAAGGTGACGGGAGGCCTCATTATGCGAGGCTTATCTATGTGGAGCTACTTTTTGTTCTTTAGCTCTTTTCACTGCTGCCTTTTCATTCAAAGAAGCGAACCGGCCCTGTTATGTCGTTCGAAATGCCTCGCAGGAACATCCCTTTGTTCCACACGCTATCGCTAAGAGGCAGGTTCCTTTTGTCTACAGACTTAAATTAGAAAGACTTATAAAAGATCTAACTTTGCGCTCATCATGAAAGGGATGAATACCTGACGTGCCCTACTAAGCCTTGTCTTGCCTGACTACCTGTCTTTGTCTGAAGATGTCATGTTTGACTTGTTATCGCATTTAGCTTTGCTAACTAGTCGTCGGTGCCTGTAACTGAGCTTTTGCAGTTGAGGCTTAGTGACAAGACGTGGATGAAGACACGAACATGCGCACCTTTTTCGTACGTTCATCACTGTTTTCAAAATCAGTGGACTCTTTCTTTGCAGAGTTCACATGTGAACAAGAGAAAAAAAACGAGTACGTTTGAAATACGGTCCCACATGAGCAGCAGGGGCTCAGGAATGCAGCGACGATTCCTTTCCTGGCTATTAAATGGCGATGTCTTCGAGATAGTTTTCAGATTTTGTCGTTTGTAGTTAAGTTTTCAGTTTGCATTTCCTTGCGCTTTCATAATATCACATAAGCGGCTGATTATTATTATTGGTTTATGGATTTTTTTTATCTCGTGCTGCTAAAGCTATAGCCATCTTACGCTGATGTATGTGAAAAATTACCGCACACACACACACAAACACACATACATACATATATATATATATATATGTATATATATATATATTGTTGTTGTTGTTGTTTTATGGGGTTTAACGTCCCAAAGCGACTAAGGCTATGAGAGACGCCGTAGTGGAGGGCTCCGGAAATTTTGACCACCTGGGGTTCTTTAACGTGCACTGACATCGCACAGTACACGGGCCTCTACATATATATATATATATATATATATATATATATATATATATATATATATATATATATATATATATATATATATATATATATAAATTAAAATAAAGGCATAATATTTATATCACCATTCGTATAAAAACCTAGGTCAGAACAAATAGCAACTGCAACTGCAGCCCTTCCGTACATGTCGGCTATCCTAAGCCACACCTGACACCCGACATCGTCGCCTGCGATGTCTTCGACGTGCGTTCTTTTTTTTTAGCTTTTGTCGCGATATCTGTAGAGTGTATGTTCGACGGCAACCACATGGGTGGAAGAAATTCCGATCGACGGTGACTCCTGTGGCGTAATACCGACGTTTCCATTAGTCGATGACAATGTGACGTCAGAGGCCCTAGACCAATTGACGGGAAGGATGACGTTATGAATTAAAAATATTAAAAGTCATGGAAAATAATATAATAACAATAACATCAAGAAAATTAGAAATAAAAATAAAGAAAAGAAAGAGAATAAAAGCAAAGAGGTTTTAAAAGATGAAAGTCACAAAAAGTTACAAGAGAACAGAAATTAGACCTCCTTCAAAAAACAGCCACAACAAAACAATTACACATAAAAAAACCTAAGCATACTGATACGTGCAGAAGTTCGTGCACAACTCTATTTGGAATGTTGGAGGGTGGTTTGGTGGACAATAGCAGGAAGCACTTTGCTTCTCCGAATAATAGCTTATAAAGTCAGTCTGCTAAGAAAACGCAACCAAAATAAGGACTTCAGTCGGGTTCACGGTGCTGAGAGCTGGATAATTTAACGGCAGTAATTTTACCAGGTTTGGAAGGGGCCCATTTCTTCTCACTAGATGAGCAGGTCTGGCTCAGGAGGAAAATAAAGGTTAAGGTTCCTCTACCTAACGGACTGTCTGCTACTTCACTTGGTTACAGCTGTGCTGAGCGGCTTCGTCTACCGGCGCTTCTGGTTTATTGCAGCCCTTGCATTTCAGGCCGTTCACCCTTGCGAGGTAACGGCGCCTTTCCTGAAGACAAATCGTGTTTTCGCGTTGCTCTCTTTGGCTGGATCTTTATTCTTTGTTCGGTTGTTTTCCAATGTGACATGTGTTTTGGTTTCCGACTCTTTTATATTCATTCTTTCAGACTCGCTCTAGCAAAGCGGCCTGGAATACCGCGCCGGGGAAGACGTCACTACTTCTGTGTGCGCAAAATGTTACACTACGAACAGGCTCTAAACACGAGCTTCTACTATACAGCTGGATTGTACTTAACACACCGTAATTACAAGGTGTCGGATTCGAAGATGGGTTCATGATGCATGAGCGAAAGCTAGCTAAAACGACAAAAGGAACGCAGAGGCAATAAAGATACCATGCAATGACTGTTTCGTTTGCGTGGAGTTGAGCGATACTTTGCCCTGAAACATAGATCAAAGAGGGACAGATACCTTCCACAGGCACTGCTTTCATCTCACGCTGGAGGGTTTCGGAATTGGGCTCGTACATGAAAGCGCCCGCGGGCTCTTGCTTTTGCTTTAGCAGAACTTGCGAGCTAGTTGGTTCATTTTCGAGGAAAGTTGGAAACTTCGCGAAATAGCCATAACAGGAGGTACAGAAATAAATACGAAACCACGGGCGGTGACACGAACCTGCTGCATCTTGCTGTGCACTGTGAATAAGAATGAGCCTATGTGGGAGTAAAGAGGGTGTAAGTTCTGCTCTAGCACGCCCCCAATTAGCGGTAGATTCGGAGAAGACTTCAATCACTAAATATAGTTAATGCTTATTCTTGACAATGCAGGCATATTCCCACTGCAAAACACATCAACTTGATGCAGTTAGCAAATGGGAGAAGGCTTTCAAACGCGGCATTGGAGGTCCTGAGGTTAGAGGATAGAAGACATTGAAGCCTGGGTTAAAATGTACGGACTGCTTAAAACTTCGCATATTCTGAAGAGGACATTTTTTTTTTGTTGCCAAGTGTAAGTATTCCGTAATTTCAGTGATGAAAATCTACCCAGGACTTGGGCAGCATGCCCTGCTCCTTAAAGAAATTAAGCTAGAGGACATCTGACTGCGTTTTTACTCCTTTCGTGTTTAGAATGTGTGCGCGTGGATGAATGTAGTGAGTGGCTTGGCATTACATGAGCGGTGTCCGGGTTTAACCAACGGCCAAAAAAAAGCGGTTGCCTAATTTGAAGAGAACGATAGTGCAACGTAGTGTGCAGTTCCTGTACAATACTCCTGACTAAACCTCTAATCCTCCAGTTTTCTGTGGCTAGCAGTGATGCGCTAGTCGGCGGCGCATCTGCCTGACGCCTTTACTGCGCGCCTCGTTCTCGCAACGACGCCTCATGCTTGTTGCTTCTTAGGTTAACTGGCCGTAGTTATTGTAGGGTTAAGTAAATGTCCGCACATGAGTTGCCCTACCGTACTTGCCTTGGGCATAGCAGCTTCGGCTCTATTCAAGATTCGCGTTCTACGTTCGACAAAAACCGACGCTCTCAATTCGTTGGCTGCAATCTGAAGTAAAGGGGATGTTAGGCGTTTTCTTTCCTCTCGCTCCACTGAATATATAAAACAATTGTCGGTAAAAGGCTTGCCAGTCTGTGAATGAAAACTAGTAATTCTCGAACCATGTTCTTGCCGTGTGCCACGAGGGAAATAACTACAGTAAGGATGAGGTGGAGCGCATATGGCAGGTTCTCTCAGATCATGAATGGCAGTTTAGCAATACCCTTCAAGAGAAAAATGTACAACAGCTGTATCTTGCCGGTACTCACCTACGGGGCAGAAACGTGGAGGCTAACAAAGAGGGCTAAGCTTAAGTTAAGGGCAACTCAGCGAGCTATGGAAAGAAAAATGATGGGTTTGTTTATAAGAGACCTGAAGCCGGAAGAGTGGGTGAGAGAACAAATGCGGGTTAATGACATCTTAGTGGGAACCAAGAGGATGAAATGGGCCTGGGCAGGGCATGTAATCCGAAGGGAAGATAACCACTGGTCCTTAAGGGTAACGGAGTGGATTGCAAGAGAACGCAAGCGTAGCACAGGGCGGCGGAAAGTTAGGTGGGCGGATGAGATTAAGAAGTTTACGGGAATACTGTGGCCGCAGCTAGCAAAGCACATGGTTAATTGGAGAGACGTGAGAGATGCTTCTGCCGTGCAGTGGGCGTAGTCCGGCTGATGACAATGATGATGACAAAATAAAGCGCTAACTACTCAAATTCCCCAGTATATCCCGCTTCCTAAAGGCACTATAAGGGAAAAAAAATGGCAGCTAATCTTAGGCGTACTCGAACCTGTCGCTGCGAAAGGACGTCACTAGACCATGGAGGTTTGTGGAGGAAAAATGTGGGAGCACTTCTTTAAAGGTGGCTTGTCTGGCTTCCTGTGGTGGACGTCGTTGATCTTACAGGCATCTTCAGTCGGCCGCACTCAAGGTGTAGGCCTCGCAAGTGGAGGCTTGCCGTGTGCTCGGGGCGGTGCCCACGCGTTGAATGTAAGCGTCAAGGTTACTTCAAGGTCGAAGTGCATGGGGTGCACCATACACCTCCAAGAATGCGTTACTAACAAACGGCGTGCTTAGGACGAGAACGCTTACTAAGACATGCTCGTTAAATAGCATGGGGCACACGGAAAGTGGAAGAAACCGGTACGTCAAAGGGCTGGTATAGGTAAGGCCATGCTAACTTATGCAGTTCAGCCGCACGGGCACCGGCAGATTAGCTAGCAGTGTGCTAATGTGAAAACCTCGGGGCAACGGTCATGACAAAATAACCCTATGTATTTTGCATACGCTAACGACTGTAGGAGGCGAAGGGTTTGAAGCAAAGGCAAAATACCCAGCGCTCTACAGCAAGAGAAATTTTTCATGGATGAGTACACATAACAAATGCAGGCCATTTCCAAACGCTTTTGATCAGGATCCCAATTTGTCGTGTGGCAGGGACAGCACTCAGACAACTAGGAACGCTGACATGCTGAACGACAAACGTGTATTTGGGCTTACTTGTCCCAACAAATGAAGCTACGCTGCCGATAGCAGCAAGTGAAAGGAGCGCTCGGCACATTTTATGGGTGATGAAAAATATTCATGATGTCTGGCCTAAAACATCAACAACGATCTCGAACGCCGTTAGAACTGGCGACAGGTTTGTAGTCATTCCATAAAAAACACAGTGATAAGCGGCGTGAACAAAATGCGTTTGGGGACCACTTGCGCACATCGTGGGCCTAAAAGACCTAGAAGAACTCTTATAAAAATGGTCTATAGACAATCTATAGACTTCTTATAGACTATACTGCCTTCCTGTAGATATTTCTTTGTCTATTCACAGTCTATACACGGTCTATAGATTAAAGATACAAAAGTGTACGGCCATAAATCTATAGCTTGCCTGTAGACTGTCTATAGGATTTGTATTCTCTACAGAGCGTTCTTTAGGATTTGTCTGTAGAGAGCCTATAGAATTTATAGACAGAAGTCTATGGAGAGCCTGTAGCCTGTCAAAAACTTTTTGTAAGCGAAGCACGCCCTACCTGCGGGTAATTGTTCTGGACTCGAGCCTCGCCACTTTTGTGAAAAAGTTCAGCGCACAAGGCAGCCAAATTGCAGGTTATGCTTTTGCAACCTGTCTAAAAAATATAAAAAGCCGCGTGGCGGCGGCATGAAGACAGAAAATGACAACAACAATTAGTAACTTCATTTTAATCATAAACATGTGAGTTTTGTGTGATTATGCCCATTCGTAAGCTTATGCTTTTCCTTATGCTCTATCTGTACGCCACACGGGCGGCCAAAACGTTAGCGGCATTGCGGAAAATCAGCACTTAAGCGGTTATTTGAACTTCAGATTATTACGATTAACGAGCACATCTATTTGCTTCAAGTAAAACTCTAGTTTGGGCGAGTTGGTTCATGATGAAATAAAAAGCGGTATGGCGCAAGAAACGGGGACACAGAAGGCACACAAAACACAGGACTGACGCCAACTTGCAACTGGGGTTTATTGCACCAAGCCTGCCTTTTATTCCACAACCAAGTCATATCAACGAAAGCGTAAACGTTGTACATATAAAACGGCAATTCATGCGACCACTGGCAATAAAGTAACGCTGATCATTACAGAATCTAATCTAAACAGAGCTTGGGAGGCCAACTTATTTTCTGGCCAGCAGAAACACATCAACCAAGGCAAAAAAGAAAAAAGAAACAAGGCACTGGGGCATGACAAGTCCACACTAACGAATCAAACGACTATGAGATAAAACCACGTGAAAAAAGATGACCAACAATAACCCGGAAAAAACATGACCAACAATAACCCAATAACCAACAATAACCCAGAATTGCCAGTGGTCCCATGAATTGCCGTTTTATATGTACAACGTTTACGCTTTCGTTGATATGGCTTGGTTGTGGTATAAAAGGCAGGCTTGGTGCAATAAACCCCAGTTGCAAGTTGGCGTCAGTCCTGTGTTTTGTGTGCCTTCTGTGTCCCCGTTTCTTGCGCCATACCAGTTTTTATTTCTATTTGCTTCGTGCGCATTTATCATTAACAGAAGAATACTTGCGCCAGGGAAACTTAATATTTCATAAAATTAGTACAAAATCAACAGATTACAGCATTAAATATGCTGCAGGACACAACGGGATAACATGGATAACACGGAAGATAACATGGAACGGGACACAATGGGATAAAAGAAAGAGGCACATAGCGGGAGAACAGTTAGCTTTTTTTACCTTTTTAAGTCAATTCGTCTCTTTCGCATAGAAACAGTGGGAACGTTTCTGTTTGCTGCAGTAATACATCGTTAATACACCCGATATCAGGGACATAACAGTTTACTTAGGAATGTTACCCCCACATTCATTAAGATGTCCTACCTTTATACCTATGTAAAAGCTACGTTCTCTAGTCTAAAGACTGATGTGCCTGTGCTGAAATAAGGTTGCTTTAGCAAAATGAAGTACATCCATCTGAAACCTTATTGAAATTTTGTCTGAAAAAAAAATAATAGACACAATTGCATCTCTCATTACGCCATGATATAACATAAAAGCGCTTAGATGACATCTTAGCGAGTCAAAGCAGACAACCACTAGGGGACAGCGGCATTGTATATACGGCCACTGCATGCTAGGGCGAAAAGAGAAATAAACTAAGTGTTCTTTATGCGCTGCAGCGCCTGCCGCCACCCACCCTTGATCGCGTTGTGTGTCGGCCACGCTACGCGATAATTACGTTCGTACAGCTCCAGGCCCCGCCTCGCGACAAGCAAGGAGCTCGTTTGCGCTCCACGGTTCACGGTTGGGCGGAAGCTCCCCGGTAGCCTGCTGTTGCCTAGGAAGCAAACACAAGCCTCTCGCGTTTCTAAGTACGGTGAAAGAGGCTGTGAACGCGAGAACATGGGCGAGATAGGAGCGAACCCGGTCGGACTTTGGCGCATAAACGTGTTTGATAAATGGCGGGTGACAGCCGGGGCGTGTTAACAAAGTATTTCGTTGCGGCAGCGTTCGTAAGGGCAGTTCGAAAGGGGTGCTAGTGTGCGTTCAGATTAGTCGTGGGTTTCAAATGTCGCGAGTTGCATCGAGTTTCAAATAAGTGCCTGGCTGGTTTCATCAGCGGTGCTGTTCTCTGCTTTGTTTTTTATGGCGTGCCTAGCGAAGCGGGGCAATATTTCAGCCTTGGTGCACGCAAGCCAACCTCTTTTAAGCGGCTTGAGTGGAGTCGTCGAGAACGTAATCATGCAGCAAAAAACGGGCTGGTGCTTCTAAACATTTCAATGACATAGATTCGATAGAGGTTAGCACGATTTAAATGACTCTTGGTGAATTGTTATTGTAATCGAAAAAAGATAAATTAAGTAACTGAAGAGAGCATAAACACTACGACCCCGAATTGTTATAAACAGTGTGCAATAAATTTCTTTGGGGTAGGTGTTTACTGAAAGAATTTTGATTAAAGCGCATTGCCACTACATTGTCTGTTTTTTTTAGGAAGGAAGCGTATCAACGGGAAGTAATTTATTTGATGCACAGTTTATTTTCTTTTATGAAAAAGCAGTAGGCTGCCAGAGGGCTGTTGTGATATGCTTCAAGGTACACTATTCTCCTCAAAATGAAGTGGCGTTTTTTTTTTAAAGACTTTTGCCAAACTCATGGTAGCTGCATTCACGGTGTCATATTTTGTGTTTGCAGTGTCCTCATAAAGCATAGGACAGTGAAGGACAAGCAGTTGCTTATCTGCCAAATATGACAAAAGATACTTGCATTCATATGTTGGAATATGTTAATTTTCAAAAGCTGCCTTTTCCATGCTGAAAACACAGCCTAACGTTGCAATACGCACTTCAAATGCTAATCAACGTTACTTTGCATCAATGACATAAAAAAGAGAGCTGCACAGGCTGGGGAAAAGACTGGAGAGCAGCAACCGTACGACTACGCGAAAGGTCGAGACACTAAAATTTCGTGAAGACGTGTCGTTACATCCCTATCTCACATTTTCTTGGTAGGAACCAAAGCTGTGAGCGTTACACGTAAAGGCCGAGGAAGCAGCGGGCGATAACATTTTCTTTCAAAATGTTCTAGCCAATAACAGCGCTCTTCCACTCTTGAATAATTCTCCGTTATAAAAACGCATCCGATTCTTCGCACAAATGTATAAAATGGGAGCGAATTATTCGCAGTTTCTTCTGGGGATGAAAGATTCATACACAAGCTCAGCAGTTAACTCACAGTAGTAAAAATCGTTTTTTTTCTTTCCATAGCTCGCTGCGTTGTCCTTAACTTAAGCTCAACCCTTAGGTTGGTTTTGGTTTATGGGGTTTAACGTCCCAAAGCGACTAAGGCTATGAGAGACGCCGTAGTGAAGGGCTCCGGAAATTTCCACCACCTGGGGTTCTTTAACGTGCACTGACATCGCACAGTACACAGGCCTCTAGAATTTCCCCTCCAAAGAAATTCAACCGCCGCGGCCGGGATCGAACCCGCGTCTTTCGGGTCAGCAGACGAGCACCATAACCATTTACTTAAGCGGGCGGAGTGGGTGAGAGCAAACGGGCATTAATGATATCCTAGTTGAACTCAGGAGGAAGAAGTGGGCTTGGGCAGGGCATGTAATGCGAAGGCAAGATAACCGCTGGTCCTTAAGGGCAACGGAGTGGATTCCAAGAGAAGGCAAGCGTAGCAGGGGGCGGCAGAAAGTTAGGTGGAGAGATGAGATTAAGAAGTTTGCGCGGATGCGGTGGATGCAACTGGCGAAGGAGAGGGTCAATTGGAGAGACATGGGAGCGGCCTTTGCTCTGCAGTGGGCGTAGTTAGGCTGACGATGATGATGATAACAATAACAATAATAATAATAATAATAAATAATAAAGTTGTACTCGTCAAATCAAATTTATTTCAGGTATGTTCATGTACATGCAATCATGCCCACGAAGTAAAGCAAAAGGAAAAAGGCAAATCATGCTTCCTGACGAGGCTGCACCTCGGGCACACAACACTGGCAACATGGCACCTGTAAACAGCATTAGAAATGTCATAGGACGATAATCATCACCAAACACTGCAATATGTTAGTTACGAACGTCATCTACAATTACAGAAAATATAATACAGCGAAACGGCTATGAAGAGATAATACGCAATTGACGGGAAGGTATCCCGTTAACGGCAGAAACAGAATTTACGGGAAAACATCGAATATTCTGTGCATCTGACACTCATCGCGGTTCTGTATGACGAGGCTTCCAGCCACAAAAACCACGTCAAGAGTGGTGTGGGTGGGTCATATTTTCTGTCCAGCGAAGCGAGAGTTGACTTTTTATGCTCCACTCTATCTGCACCATTGCTTTGAGGTGTGCAGCAATTGCTATTTTCGTGTCATTCAGACATTACTATCTTCATGTGCATTGCTAACAGCAGCGATTTTTTTTATAAATAAGTCACTGCAGAGGGCGTTGATAAAGCAGCTACGATAAAGGAGGAGGTGCGAGCTTGTCAAGCTGCCCACAAAGCAGCTTTTTTTCTTCATCATCATCATCATGTACTTCAATGTGTGGAAAAAAATGAAATGAAAGATGTTTCCATCTAAGGGAAAGTAGCTTGTCAGAAGTCTTCATCAAAGATTACTGAATGGACCGTATAATCATGCTCGGAACTTTAAAGTGCGGGGAGGTGCTGGCACGTAGCGGTGGCCTGCGCTAAAAATGAAACCAACTTACAATTAGATGCGGAAAGAATGTGCATGGAAGTAGCTTATGTGTACTGATTATATGAAGATGATGTATGTGTTCTGTCCGACATGCGCTTTCGTCTACCTGCTTACCTATGGACAGGTTTGGCAATAGCAACTTTGATGGATATGGCAACTTGTTTGCCTAGAAATAAATAATCGTTTCACCGCTGGTATACGTTCGTATTTTTTAGTACTCGCTTGAAATGTTTGCAGTTATGAGCCAAATGCTTCCGCTGGCAGGTACTCTTGATTTGCCGTTCAGTGAGGTGCGCCGTCTTTTTTTTTCTTTATGACAAACTGTTAATAGCATCGCTACTGACTTCAGGTGCGCGCGAAGGATGTTTTTGTATCGTGTGGCTGGGGAGGCAATAAATTGAGTGACACCTCTTTTCTGCTGTTAATTAGCTATTACGGTTTGGTCTCTTGTGCTTGGTACTCGCCGCAGACGATTATTACGCAAGTGAATAGGGGTCATGATTAGCGAAACCTGATCGATCTAAATTAGACTGAATTTTAAGTGGCTTGTAAATTACCGGATAGATGCGTGTTTCATAAACTCCACTCGGTATGCGCTCATCTATGCAACTAAATCTCAAGTACGCGTCTCACTGCGCACTAATGTGTGGCGTACAACCATTCAGGGTAGTATAAAAGCCTTTGAAATCGACTGGTAATTGAGGCCACCGGTAGAATTATTCAATTCTGAATTCAAGCTAACTACCAATGTCCTGCATCCGCCGTGTTATCACGATACCGGCGCCTTTATTTGTAGATGCCGGACAGACTGCGCATACCTTGGTCGTTTTATGCAAAGCATTTCATAAAGAATAGTAGTGAACAATGGTAGGCTATAATAAATGTAGTCTCCATGCCCGGTTCTCGTCTAATAGAAATATAGTCGACAGCCGATTCCAAGCTGAATTGAAAGTGTACGTTGAGTTATCGTTTTCATGTTAAGCGACGCATTTAAAGGCTTACTGAAAATTAATAGCAGTAGCGTGCACAAAAATACACTGACAATGAGGTAGTTACTCCTTTGTACACCACCAAGGGCTGTCTGCTTTATTCATTTCGAATGCTTTCCCTCCTAACGGAGCTATTCTGAACAGAATTATTACCGAAGAAGCCGCGTCATATGACTTTCGCTGAGATTATTCTGAAATGAGCCTACATTTTTTATACCTTTTTCATGAAAAATCAAATTGGTTTGCCCACTATGTACCTTCCTTACTTAGTGGTGTCGCTGCTTATTAGCCAGGCGGCGATAGAGTTCTAAAGAAATAATCTAAAGAATATTTAATAATTCCTTATTGTTTTCAACATTTAAGTGCGGTCGACAAGTGTTACGAGTAGCATATTAGGCTTACTAGCAACGAAAGGTGAAGCGCGTTTGGAAGTGCTGGAAATAAAGCTTTAGATGACTCTTGCTTTAATAATTCAGTTTTGTACCTCGAGTGTGTCGTGCTACATAATAACAAGCTTTCGGACTGCCAATCCTTCACTAATGAGCTTGTTGGTTAATTGCACTAATTCTAAGCGTATGCTCATTACCCAATGGAGTAGGATTTACTCCAGTGGCGTTACGGTACAAAGCTGTACTGAACTCCAACATCTGTCTCTAGTGGAACCGAACCCCTGTTCTTTCATTCTTGCAATAATTGCAAGATTAGTCTGTATACGCCTCTAATATGTACACTTTATTTCAGTCATGAGATCAATTTGAAAGAACTACACAACGCGAATGTAGTTTGTCTTTTTTATAACGGTAACTGCTTATTTAATACTCTGACGGTTAATTTTAAAGCAATTGAACAACCGGTATATACACCGAACTTTCAGAGAATTGTGCTTGAAGAAGTAAATGTTTTCCGCTATTTTTATTGGAGAGGGAATACCTTTAGTTTTTTTTTTTCTGCTAAGAGAGAGGATTGAAAACTCTTACTGAAAAAAATGCTGCGGGCCTAAGCAGAGATGGGAAAGTCATTGTCACCTCACATACTTCCAAACAAGGCACCTGTGATCGGCGCTTGCCGAAGTCGGTATGCTTTGCAATGACCTCGCAGGAAAAGTTGGAAAAACATAGCGAAGATCATTCTTCATAGGATCATCCATAGCGAAGACTGACAACAGACTATTCATGCCGGTTTAACAGGTACGTGTCAGAGCTGGTGTGTTTCAACCAAAGAAGCGCAATAAGTTTCTTTACAAACGCAAATAAATTTTATAAATGTGGTTTCGTAACTCAGCACTTCGATTCTAACCCCTTATTGCGTATGTTGCACTAAAAAAAGACAGCGTAATTGAATTTACCAATTTACTAGCTCAGCTCCAGGCTTTAATGACACATATAAAGTTCTTGTCATACTTGTCTAATACGCTTGAGTGCAGCCCGCAACCTGAGTAAACGTGTGTGCTCATTACTGAAAAGAGCTTGCTCTACAGGTACCACCTGAACTTGTTTCTTGTGACGGTAATATTCTTTTACGTTCATTTGTATAATTCATCAGACGACAGTAATATGTAAAACCAAATCAACACAGCCACAAAAACTCTCTTCAAACCGTTCGACTGTCCAGTGAACTTATGGAATTCTTTTCTAAGAAAACAGCTTCAAGGCTCAACCTGTCGATAACTTCATAGCTGCTGCCGACATAGAAATAGAGCTTAAAAGTAAGTTATGAATGCTCCTGTGAAAGAACAAAAAGGCGGTCTTTAGAGATATCGGGGCATATTGCCACGTGCTTAAAAGTAGAATTATAAAAGAAGTGCCACTCTTTCCTGCCGTTTCTTTCACGTTTTCTGTGTGCCTCGTACTCATCCCTGAATGCCGTGAGAAGGACGACAAAAAAAAGGAACCTGGAAAACCAGTAAGTCGCATTTAATTCCCTGCCATTACACGTCCTCCCCTTTTCTGGCTTTGTCCTCGCAACGTGTTTTATCTCTCCAGCCACCTGAGATGATGATCTCGTGAGCCGCCGGGGAACCGTAATCCGAGACGATGTTCGCAAGCACCTTCGAGTGAGCAGCTTAGTACGTCGGCAGTCAAGGCGATTGTTTCCACACGTCGTCGGCAATAGCGTCTGTCTTGAGCCGACTAAATTTGGAAACGATGGAGGCCTTCTAGGAAGCGAGGGCTTTCTGTTTTCAATCGATACGCGCTCTTTACCGAGACCGAAAGCAGCTGTGGGTTTTTGCCTTCAGGCTCGAGGCCTGCAGAGGCGCTGTCGGCAGAGTTTCTTCTAGCATTATTCGGCCAGAAAGCACGCAAACAATGATCACGTAGCAAATCAAATATAGTATTGTTCAACTTGCTGAGCCGCGATCAACCCTTCTCAACCCTGACGCTGGCATTTTGCCAATGAAGCCTTCACCTTATGCTGTCGGCGATGTGGTAATACCGACGGTGACTTCAGACGGGGGACGTGCAAATAGATGAAGATGATACTGGCACTCTGAAATGTAAAAAAATGTAAGGCCACAAAGGGACTAAATACCATCAGTGCGAATACTTTCTCGACCATTTTTGTTTTAACTCTTGTTTTCGGCAAAGTGAAGCAAACACCACGCGAAAGCAAACTCTGGAAAACTTTCAGTCTAAATGGCAGGCAGCCTGGCGCCTTGAAATTAAGCCGCTGTGAGTGACATCGAAGGCTCTGTAATCGCGCAGAAGATCGGGTTCCTAGCGGTTTGCGCGCAGAACTGTGTGCTACAGCGATTACATTCTCATCGCCCGCAAGCCGCGACGCCTGAGTGCGCGAAAGCGACTCAGATTTCATAGTTTCATTTGTGTGCGGCCCATTTTGGAGCTAAACAAGGAACTGAAGCTGGGTCATTTAAAAAGGAGTGAGTGCGCCGGAAAGGGGGTGGTTTTGTGGCGCATGCTACCGCATCCGACTGGCGCTGCGGATGTAATGGATGTCTGGCAGGGGGGAAACCTTGAAACGAGCCTCAGTTTGACTTGGAAGAAAGATTTCATGTCTGTATTGATGATTCGTAAGCGCGTCATCGTGAACATGTGCGTATGTGGTTCGTTCTGCGCTTTAGCGAAGCGGGGGGCAGGAGGGCTTTTGATTTGATGTGGAATGGCACGGTATTACCTGCTCGAAACCCATTTCAAAAATGCGGCTTGCAGCATCTATAACCCATCCTTGAGAGTATTTCGCCAGTACTTAAATAATTTCTCGCTTACATCTACTCTCGATGGTGACGGAGACGTCAGTCGTTTCACATGTTTTCATCACAGCATATACAGAAGATTGTTTTCGAGGGAAATTTTTGTGGGAAACTGTCCATTGCAAAGGGCGTCGCCGGCAGTGTCGGCTGAGTGTGAAGGGAAAACTACCTCACTGTACTGCCAACCACAGAGATGGCTTATTAGCTACGAGGAACATCTAGCCAGATTTTGGGATGCTCTGCGAGCAGACTGTGCTTACTGTGGTCAAGTGATTCAGGAGGAGATGAGAGCGAAAACACTGATAAGAAGAACTGGAGATGCCGGAGAGCTATAAATGTAACTATTTTTTCCCGCAGCAAGACAGATACCGCAAAGTTTTTTTTTTCGCTTTAACGCAGCATGCGTGTAAATCTCAGTCCATGATTTTCATAAACGCGGTATATTAACGAAGTGTGGAAATGAATTGTTGCTGTGCGAGGTGTAATTTCATTATGCTCTGGAGGGTTGGGTATACCTGTATTTGTCTCAGTTAGTGATTGATGGCTGCTGTACTGTATGTGAGGTACAGTGCTGCTGTTTATTTGGTTATTTTACTGAAAATAAAAATTCATGTAGTAAGGGGTTAAAACCGTTTGGTACAGGAAGCGTTTCTAGCACATGGCTCCATTTCTCTGGTTCCAATGCTTTAATCTCCTGGCTCTTCCCAGACCGCAAATCGATCACGTCATGCATGAAGTGGCTTTCAGGCGGTGCCCACGGCACCTGCTTTTATCGGCCCTCGACTTGCTAGCGCTTTGTCAAAAGGGAGCGCCGTTACTGCATCCACAATCCGAAAACGTTTCCCGTCGGGAATTTAGGGCTTCTGTTGCAAACTGATAACGACCGCTGCGTTTGCAAACACCTGCCGCTCCACTTTCTCGTCCTCGCCTTCTTACCATCCCGTTGTGCAATGCGTACGTTCTCCAGCTAACCCTTAACCTGATTTTAACCACCACGATATCATTCTTGCTAACAACGTGCTACTGCAACGCGCATGTTGTCTCATCTCGGCTTTCTTAAAGGCACTGATTAGGCGGTTCTGCTCGCTGGGAACCTATTCAGTACCGTTTAGTCGGGAGCGGAGTTACCTAGGCGTGTTACAATGAACACTTCGCTACGGTGTCTACCTAGGCCTCACTACTAAATTACAGCTTGGTGGCACTGCCTTCTATTGCGCCTATCCAATACATCTAGCATCGTTACGCCACTTATCTCTTTACTGCATTTTGCTCATTGCGTCCAAACGTCACAGCGGAATCGCTAGTAATTATACTACATGTCTTGCCACTGCCCTCGGATGTGAAAGATTCTGGGCTGACTTTAAGCATGAGTTTGGCATTTATGAGTGCAAAAATTTGATGTGTGTTTAGGTAAGACGGGCATAAAAACTATCGAAAAAATGCCAAAAAGAATAGAAACAGAGTGTACTTACGTCCGCCGCTCTTCCCCTTTTAAGGCCCTATAAGTGCAAAGGAACTGCAGCGACTGCCGAAGCGCTGTATCCATCGTCCGCTCTGATTCACAAAAGCTACTATGCACATTCCCACTCTTAAAACAAACTCTCCAGCAGCACGCGAAGTTTATCACCCCAACATAGGCATATGAAAAATGAAATGCATCTCTTAATTTAGACAGTCTAGACTATGAAGGCCCTTTCGAAACCCCAAATCCAGCAGTGTGCGGGTATTTATGGTTGGTTTTGTATCAGCGTTTTACATGTGGCAGTCCTAGCTCAATAAAGCCGTGGAAGGGTCTTTACTTAAAGAGAAATAATAGCACACAGCAGAATACAGGACGAACGACAAGGTACGGACAAGCGCTAAGAGGACAAGCTCTAATGCAAGGCGCCATTCGCTGAGAACAAGGACCTGAGATGAAAGTCACCCTTCTGTCGTCGACGGCATAAGCCTGCTCGCTATAATAACGCCGGGATAAATTGCGGCTGCAACGACCGCGTTTCGAAGGCACAGAAGTGCAAAAAACACCTTAGTGCTGTTGACCAATGCAAAGGAAAAGCAAATGCAAAACCACAAATCGCAAACTTTTTTTGCGATATTCGCATTACCGCGGGTGCAATCACCACTTTATTTCTTTCTGTGCTTTGTTTGATATTGATAGTTAGTCGATTTACTTTGAATTTATGGTTTTTTATTTCTCTCTCTGGATTACCAATGCAATCGGTGTTACCTGCTACGAGTCTACGGAGGCCCTACAGGCTATTACACTTCACAGGTAGCTTTGCGGCGCAATACACAGCACAGAACACGCCGCTCCTCGTTCGGAGTGATTTCGCAGTTTTCGGCAACCTAATAATTTTTGTTGTTCGCAAAACTGAATTTAATGGCAGTACGAACACTGCGTCCGGTGAAAGCCAAAAGGTCCTAACTAGGCCCGTCATTTCACTTCGAGGGTGAAAAAAGGATGAAAGAGAACTTGCGCAAGGGTGAAGAGTCTTTGGAAAATGGATGAAAAGCATGGCTATTAAACCAGGAATATGAAAACAGTGACCAGGATGAGTCTCTCGCGGTCACATCTACTTCGGTTAAGTGCTACATAATTTACTTCCCGCATATTCCGAGGAAAGGACCATTTTTCTTTGTCCTCACCAGCACTGCTCATCCGCTGACGGGAGACTTTTCGCAAGACTTTCTTTTTTGCGGGATATTATTAAAATGATTATATAACCAAGCCACGAGAGGCATATATGTATGAGCGCCATTGATAACATCTGAAGGAATTGCTTTACTGCTAATTTTTTTCTTTAGTGGTACTTGCGCTTCCCAGACTTTTTCATCCTGACATACTTGCTCAGCAGCCATGGAGCGAATATGAGTTTTTGCGCCCGGCTTTTCTTTTGTGCTCACGCTGGGCCGAGTCAGTGGAAGAAGGTGAGGTGTCTCATTACCGTAATTCATCGCAGTGCACCAAAGACTATGACCCAAAGAGCTGCACCATTTGTTACCCTGGTTGCATACAACCGCAGTAGAAATACACAAACCAGAGAATGTTAGGACAGCATTCGTGCTTTTTCCCAAGTGTGAATCCGTATGGATATAATTTTAGTTGCTGATGTTGGGGTTGTTCTTTTTGTTCGCCTGGACAGAATGTTTTAGGCCAAGCTTTTTAGTGTGTTGACTCAGGGCACTTTACTACTGTGTTGATTTAGGGCCGATGTAAGGCGATAGTTACTACAAGCTAAGGTATGTTTTCTGCTTATGTGTTTTTGCTTGTGTTTGTTTATGCGCTGCCGACATGTCGTTTATGCGCTGCCGACATGTCGTATTGACTCATTACACGTACCTCTCTATATGAGCACTCCTGTTAAATATTTGTTTAGAATATATACCGGAAACCCCGGTACCCTATAACTGCAGTGTCCATTCACCATGCGACTAAAAGAACAATAGATGGAAGAGCCCGTGCAGCGACTGAAATTCTTTGGTGCAAAGGGTGTACTTCTCCTTTATGCCGTAGAAAGGGCCACGTTAGATTCTCTCTCTAAATGCTCAGGTGACTAAAAAAATGAAAGAAGAATAGGTGGAAATGCTGAAAAGAATTCGCAATAAAAACACTTTTCCTTAATTTAGTAACCCATCTCCACGTTCCAAAGTTTAGTCCGAAGATTGTACGCCTTATATGGGACCTCTTTAGCGCAAATCGGAAGTTGTGGCACGCTGCAGGTCTATTCATCTGTGATAGCGAGTGAAGCGGCAGCCCTTCCTGCCACTTATAATTTCCTGCGCAAGATGGAAACTTTCTGGCGGATATTCATCCCGAAAAAGTGCAATTCAGTGCCATGCATTGAACAAGTTAGAGGAAAAAAAAACCCTGTCAGCGTTAAAACAGTGCAAAAAAAAAGTTCCAGGGCAATTTTTAGGGTTTCACTGACACATTAATTGAACACCTTTGTCTGTTTCTGCCATGGTCGAAATAATTCACTCATCACTCTCATTCTTTCCGCAATATTAACAAGCTGAACTGATGTGAGAGATACTTCCGAGAGTGCCTGCCACCACCTGTTTGAGCTCCTACTGCTTACTAGCCGAGGTATCCACCAGGCTATACATAACCGAAGCTTTCAAGAATGCATCCAATGGGCGGATGCAGCTGAAGTATGGTGCGGTAATAACCTTTCAAATCAAACCTTTCAAGCAATGGCGTCAGCCTTCTGTCATTACATCCAGATGAACCACCTTTAACCTTTCACGGGCTCCAGAAGGGGCGAAGGTTCGAGAAGCAGGTTCTACGGTCGAGAGTTACACCTGATGTACATAGGTCTACGCCATTTGTTCGAGGCTTTTCTTTGAGAGAGATCTGTCGCTTCGTTTTTAAGTTTTATTCGAATACAGTAGGGGTTGTCAAGCTCAAGGGGACAATTATTTGTTCGGACACTCAGGGCAGTGAACGGAGTGGCACTACAGTAACTCGAATGCCAAGGCGCTATATCATCACAGGCTTTGCTGGTTTTCGGAAAGTGTCAGTACTAAAACTGCTAGTTCAATGCTTTCGAAGGCAACGCTTATCGCATTACTGAGGTGTGCATGCGATGTCTGCAAACTTCTGATAATTGCAGCAGCTGCTACGAGGAGTAAAAAGACTCTGCATGTGATCTCATTCGTTCTATTCGTTTATCTTTCCATATCACTGGCTGAAAGCTGTGAAAACAATTTTAAGAAAATAATTTAGTCTGAATACTGCATGATCTCTGCGAACGGGCTCAGTGAGCAAGCTTTTGCGAACGATTGTGCAGCTATGTAAACTGTCGTCAGTAGAACTCAATTTAGTTACAAAACCCTCTTCATAAAGCTGCAGTCCTACCGTTCCACCATGGGGAAGCTTTCTTGCCTGGCATTTAAAACACTGCAGGTGGCGTTCCTGAGCTGTTTCTGTTATAGGCCTATTATTCGCGCAACTAGATATCAGCAGCGTACAAAGAACACTGGGGGTCGTCTGAGTTTATTTCTACAGAAAAGGAAAGCTATTAGATAGGCTTCAAACGCGCTAAAATTGGCAACTTTTATTCAACAAGGACAAGCTAGTTTCACAGCAATTGCTGCACGTTACCATTTCAGGCTGGTCATATTCTGTGGCGCAGAGCTACGTTGAATAGCGTGGCCGAGGTTTTCATCTGGACGTGTGTCACATATCTGTTGCTACACAATTCTTGCTGCGCACTTTGTGTCTTCTTGACAGAGGCGAAAAAAATTCAAAAACAAGCGTAAAACGGTTATGGCTGGATGATTGTTGTGGCCAATGAAGAAAATCTAACTTGTATCTAACTAGTACTGCTGAGTGTCATATGAGCTGTCCTACTCCTGCTGGAAGTATATTGGAGACCGATAGGGCAGATGTTAGTGCTGGACAGGGCAGTTCATGACTGAGCAGTACCTTGATCGTCATTCGGCTGGACGCATTAACGGACCGGTGCTTATGCAGTCCCCAGTCCAGAAATCCATTTGCCACCGTTAGCTCTGCGCATTCTTCCTCTGATTAGGGGGTGTGGATTCAAGGTTCTGCAATCTTCTCCGCTTTTCTAAGACATGAGGCACTCTTAAAACGAAACCAGCGATCATAACTAAATTATGGATGCGTGCAAAATGCGATGTGCGGTCTTTGTATCACAAAATTTATGCATCGTTGTTCCATTCGCTTAAGGAAACGCGTCTCCATACGGGTGTCCAGCAGATATGCTTTCGCAACCGCTGAAACATTGGTACGCTGTGGCCGCTAACGGCACAGTAAGCGCACAGAGAATTCAGGAATTTATTCGTGCATAAAATTTCCCAGCTGTACACCTGCCCTATGATATGTATTGCCAGCGGACATTACTGGCGAGCGCATAAGCCCCTTCCAACCTTTCCCCGCTCTTGCATTCACATACCTTCTTGCGCTCAGTCCATAAATAAGTAACACTTGTTGCTTGTTTGGCTCTTTTCTTGAGCTCAGTCCATAAATAAGTAACACTTGTTGCTTGTTTGGCTTATTGGGGTTCATTGTCCCAAAACGACTCAGGCTATTAGGGATGCCGTAGTGAAAGGCTCCGGAAATTTCCAGCTCCTAAGGTTCTTATCATCAGAGGAGTAGAAAAAAATTTGCAGCCCGTGTCCAAAAGTAGTAGTGTGGCTTTTGAAAATGGGATGTTAAACCTACTTAAAAGAGTATAAGAGAGCACAGTTGAGATAGTTTAAGATAGTACAACTATTTACCTCCTTTCTCTCTTCACATCAAGCTGCAAGCACATGGGCTCGTTTTGGAGTGTAGTCTAGCACCTTCTTCTTTCGGGGCGAAGTATAATGTAACAGTTATGTCGGCGCATTAGGCTCTTAAGGAAATGAACTCTCTATGTGCCTAGGTACACACCACAAGGCGCTTAACAAAAGTTAGAGAAAGTACTACAATAAAGACGTGACAAAAATCGTTTTTTACCATACTGCGCTGGATTTCTATTCAAGTAAACATCTGTGACTATTGATCAGCTCCAGAAGATATTACTAATAGCCATCCGCTGTTACATGCCATTGCAGGCGTTGACCAACAGCGAGAAAAGTTAAAAAAGGAAGGTAGAATTGCTATCAAAACTTCAAGCATCGTTTGCTCGGGTCCAGTTCCAGATTGGACGTTTGCTATGTAGGGCTGTCTGAATTTCGTGAAGCCCCCTTTCCCCCTCCCTAGCCCCGAAAAAACAACATAAGCATTAAGATAAGAACTAAACTGCAAACAAATCTGCCACTGTTAAACAACGAGAAAGGGGTCAACACTTACAACTTATCGAGTTTCTTCCGATTAACGGTAAATAGGAAGCATTGCATGTAAGAGCTTCCAAGCTAAATAAACAAGAAGCTGCCCGTGGCAGAACTCTCGCTCATCGTTGTCTGCTACCTTCAGCTCCGATAATCGGTACAAATCCTGCCCCGCAGACATGACTCACCGCTGACATGTGAAAACAAAGTAGAGAAAAATCAAACATGCCTTGCATTTACACACTATAATCAGCTATAATGTTTCTCCGGTTCATTTGTTGTCTGAAAAAGCCCTGTTCATTTATGCAGAGCCGCAAATACTTTAGTAAACCACATCTGGGAATCAACAAATGATGCTGAGAGGGCAGGCAAGCTCGATGAAAGAGGATCACAACGCCTCCTGCGAAACAGTCTTAAGTACTACTCGCCGGGGGCTAGATGGTGCATATTTTCGTAAAAAGATCTAGTGCAAAAGCAGACAGCACACAGTAAAAGAGACGGCGTGTACCCTATCTCTTACCGTGTGCTATCTCTATCGGTACTAAGCCAGTTAACGAAAAAAAAAACAGCTGAGAGAAAATACAGTCGGAGAGTGTGCGTGTATTAGCAGCCTGTAAAGCTATTACTTTTATTGAGCGTTATTATTACACGTAATGTACATTTGTTTATTTATTTGTACTTAGCTTGGAATAAACTAATCGATGGATCGCAGACGAAGCGACTGGAAATAGAAATTAGTGGATGCATATTGCCGTAAACGAAAAGATTATTTTTTTTACCTAGACCACAAAGCATATTGCAAGCTCCATTCTTCAATTCAAAAATTTATAAATTATGGCATAGCTTGGTGAAAATAGCTTCCAACTGTCTTTAACCCGTATGGCTTGATATCCTCTTTATGCATAAGCAAAAGTTTGGTTTCTGAGCTTTAATTTAAATATATTTCTACGAGTATAGCTTGGACGTTTCCATGCACGCGCATAAAAAAAAAATTGAGGTGCGCCCAACAGCTCATTTACTATGACTGTTCTCCAAACCCTGCGCTACAGGTCTCTACAGCGTCAGAAGCATTCAATAACATCTTATGACACTAGGGTAAGTTAGCGCGTTAGGCGGCGATCCATGAATAAAGTGCTGCAACATTAAGCGCTTGTGTGTGTTGTCTCTGTGTCATTTTTAATCATTGTTGCGATGTAATACTATTGCACTAGGACACATTTAGTTTGTTAAATATGTGGCAGAATATATAGTTAGCAAAATCTAACAGTCCTCGTTGAAGAACGAGGAACTTTCAAGTTGTTTCCTTGCTGGAGCATGAGACCGACTGAGACGTAGCCGCCAACATGGAAGGCTGCTCTGAGGGCACCTCTAGATACACGATTATTTAAGAGGTGACAAGGTTCAAGGAACATTTCTGCCTTCTAACTTCTATTGACACATAGCCACAAATGGTGCGGTGTTTTACACGCCATGAAGGAGAGATGTGTATTTTAACTTACTGTTTTGTCAAAAGTTTTATAATCCGTGGGTTCACTTGTAAGCGGCCTAGTGGAGCGCCTGTAGCATTCTACTTCCTACAGGTAGGAAGAGGAAAGGCGCGAGATCATTTTACCTACAGGAGATTTTGCAACCCTGGGGACGCATTACGAGCCACGCGTCATGGCTCAGAAGCAAACACCCTGGGCTTTAAACTTCTGACAAAGGGTTGCACAAGAGGTCTGACAGGAGTTTGAACAGCCGAGCGAATAGAGAAAACCTACGACGTTTAAAGATAGACAAATTCTATCTCAAAAACCACGACGGCGTAATATTTTTGGCATTTCAGCTTACTCGGAAGCTTTCAAACTGAATAGATAGCCTCATCATACCGTAAAGATGACACAGCACTTGCAAAACTTTTCATTATAATGTAGGCGCAGGGAATCAAAGCACAGAGACTAGAATAATTCGGAAATAAGAAAAAACGAAAACTTTTCTGTGATGTGCCTCGGATGGAAAACACGGGAAGCACTCCTGTGTATGCGTGGAAGCGGAACGCAAAAGGCGCCTCTGTGCTCTGCAATGCCAGTGCTGGTTATCAATACGTTGTTGGCCGAAATTCTTGTGAAGCCTTCGAACAGAACGCTTCTTTCACTCATCTATCTTCCAGTCCCTCCTTCATGCCATCCCCACGGCGCGATGTGGTGCGCACCGAGAATTGAGACAGTTACATCACATTTCCTTTCAAGAAAAATAATTTTCACTTTCGTTTTTTCTAACATTCAATGTAAAAAGAACGAGATTTCCTCTCATCGTCACGAGATTGGAAAGGCTGATGGTGCATAAAAAATGATCAGTATGGAGCAGAAACAAACCCTTTTTGGCCTCATTTTGACAGAGGCTGTATATTTGTTAGTCAAGAATAGTCATGCTCCGGAGCCGGCAGCACCGCATCAGTGTCACACTTTGCATGGCCTCCGAGATTAGGAACGGCTGGGCCGCCGCGCCCTGAGCCTCACCTCCAACCATGCCTCGATGCAAATAACTGACGCTGCCAACTGCGCTCTAACCGTAGCTACCACAACGCTATAACTTCCCTCGCGCAGCAGGTGCCACCAGCCTCATCTCCCACGCGCGGCGCTGCTCACAGGAATTAGTTACGCAACCCGTGCGCTGGCTTCGGCATTGACTCCACAGCGAGTGTCAGCATTTTTGTTAGTACCATCCTTCGGGCTCAGCGCGCACTCTTATTGCGGGCAGGGAAATTAGCACAGCCTCCACAAATTCTTTACGAGATTCACGTGAGTTACCTACGGATACCCTCCAAGAAACTGGTCCCGCTGCAATAACCGAGGCGAACAGAAGTAATCCTTCAATGGAGCCTAAAATTCACGCTACAATCTTTCTACTTCATGCTTTCTGACCATATTTCATTATGAGCCAAACGGTCGAAAACATATGAAATAAAGCAGTTAATTAAAAATGTCGTCTGATGATGGGTGACTCTAAAAAAATATAATTAAAACTAGGGTTCAAAGGAAGCCTTGCACTGCCCGCATTCCGAACAGCGGAATGTGGCGAACAAGCTACATTTTGACAAAATTCGGCTACAGAGGCTGAAAGTGCGCTGCTACGATGAGCACCCTGACATTCAGCGTCATTTTCAGTACAGTTAAAGAGGCAATCAACGTGCATTAAGGCATCTCGTGCAGTGTCACGTGTCATTATGGATGTCTCAATTTCTGCGACAGCACAGCGTTTGCCCTAACTTCTTAATCAGGTGTTTTTCAGTATCAGGTTTTGGTACCAGTTGCATGGGAATTTCGCTCTAGTAACGAAAGGCTTTTAACCAGGTGCCAGAATCACTTACTCGTCTTTATGTATTCAGCTAATAGGCACCTGTCGAATCTTAGGATGCCTGAGTCAGCGGCGTTAATAGCCTTTATTCTTCGGAAACACAAGTCGTGAAACGGCAAAAAATCACGTTGGCGCTGCGCGTGAAATCTAGAGCCTGGAATTAGCTCAAGCTGATAAAAGTCCAGTTCGAAAGGTATAGCTCTCCTATTCTGCAGCAGTTTCGCGTAAACAGCGTCTTCATAATGACCCTATTTACTCGCATGATTGCATGCTATATTTTTTATTGAAAAGTGCCTGTTGCGAACGTATCCTTGCGATCGCACAGCATTAGGCCGAATAGTTAAGTAGAACTACGGCGGCACCTATTTCGATACGCAGAACAGGAAACTGCGGTTGCATTGTTTTTCAAGGTAAGCAGTAGCGTGAACGTATTATAGGCTCTGTGTAGGAAATGAAGCCCAGATACCATCATGTCAAACCTAGGTGTCCGACCTTTTAATAATGCTGGTGCAACTTAAGAAGCCTTTAGTACTGTTTCAATTTTCCCGTGGGCTCTTTTACGCTTGAGGGAAGCATATACGATTGCAGGAAAGGGCCGCAGTGCCTACCACTTTCCTAACCGCCACAGTGGCTTATTGGAAGTAACGTTCACCTACTTAGCCTAAAGTCTTATATTCCATCTTGGCCCCTCAGCGGTATTTTGATAGAGGCAAAATGCAAAAGTACCTCGTGTGCTGTCCCTTGTCAGAACACATTAAAAAGCCCCAGCTATAGAAAGTAATCCTGAGCATTCAACTATGGAATGCCTCATTGCCGATACTAGATTAAAACTCCAACATAATACATTACCATTCCCGCGTCGTGGCCCACGGGTGTCTGCGAATATTTTTTCCTCTGTTCCACTCTAAAGTACCCGGAGGTCTACCAATCAGAGATGGTCACTACACCTCACTCATTTATGGTTCTTTTTTTCAAATTCGGATAACTGCCCAAGAACCAAGTTCTAAATAAATTACTTGATTTAAATTTTGCCTTCCTGTTTAGGGAACCCAAGGTGCCTGTGACAATCATGCCTAACCTTTTTAGTGCTATAGCACTGAATGGGTCACTACGGACGGATGCGTCCCGTGTCAGGATTGAACTGGAGGCGCTGGGAGCAGAGGCGAGCGCACGCGCTGTTTGGCGCAGGCGCAGAGGGTCACGTGACTCGGTGGCGCAGCTGGTGCGAGTATCAGCGACGCGAGCAAGGAGTAAAGAGGAGACAGGAGTGACTCACTCGGAGCGGCAGAGAATTTAATAATTATTACATCTCTTCGACCTCATCTTGAGCGTTGAGAAAAACAAAAAGTTCGGCGCTCATTAGTGACAGCCACAAAACAGTACGTAGACATTAGCTACAGGGTGCGTCAGAAGTGGTCAAGCCATAGGGTCTACTTCTGAGCCGCATAGTGGTGCATTTACGACACCCTCGACACCCTCAAACCTCAATATTTCTGTACGGGCTAGGAAAAGTATCATTGGGAAATAAGAGAGCCTTGAAAACTTTATAAAGTGTGTTAAGCACAGTAAAGTATGGGAGAAAAGCCGACCGTACGGACTGAAAATTTTCGACATATTATTTACCGCTACCATGGCAATTTGAAGGCGTACGTGGGAGCAGCCGCTTTTCTTGCGACAAGAGGAAACCGGTGATGACTGCGCAACATCGCATACCTGCAGGTATGCTCAACTAAAAAAAATAAACGGCCCTAATGTTCGGTCTCTTCATTCAAGTGCCAGTATGACGTTGGACATGTTTTTAAGCATGAAATGCTTTAGCTCCGGTTGTCAGCAGTGCGGTGACGTCACGCCGAGACCGAGATCCAAAATTCGGGCACTGAATTGCACTCATCCGGGCACTGAATTCCACGCATCCGGGAGCTGAAACGAGTGCATCCGGGCACCGTACGAAATTTAATGAGACCCTCTAAGAGAGAGGGCTGCTTAGAGCAAGAGGGGAGCTCCAGGGCGAGAATGGCTTTGGGCGGAAAAACTCCTTCCGCGCCGTCCCGAAGGATGGCGCTGCGGTCCCACACTCACGCATGTAAAAGACCGGCCGCTGGGCCTTCAGCTCATGACGCTTCCCCCTTTGGCAGGCAGATGTATACACGCTCGCGGAGTATTCGAACGCGCTGCATATACATTCTTGTCAGGCCTTCGTCTCGTCGTGTCCGCGTACGCTTCTGCATCGTCCTGCATTTCAATGCCGCCACCGTCACAGCTGCTTAAGCCGAGCAACGAAGCCTGACAGAAACCGGATACAGCTTACGAGGCAGGGCGGAAGAGATTCCCCAGACACTCACAGGAAACGATTGCGTCCACATGGACCAGTGCGCAGTATGTGTGGTGTGTTGAACACTAGACCTATTTCAAGATTTTGACTAGTACCATCTACAACCAACGTGTTATGCCCGTAAACATTTCATGCGTACTCTACTTTCGGTCACGGGAGAGGCAGAGATTTTCTTTCCCTTGTTGTTATGATCAGAATATATCTGAAAAGGTCATACCTGGCTTAAAGTCTTTAAATGGTTATCTTGCAACTACGCCTGTCGTCTTTCTACAAGTGTGAACTCAACACGCATGTACAAAATCGGCGATCCTTGTACTTCCCTGCTCGCTCTAACATTGGCTACTTTGCTGAGTTGTCCCACACTGAGACACGCCAGTTTATCCGTAGCCTCGACTGAAATTGAATTGAAATGCGACACCCTATAGAGACCGCGACAGTGATTTTCGGTCAAATTCGATCTTCAGCTCGAGCTCTGTATTTCAATTCTCCCAATTACGCAATAGCGCTTTGACACTGTCCACTTTTTGCACTACACTTGTCGGTGCATTCCTTCTCAATGTTTCTGTGATGCCACGGGACGCAAGATACGTCCAATTGAGATTGAGTGCCTAGCATATCGTGTGTTCTGGCTACCTAAGGCAGCCGGGTTAACATCGCTAGAACTTGAGCTGACCTAATGAGATTTGCGCTTTAATAATGTTACGTGGCGGTATGCACCGCTCTGTGTGTGTTTCTGCAAGCAGCAGCCTCGCTTAAACCCGGACGCTGTTTTTTGTACTGAACGCAAACTAACGTCAGCGGAATAGGATTGAAACTGTTGGCCACACAGGCGGCAGTGTTTCAACCATCGGTAAGAGCTAACTTGACTGCGTTAGCGATGATGTCGCTCGCAGACTAGCATCGAGTAGAAGACTATTAGGCAGACATTAGGCAGGCTGCGTTTATAGTATTAGAGGAGGTCCTCACAAGAACCTGTTTCGCAGCGTTAGACAATCACAGCAGAGGCGCTGCAGAAACACGCGCATGGTTATCGAACATTTTAGTTTCGATCGATGCCAGAAACCATCGTTCGCGATTATGGCAGAAGCTTTCTCACAGCTCAGCACACTGCATGCGTTATGGGAGCTGGAAGAGGCGCAATTGTCCTGTTTTGTCTCACTGATGTGCCAGGCATCGCTGGTTAACGCAACCGAGTGGATAGTGAAAATAATTCCTGCGTTCAAACTGAGATTATTCTAATCACCTTGGTCATGGGAACCTGCGGGCTGCAACCACAAAGCACTGCAATGGAGCAGCCTGCTAGGGCGACAATTTTGGGAAAAACGTTGACTATGCTTCAATGAAGCAGGGTCTTGTGCGTGTCCATTCCACCGCCGGAGAGTACGGAGTACTGTACCAGTACTAGTGTAGTTCAGTGCTATTTCACCCAGCACAGCACACCAGCTGGACTAGTAGAACCAGTACTAGTTGACAGCATTCGGACTGGAGAGAAAAACCTGCGACGAAATGTGGTGTCACCATGAGGAGCCCTACCCAGAACGCTATCACAAGTAGTTGCGACGTATGAATCTACCATCCCACAAAGATTTTAACACGCAGCCCTTATCAAGAAAAAAAACGTGCACTTCGTCCGGTGTCACCTGAGGGCTAGCCGGTTCGTGTTTTTCGAAGTCTGGTGAGACTTATCGTGCATGCCTTCATCGCCACGTTTGCCAGGTCTGGGTCTCTATGACCAAGGCAGAAAAGAAACCTTGTCTCTTAAATTACTATTAGAGAATTTTCTATGATAGTTACAGGGCTCAGCAGTTCACCATGTTACCGGAAAATTGTCATGACCCCGCGAGACACTCCGAGTCCATAAACATATTAGTACATCACTTTATATTGAAAAACAGGGACAGCGCGGGAATGATTTCGCGGCAAGTATTCATTCCTGCAGATTTTGCTTGCCATGAAAAAACACACGCGGAATCACTTGCTCATAGCTCGCCGAATTGCTCTACTAAATAATGCGAAATATGCATAAATTTAAACGATAGGTGAACTCTCAATATCAGGAAGTGACACAGTGCAGTCTATTGTAAAATAACACAAGAATTGTGAAATATGTGAATCAACGTCCGGAAGCGACACATGGGCTGTAGGGGACGCTGCATGGAGGGCTTCGGATTAATTTAGACCATCTCGGATTTTAACGTGCACTGACATTGATCAGAATACCTCCATGGAAATCTGGCTACCGCAGACGAGATATAACCCGTGACATTGAGATAAGCAACCGAATGCCAAAATCCCTGAGCCACTTTGGCTGGTAAAGGTAACAATCTTGAAGCATTCGCCTTTGAAGGACAACTTGGGGAGCCTAGAGGCGCCACGGGCTTGTTAGGCACCCGGGGAAGTCGCCCCGGAAACATGAAAACAGGCCTGCCACTCAATAACTCTCGGCCGCTAATGTCAATCGGCTTTCGCTGATTAATGCCCTAAGGAAGTAATCTTATGTCTACTGTTTTGTCGTGAGAGAGCGTCGAAACGTATGCCTTAAATGATATATTCAGACATTGTTCACCTCCATTAACAGACCATAGTAAAGAATTTTTAAATTTTACCTTCATTTAGCACGAATAAAATTCATTGATGTATGTCTTTTAAGACAAATGTGACACACCATGAGTTCCTATGACTCCTGCATGGTGCAATTAATGCATATAATTAGCATGTATACTCCATAATTTGCCTTTACGAAAGGTCTGTCCCTTCATTTGTCCAACTGAATACAAAAAAAAAACTTCGACCACTGCTGATATAGTTAGCATGTATACGCAATAATTTGCCATTACGAAATATTTATCTCTTCATCTTTCCGACTGAATATAGAGAAACTGCGGTCACTGCTCACTGAAAAAAGTCGATGTCTAAATGGAATCAGTCTGGTCGAGCGCTCTAGTGCTGAGCCATCGATGGGAAGTCAGTTCAGGTGCAATCGCAACCCTTTCCAGCACTTTCAGGGACTTTCCACCGTCCTCTTCGGGACTGCTTTAGTTTGTATATATATAGACCGGCTTCACAGAGAAAAAAATGGTTGTTTAAACATACTGCCGAAGCTGCCCATTCTTCAAAATATATACGTATCTGAGGATATTGCTTTTTCTTTGTTAAACACTGTTGCGAAAAAATCTGTTGCGACGACCGCAACACGCAAAAGGCAACCATTAAATTTCTCATATTCCATAGGCAGCAGCACTCTCGCAGTGGTAAACAACTATAGATACCTAGGTGTAACCATAACATCGGATCTAAGGTGGAATGAACATATTGTTACATGACTGCAAGCGATGAAGAAAGGACTGCATGACCGATGGCGATGATATGATTTAATGTATGCGAGCCTAGCACGAGCGCTCCTGCCCATGCCACTGCCCGCTTCATCGTCTTCTAGTCCGTCACATGACTCGGGGCCACGAAGCGATCGTCCCGATCGCGCGAACTAGAAGAATGCCACAGACGATGACAAGCAGGACGTGACGATGGGCGTGGCACAACACATGAACAGAGAAGAGAAGATGAAGGGCTTGCCGTCACGATGAAAGAGATGATGAGCGGGTGAAGCCAGGTCCACGAAGACTGAGGAGCCACCGGTTTTTGGAAGTCAACGTCGAGGCCCGTGGACACAACCAACGGCAGGGGCTGGGGTACTTGTTTCTCGTGTGAGTGTCGGTGGTCAATGGGTTCTCTGGTCAGTGGCGGCGGTCTCGGTTCAGTGGGGTCGTAGGTCGTTGGGTCTTCTAGGTTGTCATGTGGGTTCTCATGTGGGCGGTGAGTGGGGTCACAGGGCAGTTGCGGCGGTCGTTGTGTCGTCGTGTCGTCGTGTCTTCTTGTCGGGGCTTGGGGCGGGGCGGTGAAGAGCGGCGACGTCGGTGCATACCTGGCAGGCTGGGGAAGCGCCGGGAGGTGCGAAGCCGTGAGCTCTCCACAGAAGACCTCGGTGTACAGCAGGCTCCTAAGCTCCGGGACCGGGATGAAGAAGGTACCCAGCACCTTACACCAAATATTACGTGACGGCAAGCGATGAAGAAAGGACTGCATGACCGAAGGCGATGATATGATTTAATGTCTGCGAGCCTAGCACGAGCGCTCCTGCCCATACCACTGCCCGCTTCATCGTCTTCTAGTCCGTCACAATATATCGGATATTGTGAAGAGGGCCATGCGGAAATTAGGTTATTCAAGAAGAACTCTGCGACAATGTACAAATGAAGTTAAACTAATAGCGTACAAAACCTTAGTTCGACCAATACTAGAATATGGATCAATTGTTTGGGACCCGCACACTCATGGCAACATAGACAAGCTCGAATCTGTGCAAAAGAAAGCAGCTAGGTTTGTATACCGATCATATAGCTGGCGCACTTCCGCGAGCGCTCTAGTAAAAAAGGCAGGCTTAGAAAATTTACAAAAACGGCGTCAGTATGATCGATTTAAATACATGCACTTCCTGTTTCATGATAAACTAGGTATCCGAAAACACGATTACATAGAGCCTGTACACCGACGAACCACCTGATCGCATAAAGATTATTCCTGTCACACTCAAACCTTCGCTAACTCTTTTTTTCCGAAAACTGTCCGTGAGTGGAACCGGCTTCCGGCCAGCATTGTAGAATGCCCTTCTACGGAAGCGTTTATGAATGCTGTCAAATTGTAGCTGATGATTACGGAGTGTTCTTGCGATTGCTTTGTGTTTCTGCACGCAACTTTGCATCATCTATTTTTGCTCGTGAGTGCATCTCATTTGTTGTGAAAGCAGCTTGTTGTGCCTTGATTTGTTTTGCGCGTCACTTATGTTTTTTTTCTTCTTCTCCCGCTCCTGCTTACAGCCTCACCTAGAGGCTATCAGTACTGTGCAAATAGATAAATAAATAAATAAAACTCTTTAACTTCTAAGCAGCGCAGTTCTCAACAAAAAAAGCTGCAGTAGAAGAAAGATAATATTGCCACGCGCCTAACGCGCCGCGCGGCCTCCGCGCTGAATCGAAGACGACGACGAAGCGGCGGTGGACTCTCGCGGCGCGCTTGTTCTGTTTGGTGTCGTGGAAGCTGGCTCTATAATTAAAAGAAGGCTCCCGCTCCCAGTCTTGGGTTCTTGCCGATGCCTACCTTCGCGGCTCCTCTGGTCGTGACACTGGTGGAGGTGCGACCGATGCTCCCTACTCCTGAGGACGACTCGACGCGCCCGCCTCTTGTGACCACCCCCGTCCATCGTGCCAGCCGGAGGATCCGAGGCCTGTCCCCCGAGGCCCTCCCTGTTGTCAGCGCGATTTCAACTACCATTCCACTCATGGCGACGCCACTGCCCGCCCTGCCTACAACCCTCCCTGCAGCCAGCCCCACCTATCTCACCCTTCAGACTCCACGCACGCCTAAGCCCTTTCACGGTGACCTGTTTGAAGATGCCGAAGACTGGTTGGCTCAGTACGAACGGGTCGCGACCTTTAACTGCTGGGACGACGCTACAAAGCTGCGTAACGTGTACTTCAGCCTTGAAGACTCCGCACGAACGTGGTTCGAAAACCATGAGACTACTTTCTGTACGTGGCCGGACTTTCGACGTCAGCTCGTGAGTACGTACGCCAACAGCGACCGCCGGGAGAGCGCAGAGCGTACACTGTCCTCTCGAATTCAGCTTCCCAATGAGGGTGTTGCTATGTACGTCGAGGATGTGACGCGTCTTTGCCATCGCGCCGATCCGGCCATGCCTGAAGAAAAAAAGCTGCGGCACCTGATGCGCGGCGTAAAAGACCAGCTCTTTTCCGGCCTCGTGCGGAACCCGCCCAACACCGTCGCGGAGTTTCTGGCCGACGCCGTGCACATGGAGAAATTGCTGCAGCAGAGATCCCATCAGTACGACCGGCAACTGCGTCAAACTTCGACTCTATCAACGTTGGACCGGTTCGACCATGAACCCAGGCCGAATCCGGACTCCCTTCGCGAACTAATCCGTTCCGTGGTCCGCGAGGAGCTGCAGCACCTTCAAGCAACCTTTGCCCCTCGCGTCGATTCCGTCACCAGCGTCATCCGCGAGGAAGTCCGGCAGGCACTCAGGGCACAAGACGCTGCAGCTGTGCCGGCGTCGCAACCGACCCCATACGATCCCGCGCCGTACCCGACTCCTGTCCAGCCAGTCACGTACGCGGATGTCGTGCGCCGCGCGGCCCCACCTCCTGGGCCTTCGCCTTACACCGCACCATTGGTCGCGGTGCACTCTGCCCAGCCGACTCCTTACTGGGCGGATCGGCGCCAGGCACCGCGGAAGACTGACCTCTGGCGGACTCCGGATCAACGCCCGCTCTGCTACCACTGTGGTGAGGCCGGCCATCTCTACCGGCGGTGCCCCTATCGCGAAATGAGACTACGCGGTTTTTCCATCGACAGCCCCCGTCCACGCCCTGGCGAGCGCCCTCAAGACATCGCTGAGTATGTCACCCGCCAGCGTAGTTCACCGTCTCCTCCGCGCCGCGAGTCGCGATCGCCCTCTCCACGCCGGTCTTCGCCCTCTGGGTCCCGTTTCGCCCCAGGACAACGTGGTTCCTCGAGCCCTCGGCGGGAAAACTAGCTCCGGCGGCCTTTGGAGGCGAGGCCGCCGAACGCCGTTCCGACGCAAAGCTTCCACCGCCGCAGCAACTGAATCGCCCCGACGTCGCACGCCGCATTGCTGCACAGTTTTCCCCGACGCGCCTTTCGTATCGCCGCGATGCCGCAACCCCGATCGCCGACCCGCTTCCGCCGCCGCACCGACCCAATCGCCCCGACGCCGAACGCCGCATCACCGAAGAGTTTCCCCCAACGCACCGCTTGAATCGCCCCGACAGCGCAACCCCAGTCGCCGACCAGGTTCCGCCGCCGCACCGACTGAGTCCTCCACAACAGCCATCGACGGGCCGTGCTGAAGGCAGGGTCTCCTTGGATATCCCTGTTCTCGTCGACACAAAGGAGGTCAGTGCGTTGGTCGATACGGGCGCAGATTACTCTATATTTAGCGGACGGCTTGCGACGGCCCTGAAAAAAGTGACGACACCCTGGGACGGCCCCGACATACGCACGGCAGGCGGACATCTTGTCGCACCACTCGGCATGTGTGCGGCCCGGGTTACGGTTCGAGGCTGCACATTCGTTGCCACTTTTCTCGTTCTCCGCGAATGTTCTCGCGATGTCATCGTTGGCATCGACTTTCTTCGCGAGCACGGTGCTATCATAGACCTGCCGAACCGCTTGGTGACGTTTTCTACCGCAATGGCCACAGAAGAACCTGCGCACCAGGGTTCTCGGTCCGCCCTGCGAGTCGCCGACGATAACGTTACGGTGCCACCACGTGCCAGCATTCTCGCTAGAGTTTCCTGCGACGAGCCACATAGGGGACTCCGGGTTGTCGAGCCTAATGTCTCCCTCGTGCTTACTAAGGGGGTTGCGGTGGCACGGGGCCTTGGGTCCCTTCATGACGGTTGTACAGAGGTCCTTGTCACCAACTTCTGCAATGAGCATCGACATCTGTTCCGTGGCACAGCCATCGCTTACGTCGACCATGTTCAGGAAGTGGCCGAATGCTTTGCTTGTGCGGAGGACACACCTGGAGCTGACGCCGAAGCGGTCACCAGCGTAGACATAAATCCTGGCCTTCCACCCACTGAAAAGAGGCAACTCCAGGACCTCTTGCGGGAGTTTGGTGCGTGTTTCACGTCGTCGTCTAAAGTGCGCCAAACGTCGATAGTTAAACACCGCATTATCACGCATGAAGGAGCCCGCCCCATCCATCAGCAGCCCTATCGTGTGTCATCTCGTGAGCGAGATGCTATTCAAACACAGGTCGAAGAGATGCTCACAGACGGCGTCATCCAACCGTCAAGCAGTCCGTGGTCGTCTCCTGTCGTCCTCGTGAAAAAGAAAGACGGGACACTACGGTTCTGCGTCGACTACAGGAAGCTGAACAGTGTGACCAAGAAAGACGTGTACCCGCTCCCGCGTATCGACGACTCCCTCGACCGACTTCGTCAAGCCAAGTACTTCTCTTCGGTCGACCTCAGAAGTGGTTATTGGCAGATAGAAGTTGATGAGAGGGACCGTGAGAAAACCGCCTTCATTACACCGGACGGGCTGTATGAATTTCGCGTCCTCCCTTTCGGGCTCTGCTGTGCTCCTGCCACGTTCCAAAGAATGATGGACACCGTTCTCACCGGTTTGAAGTGGCAGACCTGTCTTGTTTATCTTGACGATGTCATCATTTTTTCCGCAACGTTCACGGAACATCTGCACCGCCTCAGGACTGTCCTCAAAGCCGTTCGATCCGCCAACCTCTCCCTCAAACCAGAAAAATGCCACTTTGGGTTCACCGAATTGAAGTTCCTCGGGCACGTCATTAGTGCTGACGGAATCCGCGCTGACCCAGAGAAGCTTGCTGCCGTTGCTGCCTTTCCGGTCCCCTGCCACAAAAAAGCAGTCCGACGTTTTCTGGGCCTGTGCTCCTATTATCACCGCTTCATTAGAAACTTCGCCCAGCTCGCCAGCCCTCTGACGCTCCTAACCCGTGATGACACGTCATTTTCCTGGGGCAACGAACAACAGACTGCCTTCGACGAGTTACGACGCCTACTCCAATCACCGCCCATCCTGGCACATTTCGACGAAGATGCCGATACGGAGGTGCACACGGATGCGAGCAACGTCGGTCTTGGCGCCGTTCTAGTTCAGCGGCAAAACGGTGTCGACAAAGTAATTGCCTACGCCAGCCGCGCACTGTCGCGTGCTGAGTTTAACTACTCAACCACGGAAAAAGAATGTTTAGCGGTAGTCTGAGCCGCCGCCAAGTTCCGCCCATACCTCTATGGCAGACCGTTTTGTATCGTCACCGACCACCACTCGCTGTGCTGGCTGAAAAATTTAAAGGACCCTTGCGGCCGCCTAGCACGTTGGGCATTACGCCTGCAGGAATTCGATTTCACCGTCACCTACAAATCAGGCCGGAAACACACCGACGCTGATACCTTGTCACGCGCTCCCGTCGAACCTCCTCCGCAAGACACCACCGACGATGATGGAGCGGTCAGCACATCTGAGCTCGTTTCCAGACAGCGTGCCGACACTGAGCTCCGTCTGCTCATCGAACATTTCGAAGGTGGTTGCCCTGAAATACCACGATACCTAGCTCGTGGACTATCGTCGTTTTGCCTGCGGAGAGGGGTGCTTTATAAAAAGAACTCTACTTCAAGTCCGACAACTTACCTGCTCGTCATACCGTCTGATCTGCGGGATGAAGTCCTCCTTGCCTGCCATGATGAACCGACTTCCGGCCACCTTGGAGTTACCCGCACCTTATCCCGAATCCGGCAGAACTATTACTGGCCCAACCTAACTTCAAGTGTCAAGCATTATGTCCGGACATGCCGGCAATGCCAGCGGCGAAAAAAACCCGCGCTCAAGCCTCCTGGACTGCTTCAGTGCATCGAGCCGCCACAAATACCATTCGACAAAGTCGGCATGGACCTTCTGGGGCCATTTCCTCTCTCGTCTACCGGCCACAAGTGGATCGTAGTCGCCACAGACTACTTGACCCGCTACGCTGAAACGAAGGCCCTTGCGCGAGGTACTGCCGCCGAAGTTGCCCACTTCTTTATGCACGACATCGTGCTTAGACACGGCGCCCCATCGGCCATCATTACTGACCGAGGCAAGGCGTTTACAGCCCGACTACTACGTGACATCTTAGCGCTTAGCCATACTGCTCATCGACCAACAACAGCGTATCATCCCCAAACCAATGGTCTAACGGAACGGCTCAACAAAACATTGGCGGACATGATCTCGATGTACGTCGACGTTGAACACAAAACCTGGGATGAGGTCTTGCCGTACGTCACCTTCGCATATAATACCGCGACGCAGGAAACCACCCAGTTCACCCCGTTTCGTCTCGTGTATGGCAGAGAGGTCCGCATGATGCTAGACGCCATGCTGCCGTACGGCGACACAGAGCTTCCCCCTGAAGCTGGCCACTTCGTGGAGCAAGCAGAGCAGGCCCGTCAGCTGGCCCGCTTGCACATCAAGGACCAGCAATCCGCCGATGCCCGACACTATAACCTTCGGCACAGGGACGTGCACTACGAGCCCGGCGACCACGTGTGGGTGTGGACACCCGTGCGCCGCAAGGGATTGTGCGAAAAGTTTATAAATAGGTACTTTGGCCCGTACAGAGTCCTGCGCCGTTTGAACAGCGTCAACTACGAAGTTGTACCCCATGGAGCTGTGATCGTCGGCCCTCAGCGTCAACGGCCTGAAATTGTGCATGTAGTGCGCTTAAAGCCGTACTTTTCGCGTGACTGAGCGCTGCGTTCACGCTGTGTTTCTTACCTTTTTCCCCTTACCCCACGTGTGACCTTGACTCTCGCCGCATTTCATTTAGCGCAAGTTGTATAGTTCATCTCACCCCTATTCTTCTTGTTTTTGCTCCTCCTCCTCTCACTGTACATACCCCATTCCACATCGAGACGATGTTTCCTTTCGCGGGGGGGGGGGGAATAATGCCACGCGCCTAACGCGCCGCGCTGCCTCCGCGCTGAATCGAAGACGACGACGAAGCGGCGGTGGACTCTCGCGGCGCGCTTGTTCTGTTTGGTGTCGTGGAAGCTGGCTCTATAATTAAAAGAAGGCTCCCGCTCCCAGTCTTGGGTTCTTGCCGACGCCTACCTTCGCGGCTCCTCTGGTCGTGACAATATATAAGCCTCTAAAAGCAAAACAAAATCGAGAAGCAAACATTATTTTCTCGTCTTCAAATCTGACCTCCCACGTCGACTTCAACGACCAGAAGAAAACATACAAAAAATAAAAGTTTCTTGGTGTCATCATGTGACTGCCGCAAATCGCCAATGATCTCTTTCTTCCGTATTTGATCCTAGCGCAGGGCGGAGTCTGCGCAGGTGACCAAGGAGTGGCATCTGCTCGTGCGCTCGGGGCTGCTGTGCTTGCTCGATCGCCTTGAATTACATTTTTTTTTGGCCGCGCCGTAAAATGGGCTGGTGTTGGGTTAGGATCTCTGCGATCATACGCAGGCACTCTTTAAAGAAAATACGGGACTCTGTACTGTTACGGCAGCCGCAAGCGAAAGTCTGCAACGATAAGTAATGGCGAAAAAACCGTAAGTCTGGATTGTTGCGATTGAATACATCGCGGAAGATGTCACGGATGGGCACCTTAGTCGTTCAAACTGCGCTGGAAGCACGTCTGGTGAACGTTCTGGTTCAATCGCGTGTGCAAATTGCGCGGTAGACGCAATAGTTGCGCAGCCGAGCTTTCGGGCCTTTTGATAGCACGCAAAAGCCAACTGCCGGCAGGTGAAACAGATGCCATGTACAAAAACAGGAAGCTAAAAAACTCCGCATTGAAACGGTTTCGAAAGAATACAACCCTAATACCTCTGAAAGAGATAAATGTGGTGGCTAACTTTGAATGCTTCTTTCTGAGCACTGGTTTTCTTGATTGTCTCACTTTTTGTGCGACTCGTTTCTCGTCGACCTTGTTTCTGTTGACCGCCTTTTTATTGTTGCACTCTTGGAACTGCACTGAAGTTTAGCACATTCCTGTTTTTTTTTTCATGATTTAAAAAGTTCTGTACGAAACCTGGTTCTCTGTTTCGACATGTCCGCAGCAAATGCGCCGCGAAAGATGAAAACCTGAAATTTGAGTATTACAAACAAAATTTAAGGATGCCTTGCCCGGCAGCATGTGTATATAAATGGAATCAGCGTTCAACCTGCCGCCATAGAGGCATAAAAATTTCTGAAATCTGCCTCTTTCTTTAAAAAGCTGAAAGTCCAAATTGGACTGTTGGCGCAGAAGAATACCTTTGCTTACACAGCATGCACGTGCACATATTGCTCCGGCTACAATCAGACGTCCGCGCGAATTGAGAGATTTCGGATCTTCAAGCTCATAAAGAAGTAATTTTCTGAGTTTAAAAGGGACAATTTAAGCCTAATTCAGGCACTGAATAGTATTATTAGGCACTGTAAGTACACGTACGTTTGCAAAAAAAAATCGCATGCGACTCAAAAGCACATTGTTTAAAAAAAAATTGATTCCAGAAACGCAAGATACAAAAAAGGCAGCAATGCTTAAGCCCTTCAGAGACTCGAATGGGCTCATGAGGAACATGAGAGCACCCATCTAGTTGTGTATTTTGTTGGAGCTTCTGCTCAGGACACGGTATGCTAGGCGTACTATATTCAGACAGCTGGTCTAGAGCGCATCATCGAGAGTTTTTTTGTTTATAAAAGCGCGCATTCGTCAAGTCGTGTTGCACTCCAAAGCTTTCTTTGTGACCGTAGAATCAAAATACTTTTGACTATCTGTTTATACATTGTTCAAGATCCCATGAATTTTTAGCATGAAGCATTGTTAGACAATTAATTCCCGATAAACACTGACTGCGTCAAAGAATTATGAACAGTAAATTTTTTCCCCCTGATAACTGGTGCGGTAGTCGAATTCCTGATCTCACCACACGTGTCGAATTACGTTATGGAGATTACGCTAGCTGGATAATAAGTAGAAGCAAAGCAAATCTGATGGCTCTTAATGTGGCACTGGTACAGTGACAGTTTTCTTCTATCAATTGAGGTTTTTTTATGCACTGGTAACTATACATACCAGGCCGTGAGAACGTGCTCCTGAGGCGAAAGCATGGACTCTATCGCGATACGTGTTGGCAGAAAATCTGCGAATCGTCTTGGCCGTTAGCTAACAAATCGGGCTGAGATAAAAATATCAGCAGTTCATGGTCGGATGATCCGCGATAAACTCACGACGGGTCAATGATTCGCTATTATACTTCGTGACAATTTTACTTGTTACTTCTCTAACTAAGCGCACATTACACTGTGTCCAGGAAAACATTTCCTAAGCTTGCAGTGACGCGTCTTTCTTAGTAGCCATCGCTACATACATCTATGACGGTTTTCAGACAACCTGTGCGCCGTTCGGTGTGCATCGTATTAAAAGAAAAAACCTGTCAAGATTCTTTTTTGTACGCTAGAGATCAAAGAGGGGCCTGGAGGCCTGTTGTTACCCATTCAGGACGGCCAGGACCATTGTTGCTCTCTGAGATACGACTATGGGCAACCTTTAACAAGCCGTGATGGCTTTGTTAGAGCTCAGCCTCTTTTTCTTCTTCTTTGAAAGGCCACGCTTATCGATTTTCTCGCAGGGGGGCTTTGCAGGCCTTGATGCTCTCTTTTGCACACATTCATGCAGCATGAGTGGGTCTTGCGGCGCGAGAAAAAACCATCTTCTTTTCAAGGAATATCCGCTCATATCATGCGAGCAAAAGAACAGCATAAAATTGTAGCAAAAAGGAAAGAAATAGCCGCAATAACGATCAATCAAGGCTGTTTGCGAACGCGTTTATTCTTTTTTTCCCATTGACTTCCCGTAATAACTGCTTTTACGATTATTTGCGAACCATCACTACCTTCAAGCTACGACACGACAGCCGTCCTTAGCAGTTGCCTTATATAGCGATACATAATTAGGTCGACGTCAATTGATGTATTGCGGCAAATGCACTGCCGCAGTGTGCAAAATAACGAAACGGACATAATTTGGCCCTTGTAGGTATAAAGTTTAAAGAGCTCACAAAGTACGAGAAGCCAAGACATTAAATGTTCTCCCGAAGGGCAGCTTTTTAAATCGCTGATTAGTATTTCGAGGCGTAGATGTGATCAGGGAACTCTTCACAGATATTAGTAATTACAAGAAGGCTAAGGAAATACTTCACTCGATTAGAACAATTCTATAGTGAACATTCTTTTAGGAATGAACGTATTTTGATCAAGCCGAAGAAACAAAATTCACAGCCTCTTCCTTTAAAATGTAAGTGCAAGCTTAATCTCCTGAAGGCGCCTTTGAAAAAGGTTCGGAACCACTTACTCGTACCTAGCGAAAACAAGTTTTGAGAAAAACAGGAATCTTTGTGAAAAATGTCATCTCACAAGTTTTCCTGAATACTCTGCAGATTCCCGGAAAATAAATACCTTTTGCCGTTTCCCTTACTTCAAATTTTCTCCGTTGCAGACTTTCGGCAGTTTGCTCTGGGAATTTGCTCTTCTTAACAATGTCCAATTATCATCAACGGCAGCGTGGTACCGACAAGTGCGATTTGATTACACCAGTTGCAGAAGTCCACGTATATACTTGTATCAAGAATCCAAAAATATAGAGGTTAGTAGACTGTCGACTAACCTGCAACTATAAAACGAACTGCTCGGGGGCAGGACTATGACTGCTCAATGAAAGCTGCGGGCGCCACCAATCCCCGGTCGCCTGGTTGATAGGCGCCGCCACTGTCAGTTAACATCCTCGAACTGACCACAACAGCCATTCTTCAAGGTAGAGATTCGCAGATAGCAGGATAAAAGAGATCTGGGTGGCCTCCGCAATCTTGACCGGAGCCCTGCCGCATCCTGCTGTACCTGTAACCTCATGAAGCTAAAAAGTGCGCTTGTTGTTAAATAAACGGTGGGGGGCAAACGGGAGATATCGGGATTGTCACATGATCATTATGACACGGGCACACTACGGTCGCATTTTTTCTAGGCAGCAGGTTCCGATATACTACGATGTAGACACCGAAGGCTTCTCTACTTTGAGTAGGTTCGCTTGTATGGCTCTAGCTTGTCATCTTGAACAAGAAAACTTTTTTCCCAGATTTCCTGCGGGTGAAATTTACGCAGCGGCCTCAGAGTTCGTTTCAGGCTATTTACGGTGCAAAGTACGTAATTAACGCTGACAATACGAATGTATATTTTTAAGACCTGCAGTAAGAGTTTTATAAGGTACAGTAATTTCTGCACTCCTTAATTTATAAGGATGGTCACAAAAAAGTGGTTTACAGGTTAATGTTGCGAAACAAAAAGCCTTTATTTTTAGAATAAAAATATGAAAGTTTTACTAAGAAAAGACATACGTTTCAATAGTGTCCTTAAATATAGTACCCACATTTAAGACACTCGATGAAGCACTCAGTGAAAAAATGACCTTGAATCGTCATATCTGTTTAAATGCTCACAAACTGTTGCTTTAATCTGTTGATAGTGTCAGCTACCAGTATCGTCAGCTACCAGCAATGCTACCAGTATATCATTAGCTTTTTAGTTTTCGCCTGAATTGCAGCAGTGTGTGGTAAGATGTCAAAAGAACACATAAAAAGTGGCATGTCTAGCAGAAAAACTTTTTATAAACAATTGAAAATTTTTCTACAACATTCGGAGTACACACACTCTGTCCTCAGTAAAAAATCCTTCCGATCACCAAACTATAAAATTTTGGCTTATGCCGCGCTTTGAACCGTGAGATTACTAATATACGTCTTTTCTTCATGAACTGGCTTATACTTAGCTAAACTATTTAAGTGCCCAAACAAGGAAACGATCATCGATGGCATATTTAAACATACAGAACAACATATGGCTGCGAAATACTTTAAAACGTGGTTCCACATCTGCTTCCTGCCCCTTGTTTCATAATATTGCCCCTGAACCACCTTGTACATGAATTTGTCGGAATAGATATTACCGACTCGCACACCATTGCATTTAAAAAGCAAATTACTTGCATTTTTCCCTTGGTTAATTCTTGTATATGATTTAGTTTTACTTTGGGAATCACCTGTAGTGATCCTAGGTGATATTATATAAAATAGATCGTAATTTGTGTGATCCACTGCTTTGCTGCTAAAGTTAGTGGCTGGGTGTCTGAGGCCGAGTAGAGTCCGAAGAGGCAGCTTTTTCTGTGGGCACCCTGCCAACACATACATTATGGTGGTGAAATAAAACTCAAAAATTAGAGATCACTGCGGCGAGCTGCGTTGGGAGAATGTGGAAGCGTTGACGCCTCCTCGGCACTCGTTGCCTCTCTTTGCCTCTATTTGTAATTTTTTGTTTGTTAAATAATTTGACTACTGATTCAGCGAAATCAATTATGCTTTAATTAAACATCGATTTATTTACTCTGATTATACCTTCTTTAATCTAAATCCACAATTTTGGTTTCTTAATTTTGGTGCCATAGTTTTTTTCCACTGCACTTACTATATTCCTGTCAAGACTATTCAACCGCCCAATGGCTTTTGCTGATAATTAATTAAGTAACCTCTCTCCATGAAACTTTTTCGTTTAATTACCTCTCATCAAATACATTTGAATTCATTTCTAACTTTATTTTCACTCATTTGTCTATTTTTGCACTGTTTTGCCGCCCACCGCTGTTTTTACGTCCACTCACTATATCGACGTCCGCACTATTTCGAAGTTTTTCTATACTTTTGGCTCTAATTAATTAACTAATCATCCCATCGACGTAATTTGTTCTTGCGCAGCATCCTCACATCATCCTCTTTCGATTACAACCACTCGTTTGATGCTACCTGTTTTGAGAAGGTCACAACTGCTGTGGACACGTTTTGCAGATACGCTTTGGCGGCACGATCCCGCCGACATAGCCTGGAAATGCTTTCGCATGAATAATATTAACGTGTTAGCATTACAAGCGTCCAAGCAAGCGCAAATTGCATTGCATCACGCGGTGCTAACCCTTCGACACCGTCACAAGCTGCCCACAGTGGCAGGTGCAACCTACCCATCGGATTGTGCGGAAACTTCCCACATTGGTTAGTGGCCGTTGAGTAAATGATCGGTCACGAGAGGTTCCTCTGGAAGAGCAACCTCGGTCGCACAATTCCAGGTGGTTGTTTCAAAAACATCCACTTGCCGGGGCAGTGGCGCACCGCTTAATATGTGCACCACTGCACAAGGAGGGGTATGAGGACTCCCAGCGATCTATGAAAGTAAAGTAGAGAATTACCGATTCCGCATATATGAGCATTACCTACAACAGAACCAGCAGTAAATGAAAATGTCAACGCATTAAAACGACCGACCGACGATTCCGTAAGTGTTGTTTTGCTGTTATCAGTTTTCACCGTCCTCATTTTCAATGGTTTCATAGCGAGGATTCTGAACGTAAGAAGCAGTACTAAGGCCAGACGAAAAGCATTGTCACAAAAAAGAAATTGAGCTCGACTCAAATGAACCGTGAAAGACAAGAACGGAAAGCAATGACGTCAAGCACCGTGTTGATACGTAGCTTATCATTGTGAAGTTTGGAGTCTGCTGGAGTCTGTGGCTTTTTGTTTTGAAGTCCCAGCAAGAAACCATTAGAACAAAAAGTCACCCATCACGTTGTCCGCTCACCTTGATACCATTGACGTAAGTTTTGCAGTCTGCTTTGCAGCACTTATCCCGTGAGGGTCGAAAGTGAGAAAAAATAACGTTCGGAACAAAAATGTTGCCTGAGTTGTAATAACGGCACATCTGTATGTAGGGAGTAGTTTTTTCAATCAATCCTTTTTTAATGTATAAAGAAAAAACAAACAAAAGAAAAAACACCGAAAAACGTAATAGTGCTGAGGCCGGTGATGCAGTTATTCAGAGGTATATTACCGGCTAGAGCTAGTCAGAGAAGCGCAATCAGGATGACGGAGGGGTAGCGCATCGCTGGTGAGGTCAAGCAAGGAAGGAATACTGCTCCCACGCTTGATAAATTATCTGGTCGTGGACATAAATCGTCATCGATCTGCACAATTAATGAGTTTATGAGCACGCTCTGCTGGAATTCAAGGGACCCTAATCGTTTCTATGACTGCTGTGTACACCGGAAGATGTGCAGCTAGCTGCAAAGATATATAAAAGAAAGCAAGAAAAATACCGATAGCTAAGTACAACTGCTTAATCTGGGTAGATGGATGTTACGTCTGTGGGGAGAAAAAAAAGTGGTAGCATTTTAAAGTAGTTAAATCGAGTAGGACGTGCAAAAGCCCTTCAGGCAACACCGCCACAAAGGCAGCCGCATACAAGGTCCTATCGGCAGCCGCTATCGGCAGCCGCGCGCGGGCAGAGGAAGGGGGGAGGTTGAGGTTCCGTGCATTGACGGAGAAGTTGCGCAAGGCCTCCGCCGCAGGCGCTCCGTCAAAGTTCAAAAGTTGAGGCCTTACACATACTACAGTGTCTATACACATACCTAGGGTGTTTCAGGGTTGCTAGTTGAGTGGCGCTTTCGAGCTAAAACAAGCTATATTAAAGAGAAATACTATAGTACACCCTCAGGCGCTCATGTAACTTGGTTGACCCACTCTGAAAGGAGAGCATCCTCTCAAAACGAAGTTCAAAAACAATTTCACAAGATATGAATTATTCGACCGCCAATTATTCATAGTCCTAAGTAAATAAATTTTATTTAAAGTACTGTAATAATTCGTGGTGACCCGAACGCTATTTTTGGTGCATTTGAATATGGTGAGATATGTACAAGCGTCTGCCCTTGTCATAATCACCATTTTGAAGTTATTGCAGTAAGCAATTATGCAGGCGAAGAGAGTTCGTTGTGCATTGGTCTAAAAAAAATGTTGAATAGTTTTGTAGCATCTGTGTGGGCATGCGGCTCCACCGCAGTCACGATGGCTTTGAAACGTTTTAGTTCGTGAACCACCTCCTGCCATTGAGCATCATGAAAGGGCATTTGGCAATGTACAGACCGAGCTTCGACTTGAGCAGTCGAACAGTTGAGTTACTATTTGCTGTGAAAATCACAACGCAGTCATCAGTAATTGCGCATATCGCAATGAACAGCTCAGGTGAACACTTCCCTGTGCGAAGCTTGGGAGAAACTAAATGCTCTCAGGTACGTGAGCAACGTCTATACAGGCTCGGCATATCTGTTCGTAGGAGTGATTTGAATTAACAAGTATAATTTTGTCATGAATGTCTCTAAGCAGCCTCAACTGCGGATGCGCTGGCTTTTTGCATCTATATTAAATTTGGTTTTTAATAGTTTTTCGAGCCACTTCGACGGAGTAGACGGGCATCGTCATCATTATTCATTCTTTTGAATACTGAGTATCAGGATTAATATTTTCATAAATCAAAAGCAATACAACCGAATAGGCAGTCAAACCTTGGAAATGGCAATTTCGGACTTGACCATGCCAGAAAACGCGCAAAATGTACATATTTCCAAAGCTTCTGATAATAAAGAGCACATCACGGCTAAGCAACTTCCGTGTTCGTAATGGCCGCTTTTAAAGTAGCAGCGTTTCAGTACATAGAACTGTCGTCTGGTGATGCTAGAATACTTCAACTTTGTGTAGCAGGAGTAAACATGTTTTTTTATGCTCCGAGAACTCCCAGCATAGTTGTTCTCACATTCATGTGGATTTTGTATAGCGAGAGGTTACTATTTTTATCTTATAAGGCTAGTCGCGAACGCCTCGTAAGACAAAACTATTCAGTCAAAGCCTCTACAAAGCCGGAACTAAGCATCTCAATATTAATGAACTCATCGCTCTTTAGAGGCATGCTACCATAATGAAATTAAAGATAATATATCTGGAGAAAGTAGAAAACACCTAGGAGGATTCGCTACGCTTAAAAGAAATTACTGATGAAGAGTGAACTGAGAAAATATCAGAAAAATAAAAATGTGGGGTTTGTGCTCAAAAGTCGAATATTAAAGATTTACAGAAATCAGCAGTAAAGTTCGAAAGTTCAAATAGATGCGTGGGGAGCAAAGCTTGGTTGAGAAATCAAACGGGAACAATTTGTTTCCTTTCCACAGGGCTGCTTGCTTCATTGCGGGTTGCTCGCCTTTTTTCCCGCCAGACACTCGTGACCCACTTTTCTCGAAATATCCGTGCTGCAGCGTAGAAACCGACGCGAAAGGAAAGGCACTCCCGTGTGACGGTAATGAAGGGAAGAGTCGGAGGAGGGAATCTGCAACGAGTTTAAAGCAACAAGAAAAAAACGATGTGGCCACATACACAAAGAAGTGCGGAACAGGAGCCGAGTGCGGATATGAAATGGAAGCAGAGAAGCGTGCCAATCTACGGAGAGTTCGCTCAGGACCGATTTTTCTTCCTTTCGATCAGAGCGCTTACGGCGAAAGTGATACCACGGACGATGCATCCAAGAATGTGGGACACTGCATTCTTCACGAAAGGAATTCACGCGTCAATCTGCGCGTTGGAATGGCACCCTCTTCCAGGTACGGGCATTCATTTTGGGCCAACAGAGCACGAGGACTACTCCCTACTTATAAATGTTTCCAAATGGACAAGCCCAGGAATGCTAGCGGCGCAAAACCCGAGAAAGTATCTTTTCCCGCGCACTGGAGTTATTGAAGAGAATTTCCGCACATTTACCCGGTTGCTCTCTATCCGATTCAGTTGATTTTTCTTCCGGATGGTTAGTTTCTCCGAAGATTTCTGGCCATTTGCGCCGAATTTCGCAGTGAGGCGTTGTTTTGTTGCAGCCCTATTGAGTTTTACAATTTCCAAATAAGTGGCCTCATTCGGAGAAATTTCTGCGGTCAGCCTTGAGTGTGTGACATCACTGTACGCACCGCCGTCGATATTCGCTCTGCGTGTGCTAAAGAACAAGCTTTCGAGCTTGACTTTCACTAAAGATGGCCAGTTTAACCAAGCAGTTTAACCAACCAAGTTAACCAAGTTTAACCAACCGATTGCCAGTTTAACGATAGACAGTTTAACGATGGCCAGTTTAACCAACCAACATGCACAAAATACGCTTTGTGACAATATCCGTGACGTCCTAGGTTGATCGCTCGTTACTTTAGCGTTTGGTCGAAACCCAGTTTCATTCTTTTGTTATTGCTTATAAAATACTTCTAACAGGTATTTTTACAAATTTTTTTTTGTTCCGGAGAAAGGGGACTATAAGGAAGCTGGTGCAATTATCAGTTCAAAATGTTCAGAAAGCCTACGCAGTTCCCCTATCACAAGATAGCTACCGCCATAGAATAGAGTTGTGTAATAAAAAAAAATCAGTGATGAAAAAGTCGAATCGGCACTTTTTTTTTCGTGAGTACAGCAAGCAAATGAAGCGCCGCCGAAAAATATTTGAAAGGTCGGTAGCCTCTGGAGTCGCCTGTGCATGATTGACGTGCAGTATTGGGGATCGATAATCGATTTATGCTATGACTTCGTTTCTTTTCACGGGTTTACCTTTGCGCCAGTTTTCTTCTTCATGCTTCGCCTTGCGAAATGATCTGCCCTGGTTTTGGCCCGCGTAGTCAAAGACAATTATTATCATTGAACGAACAAGCAAGCGCTCACTAAAGGGATGTTGCAGGCAATCCGTGCTCGCTCTCTACAATCTCTGGTCGCACAACTTGTGTTAATATTTTGTGCATGGCGAATGTAAAAACAAAAGAGATAAGTTAATTCGGCTTGTCTGACATGTAATGTTTTAAATGGTGAATGGCAGAAGTTCTTAATGGCGTTCGGGTCGAACAAGCGGGAACGTGGCGACATCTTTACTATTCCAACTTAATTTAGCGCCACTGTAAGCAGCAACGCTGTAGAGATGGTAAAAGGCGCGCAAAATAATTTTCAATTTCGTGAACTGAAAACGAAAGGCGAAAGATGAATGACAATACGAAATATTGAGAAATCTTTGAATATCTGCACCTTATCATCATTGAAACATGCTAGATGTGTGCAGAGAACTAAGTTGGAACGACGCACTAAACTGGTACACAACTCCAAACTTTATTTATGGCCTGCATTATAGTAAACTTACATGTAATTGCCTTATGAAAAATGCTGGACCATGGCTACACCACACACACGCCGCTGAAAGGAATAGTTTAGATGGATCGTTTATTTATACAATTTAAAGAATGAGTTATTATTATTGCAAATACTTCCTTCTTAGTTTCAGACATACAAACAGCAGATCTTCTCGCAGATTTCATGAATAATTTTGATTTTGTTTCGAATAAGAAATTATGATGCGAATACGTCAATATCGCATGCTGTGGTTTGCAGAATATGCTCCCTCGTCTTCGCCAAATATTGCGCAAGAAAAACTAAAGATGGATCTGGGTTTCAGCGCTTGGTATTACATCAACCCTTTACACGTCTGAAATGACCAAAACATATTGATCTTATCTCGGCTACTTATAAAATCGACTTCCGTCCACATGTTGCTTAACTCTCTGCAAGGCAATGTGTGTAGTGAACCTTGATTTTTATGCGAATCTCAAAGTGGGGCTTTAGCTTTCATTGTTTCATCTACAATTGGCAACTCGAAGACTATGGCAAGCGAATCCTGAACTTTAGACCAATACAATTCTCAGGCTTCCCATTATATTTGGGTCAAGGATGCAATGACGTAACGAATTATGAAAACAAAACCTTGTTTCAAAGCGCTGTTCTTTGTTAGCTCACGCAGTAAAAACTCTGAAGAGTGCGGCGTCCACAGCATCTTTAATCTTTGAAGTTATATTGGCTTACCAGCCAGAAATTGCCCATTTCAAGCTTCTCAGCTTAAAAGCACAAAATACATAGGAAAGAATACCTTTCATCTTTTTCATTGTTACTCTTAGAATGATATAGTACGAATACGCCCAACTTGCCTTACTGTTTAACATTCCACACCAATCAATTTCGCCGCCACGGTGGCTCAGTGGTTATGCTGCTCGGCTGCTGACCCGAAAGACTAGGGTTCGATCCCGGCCGCGGCGGTGGAATTTCTTTGGAGGAGAAATTCTAGAGGCCCGTGTACTGTGCGATGTCAGTGCACGTTAAAGAACCCCAGGTGGTCGAAATTTCCGGAGCCCTCCACTGCGGCGTCTCTCATAGCCTTAGTCGCTTTGAGACGTTAAACCCCATAAACCAAACTAAACCAAACCAATCACTTTCTTCACGCAGCACTGGCGCCAGCGCTGCAAGTTCTGTTCCACCTAACTGTTCTCGTGGAACAGTGTGTCTAGCGAAGCAATTCACTACACAGCGCACCAGACATGCCACTCCTCTGACCGAATCCGAGAACTCTTCTCGGGAGTGAAGGTGACGGAGAGTGAAATGTACCGGGCAGGATCTTGGGCTAGTTGGTTAAACACCGAGAGTGGTACGCAGGAGGAAAGAAGGTAGACGCCCCTAGTTCTTAAATCTCTCAGATTGTGCACTGCGTGTTGTGCACTGAGCTTGCGATCGCTGCACACCGGTTGGTGAGTTAAGACTGTGTCGAGCACTTTGGCGCCGGCAAGCACATTCTGCTTGTAAGTGGACGAATGTCCTGTGTGCGTGTGACAGCATCGGCACTCCGGCGAATGCGTACGAAAAAGGTACACTGACTCAGGGTATAAAGTAACACCTATGCATTTACACAGCCTCTAAACGAATCAGGGTCAACATATAAACAGTGTTTTCCGACAAAGCCTATTCAACCGCTGTAATCATTCATTGGGCTGTCATTTATTCCATGAGTTCCAACAAATTCAATTTGGCGTCCTGCACTTCCGGGTAGGTAGACTTGGCTGCCGGCTGAATGGCTCTCGAGAGCTCCGTCAATGGTGCTTCAGTTCCCTTGTGTACATTGCTAATTGACCAGGCCGACAAGACCGGCGTCAAAAGCGAGCAGCAGGGTCTTACTCTGCTTCCAGCGTAATTCGTCCTCCGGCAACACCTTTGTCAAAGTAGAGTGTGTCTGAGGGCTCTGCAAGCACCAAGCACCCGCTCGGTCTTGTTTGGTACTTCTTGCTGACAGAGTGTTATCAAGCCCAATGTGTAGTAATTCGCTCTAACTTTCATGCCGGGCTATTTATAACACGAGATGCAGTGGATATTGCATAAGTACTCTTTGTCTGGCACGAGAAGGCCAGGAACCAAATATTACACTCAGAGTTATAGTGTGACAGCCATGTTACTGATTCCATGTCCACCTGTCTGTAGGTGTTACGGTAATATCGATCCTGCTCCTTTTCGAAGCCTACGATAAAAACAAGGTTTAAATAAATATAACTAGCCTAAGCGTAATCATCTCATTTAGCGGTATTCTCTCGTTTCTACTGTAGATCAGGCAGCACCAATCTTTCGTACCAGATCAAGCGCACTAATTTAAAAAAAAAACGCTATCGGCGCCTGAAGGTTTTATTCGATTTAACACAGGGATAAATAGTTTAGTTTGCGTTCTAGGTGAGTAGTCTTGTCTATTTTCTGTGAATTTATTCGTTTCTGCACACGGCACGGGCCTTTAGACGGAGATATCAATGGGGAGGAGGTGCCATCTCAGGAGCGTACTTTTGGAGGATGTGTATGTCTAAGAAGAATTAAATAGAGCAGTTTTCTTTCGGGTAACCATACATTCCTCTCCAACTATTACTTACAATCAAACAATTGCGTTCTCCTACGTTCTTTGCCTTCGGATGGATGAATGATTTGTAGGATAAGTAAATAACAGGTACGCTGGAGGTTGCGAGTTGAAGTTCATGTTGTTAGCTACAGGTGGGTTTATCCTTGCAAATGTTATGCCGGAAATTTCTGCATTTAACATATCTTGCTATTATGAGGGAACCTCCGGGTTTCTTGCCATGATTTGCAAAGAAGCTCCAGTGGCAGCAGATGAGGTGCAGGCTCTCTCCTGCCTTCATATCATACAGGGCCACATTGGCAAAATAAAGAATTTAACACTACCCAGGACTTATTACTGCACAACGTGAATATAGGGCTAGTATACCTGAAAGTTGCCCCTAGATTTAGGCTGCTTACATTACGAATATCCTTCACAGGCACAAAATTCGAACAATGCATGATCGTTCATTGTTTGTTATGTGTCATCGTTATGCATGGACAGCCGGAACATTATTGCTATAAAGTCTTTAAACCACGGACTGTTGCTCCGGCACACGCTGACAAAAGTTTCTCCACGAGGAGCAGAGTAGTTTGGGCTGTTTACACGGAGAGGCTTTGTGCTGGTCTTTGCGCCATTTTTGGCACGTTCCATGCATTTCTGCAGCAGTATGCTGTCCAGCGTCTTGGTGTTGCGCCCCAATTTAGCAAGTGCGAGGGCACTATAGTGTAACCTTCTCGGCCACTGCTGCTTTCCTTTCGTCATTCTCGCAGCACGCGTCGATTTGCCGCTTACTGTTCTCTGTTCGCCAGGGCACGACCCGCCAAAGTTAGCTAGGTTGGTCCCACTTGCGCTTACGGGTGACTTCCTCCTCACCATTATATCTTCGCTTCGGTGGCATGACATCTGCCTCCATATTGCGTGTTCTAGTCAGTCCTGACTGCATACACATACGCTTTCTACATGAAACGCGAAGGCAACCCGCTTCCTATCTGCGAAGTTACAGCTGGCGACGATGAAGACGTCCTAACACAGTGCGCGCCGACTCCACTCTGCGTTGCTGCAGTTGTCTCCACCACGGGAACATTTGCTGTTTTTCTTTTCAGTCCCGGGTGACCCAGGTGTCCCGGGTCACCCGGGTGACGAGATGTCCCGGGGGACGAGGTTACGCAGCGACCCTATAAAGCTTTTTCGCCATGCGCCTTCGCCATCTCAGCAGCGGCTGGTGCTGCTTAGGTTGTTTTTCCTCTTCTGGCCCCCACCTTGCCTTTTAGCTAGAGTCTATTGGCAACTTTTTCCCTCTTCACTTCTCTTCCAAAGACCCGGATGTGATCACGGGAACAAACTCGCATCCCCTGGGGTTCTTCGGCAAAAAAAGCCATTGCCCTAAAAGCCAGGTTTTATGTCAGTTTAACTCCAGTTAAATTACACGTAGTAGATAATAATTTTTTCGAGAGTACGTTATCTTCGTCGTTGTGTTCGGCTTGGTGCCATGCATATGAACGCGCCATTATCTAGAAAAATTGAACCTGGGGAGGGGGAACCTGTGAGTGGCATTTCAGTCTATATATCCTGGCGTAGCGACTTTTCATTTAAATGAATTCACAATATCTGACCCGAAAGCAAGTACTCTCCGAGAGCAACATAAAATAAGAGCAACAGAATGCAGGGGAATAGCGCCTTTTTCACGAAATGGACCATATGAGAAATAGAGTGCGTGAGAGTACTCGCAAAGTGGTTGAGTGTTTTGACAGGTGCCGCCAAGAGCGTATCGTACAACCGGAATCTTGTAAGTCTGCATAATCAGGCAATAAAAGATGATGACGATGTTTTGCGAGCATGTCGCTAAATATTATGCTGGTGAGAAGCAAGACAGCACTCTGCGTTTACACATGCTCTCGAAGAAGTTAACATCTGATGTATCGCTTGGTGCTCATGTTGTGCAGGAAAATGGGAACCGAACTCCACCGTTACAAGAAAATAGAACGCAAGCACATCTTTTCCCGGCCTCAAGTTGTAGCCTGTATGCGAGTTGTACTAATGCACGTAACACGTGTACTAAGGCTTTATAACGGCGGATTAAATACTCATGTCACCGTGGATCAAAGCCACGCTTTCAGCGTCATTACTAAACACAAAAGTATTGCTGAGAAATCCGAAAAAACCACTGTGGCTGGCCGGCACTAGGAAACATGACTCACGTCTCCCATCGACAACCATTTGTCAAGGGAGCACTTTGCCGCAAGTCATCATAAGACAATTGCCCTATATTGCTCATCGTTCACTAGTGGTAAACTTGGTCTGAGTGACATCTTTTTTCCTTTTCAGTATTGGCCAGAAGTCGTCCGAGGAGCTGAGTGCAAACAAAGTGCCCTCAATGATGTTTGGAAGTTTTTCTGATAGTTTGGTTTCCGACAACTTTCGTCAGCGCATCCATTGTCATTCTTCCACTTCACAGCGAGGGTTTACCGCAACTGCTCTAAAGCAAATGGATCGAAGCTCTGTAACACCGAAAAAAGAATAAAGGAATACTTGTCTCGTCGTACAAGAATTGAATTATGGGGTGTACCGTTGCAAAGCGACGCATGACCTATAATTGACTCCGTATTGCAGGGATCCAGATTAGTCCAGCCCCCTGCGGTAGAAGTGAAATACAGTAAACTTTATATGCTGTGCTTGATACAGTAGACTTCGTCAATCTCTGCAGTAACGTTGCAAATGTATAATTACTCGACGGCATTCAGCCAAGATGGTAGTTAGTGTAAATGGTACGTTAACACTCGGACATTATAAACAGTGCTGAAACGCTATGGACATGTACTAGACGCTGCAAATAAAGTTTTGTTCTTCCTCAAAAGGCTTCTCTTCGTCTTCCGAGAACCCTTGGTTCAGGAGGGTAACTCGATTAAGCGAGGTGATGTTTATTGTGCTCGCCAACATTGTTGGAGGTCCTTCTGTCAACCTCACTTCCTGCTGCCGTCGTGGTTTTACGCTGTTTTGGTATTCTCTGTAGATGTCGAAATCGGCGCTGCTACCCTCCACCAACAGGTCATAACCACGATGATGCGGCCGAAAACGTTACGAAGCCCCCTCTTTCTATTTGCTTTAGGTTTTCATCCACATGATACCGTGCATGGCGAAGCAGTAGAAGTGCACATTGTGACAAAAAAAAAAAAGGTTGTCACAAACTAGCGCAGTTGGTTGCCAGTGTGGCTGATATAGGCTGTGCCATTGTTTAAAATAGATTTTCCGGTCATACTAAGAAATGACCTTTTGCTAAATGTCGAGCAGGAAGCTGAAAAGCAAGTGTCTTGTTTTTTAACAGAAGAAAGTAATAGAAGAAACGAGAATACATTCGCCCTTAATAAAATAACTGTCGGTCAATGTGAGCGGCACTACACATTGTCTCAAGAAGCACTTACGAGATCAGTAGCATTAACCCGGGAGGGCTAGATATATAAAATGTTCTAAATATATAAAACAGACTCTACTGAAGGCGCTGTATTGTCATTCTGGGAGCGGTATGGCGAGAGGCGCTGAACTGGCTGGTGCGAGGCGCATCTTACGCTGAGTTCGCTGACGTGGCAAACCGTGGTGGACCAGGCACATCAACGAGCTGCTGAGGGAATGACTGCGGACTTCGGGCCGTGGAGTCGTCGCAAAGTGCTGCTAGCGTAACCGGGGTAGCAGGATGTGCTGCCGGAAGCGATGCGGTAGCGTCTGGTGCGGTCGGTGATAAAGAAGCCGGGCCGGAGACGCTGGACTGGAGCGGCAGAGTACTTGTCAGGGGCAGTTGCGGCGGGCTGTTTCCGTAGGATGCAGCGGGAGACAAGTGCGATGCTGGTGCGGGCGCTGGCGAAAGCGGGTCCGCCTTGTCATAGAGCGAGAGCAGGTAGTAGGATGCGCCGTAGCAGGCGAGGACAGCAGCGCGCAACTCGTCGTAGGGCCGGCATCCTGAGGCAGGGCAGGCGAGTCTGCAGAGGAGGTCGGGCGGGAGAATGTCGCAAACGACTGCGTGTTTAAATGGCTGGATGGTAATGCCGTTCAAGTACATTGCAGCCTCCAGTTGGGCGAACCACCCGCCGACGCCTGCAGGCCGGAACGCTGGGAGCGGGGGGTCTTGCCAGCCTGCCATGCTAGGACGCCGCTGGGATAGAAGGCACGGCTCGCCGGGTCACCACTGTTGAAAATTTGCGGGGTCACAGCGGAGCACCAGAGCAAGATGACCACCGTGGCAGGCTTCTAGTTCCGAACTGCCCGTGCCGGGCGTGCGCTCCGAGCACGCGCTGTCTACGAGCGGGTACTCCTGCGCCTGCTCACCAACACGATGTTGTGCCCGGCAACTCTGCAACATTTCGATCCTCAATTCGACGGGCGGTGCTCACACTGTGGGGAGGTGTCTGACACTTACCACATGGTGTGGGCCTGCCAGCAGAACCCATCCCTACCCCCTATCCCAAACCCCACCCGAGAGGACTGGGAGGCGACCCTGTCCGGTTGCTGCACCCTCGAGGCCCAAAGGGCCTTAACGCAGCGCGCCCGGGCTGCGGCAAACGCCAATGGGGTACCTGTCTAGGCATCCCACCTAGTGGTTGTAAGGGCGTGACTCTTCAGGTCACGACCCCCAACACCTCTCCCTATGATTTAATATATGTTTTCACCACCACCACCCCCTGTCCATTTTTATTTTCCTCTATCGCGGGCTGGTAACGCCGATCTCAGCACTTGCGCTTTATAGCGTCGCCGGGAGCTATAATGTGTTAGTTGCAGTCGCTTGCAGGACATGCCGGAAATTTGGCATGTCATGCACCAGTTAAGGTACCCAAAATGCATAGAATGATAAGCATCGTACACAAAACTGAGGTTAACTGAGCAGCATCCAAGTTTAGAAAGTTTTGCTGCGTGCAAGACAAGTACCAAAATGCATTTAGTTCTCATTTCGGTGCCACTGAAACGAAAAAAAAAATTACAACGTTGATGATGTGCTGCGTAATGCGCGAATCTGATCCGCGAAGCATTAAAGCCTAATACTATTGCTAACATACACAGAAGCATCCATTGCGGCAGGGTACACGGCAAGACAAGCACTGCGAACACTGAGAGGGAACTGCACCCCCATCTGCTGTGCACGTTGAACGCCGGCGGCGCGGAGAGAAGGATTGTAGATTCGGGTCAGTAGGGACTTTTGCTTTGTGGGCAAGTGCCAAGGATTCCTTGAGCGCTTTGTTTACAATTTCAGCCCAAGAGAGCCTCGGTGGAACAACTGAAACTACAAACCTGGTAAAGCTAGTAAGCGAGTGGGTTACTAATCTTAAACTTAATAGTTTGGTTTGGTTTATAGGGTTTAAAGTCCCAAAGCGCCTCAGGATATGGGGACGCCGTAGTGGAGGGCTTTGGATGATTTTTACCACGTGGGGCTCTTTACCTTGAAATGAAATCGCACAGTACACCGGCCTCCAGCATTTTGCCGCCATCGAAATGCGACCGCCGCAGCCGGGAGCAAACCCGCTTCTTTCGTGGTCAGTAGGCGGGTACTATAACCACTGTGTCATTGCGGCGGCTAAGCTTAATGAACATGCACATCGGTGATCATCATCATCATACTCAGCCTGACTACTCCCACTGCAGGACTAAGACCTCTCCCATATCTCTCTAATTAGCCCGTCCTGTGGGAGCTGCGGCCACCATATATTTCCGTAGACATCTTAATCTCATCCACGCGCACTTACTTTCTGTTGCCCTTTGCTACGCTTGCCTTCTCCTGGACCAACTCCATTACTCTTGAAAATCATTGCTTATCTTGCCTTCGCATCACATGTCCTGCCCAAGCCGGTTTCTTCCACTTGATTTCAATCAAAAAATCATTCAGCCGCGTTTCTTGCCTGCCCTCTTATTGTCTCTTAAAGTTACACATATCATCTTTCTTTCCGCAGCTAATCTGAGCTGCCCCCTGAGCTGCCCTACGCCTCCATGTATTTAACGAGGTGTTAACTGAGCGGAGCTTCATGGGAAATCAGCACAAGGAACCAAACATTCTTAAGCTGACTCGAGTCTGTAACTGCGAACACCTTCTATTCACTATTCACTGGCAGGCTATGCACCTATTTTGAAGGCAAAAGTAGAATTTTGCGTTGTCAATAACAACACATAACGCATTTCAACTCCAGGGCCCCAGGGAGACAATTTATAACATGTGTGCTGATAAACCGCAGCCCCGAGTTAGCCATTCACTGCGTACACACTGCATTATCAGTATCAAAGAAGAGTGTTAGAAATGGACAGCCAAACTTAGCACACTCTTTTCGCATGCCGTACGGAGGTCTTGCAGTGTGCAATACCGAGAGCTTTAGCATAGAGGGCCGGCCGCATCTGGATTGCGTTGGCCGCTCGCTGCTCCATATCCGCTGAAATCTGAAACGCAGATTGTAAATCTCAGAAATTATTTTTAGTAAAATTTTTTTATCTCAGCATAAACAAAGCGCAGTAATATATCACAAAAAAACAACGTATTACATTAAATTGATAGCTTCTAACCTCTTTTATAAATGAGCTCCGCCACCCTACCGAACATCTCCCGCTTAAGTCGCAACTACATAACCAAACAACGCGCATTGGATAAGCGTAGCAGATACCAAAATTATCATACAATTCTAAAATTTGCGCCGTTTCATTGCTGGAATTTTGTGGTGTGGTCATCTTGAGACAAGCTGAAAGGATCGTGCATCATTTATTTCCCCCGAACACGAGACACACGGAAGAGGCATCGAGGATTAGGTGTTGAGGCGAGTAATCCCCTCTTCGCGGGACGCCGTCTTCTTTTATGACACTGTCTATGTTAGGAGGCCACGCTAATGCGCCGGTTCTGGATGAGCGTCGCCCACTAACTCAAAAGCCCAACGGGCATTTGCGTTCAGCGAATGCGCCCTGGCGCTAGGCTCTTTGCCTATCTATGCACCAAAGCGACAGGTTCACTGTTTTCTAAAGCTTTTTCTTTTAATGCCTTGAGCAGAAAGCTGGTTATTAACACAGAAACCGCCAAAGCGCAAGAGGTATACGTAGCATGAAAATAATTTTTCGGCTTATTTAGGCAGAGAATTGTAATTTATTGAAACCAGTTTATGCCCCACCTATTTTTGCTGCCGTCGTCAAGTGTCTTGTCCTTGTACAATGACATTTCTTCGAAATCTACTTTGCTTCGACATCGTTATAGGTAACCAAATAGCTCCAAGCGAAACTTTTTCTACATCGTGTGTTTTATTAGAGGAGGAGTCACTGAAATTTACTTCGATATGGAACAAGAATGTTTCTATTCTATGATTAAGTCGGCACACTTGATCCTGAACCGGCAAAAACATGAACCATTCTATACTCAGTCTGTCAGAGACGCTGTGAAACAATGTATGTTTTTTGGCGGGCGCTTCGCTTCTGTTGGCACTGGACAGGTATGCCAGGGCTTTGTGTGCGCCTCAGGACAATTGGAGGAAAAATCTGCAGACTACTTATCCCCCACCCATAGGACTGCAGTTTCCAGGAAAGCCCTCTTTATTCCTCTCACTCGATCTCTTTCGCTTTCCATCTCGTTGTTTCCAGCTCACGTAATGTTTTAAACAAACCCAATCTGTTATGAATCGCCGAGCTTTCAACAGGTGTATTGACTCGTCGCTCTGCTGCGCCTAGCTCGCACTGCAGTTTTGTGCTTGCTCTCAGAGCATAATATGAAGAGTTTTGAATGCATGGACTTGGAGCATGCTTCGAACACATCACAAAACGTATTTCTCACAGTATATGCAAGAAGGAGTTTACACGTGCCACATTTCTCGCAAATCAATGACACCGCCTTTGCCGGCGCCTGCTTTTTCACTCCAGTAAAGAAATCTCTCCATCTCCTTCATCCCATAAGCTCAAGATGTATTCTGAGGAATCTTTCTGAACGAGGAGTCTCTGTAAGCAGGGGACCTTTGAAGCAGTCCACCGGCAAGTTTAGATCATTTTCGGCTTCATTTTTACATCTTGTTAAATTATCCTACCCTTCAACTGGAAACTAAATCGCTTAGCGCATAGTTTAATCCTGCCGCTTACAATGTGCTCTGAGTGAGACTGAAAGAAAGGCTTCACCAGAAACCCTAGTTTAGAGCGCGAAATGAACCCCTTCCTGACCTACTGGGAGCTGCAGCAGGATGCAGTAAGTGCTGACATGCCGCACCTGCATGCTGGCTACGCTGGACTGTTTACGCAGAAACGGTATACTGGGAACGCAGCGACCAGCTTTGTGCTGACGGCGCATGAAAGCCCACCGTTCTCCGAAATTCTGACTAGTCAGCTGCGGTAACCAAAACTGGATACGAGCAATTACAGACAAGCGTACGCATTCTCTTTTCCCGGTCTTCGGTCACATACGCTATATTCATGAGATGCGCGCCACTACAACACCGCTGAGCAGTCAGCGGAGTAGTAAATGAGATCGCGCAAAGTAGGATGGCGCGTTCTCTGCGAGTGCACTTCACAAACTTTTGCGGAAGAGGAAGTTTTTGTTTTTATTCAGACTATTAACTAACCTCATTGCGATTATACGCCTTATACTAATACCATCTGTTTTTGGCGCAGTTTTTATTAACCCGTTTTTTTTATACAACCCTTCTAAGTCCTCCCCGTTAGAGTGATGAAATGATGTAGCTTTTCTTCAACAAGAGCTAGCTGAGAGCTTGTAAGCTGTAGACACCTTTAGTCCATCCTTCTGTTCTTACTCTAGCAGGCGTATTTGTTTCAAATGAAAATTCGCACTCATAATCTCCTCTTGGTCTACATTCCCCATTTTGAATGTTTGTCGTGGTATACTCTGGCAAGGAATATTATTAAAAAATCGGGAAACCTGAGTGGGAGGAAACTGTTAGCCATAATCACTATCTTTCAGCGCTAGCAGCGTGGCATATAGCTCATGAAATGTGACAGAGCAAGAAAACATAGACAAAAAGACACCGTAGACAGGAGGAGCGGAATTGAATTTCTACGCCATTTCATTTCATCAGCTTTATTTGTACCACAGACTAGGTCAGAAAAAAATTTCCAGGCAGCAAATTCTCGAGGAGACTGTTGACTGCTTAAAAGTGTACTACTAATTACGCTGCTGTATCCAGTGGGGCCATCGTGGTTATTCTGTTACCTTGGCGTTCACCTCATAAGCGCGAGTACGGCTTCTGGCCATTAAAAAGCCCACGTAAAAAAGATAAAACAGTCTTTCTGAACCTCCTAGCCAGAAATTGCGATTGTTTAATTCCTTTGTTCGCAGAAAAACTACTTGGTCTGCACCTTAATATCCATCCATCATTGTATCCGGCATTTGGATTTCACTCAGTTAAACTATGAATTTTTCGCACAATTTTCATTTACCCTCTTTTTACAGTTTTCTGGCACATCGAATATTCCTGGCAGCTGAAGCAGAATTGATAGCTTGAGCCTTCTTGAAAGAAAAGGCCGGGGTAACGCTGAAAACTTTGCTCATGTAACTTTTTTGAATTAGTACTTCTTTTGTAAAAACTGTTCTCGTAGGGTGAGGTTCATTCCGATTCGGTAGCCTCATTATAAGTCAAGCGTCCACTACGCGACCTCAAACTTCAAATTGCTGAAATGAGAGGCAGGGCGCGAGTCGCCTAAGCAGCGCTTGGCGTCAGAGTGAGAAACGGCCGCAGGGTTTCGTGTCTGACGCCGGGCGCCTACATCAACGCGCCTGCAATCGACAGCGAACAGAGCCACGCGCGGATCATAGCGATGCGCGGTGTTTTGGGGAGTTGAAAAACTTCGAACGCTGGAAAGAGGGATCGGGAACTCAGAGGCTGTTTAATAGAACGCGGTCCCCGGGGCCTAATGAATTCCTCTCGACTGGCCATAACTCTTCCCAAATCCCATGAGAGAAATCGGAAGCAAGTGGCCGTGGTTTTCGCTTATAGGAAATGGAACAGCTTCGAAAGATTTGCGAGATGCAAAGCAGAAGCAAAAATGCCTTCTCTAATTCAGTGTGAACGATTTAGGAAGTCCAGTTAATCGTTCTCGCTAGGGTTACCGGTATGCAAGGAGAAGAGGCAATGTTTCGTCCTGCGTTTCTTCCGAGCATCGCCGTTACAAGCAAGCCGACAATTTTCAAACTTCTGGTTTCCCTGAAACAACGTGCTCACTGTAAACTAGGTTCTAGTGCTTCAATTACCACGTACGCAGTTTTGATACAACTGCTTACTTTACAAATAGTATCAATATGCACTGTTCCGTGTAAAATGCTTTCAGTGCGTATACAACAGTGCGGTATTTCTTCGTAGACAGAAAAATGCAAGTGCAGTTTCCACTCAGTAAAGGTGGGAAATTTACTTCATGCGTTGAGAGGTTATATTAGAGTTTATACTGCAGAAATAAACTATATTAGATATTACAGTCATATTAGAGAGGTTTAATCCGCTCTGCGTTTTCTTAGTTGTAGACACGCAAGCACGCTTCACTGGAATGCTGACAGGGTGGGCTGCAATTTTTGAACAAACCCGAGCCTGTACAGCTGCTGTGCTAGAGGTACCAAGCTGGTACGTTCTTCACTTGAAGGTCTACTGGACGGCACTCGAGCGTCAACGCTGCCTGTCAAAACTCGTTCCTGGCTGATATCTTTCATTCCTTCGCTTCGCATCGAACCCCTAGAAGGCTGTAGAGAGGCTGCAGGTGAAATAAATACGGCTTAGATAACACTGACTCCAGTTACCTTACTTCACGAGGCCCTAGAATAAGCATATTGTGTCAAGGTTGGTCACACTGCAGTGCTAAAAGAGATAACCTTTTGAAACACGTGCTTCAAATGACGCAGCTCCTTCCACGCGTATTGTTCTCCCAAGTTCTCGAGCCCAATAAATGTTTCCCACATGCGAATCCTGCTCTGTTCCTTGGCATATGAACTCCAAAACCATTCGCCCTGCTGGGGGGTCAAACTTCTAATGCCCTGAGACCCAGTTAATGATTTCATTTTCGCGCTGTACGCAAAATAGGTCAGCAAAACGTTTCCTTTTCGATAACTGATATTACAGTCTATATCTCACATGAAAGGCAGCATTAGAAGGCTGGATTTCACTCCATTGTTCTGAATGAACTAGCAGGCGTTTTGCACGAACGTGATCATATAATGAATACTATGTTATATTGTCACGGCTTGACGTACAGGCCGGCGGCGAGAACAGGTGAAGACAGGGAGCACAGAAAAACAGGGAGGTCCACCCGCAGCAACGTCGTCGTCGGCGCGCAGCAAAACACTCCTCGTCTTTTTCTTCCACTCGCAACACTACCTCCCCCTATAATGAAGCATCGTGCCGATGCTAACACGGAAGCAAGGACACACGGCGGAAAACCGCACACGCGCCCAAAAAACTTCTGCTGACCAGTGTAGGAGGAGGTGGGAAAATCAGTTCGGGGGCACACGATCATCGCGCGTAATAAGGCTTAAGCCGCACTACGTGCACAATTTCAGGGCGGGGTGAACGACGTGATGACGGTCGTGTTCCTTCGGGCAGCACCTCGTAGTTAAGGTCGCCGATGCTACGAAGAACTGTATACGGGCCAAAGTACCGCTTTATGAGTTTGTCGGAGAGACCTCGACGGCGTACCGGCGTCCACACCCAGACCTTGTCTCCAGGGTAAAAATGGACGTCGCGTCGACGGAGATCGTACCGACGAGCGCCGGCATGCTGTTGGTGTTGGATGCGAAGTCTAGCGAGTTGCCGAGCTTCTTCCGCGTGCTCGCATACTAGTCGCGCACCATCGTCTACGTCGACAGGCGGCTCGTGCGGTAGCATAGCGTCAAGCATCGTGGTGACCTGTCTGCCGTGGACCAGCTGGAAAGGGGTCATACCGGTCGTCTCCTGGACAGCGGTATTATAAGCGAATGTAACGTAGGGCAGTACCGAGTCCCAACTGCGATGGGCGACACCCATGTACATGGCGATCATGTCGGCCATGGTCTTGTTCAGCCGCTCCGTCAGCCCATTCGTTTGCGGATGGTACGCAGTAGTTCGGCGGTGGCTGGTGCAGCTGAGACGGAGGATCTCCTGTGTGAGCTTGGCCAGAAACGCGGCACCCCGGCCAGTGATCAAAACGGCAGGGGCACCGTGACGGAGCACAATGCACTCAATAAAAAATTTGGCTGCCTCAACAGCTGTCGCAGACGGAAGTGCTCGGGACTCCACGTATCGCGTTAGGTAGTCCGTCGCTATAATAACGTACCTGTTGCCCGACTGCGACGTCAGAAATGGACCAAGAAAATCCATTCCGACAGTGTGGAACGGAACAGGCAGTGGTTTGAGTGGTTGGAGAAGACCAGCTGGTCGTATGGGCGGGGTTTTGCGCCTTTGACTCTCTTGACAAGTTCTTACGTAGTGACGGACGTACTTAGGAAGTGTCGGCCAGTAGTACCGTTCTCGAATACGTGAAAGTGTCCAGCTGTAGCCATGGTGACCAGCTGTAGGATCGTGGTGGCAAGCTTGGGCGACCTCGGAGCGCAGGTCTTCCGGCACAACAAGGAGCCACGACCTCGGGCTTTTGTCGAAGCTCTGCTTGTACAATACGCCGTGCATTATCTTGAACGTCGGCAGCATGCGCTGGAAAACGCGAGGCACCGCAGCTTCGTGGCCTTCTTAGTGCGCCATCAGCTGACCAATCTGAGGATCACTACGTTGCCGAGCAGCCATATCTGCCGTGTCCAATGCCCCAAGAAAGCCGTCTTCTTCGTCATTTTCGCCTCCCGATGCTGGCTCCACAGGGGCTCGAGACAAGCAGTCAGCATCGTCATGTTTGCGGCCGGACTTGTAGGTGATGGTGACGTCGTACTCCTGTAGCCGAAGGCTCCACCGAGCAAGGCGGCCTGCTGGATTCTTAATATTGGCGAGCCAGCACAGCGAATGGTGGTCGGTGACGACACGAAAAGGGCGACCGTACAGATAGGGCCGGAATTTGGTGATGGCCCAGATGACAGCGAGGCACTCTTTTTCAGTTGTCGAGTAATTGCCCTCCGCCGGCGAAAGAGCTCGGCTGGAATACGCAATAACCCTATAAGCGCCGTCCTGGAATTGCACAAGCACTGCTCCTAGTCCTTTGTTGCTGGCGTCCGCGTGGAGTTCAGTGTCGGCGTCTTGATCAAAATGGCCTAGTATGGGGGATGTTGCAAGGGCGTGTTTTAATTGGCGGAATGCTGATTGTTGCTTCTCGGTCCACTCAAAGGCAACGCTATCCTTCGTAGGGCGGTAAAGTGGCACCGCGATCTGGGCAAAGTTCCGAACGAAACGCCTGAAGTATGCGCAGAGACCGAGAAAGCTTCTGACGGTCTTCTTGTCCGACGGTGGAGGGAAGGATGCGACGGCAGCCGTTTTCTCGGGATCTGGCTTCACACCCACTTGCCATGGCTGACAATATGACCAAGGAACTTCAGTTCACTGTATTCGAAGCGGCACTTCGAAGGCTTGAGCGTAAGTCCGGCGTTCAGAAGAGCTTAAAGAACTGCTTCAAGACGCACTAGATGGTCTCTGAAGGTGCTTGAGAAGATGACAACGTCATCCAGATACACGAGACATGTCTGCCACTTCAGACCGGCTAGCACAGTATCCATGACTCCATGAAATGTCGCGGGCGCTGTACACAGGCCAAACGGCATCACCTCAAACTCGTAGAGGCCATCCGGGGTTATAAATGCAGTCTTCTCGCGGTCGCGCTCATCCACTTCAATTTGCCAGTATCCACTTTTCAAGTCGACGGACGAAAAATAGCGGGCACGACGAGGACGGTCGAGGGTGTCGTCGATGCGTGGGAGTGGATACACGTCCTTCTTGGTCACCTTATTGAGTCGCCGGTAGTCAACGCAAAATCGAAGGGTCCCGTCTTTTTTCTTGACCAGCACTACAGGTGCGGACCACGGACTGTTGGATGGTTGGATGACGTCGTCGCGTATCATTTCGCGCACTTGCTCCTGTATGGTTTCCCTTTCCTTCAAGGAAACGCGGTACGGCGGTTGGCGAATCGGGTGCGTTGCGGTGTCGACAATAATTCGATGCTTGGCGACGGGCGTCTGGCGAACTCGGGATGTCGTCGCGAAACAGTCGTTGTACCGATGCAAAAGAGAGAGCCGTTCGCGTGTTTGGGAAGGCTCAAGTTTGGGATCGATATCCAGGGGCAACGTTGTAGGGTCTCGTGACCCGGGCGGGGCCGCCTCCTTATGCAGCGCAACTGCTCCACGAACGTCGCTAAGTTCTTCCATTTGTGCTATTACTGACCCTTTCGTCAGGTGCTGCGGCTCGTTCCTGAAGTTGGTCACGAAGATGTTGGCTCGCCCTCCTTGAACATTTCTATAAATCTATAAGAACAATTCTATAAATCTGCTCCATTATGAACTGCACTGGCCGACTGGCGATTTTCAGTTGGTGATTGGATTTTAAAGGTGAAAGCCTTTAATGCCTCCTGCTCGCGGTGTCCGTCCGTGCGCTGGAATCGTGCCAACTGTGGCCTCTCCTCCGCACAGCGGCGCAACCTCCTCCCCTCCTTAGCAACCAGCGTGCCAGTGGGGGGCGTAGCTGTGTACACCAACCATGACGTCACACAGTAGCGGTAGAACGAGCCCGCGCGCGTCGGCGGGGGCAGCTGCACCGCCGCTCCTTCGCCAGCCGTCTCGTTGCAGTCGAGTGAGTGAGGCGCATGGCTCCGAAGCGGCCCAGTGATTCCGCGCCAAGAGGTTCGGGGAAGCGGCAGTGGGTTGACCACAAGGCTTTCGTCAAGCACAATTTAGAATTTCCAAAGTGTCTGATAATATTTATTGGCAACCTACTACATCGGCAAAACATACTTGATTAATTAACAGGTCAGGATGAGATGCGAATTGTAGTGTTAATAGCACCGCTTGCGACGCAATTTGTTATTGGTGCTTAAGAATATGAAGCATGCCTTCACCGTACAGAGGTACGCTGCGAGGGACTTCGAGCGGGAATAAACGCTGTGTTTTTGGGCTCAAAACTTTCGCGTTTGCCTCTTTTTTTCTGATACTTTTGCTACCGCAAACTAAGTTGCTTCAATCAAGGATTAAAATAAAGGTTGTGGAAACCTTTAACGGTGACGCGAAGGCAGCTTTGCTTAACAGAGATCGCCAAGTTGGCGTGTTTTCAGGCATACGTTGAGCGCAATATCCATGTCCCTGTGTTTTTATTTACTGCATGAATTTACTTCATGCATTTCCTTCTGGGTTTTAATCAATTATCTTCCAGCGATAAAATAATTACGCTATTACTTCCCACTAATCAACAACACATAAAAAGATATAAACATTCCTATATGCTTCCAGGATTCGACGACCAAGCTCTTGCTGCAGATGTAAATCATAACGAGCCTCTCATTTCCCTTTCTTTTTATCAATCTACCATTGTACTAAACACGTTAATGAAGTACTTTAACACTGTTTTTGGCAAGTCATGTGGACACAACTGGCGAGGTGGCGCGCGGCTGCAGCTGCGGTAAGTCACATGGTATGTCATGCGGCTGGCGCATTTCCACTCCTCCAATTGAAGGTCAAATGTACCGCGCCGATGACTAGGCTCCACGAGGCTAGTAAGCTTTCGCTTTAAAGAACTCTAAGGACTGAGAAACAATACTATACTTCAACCCGCGTTAGCTACATCGTTTTGGAACTATTAGCGCTGGAGACTATCGCTACATTATCCAAACATATCCGGCTGACTCTTCAAAAACTACCGGCGCCTCTGTTCTGTTTCCTCCCTCTTTGAATCCACTCACTGCTCTCGACAGGCTTCATTCACGAGACGGTGACGTAACAGTACAGCGAGAGAAAAGAAGCACCATCACCCCTATGTAGTCGCATATCGCAATACACCGCGCAAGGACGTGCCGGTCTATCTACTCAGCCCCATTTGCGTGCACACGTGCATGTCCATTCTACTAGTGCATCAAAAAATGGTACGGGAGGGAGAAGATCATCGATTCTTCCATGGCACGTGTCGTAATAGCAATGATGCACATGCGCTTGAATGCGCGAGAAAGAATGAAATAGCAAAATCTGGGAACGCTTGATGCGTCGTTCACGTGTGCAGCTCGCACAAAAAGAAAGGGTACTTTGCATCCATGAAACACTTCTTTGGAGCTCGCTCAATGCTAGTGTGTGCCAAGAGAATTTTCAAGGCTTAAATTTATTGCGCGCGCGCCTACTCCACACCGGCTTTACCTCTTCAGGCGTATAGATCCCTTCCCAAAATTGCTATACATTTTCGACTCAAGTGCATATTAAGTGTAGTACCATTCTGCATTCCTACTCAGTGAAGCGTAGTGATTCGATTCTTTGGCGAGGAAATGCGGCGAAGCTCATCGAGCCGCCGCGGTGGCTCAATGGTTATGGTGCTCGGCTGCTCTCCCGAAAGACGCGGGTTCGATCCCGGCCGCGGTGGCTGAATTTCTTTCGAGGAGAAATTCTAGAGGCCCGTGTACTGTGTGATGTCAGTGCACGTTAAAGAACCCTAGGAGGTCGAAATTTCCGGAGCCCTCCACTACGGCGTCTCTCATAGCCTTAGTCGCTTTGGGACGTTAAACCCCATAAACTGAACTGAACTGAAGCTCATCGAAGAAAGACAAGGAAAGTCTATTTTCTAGGCTCGTTCCTTTCAAGGTCCATCGCGGGGGTTCAGTGGTTAGGATGCTCGGCTACTCAGCCGGAGTTCCCGGGTTCGAACCCGGTGGCAGCGGCAGCGTTCCGGTGGAGACTAAACACAAAAGGTACACATGCGCTGTGCGATATCAATCTACTTTAAAGATTCCAAGGTGGTCGAAATTATTCCGGAGCCCTCCAATACCCTCGGTGCTACGACTGAACGATGTTATCTATTTCGACTAGTTACGTGCACTGTTGGGGTTGCCTTGCCTGCAATGTTTTCGAAAGCTGTAATGTTTTGGCGCGACGTAGGCAAAATTTGTTAGACTACAGCACCGAGGGTAACTCCGCTTGTGAGATTCTAAAATCTGGTGTGTATATTGCTTATGTTTGCCTGCAATCTTCTCAATAAATAAAGAGACTAACAGTAACAATTAAAAGGTTGACCACACAATATTAGTTAACCAACCTGCTAGTTTGCCTGTTTTAGTTTTATTCTGATGCGCTACGCCGCTTACAACGCTATGCCAAAAAAAGCGGTCTTGTAACTCAAGAACCCCATTTTTAAGAACTGCATAACATCATAGGTGAGACACTCGGTATAGGTACGTGAAAATACTTCAACAGCCAGCGCTAAATCTCAAATTACGCGGTTGCAAACATCCGGTGAGTTTTTTTTTATTTATTCGTTGAGGTATTTGTTTATTTTTGTGCGCTCTTTTGGCTGTAATTTTTGTTGATTATTTGGCTATTTATTTATGCTCTTCCCTTTACGAAAAAGTTACGTGGGAAAGGTGCTGTCATGGTGACAAAAAAAAATGAAGGCGAGGGGATAATTTAGTGGTTTTAACTTCGCCACGCCCAACGGCGAGAAGTGTTTCTTTAATGGCTGCATTTTCATTCGTCTTTGACTACTGCTTTTTGTTCGTGCGTCCTTCAATCTGTCTTAATATATGGTCCCCCCTTCCCTCCACTGCTCCTCGCTCTTGGTCATCTCGTTGCTTCTTCCACTCCGCTCTGCGTATCCACGTATACGCTTAGTGTTCGCCCCGACGACTACTACACGTATAAGCCTGGAAAATTTGCATTTACAGCCAGCGCTTCAAAACGAGATGTGCTGGTTTGAAGGATACACGCGAAATTTCGGAGCATCCCAATACACAAAACCTGCGGGTGCTAGCGATGTGCACTGCACATCGTCGTCTTATCAACTTCCATCGGCAGCGCGAAGTCGTAGACAGAGAATTCTGTGTCTTTATCGTTGTCGTTACTGTTCACGCAACTCTTCTTTTGCATGTCTATACGTTTTAGACAAACGTTCTCTGTAATTCTTTTTTTTTTCAACGGTTATTCAGCGCAACGCGCCACTCCTATGAGTTCAGCTAAGTGTGTCTGACAAAAAAAAAAGCAGTCACGCACCTAACGAAAAACCAGCCTTACCAGAACGGCCTGTAAGGCACTCTTCCTGTAACAGCCGGGTTCCTGCTTTTGCGTAATGCGCGCTTAGATAAATCGACTGCGCCTTTCTCGGTAAGCGTTCGCGTCACGCGCTCTGTGGAATTCGAGTGGCAGCCAAGTCTGCTCATCCATGGTGGTGCGACGATAAATTATGGCCGTGAAGAGAGTAGTGGCAGTGCCCTTCTGCGTGGTCAGAGCACATTCTACTGACAGGAAGAACGGGAGAAAAAGTAACCTGCTAAACTGCACCATTTGCCTTGATTAGGATGGCGTGTTTAGCAAGAAAACAGGGAAACGTGAAAGAACTACAAAAGAAACAAGACGTGCTCTACGATGAGATCAGCCAAAGGTTTCGTGATGTTAATGATGGTGCTCCGGAAACTGGCTTTTTCTAGGTAATCCTTTGATTAAACATGCGGTAGCAGAACTGATGTTCCTTTTCTACCCGCGGTCGGGAGAGGTCACAGTCTTAATTCTGTGCACATTCCTGGGATAGCGATGGAACCCAGATGGAAGAAACAACACAAATGCAGTAAATATTCTCGAAAAAACGAAAAGCAGCAAAATGCATAGCCTGTCTGGCGTCTGCTGCTTTCTCGTGACCTGCTGAAATAACTGTAGTTTTCAATATTTCGCGCCTTATTTCAGTCACTGATTAATCAATATTCCTACAAATCCTCTATTTCAGTATGCCAACGTTTATTAATTTTCTTGTCCCAGCTTGATTCACCGGGTCTCTAATGGGGTCCCAATTGCATTCGCTTCCACAATATTCTGGTATCTTTTCAGAGGCAGTCTCTTAAGGCAACTGTACGGATTAGAAAGGAACGAAAACGTTTGCGCGAGTGGAAGTTAGGTGCGTAGAAGACACTAGAAAGTTTAATTGCATCGGCTTATAGGGCGGCTGGCGCAGGAGAGGGATAATTTGCGTGTATTGAAACACGCTCTTTCTCGGCCGTGCATGAAACGGTTCTACCAATGACGATTATGATCATGATCATGAGATTTCTTGTGTCGCCTGCCGGAAGAAAATAGACTGCGGGAAACAGTCAAGCAATATCAGCTCAAAAGTTCGGTTTTTCCATCTTCAATTTTCACGTATGTCTGTTTTTGCTGCACGCTGTGTATTTGTTAACCTACATGCTCGAAAGTGAAAAAATATCTTGAAGCGAGAAACCGAACTGCATAACGGGGATTCTGGGTTATTATTTGGCTTTAAGCTCTTATTATTAGAATCAGATTAAAGTTGAGCAAGGTGAACTTTGAGCAAGAATTGTTGCATTCTTATTTGAATGATAAATAACTCGCAGTCGTGACGGCCTCGGTAAAATTCCATTATGTTTTTATTTTTTTTAGGGAGAATCTTTTCTTTAACGAGCAACTGATTCGTCGCATCTGGCTCATCATGGGAGAGAGATTTATAAAATAGACTACAACGCTGCGTAGGGTTCTGTCACTGCATATGTTTGATGTAGGTTTCACTTGATTTTGTTTTTTTTTTTCTTTTAGGATTAATCACCAATGTATTGTGAGAGCCCTTTCTGCCGCCACATATTTCCTATCGGCTTGAAGAAAGGGCTCTATCCCAATATTTGGCACGGGTGCATGAAGTGAGATTTACGAAACCAAAAGCTTTATTTTAAATCATGTTTCTTCGCCCCTCTAATCTATAAAATATTGGTACAACATTTCTCGACAAACAAGGTCTTTACAACGAAGACCTCTTCTGGCATTTATTACTGCATTCTTCAATACATCGTTCGTATTCACATTTTCGTTATGCAATCACGTGTGTCACGCAAGTAAGTACTTAACTTAAAAGCGACCACGCTGCTTTCGCAGGCAGGCGTATTTTAGCGCGTTATGGGATGCCTTCCACCAGAGCCATTTATAAAAGGGCGCAAATATTCAAACCATTTTTCGGTCGTTGCAAGCGAGCCTGGCATTGACAGCTTTGTAACAACCTGCTTGTGTTTGTCACGTTTCTTAGAATACGCCGAGAACGAAAGTCTACTTTTAGTAGTACGATGCAGCTACGCCAATTTTCCCAAGTTTGGATAAACCTCCACTGGTATTCTGGACTTTTTAGTGCCAACCTCACCTCACATGTCCGAGAGGCAGGAAAACCAGAGCCCGTTAAAGCAGATGTGTCGGACGACCGGGTGGCAATGCGTTGTTCTAAAATGAGGTGGAGCGGTATACTTCGGCATATCTCGGCACGGCTCGAATTGCCATTGGTGCAAGGCAGCTAAGCATAGCATTTTAAATCGGTTTTTATGGTGATCACAATTTTACAATTATTCTTACTTCAGCTGTAAGCAGAGCAGCATTGTATACTCATGAATCCAAGAAAAAAATTCCATGCCGCTCTGCGGAGAAAGAGGTGCTGGGTCGCAATCCAGCCGTCAGAAGTTCAACTCCTTTGTCGCTCTTTATTTTTTTTTATCTTCAGCGTACCGCATAGTTTTGTTTCTGTACGAGCCGTCTTTGTCGAAAGTAACCAGGACGGGATTTGTTTCTTCGCCCCGAATTGAAGCCCTTGTGGCATCCCTTAAGCTCTCAATTTGTTTTAGGTAAGGAGGTCATGTGTTCCCACCTTCTGAGGCCTCTTTGCCTTCAGTATTGCCACAGGGGCTCCACTTACTGCTGAGGAGCAAGCCCGGTTGATTAGCTACTTTCGCCAAAACAAGTACGAACACCAAGCTTCAAAGGGCGCGCAATATTTTTGTCAATCACTAAACACGTGAAAATTCTCACATGGTTTGCCATAGATTGCAAGTGTAGTGTCGCTACACGTAAGTGAAATGCTACAATTCGTGTCTGGGTTCACTACATGAAAGAGTAAATAAAATTGCCCTCCTGTGTATTTACGAGCTCAGCTTTTAATGATCGGTCAAAGCCAAATGAACCCTCTTTTGGATTTCGCAAAGTACAGGGATCTTTACAGTTTTCCGCCATAGCAGCTGCAGCAGTCTGTGCTGCGTAAATAAAATTTAGTAGCATTTATTTAGAAGATGACTAGCAAGAAGCTACGGCTCATTAATGGCTTATTCTCAAGAGATAAAACAGAGCGGCAGCATTCTTAACATTCGTGAAGCCTGAGTAGTTCTTCCTCAAGGCACGCACACACTTCATTAATACAAAGGCTAAAATCGGACAGTTATTTCTCTCGACTAATGAGAGAAGTGTGAAGACAGGTACTCGCATAGATGATGATTGCAAGTATGGGAATAGCTACAACAGGGCATGAACTTTACAATGAAGTTTTCCACTTTCATTGTATTTCCTTTAAGACACGCGACCAGTTTCGTTCACTACCACAAATTCCTCGCAAGTATTTGTTCTTGTTAACCTAGGTATAGCGTTACAGGGACACTGAAATTGACCTCTTACAATCGAAACAGCGTCGTTATGACAAATGCCACATTTTCAATGAACACGAATTGTTTTTCAATACAGAAAATGCCAAAAACTGCTTACGGGTGTTGGCATCATTGCCCGGTTTCACAAATAAACTCCAGTGCCACTTCACAGTCTTTATGCACAGATCTCAGACTCTACAGCACAGAGGCTTTCACATCAAAACGGAGATCATAAAGGTGTTTTCGACGTAGCAGTCACGAGTCTGATCGATTCGGGGGAAAAATTTTACTGCTAGCTTTGCAGGAATAAGCGCGTCTTCCCAGCTGGAGGGACGTCAACATATCCGGAATTAGTGATACAATCGAATTATGCAAACAACGAAAAAAAAATTCACCGACACTAAAATGATCTGATGCGAATAAACATATTAGCACAACACCCTTTTTGATGGTGCTTTTCTATTTAATGCTTTTCGCTTACCAGTTCCATTCCTGGAAAGTTGCGCCAATTAATTTCGGTTTACATTGGCTGGCTTCTATGGCTCATCAACCATTTCATGCTTTGCAGTGGCTGTATTTACACTTCGTTTTGCTCAGTCTGTATTTATGGGTCGCTAATAATTTTAGTGACTGGCACTATAGATAGATAACTAGGGAAAAGGCCCGTATGTCCGGATGGCGCCTCCATCTGGCACCCGTGGCAGGTGGAAAAGCGGAACGGTGGGGCTAAAAATTAACATGCAGAAAACCAAAGTAATGTTCAACAACCTATCAAGGAAACAGCTGTTCGCAGCTGGTAGCCAGGTGCTGGAAGTAGTAGGAGAATACGTCTATTTAGGGCAGGTAGTGACAACTGATCCAGATTATGAGAGGGAAGTAACTAGAAGAATAATAATGGGGTGGAGCGCATATGGCAGGTTCTCTCAGATCATGAATGGTAGCTTACCAATATCCCTGAAGAGAAAAGTATACCGCATCTGTATCGTACCGATACTCAGATATGGGGTAGAAACGTGGAGGCTAACAAAGAGGGTTCAGCTTAAGTTAAGGACAACGCAGCGAGCTATGGAAAGGAAAATGATAGGTGTAACGTTAAGAGATCGGAAGTGGGCGGAGTGGGTGAGAGAACAAACGCGCGTTAATGATATCCTAGTTGAGATCAAGAGGAAAAAGATGCCCAGGCTTAGCTTGGTTAAGCCAAGAATGCGTTGCATATTGCGCGGTCTTTTTGCGCGAGGTATTGCTTGGCGGCACTCGATTTTCTCAGCAGCTTTTCCTCCGTGACGTATGGATGGATGGATGGATGGATGGATGGATGGATAGGAGCGCCCCCTTTGAAACGGGGCGGTGGCAACCGCCACCATAGTCAGCCGTCCTTTTTTGTTTTTTTTTCTTTTTTTTCTTTTTTAAAGTGGTTTGGTGGCTGCCCGGCCGCGCCCAAGGGCTGAACTGAGTGATTGCAATATGCTACGCATAAAAGTGGGCTTGGGCAGGGCATGTAATGCGAAGGCAAGATAACCGCTGGTCCTTAAGGGTAACGGAGTGGATTCCAAGAGAAGGCAAGTGTAGCAGGGAGCGGCTGAAAGTTACGTGGACGGATGAGATTAAGAAATCTGAGGGGATGCGGTGGCCGCAACTGGCGAAGGACAGGGTTAATTGGAGAGACATGGGAAAGGCCTTTGCCCTGCACTGGGCGTAGCCAGGTTGATGATGATGACGATGACAAAGAGAAGGAAATCCTCCTATCCGCTTGTAGGGGAAAGAACAGAGCGGCCAGACTAAGAATTACTCATAAAACAAATGGAGTCAGAATGGCTCAGCAAAATTAAATTCATCAAACGGGTGGCTCAAACTGCTCAAGAGAAGCATTCGGGTGCTGGAATAGACGTTGAAGCTACTGCTATCTCATCTCCTCTGCATCAATCCAACTGATCGCCCCAAAACCAAGACAAAGTTGCCAGCGCGCCTAAATCGTATTTAGCTTAATCAGTTAAATAGGGGGCCAATTTTTTTCACACTTAAACTCTGTTGCATTTTAAACATCTCGCATCATCACTTGGTGCGCCAGTTTGTTTATCCGTTCCCAAGCGCTCTCTTTCGGCACCACTTGCACACTCTCCGCACTCGCCGCCCTACACTCGGCGTCACTCCCCCTGCGTTTCCCCCTCCACCGGTGCAGATTTTCCCTCTTTTCATATCTTGGGGGGCAGTTCTTGAGCTCGACTGCGCTAAACTCGCTGAAGGCGCCAGAGGCTTCACTCGGCGGCCACGCAGATACACACGCCGGAATTTCTCCCTACTAGCATTCACACTGCTTGCGCAGTAAAGTTTCATGCAGTTGTCCTCAGTGTCCGTTTAATACGTGGAGTATGAAGAGCTGGTACCAAAAGCTTTCAGGATGAGTCTACTATATTATATACTCCCCGTAGATATTTCTAACAGCTTTTCAACTGATATTTGTTCCAGAGGCGCAGTGTGCGCGTCCAGAATAAGGTGGATCATGCACAGCGCAAAAATATTTTTGTTTTTTCTCAAGCTCGCTTTCTGCAAATTTGTGCAGCCACTTGTGTACGAAAGTCTTGCTGGAAAACCTAAGCAACTTGTTGATTCGTCAAAATAGACTACTGTCGACAAATATTGACTTCGTTTGTATGCCAGTGGATATCAGCTAATTCAGAAAAGAACAAAAGATATCTCAAATTTGACTCTTTTGGCAAATTAATAATTTTTTTGCTGCGTTTGAGTTCAGCCCATTCTGTTCTTGTCTTGCTATTATTTCTTCGATGACCGTTTTATATGCTCCAACGCGGTATCTTGTTTTTTAGCATGGGTACTTCTTGAAGGAATGAAAAGAACAAGAAGGAAATAATCAATGCATAAAAAACGCACTGCTTAGTAAGTGTATTAAACGAAAAAAAGTGATATCCCCTAGAGTTAGAAGAACGTGCCACTGCTTTTCGCCCTCCGTCTGGCGGATCCAGAATAAACAACTTATTTTGAGTTCCCATGCACAGCGCAGGAGTCCCGAAGGAATGTAGAGGGCAGCGTCGCCGTCAAAGTTCCTGCTTTCAGCCTCTGAAACCATTCAATAATTTTATGTTCCTCATTTTTTTCCTCCATGGATTCCCAAATGTATTCCTCTAGTCCCTATAGCAAATAGATTTAGAATATGAGACCCCTAACATATTTTCTTGTGCTTCAGTGCTCCTCAATGCCCCTTTAATGTTCTTTCATGGAGCTCGCTGGCTTTTTGTAACATTTACGGTTGAGGGCACACGAAAGACTGCATTGATGCTTCGGCGCGCCTACAAAAGTCAGACACAGAGCGAGCGGAGCAGTTTTACAATTTAATGCGCTTCGTCGACCACCGAAACGGGCTGCTGAAAAACGTATTCATACCGTTCATCCTACATGACGGGCCTCACTGTCTTCACGGGCCCGCCGTCTCGAAAACGGCTTCGGTGTGACCCCCTAGTGATATGGGCCCCCTCTTGCTTTAAGCTATTACATTTGTATTGCAATTTGAAATTTCATTCCAGTGAAGTCTTCGTTCTTTGATGCCCTCCTCAAGCTCCGTTAGCCGTGTGTGTGTTTTTCTCGCATTCATCGAGTTTCATTAAGATCGATGAAGCGCTACTTTCTTTGCCTTGTCTCAGTATCGTTATGTATAGTATATTTTCTTATTAAGATGGCATGAGACCTCGAACAACCATGAGGACGATAGAAACCCAAAGCCCGGCCTAAGAAATTAAGTAAAAATGTACGAAAAGTCGAGGGTCGAGATTCATTAACAACGAATATACTTTGATAGTGTACACTTTACTACAGCTTCTTATATTACTCTGAGGTTAGTTTTATTTTAGAAGAGTTGATTGTTGGGCTGTTGGGTACTATGTATTTGAAGTAACGTTTTGAAAAAGAAGCGCAGCAGCACACGGCCAAAGAAGACAGGCAAAATAATGAGAAAAAAGGACGAAACACAGCCCTGATTCACGACTATTTATTTAGCGATGACCACAAAGCTTATATGCGCGGTCATACCTGCTCAGGCGCAAAGCGTACAAGTCAAGCAAATATAGAACCATGTTTTTAGTGGATTTCATTTAGCGCAGATATAAAAATATGATCCTAGAAATTCCGAACACCTACTGCAGTCAATGGTAAATCCGTCACCGAAGACGTATAATTACTCTATGTGTACGTCTGAGATTTGGAACGTGCCTTTCATTCAGTCGTCATGCGGTCAAGAAATGCTTAAGCATTCTTCCGACTTTACTTAATCATGTCAATGATATTAATATTTGTCCTGTAAATGTGAGCAACAAAGTATTAGAAGACGTTTTTGCAATGCGATAGGGATAAATGATCCCTGGTTCACTAAGGATTGCAAAAGGTACTTAAACAAAAAAAATAGGGTATACAGAAGAGCTTCAAGAACTAATGCACCACTCGACTGGATGAAATACAAGGAAATTGCTGCGCATACTGAAAGAAAACTCGAAGAAGAGAAACAAAAATATTATAACGACACCCTTCCGAAACTATTAAAAAGTGATCCCAAAATGTTTTGGCGCACTGTAAATCTTAAAAACAGCAACATTTCACCAGCACTAACTACAGGAGATGGCTCGCCCTTACCGCTAGACGAGAGCGCCGAAATTTTCAACAAATCTTTTAGTGACATGTTCACAAAAGAACTCCCCACTGATAATTTACCGCCCATTTCTCCGACATACATACGGTTTCAATTTGCGCCTATTACTATCACAACAAATGGCGTCGCCCGCGCAATCGACAAGCTAGAACTAAAAAAGGCCCCAGGACCCGATGGTATCAGTACAAAGATTCTGAAACTAACATATCACGAATCATCTGTTTGCTCGCACTGATATTTCAACAATCTCTGGATACAGCGACAGCTCCCGGACGACTGGAAACAAGCACACATCATTCCCGTACACAAATCAGGAAGTAACACCGATCCAAACAACTTCAGGCCTATATCACTTATTTGTATCTGCTGCAAACTACTAGAGCGTATCTTGTTTTCCCACATCATGAACCATCTGAACCTAAATAACTTACTTCTCGAGAACCAGCACGGATTCCGGCAAAACCGATCATGCCAGTCGCAACTCTTTGAGCTTGTGACTGACCTTCATCAATCCCTACACATGTCTCATTTCACAGACGCCATTTTCATTGACTTTACAAAAATTTTTGACCGTGTTGCCCCCAAACGCTTACAGCTCGACGACAAAACAGCTACATGGATCGAGCAATTCCTAACCGATCGTTACCGGTCGGTCAAAATTGAGAACCTCATTTCTAAACCCACTCGCGTATTATCCGGTGTCCCGCAGGATTCAGTATTAGGGCCATTGCTTTTTCTAATTTATATAAACGACATAGCCTCTAATATTTCTTCATAAATACTACTTTTCGCAGATGACTGCGTAATATACAGGCAGATAACCACCCCGACTGATGCACTAGCTCTCCAATCAGATCTAACAGAACTAACGGAATGGTGTTCAACGTGGCAGATGGATATTAATGTCAGTAAAACTAAGCATGTAAGATTCTCTAGCGTAGCAGAAACATCACAGAATAACTACCGGTTAAATAATAGTAGAATTGATTCCGTGTCGTGTATAAAATATCTGGGAGTGTTTTTCAGTCAGAACTTAACCTGGAATGCTCACATCGAATACATAACTAATAAAGCCTTTAAAAAAATTGGTCTGTTGAAACGCCGTTTACCCCTTGCGAACGCTGAAACACGGCACAGCGCTTATGCAACTTTTCTGTTATATGGAACCCCTCCCACGCGATTCTTACAAATGCTCTAGAAGCAGTGCAAAATAAAGCCGTCAGATTCATACTGTCATCTTACTCACGTCATCAAAGCGTATCAGCACTGAAGCAAGCCATGAATCTTCAACCTCTAGCTACACGTAGAAAGTTCGCCCGGTTGTCATTATTTCACACCTTTTACTATAGCGAAACGCCATTCTCCCGAAATCATATCTTTCCTGCACCTCATTGTTCAGCTCGCCTGGATCATGCGCATAAGGTACGTCCGATTTTCGCTCGCACACTAAAATACCAGAAGTCACCACTGGTTTTGTCAATAAATGAATGGAACTCATTGCCATCCAGCATTGTCGGCCATACTGAATTATCATCTTTTCAAACGGCTTTACTAACATTTCTGAACACGGAAAATGCGTCATAGAGTACTAGGTGACGTACCGTGTTATGACGACCGTAACTTTTTGGCAGTCCTTTTTTGCTTTCCCATTTCTTGTGTGCTGAACAGCTCCGGAGCCTCTTTTGTGTGCCATTGTATTTGTAGTTACTTATTTTGCCCTAATTATTACTCACTTGCTTGAACGAGTTGAATTTTGCTGTTTCAATGTGTTATACTGCATTTAACCAAATTTTACCCAAACTCTGCCTTCTGTATATTGGCTATCATTTGTTATGAGTTGATTTGTTATGTGTGCTTTCTTTTAATCATTCCCCCCCTATGTAATGCCCTCTTCTGGGTCCTTAGGGTAAATAAATAAATAAATAAACAAGTATTGTCTAATTGGTGCCTTCCTCAATCATGATCTGTTCATTGCAAATGCTCACTGTTTACTATTATACAAATGATGCTCGAACTCTGTCCAGTAGAAAGATTTCTGCTTTTTTTGAGCCCCCTCTGCTTTGGCGAAACTCATTCATTCATTCATTGCAAAAAACGTTAAATAAACAAGTCTAGAGAAGTATCACTGACCCATTGTGGTCCAGCTTTTTTGATATACTATGCTTCAGTTGTGTCAGGCGGGGTTTTCAGTCTGCTCTTGCTGGTTCTTACTTTCTTCTCTTTCTTCCACCTGTCTCCTTGAGCCTTGTGTCGTTGCTCTGTTATACTAAAAGCATGACCTGAATTAACGGTTAGTTAAGTTGGTTACCTTCAGTGATCATCATTCCTCTGCGATATCAATCAGGAGTGCTGCAGATAAGTTCAAAAAGTGAAGAGCTGAAGGAATTTGACAGAGAAAAAAAAGGTGTACATTACTGCAGAACACATAGTGGACAGGTTTTAGAACACGCCTTGAGAAACAAACAAAAATGGTGAAAAATTAAGATTTGTAGCCCTGCCGCCAATGTCAGAAGAAGAAGTTAGCTTTCTAGTAATGGTGTCTTCATTTGTTGCCGTGCTATTCCTATTTACCAAAACAAAATATTCGTTTCAAACCATCAACCCAAACCTGACCAGTACTCTCCTTTCTTCCTGCTTCCTACGACAAACAAAATAACGAGTGAGAGTTTTAAATTCTTATCGCTGAAATACGTAGCGATTACATTTCTCTCTGTTGGCAAGCGTAAGGAGGTAAGGAGGCGAAAGACAGGACGGGCGCTGTATCCGTTGCGCTGTTAATCTGTTCGGTAGAAAACATGAATCAACTATCGCACACCACAATCCTCTTAGTAAGGAGATGTAATGCTTGAAAACATGACATTGTGGCAACGGTTGACGTTACTTTTATCATTGTGTTTCTTTTTAGAGACGATCGAAACGTCCAACTACCAAACACGGTGGGGGACACTCTAAACGACAGAGTATGAGCGCGTGGCGGTCTTCGAAATTGCGTGGCTAACCGAGTAGGCAAGCATGACGGAAGCCAATAGTCAACGTCATGTCAACGAGTATTGCAAGGATTATAATGTAAGTCAGCTCCCTTTCTGTTTATTGATATAGTTTTGATACTCCGTTTTAAAAAATACAATGCATGAAATTTACGTTTCAACAATTTTGGCTTTGTCTTACCAAGTCGTCGTTTAGATGGGCAGAATAAAGGCCCCTTTTAAGGCCTATCGGCTAGCACTGCACGGAAAAAGTAAATTTGCATCTCACAAAAATTCGTCAAATGCCTTAATGAATGGACTGCGATTTCTAATACGTACACTACTCAGCGTTTTATTTCAAACGCTTTTATAAAAATTGTTTGTGAGCAAGTGAGTGAGTGAGTGAGTGAGTGAGTGAGTGAGTGAGTGAGTGAGTGAGTGAGTGAGTGAGTGAGTGAGTGAGTGAGTGAGTGAGTGAGTGAGTGAGTGAGTGAGTGAGTGAGTGAGTGAGTGAGTGAGTGAGTGAGTGAGTGAGTGAGTGAGTGAGTGAGTGAGTGAGTGAGTGAGTGAGTGAGTGAGTGAGTGAGTGAGTGAGTGAGTGAGTGAGTGAGTGAGTGAGTGAGTGAGTGAGTGAGTGAGTGAGTGAGAATATTCACCTTAAGGAGAGAGATGATGCTGCTCTACATGGTTGGGGCCCTCATTTCAATACTCCGGCAGCTGCCAGAGCACCAAATGAGGAGCCGCATGATCTTGGCTACTTATATGCTGCTCTCGGCATAGATAAGCACCGATAATCTGCTAGGACTGTCCACTGACTTCTCTGACACTATAAATCGGAGCAATGATGCTCTTTGAAATCAGTCTGCGTCTCTGCACTGCCATTCATTGTGTCCTTAACGATATTTCTTCGTAAATGTAGTAATCTTTATCCTGAGCTTTAACCTAAGCTCAAGTTACTGAACTAAAGAGCGATAGACGTAGTATTGCCGCCATTCCCTGCCTCCCACCCTCCTCTCTTTCCGCTTCTGTATTGTGCTGGTGAGTCTGGTGAGCCACCATCGCTGGCTTTAGTTCCCTTCTTTTTCTTGCGTCACATTATCTGCGGCTTAGCCATGAGTAATCGAAGTACGCTTCCAAAAATACTTATGTTATGGTTGCAGAAAATTTGTGGTTTCTAACGATGTTGCCCTGGTCACTAACTAACAGGTCTGTGTAATGAGCCTCTTAGTACCAGTATTGTCCAGCCTCGATGGCTCCACATTCTTTGTTTTCTTCGTTAAAGTCAGCTGCCTACCTTGGCAATCAGAGGCTCTAAATAATACGACACTTCAAGTGACTTAGAAGTAAGATAATATGAAAAATAGGCGGAGTTAAGGCCGTTGTGCAAGCAGTGTCAATATCTCACCGATCTTTGCCTAAACGAGACTTAACCACTTAAGCACTTTCTGTTATTGACATCTGACGCCCAACTGCCTCTGATGGCAGCCTGAAATGATGCATCTGACATGACGAATAACTGAAGGGGGTGCGTTCGAGGTTAAAATTACGAAAAAAAATAAGAGGAATGTAGGCAACTAAAGCAATAACAAGCAAAGTAATGATGGTTTGCAAACAGCACGGCATGATGAAATGTGAAATTTTTGTTCTTGGTAACTCTAATAGAAGAACCGGTTTCATGCGCGTCTTGTGTATCCGGCTGTGTTCCGCTGAGCCGTGTTTCTGATTCTTTTTTTTTCTAGCGGCCTCCAGAGCCTGGGTTCCGACACTCTGGCTATTTTTTCTCCTTAGGATACTCTTGTTACCAGAGTCGTCGGATCACTCGGCTGCCAATATTCGGGGCCAGTCGAGCCTGAGATGAAACGGGGATGGTTGAGTCAGCGTCGTATATTTTGTTCTTTGAGTGGCTACTGCGCGTGATTGTGCCTGCCCTCTCCTCTTACACTTTGGACCACGAATCAGACCCTCCTCCGACTTCCCTGAATCACTGGAGCTTCCATTGCACGTCCTACACTCTTGACGTCTTGCGTCAACCCGTGTCACTAGATGCGGTATAGCGCTATAGGGAAACTGGGATCACGCCAGGACCTCAACGTCTATCGCTGTTTGTGAGACGGCACACAGACATGTAAAAAGAAACTCTAGAAGTGACACAGGGCTTCCACTCACAGTCTCCAAAGCACATCATGCAATAAACTCTTCCTGGAGGCACCAAGGAGTGAAAGCTGGGTGAATCATGGCGCGTAGAGCTTTCGTTCTCTAGATTTTGTTTACGTGTCTCATTTCTTTTGCTCTGATACTTTTTTATAAGACATATCCTTAGAGGAAAAACTGCATGTACTTCACTTTATGCTCTTTTTTCTTTCAGCCCTTCGAGAAGATTCTAACTGCTTCTTTCGCATCTTATTATTGCACGCCTCTGTTGCGATCTGAACCATATGACGTTTTTTTTTTTGTTGCTCTTGCCCAGTATCTCCTTATTTATTTTTTTGTTTTTGGTTTTTTTTTTGGGGGGGGGGGAGTTTCCGCAGTTTTTGTACTCTTCTGCAGCATCCGGCGCAAAAGCTGTGGGTTTCCGTGAGTTCGTTCGATGGTGTGCGAGAATTATTTGAATTCTGAGCTTTTTGTTGGCCTTTTTGGTGTATCTGTCCTTATTTATTCATGAATTTTCAGATTGAGGACTCCTACGTTTGAGCAAAAAGCTTTGCCTTTATTTATTTCTGCACTACCATCCGGTTTCACATGTTTGCGTGTTTCGGGGATTGCCAGATATATGTAGTTGACAATAAAAGAAAAGAAACAGGACGACCATACAAATGACATAGCCTAAGAGAAGTTAGTGGAGGGAGTGAAATAATAGATGAAATTCCTTGCAACTTATGGCCTACTTTGCAGATCCTGGCCTCTCGCTGTAGTTGTATACGTCAAAATAGCTGGCGCCTTTGAAATGCACGCATGTTTTATCTGTATGCATATTTTAACCAAGGCAGGTTGCTTAGATATCAGGTTCTGTGTGATGCCCTGAAAAACCGGCTTTATTTTTTTTTTCAGCCTTTCTTTTAGGTGACCTTGAGGACAACTACATTCCGTTAATGTTCTGAATAAAAATTGATTATCTGGCTCCTAATCGTTATGTTGATGTTTGTCAGTCAGCAAAAGACACTTTTTTCAGCGAGGAAATTGAATGCACGAATCAGCCCGGCAGTCAGTTCAAACTCGTGGAGTCCTTACCGAAAAGAACACGTTGTCACTGTTCTGAAGTAAACTGTGGTTTAGCGAAGCCTCTCAAACAGGGGGCCAAAAATTGTGGGGACACTTTGGCAAATTAAGTGTTGAGAGGCGGAAGCCGAGGACAATATGCCGTGACGACTTCCGGTGGATGTGACGTCACACCGCTCCCGTTGATATTTCGATACCGAAATGATACATCTTTCAGGGATCTTAAGTGTTAATTACGCTTAATTACATATTTTTCCATCTAATTTGACACAAATCTTACGTTTTTCCGACCATTCTGTGACAATTTTCACTATGCCGTGACGACTTCCAGTGGATATGACGCCACACCGTTCCCGTGGCTATATCGACGTCCGCGCTATTTCGAAGCAATTTGCACAATTTTGCCTATAATTAAATAACTAATTAATCCACAGTCATGAAACATGGCTTCTTGGTTCATTTTTTCCTCCCCTATCTGCAGCAACCATTGGTTTTCTTCTATATTTTTTAGTTCCCGAGTTAAGCGCGTGTGACACGCTTTGTCAACGGACGACAGTATGAGCCATTAAAGGCTTTCGCCTTAAATATTGTTACGCAAATGTAGGCACACAAGGAGTAGTCACTGAGGGATGCTGACAGCAGCTCACAGCAGCTCAATCGAACTACTGCCGGCCAACGGCGCACAGAACACACTTCGTCCTCTTCGCGCTCCGTGCACGAGCCCAGCACTGTCTTCTTCGTTGTCCACTGACACAACTCCCGGCGGCGAAAGCATCGTCCCGATGCTAAGTGGAAGACGGAGCAGGTGCACGGTATGGCTTGAGGCGAACCACGTGAACAACGTCAGTGGTAGGGGGGTGGATGACGACGGAGGGTCGAGGGGGGCAATCTCATAAGTCACGTCGGTCACCTGACGGAGCACGTGATAAGGGCCCTTATACTGATGTAGGAGTTTTTCTGAAAGGCCGACACGGCGAGAGGGATACCAAACGAGGACGAGTGATCCTGGCGTGTAGTGGACTGGGCGATGTCGGCGGTCGTAAACTGACTTCTGGTAGGCCTGGGAGGCGGTGAGACGGTCGCGGGCGATTTCGCGGGCCGAGGTTGCTTGAGCGATGGCGTCACGTGCGTACTCCGTGGTCGAGGCCGAAGAAAGCGGCAGGAGTGTATCCAGTGGCAACGCAGGATGCCGGCCATACAAAAGATAGAAAGGCGAATAGCCCGTGGTGTCATGCCGCGATGAATTATAAGCAAATGTTACATAGGGCAAGGCAATGTCCCAATCACGATGGTCGGGTGCGACGTACATGGATAGCATGTCAGTGAGGGTCCTATTCAGGCGCTCGGTAAGCCCGTTCGTATAAGGATGGTACGCTGTAGTGAGTTTATGCTGCGTGGAACAGGACCGGAGTATGTCGTCAACAACCCGGGACAAAAAGTAGCGGCCGCGGTCCGTCAGCAATTGGCGTGGGGCACCGTGATGAAGGATGACATTTTGCAACAGGAAATCGGCGACATCGGTGGCGCAACTGGTTGGTAAGGCATGTGTGTTAGCGTACCGAGTGGCGTAGTCAGTCGCGACGGCGATCCAACGGTTGCCGGAACTGGACGTAGGAAAAGGTCCGAGGAGGTCTAGTCCGACGCGATGAAAGGGTTCGCGGCTGCGGCGAGTGTGGTACGGATGTCGGGCACCGAGCACGGGAGACACATTGCGAGCATCTGGGCAACTAATGGAGCATACAGGTCGGATCCCGAGATTGGCGAATTCTTGTCGGACAACAGCCTGTATAAGGGATACTGCAGGGGCACTGTCCGGTACCGATAATTGGGAAATTGTGGGAGACACTGCCTCTAGTTCTCGGCGTACAAGTCGTGTCAGGCTGTCGGATGTTGGCAGGGAGCACGGTTGGGATGAGTCTACGCAGGACGACGTTGCCGCCGTGTTCGGCAACCGCGTGAACTGAGGGGAAATACGGCGGCTTTTCGCTTGTTCAAAGCGGCGGCATTCTTTTAAGATGGCGTCAACCGTTCCACAGTCCTTGTACACCAGCAAGTTAAAGGCGTCGTCTGCAATTCCTTTCAGAACGTGACCTACTTTGTCACTCTCTGACATGGCGGAATCAACTTTCATGCAGAGGGCTAAAATGTCCTGAATATAAGACACATATGACTCTGTTGAGGATTGTGCGCGGCATGCAAGCTCCTTCTTCGCAGCCAGCTGACGTCCGAATGGCTTACCGAACAATTCGGTGAGCTTCTGCTTGCACAGGTCCCAACTGGTCAGTTCTTCCTCGTGTGTCTCGAACCAGACCCTTGCAGTGCCCGTCAAGTAGAAAATGACGTTGGCCAACTTCATCGTGGGATCCCACCGGTTGTGTGTGCTCACACGCTCGTACAGCGAGAGCCAGTCTTCGACGTCCACGCCATCGGTACCGCAGAATGTGCCCGGGTCTCGAGGGTGGGCTAGGACGACAGTTGGCGTGGCAGGCGCGTCGGTAGCTATCTCGACGGATCGGCTCGTCGGCTCGTCGGCTCGTCGGCTCGTCGGCTCGTCGGCTCGTCGGCTCGTCGGGTCAGCGGCATGGCGGCTCGTACCCAGCACCTCCACCAAGAGATGTTACGTAAATGTAGGCACACAAGGAGTAGTCACTGAAGGATGCTGACAGCAGCTCACAGCAGCTCAATCGAACCACTGCCGGCCAACGGCGCACAGATAACACTTCGTCCTCTTCGCGCTCCGTGCACGAGCCCAGCACTGTCTTCTTCGTTGTCCACTGACAATATCGATGTCGACACACGCATTTTAGGCGCGTAATCGGCTGGTGATGGCAAAATATTTGTATTTTGTTTTTTGGTCTTTCTTGCTTAAACAAGCAAAGTTTTTAATGAGGTATGTCTCTATTTCATCCGAACGCGTTACAGTCTAACTCAGGCATATTTTATTTGTACTCAGTTTTCGTTTAGGGCCTGATTAACTTTCATAAACCATTCTTCGTCCTTCTTTAGCATAATGCAGCGTCTGGGACCATGCCTCTTCTCACCGTACCAACCACGTGCAGCGATTTTCAGCACAAAGTGCTGCAGTTTTCGCTGATCCGCGTGAAGCCATCAATGCCCTCACGCTGGTGGCCAGCGGGGTTTTGAACAAGTGAAAGGTCGCCGAAACATTGTTTTCCGCGTCACCGCTTTTTGGTACCGGCGTGCTGTCGGCGTAATGAGGAGTACCTTCAATACAAATGTCGCGTAATCCCTGAAAATAATGCCTGCGTTAACGTTTCCTTTCATGCATAAATCCAGCACGAAGCGCGATGGAGATTATCGCGAGAGGGCCAAGCACTGGAAATAAGCATAGCAAGGAACAACGTCTTGTACATATAGTTCGCACAAGTAAAAGCATACGCACGTTTTGTTTAGAACGAGGATAAGAATGATCTTAATCTATTTTAAAATAATTCACGCGCATGTTTCGATGGCTTATCTCAAGTTGCTTTGCACAGTAAGACGCGTGTCGCTGTTTATTTAAATAAGCACAGAATATAACGAGCTAGCGCTAAATGCCGTGAATTGGGCTTGGTGGTACGTACCAACTGAAAAAATTTGAAGCGATAGCGGTGGCTACCAGATATGCAGGGTTTTCTGCGTTTGTATGTTGAACTAAGGCACACAAGCGGATGTTGGTGTGATGGGAATAGAATCAGCGCCGTACTGCTAATTCTCCGCACATGTTGCTTAACTCGGACGAACTGTACAGCTGCGGCAGTCTAGCAGTGTCGGAGTTTTGAGATTCAACCTTTTCGTTAACCTTTCATTTGCGAAATGTTATCGAGCTCATCACAAAACACTTGTAGAGTGATTAGGTGTGCTAAAAAGCGGGAACAAGAGCACTGAGGGGCTCAAAAACTAAATTTAGGAATAGCGACGCCGCCGAGAAAACGAACCCACGTTCCACACGGCCATGGATAGCTTGGACGGCGAAGGAAAAAGACAGAAGTTATAGGGTGGTTATAGGGGGTTTGTAGGGGCATAATAACAGAAAAAAAACGTTTTTTTTATGCGTAAAAGAACAAGAAAAATGTTTTTACACTTGAAAAAAATCAGACATTACATTGTCTAAAAAAAAAAGAAACAAAGGGGAAGTTCAATTTTAAGGATGAAAAGCAGTGGTTGCGTGATTACACACTCACCTTAGAGACTCCATTTTTAGTAACCAGAAACTACTATTCATTTTACGTTTCTTGTTAAGATGTAAGTGCTTTTTATTGTCTCTGTTCTGACATCGTTGCTTAATAAATTCACTTCAGCATTTCTGTTCATCCAGGAATTCGCACAACTGCGTGCAATGTAATTTCTCTTCAAGCGAAATCAAAAACTAATCTATATTGCAATATAAAACATTGCGTGAATGTTCGATACTGAATGTCTAAAAATACACGTGCCATTTACTAACGACATGAGTTTTGCCTAATGCAGACCCGTGCTATGAAAGACGTCTGGATGCTCATAACGACGTCATCGTAACTAATGGTTTGCGTAGCAACAGTTATTAAATCCCGTTGTCCGAATTTGAATCACTCGCTCCATCATTCGTTCACCTTCAGAATATTCACAGTAGAAAAATAAACATAACGGTGCTCAGAGAAAACGAAATTTCCAAGAATGGTCGAGACTCTATAATGATCTGTGGTGGGGAGGGGGGGGGGGGGGTGGCAATGCGGCTTGCAGAGCTGGTGGTTGTGAAAACTTTATTTGCAATAGGGGAGTTTGGGACACACAGGTCCGTGGGCCCCCGCACGGCCCCACTGCACTCAAACGTTCATGTCCCGGAGGCTCATGACGCTGGCAGCCTGGCCGGTGGCGATGGCTTGCTTAGCCGGCTCCTCAGAACGCAGTAGAGTCTCCCATGCCTCCCAAGTGGTAAGGTGCTCCAGGCCCCGCGGGGGAGGATCCGCCGGGCAGAGGAAAAGGATATGGTCTAGAGTGGCTTTGGGGTGTTGGCAGAGGGTACAGGAGGGGTTTGTGTGGACTTGGTGATATCGCAAGCGTATATAAGGGGAAGGTAAGGTGCGTGTTTGAAGCCGCCTCCAAAGTGTCTGATGATAATGGTCGAGGGAGGGATGGGGTGGAGGGTAGAGCCGACGCTCGGCTTTGCAAGCCAGCGTCATTTCACTGAATGGTGGTGGTGAAAAACATATAATGCAATAAATATTTACACAGAGGTGATTGGGGTAGGCCCTATTGGCCCTTTCCCCTAACAATACTAGGTGGAGCCCCTATTCCGGGGCCCCATTGGCAAGCAACGCCGCCCGCGTCCAGTGAACCAAGGCCTTTTGGGTCTTTAGGTCCTGACAGCCCAGCAGGGCCGCCTCCCAGTCCTCTCTGGTGGGGTTGGGGTTGGGGGGGATAGATGGGTTTGACTGACACGCCCAAACCATGTGGAAGGTGTCAGCCACCTCCCCACAGAACTGGCACGCGCCATCAAAGGATGTATTGAAATGTTTAAGCACCGCCGGGCACAGTACAGTGTTAGTAAGAATTTTGATGAGGAGGCGCTCGTCAGCGCGATCCAGACCCTTACAAGGGGCCGGGTAGCGCCGGTGCTCCTCCTTGTAGTAATCGGTGATTTGTTTGAATGTAATGGCCAGATTGTCTGATTGGGAGTACCCTTCCAAGGACAGGGAGATAGCCCGGGGAGAGAGTGGGTGCATGCGCTCCCGCGAGAACCCCAGGTCGGAGGCCGCCGGTGCCCGGTTGAGAGAACCTCGGGCTGAAGCGTTGGCGGCCTCATTTCCGGGATTCCCGGAGTGGGCAGGCACCCATATCAACTCCATGTGGCGGGGTGGGTGTGCGGCGAGGGAGTTCAGTATGCGAAATGCAGGGACGCGTACTCTCCCGCGAGCAAAATTTAGTATGGCAGTTTTAGAGTCGGATAGAATATATCGGGCCTCCCTGCGGGTGATGGCCAGGGCAATGGCGGCCTCTTCGGCCTCCTCCGAAGTGGCAGTAGGGGTTATGTGAAGGGTGGCAATCGTTTGGGTGGATGCACGGGCGGGGACGCGGTTGTAGCTTGCAGAGCTGCTTTTCGCTAGCTTCGAGTGGTTCCAGAACGGAAACCATTTATCCGTGTAGATGTCAGTATTCATGTTTTAAGGGCTCCCTTATCTTGGCAGTGTAACCATCCTTGGAACTCAATTCACATGCTTCTGGCAAAAGTTTGTTTTAAGTCATATCGTTCTGCTATGGTCCTCAGATGTTAAGTTTATTGCGACCACATCGACTACATATTTCCTCGCAGCCTTACCGCTTCCTCCAGGAACAGCTCCTTTTGCAGAATGCAGCACTTAGGCTCTGGATACAGTGTATTGGGTTTTAGTAGTCTTGGATGTGTTGAAAGCATTCTAACTGATGCGAAATATTGTAAGGTTATTAAAATGTTCCATGCGGCCAAAATTAATCCTTAACCTTACCACATACACCTGAAATGGGAGGCTTGGCAAGTACAACTCATTTTTAAAGAAAAATTCGCAGCTTTGCGGAATTTCCAGCCGTAGGAATTCTATCACCAAATTCTGCCGCTTTGCTTCTCTAATCGCATCTTATTTTTCAGTTTACTAGCTGTCAATGTTTTTGTTTGATTTTAGCAAATAATAGCGCATGGTTACCCTTTTATCAAAATTGTGACTCAAGAATGTGGAATTATTGAAACAATGCGCGTTTATACGCACACCTAGACTGCGGTTAAGTGACCAGTAAAAATGTTCAATAAATAAGAAAAATAATTAATGCTACGATTATCAGTTACACGCTTATGCATTGCATCACAGGTGCGCACTAAATTCACAGTGAAAAAATGAACCCGCTTTGCAAACTTTATATATTTCATGACAGAGTCTGTAAGTTGATCATACTAAAGAAAATCACCAACAGGTTCAGAAGAATAGCTGTGTTATGAGCATTATAGCAAGCACAACGCTCCGTGACCCTCCTACATGTACAGGACTCATCAACAACCGCTGTAAATGTCTACTGGTGGCGGTAGTTTATTACCCAGCCGCAGTGAGAAAATGTGAGAGACCGGTAATCGCGGCGTGCTTCTTTGCTTACCGTACTTAATCGATTTTAATGCCCACATTTTTCCCGGAAAAACTCGTCTAAAAAGGACATGCTCGTCAGAATCGCTCGTCCTTGAGTTTGTCTATGCTTAGTCCTCGTGTTTCTGCGCTATGTTTTCCGTACGTGAGAATATAGTAACAAAAATAGAGTTACGTCAGCAGCACTAGATTGTTATAGGCATCACAAAATGGTGGCTTAGTACTTCTTGTGCATCAATACACATAAAGCTCGCTATTTCGACCTCCGTTAATTAGAAATCCGGATAATTCGAACACTCGGCGCCATTTCGGCTGGCGCACATGTGGGAGACGTGGGAAAGGCCTTTGCCCTGCAGTGGGCGTAGTCAGGCTGATGATGATGATGATGATGAAGTGGAGCGGCTTGAGGAAGGGACACCTTGTCCGGATACGACTGGCACAGCAAGAGATCTTTAAAATAGACCTGCGCAAAGCGAAATTGCATGTTGCACCGTTTCTCGCAGACCTCTGACTTGGGCGCAACGGAAGCCGTAACAGTCCGACCACTTAGCTTTGGTTTCGCTTACCTGAGCTTCGTGCCAGCCTTTCGCGAACGGCGGCTGACTGATTGAATAATTCCTGATTAAAAAATGAAGCTGGCACGAAGTCCTCGCTGCTATCGGCCGCGATTTAGTCAGCCAACTGAACACAGCTGCTATGAAGAGAATTTTATTTGACAGTCGTCTAAAAAGGAACAACCGTTGCTCGGTTGTAAAAAGCTATAGTGCGGCGACTGCGCAGCGGTCAGGACGCTGATTGGCGCCTCTGCTCGCTTCTTGCGCTTACATTCGGGTGGTCCTCCCAGTGCACCGAAACTGCGCGCACGTCACGTGTTTGCTTGCTTTAGTGAGTGAATCAAGAAAATCTTGTGCGCGTTACGATGATGATGATGATGTCCTCAGGCTTAATGGCACAAAACATGTCACATTTTTCTTTTTCTCATCGTGAAAAACGAGTGCATGTTACTATTGGGAGTTTGTTACAATCGAGTAAATATGGTTATAAGAGAAGGCATAATTCGACTAATTTTACTGAATATGTATTGGGATGTCTAGTTATGTAGTAATTATGATATAAATGGCTAGTTGGGGATAAATATGTGCTTCAGCCGTACAGTACAAGATATCTTCCCCAAGCCAGGCTACAAAAAGAAGCCCTAGGACTCCATTTAGCTTATATTGTCATGTTTCCATATAGTTCTCTACTTTTGAAGTGGATAAAACTGCATTGTCTCTAAGAAAAAGATATATTTTAAATAAAGAAATGCTCATCCCAGTTACAAGTACTTTATAAAGTCGTAATAAACAGTGTTCCTTCTTCGCTGCATAGTGTGAAAGCAAAATGCCCTGAACGGTTTCCAAACTCGCACAAATACACCTTCTCTTCCTTTTGATCGAGTTGGAGATTCTGCAGATTTCGCTTCGTAGGAACACTCCGTTGGCAGTTAAAAAAAAAAACAATGTTCACGTTCTGTAAATAAAGGTTTTGTGCACTGCACAGCAAAATGTTTATACTACAAAACTATAGAGGCAGAAGAATGTGATATCCCCCACCGCACAAATATCTTAGCAAAGAGGAAGCTGTCACTTGGAGACAATTACAAACAGGCTCTTTCCCAAACCTACATATACTAAACAAAATGCACCCTACGATATACGCGGACAAATGTCCCTGGTGCGACGAAAAACCTACTCTCTATCACATCACATGGGCCTGCCAAAACATAGACGTGGTCCCCAAAATACAAAACCCGAGTGCGCAGCAATGGGAGACTCTGCTGTCCAGCGACCGCTGTGAAGACCAACAAGGTCTGGTACAGCGAACTCAACGGGTGGCAGTGGCCAGCGGAGCCCTGGACTAAGGGCAACCGACCATTGATTAGAAGCGGACGACTTCGACAGAGAAGACTCCTGGGGATAGAATCAAGGAGAAAACGTCTCTGAAGATGCTCCCAAACCGCAGGAAAAACGACTACAGTAAAATAAAGTTTTCCCTTTCTTCCTTCCTTCGTTTTGAAAGAGACTGGGGAGGGCAGGGTGTGGTGGTGTACTGTGTTTACAGCACCGTGCTATTTGTTAGTATAATCGTGCCTACTAACACCTTGCTCAGCATCATGCACATATGATAGTAGCGGTATAACGAAAGAAGAGTGCGTGAACGCAAAGACGCCAAATTAAAAGAAATGCTAGCAGCCTTATAGCGAGTGTATGGCTACTGAGAGTGGATGGTAGCGCGTAATTACTTTTTATTACACATTTACTATGCCTCCCCAGTTTCTCCTATATTATTGGGACTAACCGTGTTCCCCCTTCGAGTTGCTGATCATTAGAGCCTCGCCCTGTAGCTTAGTTCGTACGACAACTGCAGACAGGTCGTGGTCCCAGGTTCAACTGACCGACCAGGACAAATGGTTCTTCAACCACGAAGCTTCTGAGAGTTCTGTGCCGCTTTCCTCTTCAGCCCTATAGCTGCGCATGTCTGAATGCCAATGACTTATTACTTCAATATTGAAGTCCCAAAGGCAGAGAGCAAAATTCTTACGTGTTGCGGCGTTAAAAGAGCGAATTTTATTTCTTTCCTTTTTTCTCATCTCTGAACTGTTTTTGTTACGGGACCGCGATGCGAGCTGTATTCAGGCCTCTGAAACTCAGAGTAGAGGTCGTCATCACACACGCGATCAGTTCATGCTCATGGCTTCTAAAATGATAAACATAATACTATATTCCTCTACTGATACACTTCCTTGCACGGCGTATCATTATGTGTATGAAGTGCGCTATTTTCCTGTTTCTTTGGATCTGTTTTTTTTTACCACTTTCTTTTGTGTACGTTCAGCTTTCACTCTGCCCGTACTTACCAGCGAAATGTTGCGTGCAGTTCGATGTTTTTTCCCAAATGATGTTTCACTTATTTTGGGTTTTTTACTGCCCATATGAGAAGAGAGAGCGAGTGCCACAACCACGCGTTTGCGGCCTCTTTTATATTTCCCCACAAGAGGCGCTGCACGTTTCATAAGTTATTACGCTCTTGACTGGCGCCTAGCAAATCATTCTCAAGTGCTGTTTAATCAGAGCTTAGCCTTTTGTTTGTATGCTGGAGCGTCACTAATTCGAAACATATAAACTTCATCATGGATAGCCGGTTAAAGGGCAGAGCCAGGTGCAAAGTGAGGCGGTGTTTGATGCACCTAGTTTTATTTATTTATTTATTTATTTATTTATTTATTTATTTATTTATTTATTTATTTATTTATTTATTTATTTATTTATTTATTTATTTATTTATTTATTTATTTATTTATTTATTTATTTATTTATTTATTTATTTATTTATTTATTTATTTATTTATTTATTTATTTATTTATTTATTTATTTATTTACTCTCAGGGCCGAAGCATTACAGAGAGGAGTGGGTGGTATACAACAAAAACAGAACAGGTAACGCAGCACTACAATGTAAAATCAATTACAGCGTTTTTAAACAAGTCGGCGTTTGTAATGGAGGCGATGGAAGCGGGAAGGTGGTTCCATTCCTTAGCAGTCTTGGGGATAAAAGAGGCGAAGTGTAAGTTGGTGCGACTGCTGGGTACGCCAGCTTTGAACTAGTGGTCGCTGCGGGATGAAATGTAAGATGGTGGTACAAGCAACGTATCTCTGAGATGATGGTTTGAATGGTAGATTTTGTGAAATAGGCATAGACGGGAAATTTTTCGACGAATTGAAAGATCCGGTAAGTTTAAATTTGCTTTCATTTGAGTTACACTTGCAGTTCTATGATAGTTAGAGAAAATGAAACGGACAGCCCGATTTTGAATGGCTTCGATTTTCAGAATTAGTGAGTTAAGAGGAGGGTCCCATACAGACGACGCATATTCAAGTTTTGGCCTGACTAATGTTTTGTACAGTATAAGTTTCAAGTTAGTGGGCGCCATAGAAAAGTTGCGTCGTAAGTAACCGAGAGTACGGTTAGCGTAACTTGTGACATAGTCCACGTGAGCTTGCCAGGAAAGGTTACTGCAAATATGCACACCAAGGTACTTGTATGTGGAAATATGGGTTAAAGGAGTATTACATAGTGAATAATCACAGGAAACTTGTGTAGGTGAGTGGCGGGAAATTCTCATAAACTTGCATTTACTTACATTCAGCTTCATTAGCCAAGTGTTACACCAAGAGGAAATCTGATTAAGGTCCGACTGGAGAGTAAGGCGGTCAGCACAGCTTTTAATTTGACGGTAAATAACACAATCATCAGCAAAGAGTTTTATGGAAGAAGAAATGTTAGTAGGTAAGTCATTAATATAAATTAGAAAGAGCAACGGCCCCAGCACTGATCCCTGTGGAACACCAGAGGCTACACCGCAAGGATCAGAGCTATGGCCGTTAGCAGTTACAAATTGTGTGCGGTTAGACAAGAAGCATTCAATCCATTTTAAGACGTTCGGATCAATGTTAAGTCTGCTTAGTTTCAGAAGTAGTAAACTATGGCAAACAGTATCGAAAGCCTTGGCGAAATCAATGAAAATGCAGTCAATAACTAAGTTAGAATCAAGAGCTGAAAACAAGTCATTTGTAAAGGCTAAAAGTTGAGTTTCACATGAATAGTTCTTTCGAAAACCGTGTTGATGAATACTGAAAAAAGAGTTACTCTCAAGAAAAGTTACTATATGGCTATAAATTACATGTTCCAGTAGCTTGCAGGGAATGCTTGTTAGTGAGATCGGTCTGTAATTGGTAGGAGAATGAACGTCACCTGACTTGTGCAAAGCAACCACCTTCCCCACTTTCCAGTCCTCCGGAAGTTCACCACATTGCAAGGACTGCGAAAATAGTTTTGTTAACAATACTGCAGAATGCGCTTCAGTGTTTTTCAGGAATTTCGGACTAATATCATCGATGCCTGGTGAGGAAGAAAGCTTAATTCCAGATATTAATTTGCATATACCGGTACAATCTAAAATGACAGGATCCATATATGGGTGATCAATCTGAGTCACAATAGGAAGGGTAGAGGGAACGTTTTTCAAAAAGGACGCTGAAAACACTTCATTCAAAACAGTACAACAGCTTTCCGGAGGAACGACAGATTGATCAGCAGCGAGTAATTCAATCTGCGTAGTGTCATCACCGCGGACAACATTCCAAAATTTGCGCGGATTTGAGGCAAGCATCGATGGCAATGTGCGTTCGAAAAATGTGCGTTTGGCGATTTAAAGTGCGTTTCTGTACGCTGCTGCCACGCGATGATAAGCCTCCCATCTTTCTTCGCACGTGGATAACTTGGCCTTCCGGAAGATACGCTTTTTTTTTTTTTTAGTAATCGCTTCAGTGACGCTGTAAACCAAGGTGCATTGGAGCTGTTTTTTATTCTACGTAGGGGAATAAATCGGTTAGTAAGCTCCAGTATTTTTGATTTCAAAGCAAGCCAGTTTTCTTCTACTGATCTGTCAGAAAATCCAGAAAAGTAATCACTTGTAAATGCTGCCAGTCCTGCGTTAATAGATGTATAGTCCGCTCTTCCGTAATCCCTAATAAATTTTGTGCTTACTTGCTTGCGAGGGGAATCATTCCGCATATTAAAATGTATGACGGAGTGATCACTCAAGCCAGGAAGCTGAGAAAGTGACTGAACGAGGTCCGGATGTGTGGCAAGTACTAGATCAAGGATACTAGCGCTAGACTGAGTAATACGTGTTGGACTAGTAACTAGCTGACACAAATTAAAGTCGGAGCATACTTCAAGAAAGGTGCAGTGAGAGTTACTGCACCCAACTATGCAGGGGCAGCTTGCGAAGTGAACGACGGAGCTGTTCTTTATTGACAAGATCCATTCGCTGATGGGCGCTTGGGCTTGTACACGGCAGACCTAGTTTTAGGCTCCGGTTAATTCAATTTTGGATCGAGTGGCGCGGAGGGCGCCTCTCATTGCGTTTCCTCTGCCGCTACCAATTTCTGTGCTCACTCGCTTCAATTTCTGCACTTTATTTAATCATCAGCGCCGCGTTCCACGTGACTCGTTTCTCGCTTAAAAATAGTTTTTACTTTGCCCAAAAAGATGCCTGCTCTTTATAAGCCCTGTCTGAAAAGAACAAGGCGGAATTTGAACTCAGCAAGAGATGAAGAATAGCAGAGTAAGTAGTTTTTGATATCGATCGAAATGGTTTCTGCTGAGAAGACTCCGTTCGAAAAAAAAATGGCTCAGGATTACATACACCATAAAAGTGGCTCGATATTTAGGTTCGCTTAGCTTTCAACGACCATACTGAGCTGCATGGTTTTATCGTCAGTCTTGAGAATCCGTCGGCGCAAACTAAAGTGACCACCTTTAGGTTCGAAATATTGCCGCTTCGATAGCACCCTCAAATAAAGTGCAGCGTTTGCTGCCCAGTTTGTTTACGCTGCAAAGCTGCGTACACAAAGTACTCTACTGATTCATTACGACAAAAAAAAACTATCAGCAGTAAAATATATGTATATAGACACGGAATGAAAGAAGGTTCGTGTCGCAAAATAAGCGTAGCCAAAATTTTATTCGCCTACTATTTGCTTCGTTTACTCGAATAAATGATTTCAGCGTTCTCTCAATCAGATGCTGTCGCTGACTCCGTGCCAAACGAGCACCTCCGGTACTGCCCACGTGTTCCAGTCCCACCATACGCGGCAACTCTCCCCAGCCGTATAACCCGTATAGAGGAGGTTGCACTTCGGAATATCCGTGATGGTGTTGCCCTTACTGCGACCAACACTCGGTTCCGACCTTACTTACCTAGTTGCTTCCTCCGCACTGAATGTACTGTATACGTATTACCTGTAGTGCTGCATCGTGTGTTGCTTTGGCACAGAGACCGCATCATCGATCGGCTTATTCTGGGTTTGGTTATTTCAGCAAACCGTTTTTCGAACATATAAGCACCCCTTTTTAAGTACTGATGGAATAAACAACGCTTCCAAAAGAACAGAATTTATATTGAGAAAGAACTTAGCAAAAAACCTTTACATCATATGTTGCAGCTGCTGAAATTACTGCATAAGCAGATTATAATGTTCCTCTGGGCAAAACCAGACAGTCAGTACCACCAAGGAAGCTCGCGTGTGATTTTCGCGTCTCCTTTTTCTGCAGGGCAGCCGTAGATCTCTAAATCATGAGTACGCTACTTGCTTATCCGAGACTATAGAAGGGCAAAAATAATGTCCATTCAAGACACTGTAGGGGCGCAGCGCACCTGCCGCTTTGAAGAGAACCTTATGCAGTGAATGTTTATTCTTCAGTCTTCGCAGTAAAGGTCACATTGTCGAGCCTGCCCGAGGACAAAAACAAAAATGGTGCAATAATCATTAAATGCTTCGTTCCCTCAAGTTCACGCATGCAAGAAAATTTTTGTTTTGGTAAATGTCCATTCTATGGCTTATTATCATTATTTTCACCTTTGTCCGGCAGCAAAAGCCGCATTTATTCCTGATAAATTCGATTTATAATATTTCGCCGCCACTCGGTTTAAACCGTGACGCCTATATAACTACGCTCAGCAGCGAACACCATTGTCACTGGGTAACAGCGGTGGGCGCTAATGGTCGCTCAGAATTGAGCACACCAGTGTCTCCATTCCATGCGGGCCTAAATTTAGAAACTGTCATTTCAACAAGCAGGGGAAAGGCCTAATTTCGTCCGTACTTGTGCTTCGAAGAATATTTGATGAGTGAGCACGGCCACAGGAGCCTCATTTTTTTTAAGATGGCAAAGAGGAAGCTTCTAAATTTTTCCTCCGTATATATGGCTCCCAAAAGAGAGGGTTGAGTGGAGAGATAGAAGACAGGCCTTTGCCCTGCAGTGGGCGTAGTTAGGCAGATAATGATGTTGATGATGACAGATTGCTGCCAAAACCTCTGTAAAATCAACACATGGGAGCCGATTCGTTATGAACACTTCGGCGCAGGCTGGAAACAGTGAGCTGGAGGCACTTCCGATGGCTCTGATACAAATGTGCCTCCCCCCTCACTTCCATAGAGAAACCGCTCTATCAACTGTGTCTGTATAAATGGGGAATTTCCAAGGACAATGAACATATAAGCACCCACTTCAGCGCTTAGAACGCCGTAATCGTTTAGGTAATAAAATAAATTACTAACTCTCCGTGCTTCTCACCCCAACCCTCCCCCCCTTCTTCCTTTCCTTCCCAGTTCCCTAGTCTAGCTCCTCCCACTCCTCGCCTCTCACACCAAACTAATCCTCGATTTATAGAATTCGTCCCTTCCGCAGCGCCAGTTATCGCTTAAGATTGCCACTACGGAATCTAGCGCCCATTCTGGGCTTGTTGGACGAGGATAATAAAAATGACCTTCCGAACCAAGAAAAGTAGTCAGATTGAAGGACAAGCTAGGAGCAGAGTAATAAAGAGGAAGATAGGTCATCCTCGAAGTAGTGGGAACCGAGACGTGATGCAGCTCGGAAGACAACAGCGGCACTCAAAATTGGCTTCACAACAACACGGGTAACCAGCGTCTGAATTTTTTGCGAGTACGGTGACGGTCAGGGCGCGACGACATAGCGCTCAACCTCGTGCTCCTGCATAAAACACCCACACCGGAGGGACCTTCTTCGGACTGATGTCCACGTACTGCCTGCAACGGCTATTAACATTCATTAGGTCAACCCGATTTGTCGCGCCATCCTTCAGCCTGTTCGCTGTGCAGCGCTGCCACACCGGTGCATGTATGCAGGTTGTACGAGGGCTGTGCATGCAATTTGAATGCGTGCCTTGTTTCTGTAAGCGCCACTCCTGCAGGGCGTGACTACATAAATGCCCAAAAAAGGAAAAAGTGAGAGCGCTTTTGAGCGAGCAAGTTGTAAAGAACGACTTGTTACAGCAGTAACACGGTAAGGGAAGAATTAGGAACATAGCGGCTTTCTAGCAGGCAACTCACTTTCCGAACTTTGTTTCTGCCAGGTTAAACTAGCAAAGGTGTCGTTCATTCATTATACGTGGGCAATTCCAGGGCCGTAAAGCGTTTTAATGCAATCTCAGGCTCTGTCTCGCATTTGCTGGCGCCTGAACATGCCTCTTAGGTAAGCAAGTCACATGACTGTGTAAAACATTCTAGGAATTTCGAGCCCTCTAGTTTCTGCCCTGGTACGGCCACCATCGCCGGATCCACTTGTGTCAGCGGCACTGTATATTTAGGCATGATTTTAGATATCATACTTGTCGCAAATCATGTAACAACTGTGTGTACAGTAGTCAGCACGCCAGTATAGAGGGCTCGAACACTGCCTTGTCGCACAAAGGAAGGGAAATTTTTAAGCAGCTATATAGCAGTTAAAGAAAGAGCGAGATAAAGAGGAAGAGGGAAGGCAGTGACGTTAACCATAAGGGTGTTCCGGTCGGCTACCCTGCACTGGGGAGGATGGATGAGAGGATTAATGAGGGAAAGGGAGAATGAGCGAGGAGGAGCGCAGTCACAATTTGTCACTCTAGCCAGTCCCTCTCAGGGAGCAAAACTGGGCCTTGTCGGCATTGATGGCAGCCGACTGCTGTGACCACTGACCACTCATGCTGAGCTTCTTGAATAATGAAAACTGCAGCCCTTCTGGTTGCCGTTGAGTTGAGCCGCAAGAATTGCATGTAGAGGGTTAAGTACTTGCAGTACTTGCACAATACTTGTTCAGTAGCTGAGCTTCATAGACGCACAATTTGTGGTGGCAATTGCACAGTATCAGCAACACATGAGCTGAGTGAATATTTCAGTTTGTTTCTTCCGCAGCACACCGCTTGAGCGCTCTAGACAGGCGTGCTGACGAATGTACTTGACGAGTAGAGAGAGAGAGAGAGAGAGAGACAAACGGACGGAAAGGCAGGGAGGTTAATCAGGCGATGCCCAGTTAGCTATCCTACACTTGGGGAGGGGAAAAAAGGGGAAATAAGGGAAAAGAGCGGCAATGAAATGAGTTTTCTAAGTGTACAGCGGCCACCATGTCACGGGGACAGAGGGCGCGCACTGAAAACTTAAAGATTATAGACGGGAATACAACCCCGAGTCCCTTAAAAATCTCAGGAGCGCTTTCACCGCTTTCCTTCGTGAGGAAGGATGTGTCCAAGGCCCCAGAACGTTGGACTCTGTTAAAGAACGCGAGTCCAAGCGGTACAGAGTAACAATTAGGAAACCGCGCTCTCACTCAAAACGAGGGCAGTCACAGAGGAGGTGTCCGATCGTTTCATCACAACCACACTGGTCACACGCTGGAGTGTCTGCCATTGCGATGAGATGGGAATAGGCGTTTGTGAACGCCACTCCCAGCCACAGGCGGCACAACAGCGTAGTATCACCGCTGGAAAGGCCGAATGGTATATGATGTTGAAGCAAGAGGTTGAAGTGGTGTGAGCGGGGTGTCCAACCTCCAGGGGCAGACCGCGACGTTACAGCCAGGTTTCGGGCGAGCAGTTAAAGGTGCCTTGCTCCGTCAGCTCTTGTCAGTGGTATGCGGACAGTGTTGGTTGTCTCGTGAGCCGATCGAGCACCATCGTCAGCTAAGGCGTTACCAACAATGCCGCTTGGCCTGGTACCCATCGGAAGGTGATTTCATGATCTTGTTCGATTGCCTGGTGGTGCAGATATCGTATCTCCGCTACAAGTTGCTCATGGTCGCTATGTCTCAAGGCAGATTGAAGACATTGTAGGGCAGCTTTTGAATCACAGAAAACAGCCCATTTTTGAGGTGATTGTTGTGAGATATACTGTACCACCGCAAGAAGTGTGGCCAATTCTGCTCCTGTAGAGGTAGTTCAATTATATAAGCGTGTACAAGAAAAGAGAGTTGCCGCATATTACGTTGAAAGGACCACATCCTGATCTTCTCGGAAGGTGGCAGCCAGGTCCTTGGCTGGTGCGTGTCGTACTCTTGTTTCTGTTTTTGCAAAAATACCTGGGGGGGAAGGAGAGGGGGCACTTAGTCGGCCACTCTGCGTGATAGGGTGATCGTAAGCGCATGGTTAATAATATTTAAGTATGGAAATATGGAAATCAAATGCTGTCTACACAGTTTAGTATGAATCAATTTCATGCTATTTGTGGCAAGATCAACTGAGGAAAGTATGGTTGCTTTCGAAAAACAAGTGGCACCGACGGTGGTAGCCTCGCAAAGTCAACAGCTGACGATCTCAATTCCCAGAACGCTTTGCATTATCTGAGGATTATTTTTAAACAGTAATGTCATTAAATTTCTCTCATCTGTATGTGTGTGTCCATATATTGCAAAAAAAAAACACTATGCGTGACTTTGCTGTTAAAAACGGGACATGCTTTCATCACATATACTTATTGCATTCATTGTATATACTTTCGCTACAGTCAGTGCTCACTTATTTGCCAGCACCACGTATATTTTAAATGCATAGCGCCTCTCATAATACCTACAAACAATTAATCACGTTATTTTCTACTTCGGCTATAGTCTCGTGTATTGAGTTGCGATATGTACTCTGGCCAATGTCCTCTATCTTCACTGCTCCGGCAACTCGTCGTCTTTGTGTAAATGTCGAATACATCATTTCTAAACAGACGATTGATTCTATATTACCTTCTAATCTGAGCCAGAAAGTTGCTCTTCATCACAAAACACAAAGGTTAGCTCGATGGGGATTTATTAGGCGCTGTACCTTCGCATCTACAGACAATACGCGCAATGAAGCTATACGAAGACGATGAATTTATAAAACATCACATTTAAAGTTTTGCAGCTTTGCAGAAAGAAAAAAAAAACAGTGGCAACCATTGAAAAGAGCCGCGAAGGCGCGAGAAAGAAAACGCCTGTAGATGATCGGTGTGGCTGCAATTAATAGGCCTCAGGTGCTGATCAAGATCAGCAACATACGCAGGCTACGATATCGCAGCGTCCAAAGTCGTTCTGGTAGCGGTGCTCTACGTTTTTATATATATTCTACAGTCATACCTCTGCTGAGAGAGCTGAAATTTTTATTACAGAGAAGAAAGAGGATTACAGAAGAAAAAAAAAGAGCGAAGTCAAATGCGTGAATAAAAAAAGTGTTATCAAGAAAGTGAATTCTTATTTCCGTCTTGTTGGTACTGCGCAGAGGATGTCGACCAAAACGTCGCCTCGAGCAAACGTAACGTGACGGCTACATGCTTTAGGCAATGTAAGGAAAAGAAGCGCAACTTCGCAAAACTTTCACGCAAAACACAGTGTTGCCCAAAACTCACGCAGTCTCGCGAAAATACCTTGACACTTGTAATGCTGCATCAGTAAGTTTCAGCAGAGCCATGACCTGCTGGATACTCTTCTTATCAAAAATTAGTTACGGGTTTAAGATCCATTTTTCTTTCACGAGCAGTCAATTACGCCTCATGCATCTGTAAGTTCTCACGAGTGTATGACTATTCGTGTATAAATATTTCCTTTGCTCTTGTGGCCTCATTGTTATATTTATTTTATGGCCTTCTTACCCTTTGCTTATGTATTCCGGTGCTATGTTTGTGTATAATTGCACTGCACATGCCATGCAAGAAGCAAACGATGCGTAAATTTGAATACATTTAACATTATCTGCAATAACAACTCCCAAACTGAAGTTATGAACAACCATAAAGCAAATAAATCCCGAGATAGACGGGAATTCATCCTCAAAACAAGTAACCATTCACATCAAATGTCAATTCAAAATATGCATACAACTCAGCTAATCAAACTAAGAAAAAACTAGATTCGTTAAACACATTTTTTCTCGATAGATTGACGACTGCTACTGTTTTAGGACTTCAAAATTCGCTTAGACAAGGAAATAAACAGCCTTGGCTACACGTGTGAACTGATTTAAATGGTAAATTCCAGTTCGAGTATTTTCTGCTACAAAAGCTCACGATGGGAAAGGAAAAATTTTATAAACTTAGTCTTGTAGCTCCTCCTTGGCTTCTCTGGCAGGGGTTTCAAGCAGGAGTTGTGTACGCTATATAGTGTGTAACAGATGCGTAGGAACAAAGTCAAGGTATAGCTTCTGGAACGTATAAGGCCTAAGTCGGCAATGCTTAATATGTTGAGACACATAGCCGTGTCCGTCCACACAGCCAATGTTAAAGCACTGTTGTGTACTTTTTGCCCATTCCTCTTTGTACGACGATGTTGATTGACGTAGCAGCCTAGTTTTCTCCGCTTTGGCGCTCGGTAAGCACTCTTAAATGACCTCGTCGTCAGAATGAGAGAAGCCAACAGCCACAGAAACCAAGCAGCACAGGGGATTTTTTCATTTATTTATTTTTTTGTGGTGTTGATCAAGTAAGAATATTACTGAATATGTTGTCGCTTCAAGCTAATTGATTACAAAAGGTTGGTTGGTTTATGGGGTTTAACGTCCCAAAGCGACTAAGGCTATGAGAGACGCCGTAGTGGAGGGCTCCGGAAATTTCGACCACCTGGGGTTCTTTAACGTGCAGTGATATCGCACAGTACACGGGCCTCGAATTTTTCCTCCAAAGAAATTCAGCCGCCGCGGCCGGGATTGAACCCGCGTCTTTCGGGCCAGCAGCCGAGCACCATAGCCACTCAGCCACCGCGGCGGCTGATTAGAAAAGCAGAAGAAAAAACAACCACATGCCGCCGGCGGGATCCGAACCCACGACCTCCGAATTACGCGTCCGGTGCTCTACCTCTGAGCTACGGCGACGGCTGTCAAACCTTCTGCTTTCGGGGGTATTTATGTTTCCAAAAAACCTAACCTTGAGAGTGTTCATCAGCGCCACCCACGTTCGTAAGCGGCGGACGTGGAACGTCCTGAGTTACCGCTGGTGTGACGTAGAACGCCATCGAACGGCGAGGATGGAAGCTGTATGAGAACCCTCTTATGCTTCCTATGGTGTCAAGGCTGTCAGAACCGAGACCCTCGCTAAGCAATTAAGCAAAGAAGGGAAGGGGAATGAGGGGCTCGTTATAAATATGAGAGAAGCCAACAGCCACAGAAACCAAGGAGCACAGGGGATTTTTTCATTTATTTATTTTTTTTGTGGTGTTTATCAAGTAAGAATATTACTGAATATGTCGCTTAAAGCTAATTGATTAGAAAAGCAGAAGAAAAAACAACCACATGCCGCCGGTGGGATCCGAACCCACGACCTCCGAATTACGCGTCCGGTGCTCTACCTCTGAGCTACGGCGACGGCTGTCAAACCTTCTGCTTTCGGGGGTATTTATGTTTACAAATAACCTAACCTTGAGAGTGTTCATCAGCGCCACCCACGGCCATTTATTTCTCTATGTGCTTATATTCTACGCTGTTTTTGCATACGGAAGGAAACAATGTTTTCGCTGAGGAACTGCAATGTTAAGTACCACGCGGGAGCACTAATTGAAAAGCCACGCAGATCCACTATAGGCAGAAATCACTTTCATAGGACATGGTCAGTGTCCTTCTATTGCTGCTTGTTTTAACAGCCACATAAGGCGCTAATTTACAGAGTTACAGATGTCTCGGGCAGCACAGCAAAACGCTAGAAAAAAATGTGGTAGCACACGTCGTTCGTTCGCCGGGAAGGAAGATTTAAGTGGAAAGAGGCATACACGTATTTCGAGGGCTTAAACGCTTGCCACGCTTCGTTCAGGCCAATTTATCAGCTTGATCCGTACAGCATTTTTTTTTCTTCGGGAACGAATCTCGGGGCCGGAAAATTGCCTGTCAGGAACTGTCGAACTGTCACCCAGCATGGGCAGAACGAATTCATTCATAGGAAGGAGAAAAAGGAAGACATACGTTTAACAAGACACGTAGAAAACTAATAGGAAGACGCCTCGCTACCAATGTGTCTTCTTTTCTACATCGAGGAAAAATGATCGATGCCAGTCTACCTTATCCGTGACATTTGGGGCCATTTGTCTGTTTTTTTTTCTTTTTATAGATTTTTATAATCATTCGTGGGCAACTAAATGAAATCTTTACGGGAATCCTCTTGGCGGCGAAAGAGCAGCAGTTCAGTTTCTACGGAGAATAAATTTGCCCTGTTTGTCGCACTTTTGTTACTGATTTTATCGTCGAAAGCATTCCAATTTTAATGAGAATAACGCCTTCCTTCTTTTTGTCTGCTGCTTTTGTGTTGGGCTTTTAGTGGACCTTGACCTAATTTCATTACTATATATACTGCCATACTTTATATATTGCCCTTGTTCATTACCATATATACTGAAGATATTTCAAAGTCTTAGAAAGTAAGAAAACCAGACCTTAGTAATACTGGATACATTTGGGATAGCGCTTACCACTACAGCTACCACTTACCGCGTACCTGGTGCGGCCAGTGCGCATGCGTTGATTGGCCCCGGCTTGGGGCCGGCGTGCCCACAGCTGAACAGCACCTGCCGCCATCTGGCGCCCTAAAAGCGAACGGCGAATGCACATTAATGGTGCGCGCTGTGCGATAAGTGATGGTTGTAGCTGTACATGTTCTGCTAAAGGTGTCTATTATACTGTTCGCTAGCGAGAATTATATCTCTGTATGCATTTCATGCTTTAAAAATTTTCAGCGCCATTTTAGTGGGTGCGTGTGTTCGTGCATACACACAATATAATGCCAAGAAAAACGTCCAGCCTTTTCTATTGTGAGGAGGTTAGAGCGAACTTCAATAACAACGTCGGCTAGCATGCACGCCTTCAGCGCCAGGGGGGTTGGAGGCATGCTCAACGTTTCTTTTGTTACAAAATCAACCCCAATTTCGGTATCTACAGCCGGTGTCTGAATTATGGCGAAGTAGACAGGTAGCATAGAAAAGAACTTACATTCCATATCGGGCTCTACTTGATAAAGTTATGGTCTGCGTTCTAAATAATTGGCTGCGGTGGCCGCGTAATAGGAAAGATGTGTCTGGCGTGAAGTTTCATGAGCTCATAATAATAATTTTTTGACTAACGAGAAGAATTACTGAAACTATACTTTGAACGTCAAAGCCTGCGTGGCGCATTTAAGCCGGCGTCTGAGTTCGACACAACCGAACCTATAATCACGCATTCTAATTTGTGGTGCCAAATGAGCTGAATTTAAAGCCATCAGGTTGGCGTAGAGAGAGGGAATCTTAGACACTGCTAAAGTTATCAGCCACCCCGCCACCCTTCCCCCTACCTCGGTCACTGCCCGCCATAACCGGGAAGTAAAAACGAAGAAAAAAATTTAAATTGGGTCACGTGGGACACGCGGCATGGCACGGATTACCGCCTTCCGGATTACAGCAAGTATATAGCGAACCTTTATTATCTTCCGGAGTGGACGTGAAGTCATCAGTTAAGGGTTTACTGTGCTGATGTGATTAATAGACTAAAGCATGAAGCCTTCAGTTTAATAAGGCTCCACAGCGCGTGATTAATCACGTTTCATTAAAGAGTTTATGTTGACGTCTATACGAAGCAGGATAAACTTTGGGGCGAGGCTTTCAGATCCTGTTAATCACGTGGAAGCTGACAACCACTGCTGGCACGCCGTCCTTCAAAAAACCACCGCTTCAGAATCCAGGCACTGTGTTGCCTTCAAGCATGCGCCCCCACGCATGTGGGCTGAACTCGGTCCAGCGGTTCACACGAGAAGCCAGCGTGTTAAGCGTGCCGTTATGCAACTCTCTTTTTGTTGACCATGTTGTGACCATAAAGGCGAAGCGTGACTATAATGCACTTGGAGATAATGGTTGTGAATAGAAACAACGACTGATCATTATTTACGTTCAGAATACCCGTTAGAGAAGCGATGAACTTACAAGAAAGGTTAGTATTTAGTTTATTATCTACGCTGAAAAGGGAGCAAGTGGAAAGTAAGCTATGATATTTTTGTACCTTTATAGAAATTTTGTGCAGGTACATGTTTACTTTTTCATGAAAGTACAAGACATTGTTCTTCCGAACAATGACAGAGTTGTTATGGCATAATTTAGCCAGGCTTGAGTCTACTTGCCTAATGCTGATCAAACCTTCTTTCTTTAATTAAGGCCTCTATGCAGTTTGACTCAGGACATCGCAAAGGTTCTCAACTACATGAATTCTGTACAGAAGTATGGCGTCGATGTGGTATTTTCAGCGCGAGTTCCCGCTTACAGGCGGCAAGGTGTACGTTGGACAAACCGGACGTTGTCTTAACGAGCGCCTGCTTGAACTCAAGAATTCATTAAACAAGAGAGGCCATCTTCCAGACCACTGCCAAGCCTGCTCGAAAGAGAAGCGTATAGCCTGCAAGCCTGGACCATCTGATTGCAAAGTGCTATTGAAAAGCCGAGATAGGACAGAAAGTGAGCTTGTGGAAGCCTTCTATATCAAGAAGCGAGGTGATAGTTGCATTAGTGACACGTCAGTTGTTCTTCGCCAAAGTGAAATGCTGTTTCTTGATGCATATCTGTGAGAGGTGAATGTCTGCGATTAAGAGCACGGAAGAGGGCAAAGGCTGTATAAACGTTCTTCCCTGAATAAATCCTGTTGAAAGTGCAGAGCACGTCCTGTTCCCTTACTCGTCCGTGTCCCCGTTTTGCGCTCTCATGTCTTTCACGAATAAAGCTATAGATTCTTCAAATGTCGAGTTTTTTTCGCACAAAAGGACTGCAAATTTGCCAAGTTCCTTTAAGTATGCATTTTTTGGACAAGTAATGATTATGGAACAAATGTCAAGAAAAACATCTCTAAGCTGCTGCCTTTGTCGCGTGCGGGAAATCACGTAGAAATCTTAATCGCAAGAAGTACAACAGTACGTTGCCTCTTAGAATAAATATAGACAAAATTCGGTTTCTACTGAGGCGACATAGACCATAAGGATCTGCGGCACTAATTTGCTAATATCCCCAATTCCAGATAAGGTGATTTTGATCTTTAGGAAGTAATTTGGAAGGCCACAGACTGCATGATGCTCGCTCTCTTCTTAATATTTTCTAGGTAGGGTCTATTTTAGTCGTTTTGGGTGGCAGCTTTGCGTATTTAGAAGAATATGTATACACAGCTTCGACGGTGTAAAAAGGGTTTTCGCGGCAGAGGCTACGAAATGGGGCAGCTTGCCACTTACTTTGTTTTCTGTTTGAGCAAGCCTACTTTTACACTTCTTTTAGGCACGTCACTACTGTTCCCACTGCTTTTCCTAGAACAGCAAAATATCAGCAACCGTGTGTTCATGGGGTGAATCGGAACAAAGAGAGAGCAAGAAAATGCTGCTCTGAGGAGAAAAATTTCAAAAAATGTGTGCTAACGAACGCTTAAATCCATTTACTGATACAGACGTGTGAGTTGATGCAGTAACGACTGAGACACTTCTACGAAGAAACTCGAAAGAAATTATCAGTACCGAGATGAGTAGTTAAAGAATATTAAATAAAAAGCCGAAAGTTTCTGTCTTCTAGGTCGGCAGTACACCTGAAGCAAAATGTAGCATTTCCATCATAGCTAATTCTAGTTATGCATGTCAGCATTATTAATGCAGTTCCCATTTGTCATCTGCCACGTCCGAGCCGGCTGATTAAGGGGCACCACGTGCAGCCTCTTAGCCATGTCTTCGTAATCTCATAGCACAGGAGACTGGAGACCTAGAAGAGGAGCCTTGTTTGCACGGTGACTTAAGGTGAAGTTGAATACGCAGAATTCTCAGTTAGGCATGAAAGATGTCTCATTTATGCGTGAAAAGATACGCTCTAAAGAGAACTGGCCCAGATCTAGGGATCTAAAAAAACCAGGCTTCATACGCTTCCAATACTTTAACCTCTGAAGAATTCACGTGGAAGCTGAATGACGTTGTGGCGAACGTGCAGAAAGGTTTAAGTAAAAAAAAGAAGGCTGTAGGAAATCCACTCAGAGTCTGCCGCCTCCCGGTTAACTAACTAATGCGCAGGTTTCCTTGGGGTCAACACTGGATTTTTTTGAGTCACCTGGGTTTCAGTTCAGTTCAGTTCAGTGCATTTATTTCAGTCATGTACAATGGCTGAGGAGAAAGGAAAAAAAGCCGCGCACGCGGCTTGACAAAGCTCCCATCTCCCGTAGCGGCTTGGCACGGCGATGACAGACAGCAGTAAAACAATAACAAGAGAATGCATGAAATAACAAATATGTACAATATCTTCATAACAGATCACCAAAATAGTCTCGGTACTGTTACACACACGCAAATGATAGTTTAATCACAGCACATGGACACTTTGTTTATTTTACAGTTGGATATGATTCATTCTTTTGTAAGAACATATTTCTGACAGCGTTATATGAAACGGAAAGAATGGATTGATTAGCGAAAGCGTTACTATTAAGGAAAGATGGCAACACATACCTGAGAGTTTGAAAACCGTAATTTGTGCGTGGACAAGGTACATACCAATATTCGTAGTGTCTTGTGTTGTGAACAGCGGTATTTTCCCGTAGATTCGCAAGGTCAGCAAAAAATGTGGTGTCACTATGTACCTGAGATTTGTACTGCTGAATTACACGGTACTGATGAATAACCGTTGCATCCATAATACGGTATTTTGCAAATAGAGCACTCGTATGTGCTAAGTATGTGGCATCCGCAATTGCTCTGACTGCATTTTTTTGTAATGTCAAAACCTTCTGAATATTAGTTTGCGTCGTTGTACCCCAGACCAAATGGCAATATTTAACGTGAGAGTCAAAGAGGGCATGGTAAATAACAAGTTTTGTCCTAGTAGGTATCATGCACTTTAACCTTCTGAGTATGCCGACAACGCGAGCTAGCTTACTCTCCATTTGCTCGATGTGGTAGTCCCATAGCATAAATTCATTGAAGTGAACGCCAAGTGTTTTAACAACATTAGTTATTTATATCATATTACCCCCAATACTAAATCTGTATGTACAGCCCATTTGACATTTTTAGCTCTAAAAAATATCGCCTTTGTTTTCCGTGTGTTTATTAGTAGGGAATTTTTTTCAGACCATGAGTTAAGTTTGCCCAACACGCTGTTAGCCTTTTCTACTATATCATTCGCGTTGGTGCCAAGACAGAAATAAAGTAGTGTCGTCAGCGTAAATTACGTATTCTGTTTCGGAGTCAATCTGTACGAAGTCATTAATATATACATTAAATAATAAGGGACCAAGGATACTTCCTTGAGGTACACCATGCTTTATTTTATTATAAGTAGAGCGATGATTATCTAAAGAAACGTGCTGATATCGGTCAGTTAAATAGCTGGTGATAAGAGATAGTGCCTTGTTCCGGACACCGTATGCAGAAAGTTTAAGAAGAAGAGTTTCGTGATGAATCCTATCGAAAGCTTTGGAGAAGTCTATGTATATTCCAAGGGTTATTTGTTTACATTCAATGTTATTTAAGATTATTTCTTTTTGCTTCAGGAGAGCCATTTCAGTAGAGGACTTAGGTCTAAATCCAAACTGTCTTGGAGTTATCACGTTGTATTTTTCAAGAAAATTGGAAAGTCGTAAATGTATTGTTTTTTCCAAGCCCTTAGAAAAAATAGGCAATATAGACACTGGTCTATAATTACCAAGATCGTTTTTCGAACCACCTTTATAAAGAACAACTACTTTTGCTATTTTCATGTCCGAAGGGAAAATGCCGGTAGTCAAAGACAAGTTATAAATGTAAGTTAAAATTGGGCAGATATTGTCCAAGACGGACATAACAGGTTTCATTTTCAGTCGAAAAGCATCTTCACTGTTTGTATTGTTCATGCCTTTATATATATTAAGCACCTCATTTTCGTCACAACATGTTATAAAAATACTGTTACTTGTATGATTCGTAATGTAATCCAATGCCATATTATTGTGTTTACTATCAACAAGTCCACTGAAATAGCTATTAAACTTGTTTGCGAGTGCGAGTCCGCTATAACTAATGCCTTCCATTGTAATACTTTCAATTGTATTTGTAGAGTTAGGGCTCAAGACTCGATTTAACCTATTCCAAGCTTTCTTTTGATCGGTCAAGCCAGCGAACATGTTAAGGTGATATGCATTCCTCGCTTTTCTTAAAGTTAAGTTCAGGTTGTTTCGGTACCTCTTGAATGTTGCCCACGATTCTGGACTGCAACTTTGTAAGAACTTCTGATAGAGGGAATTTTTCCTGACAATCATTCGAAGAATATGCGAGGTAATCCAGGGTTTACGAGCTCGTTTTGGTTTCTTTACATCTTTGTACGGAAAACTGTTACGATATAAAAAAGCGAATATCTTCAGAAAACAACTAAACGCTATGTCAGCAGTCAGTGCAGCAAAAACTGGTTCCCAATTGACGTTCATTATTTTGCGTCGAAATGTTTCTAACGTAGTTGAGGTGATCTGCTGTATTTTTACATTTGTTTGTTTACAGTTTGATTTTAATACAGGCACACTATTACATACGATGTAAACAGGCAGGTGGTCACTAATAGCATAATTAATAACCCCGGTTGAGAGCACATTTGTTGCGTTATTTGTAATCAGCAAATCAAGAAGTGTTGCCGTAGTGGGTGTTATGCGTGTAGGCAATGCCACAACGTTTACAAGACAATATGATTCCATTAGTAATGATAGTCGTGACCTTCTGGGTGTATTTTCATGCATATCGACATTGAAATCACCACCTATATATACAGTGTAATTATATTCAGTGGCAAATTGAAAAACATGCTCCATATAGTGAAAAAAGTTCTCAACACAACCATTCGGGGGGCGATACACAACAGTGAAGAGGCTCTTATTGCTACAAACTGAGAGTACCTCATAATCAGGTGTAACCGAAGTAATCTCATCAACCCTTTCACACTGAACACTATCAAGCACAAACAAAGAAACGCCTCCACCTCTTCTGCTTGTTCTGTTTAGGAAGTAAGACTGATAGTTGAGCAGCTCAGGACAATCAACTTTGTCTTTGACCCATGTCTCAGTAAGCATTACCACAGATAACATGAATTTAAACTGTTCAAGGAATGCACGTAAAATGTCATGTTTATCACGAACAGACTGAATATTCAAACATAGCACTGAAAAATGGTTAGACTGGCCCTGAACCTCATTGTTAATATCATTAGGAGAGAGGTAAGTATCACCCATATAGAAGGAACTGATTACAACCAAGAGCAGTGACTCACTGCAACAACTTCCTCAAATCGTCATCGCATCGAATCACGTGCCAGTTCCCCGTTCGCCTTTCGTACAAGCACTTTGTTGTTCCGGTGCCAGGCATACTTGTAGGCATTCGCATCAGCCCATTTCTTCGCAGAATCGAGAAGCGTTCTGTTCAACCGAGTCAGGTTTTCTACGATTGAGACCTCAGAGTCAGACGTTCTGAGTGATTTGCCTTTCAAAAACCATTGATCTCTGAGCTTCTGGGAAGTGAAACGAACTAGCACACCTGGAAATTTGCCTTGTTTCGCGGGAAGCCTGTGTACGGCATCTACATCGCCTTCGCACAGCTCAGGAAGCTCAATTGAGTGGGCCACATCATTCACTTTTTCAAGCAAATTCTCACCATCTGACTCCGAAATGCCGTGGAATACCAAATTTTGCCGTCTACTCCTCCACTCCAAATAGTCCACAGTGACCTTCAGATGATTCACTTCCTCGCTGTTAGTACAACTTTCATGGACAACAACTCGCTTTCGAAGTTCCTTAATCTCTGCCTCTTGTCTAGCCATTGTTTTTAACGTGGTAGAGAGAGGGTGTGGTTGATGGTCCTTTGCGTTCACAAAAATGAACAAGGGAGGGGAAAACCTCAGTTTTCTTGAGCCAACGTTTCGACAAGAGGACTTGTCTTCGTCTCTGACATCATATTGATCTACTTGTCAATATTGTCAACTTTTTCTGGAAGATGTTCAAGTTTCTCAAGTCTCGCAAGGATAGCACTGAGAATGACGGGTATATTGACTTCGTCTCCCTCCTTGCCGCCTCCCGCCCCTCTGAGGCGTGACGAATAGCATGTGCCACATTTCCAGACCTCGAAAAAAGCCTCAGCCTTTCCCTTCGCAGCAGCTTCAGACACCCCAGAGCATTTTCCTAGGTGGAACAAGTTGCTACATTCAGAGCATTCCATTACACGGCCTTTGGCTGGAATTGCTTTCGAACATGCCGCACATATTTTATCGCAGCCAGCCATGTCTTATCTAACACGGGCCAACAAGTCAAAAAGGCACAGCACAAAGCAAGACACTTTCGGCAGCGGTGGCAGCAGGGTAAGACCAAGACTGAAAACGTAAAGGCGAAAGCACCAACCTGCAACCAGTTGTACGGAGCAATTAGGCTGCGAACCGCTGTCTGCCACCACCGCAGCCGAAGTGACGAGCAGTGGGCGTGACAGGAGCGGCACAAATCATTCCGGTGATAGCAGCCTGGTGACGCTAGCAGCGGTAGTTGCTTCAGGAAACGAAATGCCGTGCATCCACAGCCGGTCAGTTCAAAGAAGGTTACTGCAGGTCCCACAGTCTTGGTAATTCCAGGTGAAGGAGAAATCCGTCGCGCAGTCTGCAAACTGCAACCAGTTGTACGGAGCAATTAGGCTGCGAACCGCTGTCTGCCACCACCGCAGTCTGCAACTTCCCTTATAGATGCGAACTATATTTCCAAGGGGACAAAAAAAGTGCGTGTTGTGAAACAGAAGATGAAGCACTATTGTCCTCGGCCGCAAAGACTACACTTTGCAAGAGCTTGCACTGATTGCACAAGTTCACAAGGGAGTGAATGCACAGATTGCCGCTCAGAAAAATAACAAATAGATAAATAACAAATTTGAAATTAATGTTGAAACGATGCATTCACTACACGTACTAATAGAAGTATATGTGAAGGGAATAGGCTGTTTGAAGCATAGCTTAAGTGTAGGAACACGAATTGCCATCATAAACTAACCTTGAGTATTCTCCTTCAGAACTCAGTATGGACAAAATTTTTCAAACAGCGCGTCTTGCCCGATAGGAATTTCATAGTGAGGGCAGCTTTATTTAGTAATTATTTCCATGCTTTCAATAGCCGTTTCGACAAAAAGCTTGCGTGGACTTCCTCTAATTGGCAGTTCTAGCAATGCATCTATCACTGCAATCTTAACAATGATAAGAATTAAGGGGGCTTGAAATTGAACTCGAGAGGGGGCACCTTAACTTCTGTGGAAACAGCGTGGAATGGCATATCGTGGCTGCTGAAGGAAGCCTTGAGTTTAATCTGGATGCACTTCACAGGAAAGTCGAGAAATTTATGGTCCACCTGCAACTTAAGACCATATTGAGAATCGCTAAAATATGACTTTCGCTGCAGAATGCAGGCTGAATATTCAGATTGCGCAAATCAATGGCACCATAATTGACCGAAAACATTGCTCAGACAGCGATTCTGATATAGTGCCACGTAAAATTTGAGATTCTCTCAGGAATAGGCCTGAACAGGAATCAAATTATCCGAGAAGGATTGGATCCAGTTGTAAAAAATGTAGGAGACCAAAGCTTGCTCATCGATTTGCCGACAGTTCCATTTTCTAAAAACGTTTCCTGGAGAGTTTTGCTTGTGATTGCGACTAAGCTTTCTTTGGCGGGCGTTGGCCTTTCAAGCAGGCTTAAAATGTCACCGACTGTTCAACATACGAAAGGTTTTAAGCGCAACGTCTACAGACCTATACTGCCTTTATACTTGCTTGGAAGAAGTTTGAGATTCATTTGTGTTAGAAATTGAGCAATGGGCTCATTAATATTTTACGCAAGCAATCATACTGTACAAATCGAATAGTAGAGGCCTTATAAGAGACATACAAAGCGGCCAGAAAGGAATGGTAGCGAAGTCTCCGCTCTGCTTAGTCTACGGCACTCGGAACCGGTGCAGTCAAGAGACGTCACACAGAAGCTTATCAGGACAGATGGTCGCTAAGCAGCTTAAGATGGCTGATCTACGCTGGACGGAAGACGTACTACCGTGCGCACTCAGGAGGGCTGGCATACGGCCCTGATAAGGAGCTACGCATGCACTGGATTTCCCGAGGAAGCATGTCCCGGATCTTTTAAAGCTGAGCGCTCGGAGAGCGAAAATAGAAGAAATTGATAGAAACGGCCAGCCTCCAGTGAAAGTTTGATTTGTCGAACGAAGCGCAAGGTTCCAATTCGTTTTCATGGAGTATAGACTCGAACTCAGCCCAGAATATTTTATAAACGTGTTTTCTGTACAGTCACGGTGAAGGCGCCGCACCACCTGTTTCAGTTTTTATTCTGATTAAATTATTATTTCTTTGCTTCCGGCTCCACACTACGTTATTTTGTTTCATTTAATTACCCAGCTTGTATTATTAGGTTGTGGGTAAGGATCCGAACGAAATCTTAAATAATGTGGAGCGACGTGTGTGTTGCGGTCATAACAGAGAAAAAGGTTCCTCCAAGTATCAGCAGAAACGTAGGTTAGTGATATCGATTTCTGTACTGTACAAATTGTTTCTGCAGACGATGGTGATGCTGATGATGGTGAGACGAAAAGGTGATGGTCGACGCTAAGGCTTTTCAAGACAGCGAAGTAATCTACGCTATCCAACGTTTGTACGCGTAAGGCAGACTGTGAATATTAGATATACGAGCAATAATTTACTTCAAACCTATAGTGCAGTTTTTCTTGCACTAACGTGATCGGTAAAGCACAATTTTGCTTACGCCCAGCGATTCGTTTACAAAAGAAGAAAAGAGGCGTACGCTACGCATTGTGTTTCTGGCGAGATGTTTTATTGTGATGTGGGCACAGGAGAACCGCTGCTGAAAATGTTCACTCTGGAGATGTAACAAGCACGCATATTTGAACAATCAACTCAAATACATTGTGAAGAAACAGATAACGTGCCACATATCGAAACCTGCTTCTCAGAAATGACATAAAGGACTAAATGGATTCCAACTTCGATTATTTCTGCTTCGAACAATCTGCAGCTTAACGATAACTACCAGCAACGGATTTCGAGCCTTCCTAAGGGACATCTAAAACCTTTCTACGCCCTTCCGCAAAGAAATGTTCTCAGTATTTAAGCAGCGTGTTGTTGCTGAGATATAGCGCAAGGTGCGAATTATAGTCCTCAATAATACTTTTTCTATAACGCCGAAAAGGAGATAGCGAAGGTAATAAGGCTAGGTACCGTCACCAAAGCCCACAGTGATGGCTTGGGGAGTAAATAGGAGAACCTGTATGACGCCTCCCTCATTCCTTACATACAGCACTGGTCTGTCCAAGGCGTAAGAAGGCCCTTGATAATATATTCAGCTTGCTGGTTCCTGCTTTGCATTGCAAGAGGCAGTCACCTGAGGCATTCCATTGGAGCGAAGAAGAAAAAAACCTCGAGAAAATTTCGATTACTTCTATGAGTACTCAGTGAAAGCTCAGCTGTCCCGGAAGTTGCACCCTACATTTTCTGTCGGTATCTAAAGCAATAGAAATATTTTTAATTGGTGCGTTTTACTGCAGTCTTGTTTTAAGGTGTTTTCCGACGGTATCTGCCGTGAACAAAGAAGAAAAGACTTGCTACGTCCAGAATTCCTTTTAACGTTTTAGCGATAGCGCCTCAAGTTGAAATTCGTTTGAATTTGCATTTTGCTGATAACAGCTGAGTCTGTGCATTATTCTGTAATTATAAATACACGGAATAAACTTCAACCTTCTTAGACTGTGCCCCTCTTGTCAATTTAAAACGAAATTAACTTTGTTTACAAGGGAAAGAAGTACCTATGAAATTCACATCATCAACAGCTTTGTTATGTTGACATGCCACCTGCGGCGAAATACACGAAAGCCCAAATTAAACCGAAAAATAAAATTCCGTTCATGAAAAAAGTCCTCATACACTTCGCGGTTGTTTATTGTTGCGGTAATGCCAATTTCTTTGGAAAGAAAAACTTCCTTTTCAATTACTTTATTTATTTCGGTGCCTGACTTTGAGAGATCGCGGAAATAACCTTAGGTTACTACAGAGGTAGCCCAAGGTGAACGGTCATGAAGGACCCTTCCATGATAAATGAAAGCTGCCACATTTTTAGCAGGTTTTTAGCTGGTTCGTGTCTATAACGACATGGTAATAAATTCATAAGCATAAGAAGAGTCAGAACATATTTGCAAACAAAAGAATGAAAAAGCACATCCTTTTCAAACCTCTTACTAGCAACGCCAACGCCTCCGCCTTGGACCAAGACTTAAGCGGGTTAGAAGACATCCGCCTTTTTTTTTTTTTTGCTGCAAAGCCGGTCTATTTTAGACGCCTACTTGGTGCCTCTCCCAGACTTCGCCTTGTTAATGGGTTGCGCACCTTCTTAGGTGCTGGAAATAACAAAGAAAATAAACGTCCTACGCCAGAAACGCCACTTTAACTTAGAATCCTGAGCGGACGTTGACCTCCAGTGACTACAAAGATTGTGAGCACCCTCATTTCTTAGAGAATAAAAAGAATCTAAAAGCGGCTGACTATGCATGAAGAAATTAGGTCGGGATGAGGCTTCGTCCGCAACAAACTCATCTCAATTTAGAACGTGAACCGAGTAATCTTGGCACTTTTTAAATCAAGTCAGCATGACTAATGACATCGACAGAACCTGCAGTGAATTGTGGCAAAACAATTACCAGATATATTTATACTCCACACGGCGCCGCATCGACGAATGGTAACAGAGCGTATAACACACAGACAGCAGACAGACTTTTACGCACAGGATGTTTGTCTGTTGCCTGTGTTTTCTTCTTGCGCTTTGCTAAAATGGAAGAGTACCAACTCGCCCAGTTTCTGAAGTCGAATATCCTAATTCCTAATTCTCAACTTTGTAGCGACATCCTCTGCCGCATGGAGGTTCTTGCAACATCTGCTTTAACTTTTTTGTAGTCCCTGAATATAGCTAGCTGCGCTAGGTTGCCTGTGATATTTTGTCACGAAAATGAAATTAGGGCGCGTGACCAAAAGAGTAATTTACTTCTTTCGTTCGCACTTGGAATTATTAGTTTCCTACATTCCGTCTGTATTATAAACATCAGATGAAGTCGATGAAGGCCAGAACCTGTGAGCAACCGTTCCTGAAGCAATGTCGCACAAGTTGGCCACCACTGGGCGGACTGTTAGAAAGAGCAATGAATTCTGCATGCACTGCAAATATGCGACTTGAAAACAAGACGTGGACTCAAGACAGAACGTCAAGTTTTCAAGTTTTTCTTGTATGTCATGAAATCACCGGAATACCACCACAAAACAAAGGGAGTTCTGCGCCAATAGGGCCGAGTCCACTCCCGCTTAGCTTCTTGGACTCCTTCCAAAGTACTCAAAGGTCTTAAGCAAGTCAATGACCCATTCATTAGTTCTTTTTGGTAAACAGAAACTATTAAATTTCATTCTTTCTTTTGTCGCTTTCAATCTTTGTAGAAACAATCACAGCGACAATACCAAGTTAAATATGTATGTCAAAACCGATGCAAAAAAATTCAGCTCCATAACTGCTTGAAGTTGTAGGTTTCTTGCTTGAGAGGCGCTCTTACTGTTTACTTACTGTTTACTTGGACTCTGCTTTGCCTTTTTCTGTCCGAGGGAAAAGCGCCTAGGAAATACGCACTATAAGCATGTAGCCAATATTGACTGCCTAGCGCCCCATCTATTGCTGAGCTTCTCTTTTCGCCTTTTTAATTTATGCATTCGGGTCAGGAAAGTTACTATCTTAATATATTGATGGCAGCATGTGTGATCCTAAACGCTGGCCGCATTGCTGCGTGACGAAAGTGGCGTCTTTCACGGCTGAAACTGGAACTTATATGAAACGGTGGTAACCAAGATACTTGACAGGGGACAATGTAAGAGCAAAACAGAGTAGCCCGTCAACACCCGACGTTGATTGCGTCCTCTTTCACGCCTGAACTTTTCCCATTACGCCGCACACAATCACTGCAGCCGATAAAGAAGGGACGCATCATTAGGTTCGCACCTTGATTGCGCCTCGCCCTACTGCCGCGCTCTTTCACCTTCGCACTCTGCTCTCGAGTTCGTCCATCCGTTAGTCCTTTTGCACGCTCACAGAAGGCATTTCGTCCCCGTCCCTCTCAGTACTGCCTCGTTTCCCCCTTTACTACGCTCTATGTCCCACCATCTCTACGTGAAGAGCGCCCAAAATTAGGTGCAGTGCGCTTACCACGGCAGCGAAAAGCAAGCACAAGTTGTTATGTGCTCGGCAAAACTATTTGAAAATTTGTCACCTGAGTTATTGTTTCAGAATTACAGTCCGAATCAGTTTATTGTAATAAAAACGAAATACGAGGTGGTTAAATTTATACAGAAGGAGATCCCGTAGTCAGTTCCTGTACTGGGACCTCCTGCACATCAGGCTATCACATCAAAAGGTCTACGCTGAAGGAGTTTCCTTAGCTTGAAAGACCTCCGGCATAAGTAACAATGACCGTGTAGACTGTTAAACGTAAGAAAAAAGAGCACGGAATGAAACTTGAGCAAATTATACAGTGTAACGATGTTAATGCAATAATTTTGAGGGAACATCATATACTATATACTAAACAACATTGCTAAGCAATAACAAGAAATAAGAAATTATTACAAAGAGTCAACCTTGTGCCTATAAAATTCACATGCAAAAGTTAGTTTACCTCAACAACGAGAGAAATAAATGAGCATTTGGCTGAGAACAAACCTACTGAAGATGGTGAAATGGCGCGAAATTGGGCATGAAGTAAGTAAAATAATCCGCAGTTAGCTTATTAGAAGTATAGAGGTAAATAGCTTTTTTATTAGATGTTGATTCCTTCCAGGTAATAGGTAAACTGCACTAGAGATCAACTTAGAAAAACTAAACTTACTGGAATGTGAAGTTGAGCGCTTACCAGTACTCCAACCAAAGGTTTGATTGCCACTCAAAGTGCAGGCCTAGTCAGCCTAAGCTTATCGCAAGTGGCCTCCGTAGTTTTGAGTTAGGATGTCCAGCTCATTCATGCCTGAATAGAAGCATCTTGAAAAATTCGCTGAGTAAACAAGCTGCGAAATTGGACTAGCGCAAAAATCATCAAAGGCGACTTAAATATTATTCGCTACAAAGATTTCATTTTCTTAATGCGTTGCTTTGCCAGCGCTAAAAACGAAGACACTTAAGCATGCACAAACCAGCTTGCCGGAATAATATAGAAGATTTACAAAAAAAAAAAAGAATTGCCAACATGACTAACTGAGTGGCTGAGCCATTACGATAGCTTGCAGTGCGCTGCAGGGAATTTCGGTCACGGTCCGGGGCCTGCACCCTGCAGGCGGCCCTCAAGGCATCGGATGATGGAGGCGCCGCGGTGACAAATTGACCCAGGAGCGCATTCGAGCAATGCCGGCTCCAGCTGCACTTCGCACCCTTTTATTAAATAGTGGCCGCTTCCCGCTCCCTACGGCACTTCGTGTGCGTTCAGTGAAACCGCAGTGACACTGATTGCACTTACAGTCGTCTCGGTCGAGAGCACAACGGCCACGCATTTGCGATTAACTGGGGCTTGGCTTCTCGTAGGTACTGACCGTCAACTTCGGTAGCTAAAGCTGTTAGAGCCAAAGTGATCTTTATGTTCAAGTAAACGCAGGTGATGCACTTTATGCACATTCGGCGTGAATCACATGAACAGAAATCGGTCAATGGGTGAAAGTTAGTAAAAAGCTAAATAAAACAGCATCTCATGGTTGGCAGCTTATGTCTGTAAGAACATCTGGGCTTGTAGGACCTCGCCACTATATTTCAGCGCTCGCATTTGCTTGCGCAGAATCTGGACACTTTGGTAGAGCGTCTCTTCGTTTGCTGATAACAGCGCGGCTCTAGAGCTGTGTGCAAGTTTTACGCCGATTTTACAGCAAAGAAACTTCTTTGGTTGCTAAGAAGTCAAAGAAAATATACGGTACTTTTTAATGCACCCCAGCATGCTGTTCAACGCGCGTTTATGGGCGTGTAGTGTTATAACATGAGTAAAGTGCCATTACCAGCAGTACGATATCAAGCATTTAGTTCTCACTTATTTCATGCATGTATCGCACAAGTGCTGCTCTGGTTTATCAAGGTTTCTATTGTGAAAAACAACCAATTGCTTCGCAGCTGGAAAAGGGGAATCAGATGGGAACCACCAGATCAAATCTGTGAACCTGGAAGATTCCGTGAGCATGAAAAACAAAAACACTGAGGAGTCAGGTCAGGAACTGAATCTTCTGCAGGCAGCTGAATTAAGAATACTGGGCAGGTGAATGGAGGTAGCTAGGCGAGTAAATGAAGAACGCTAGTTCCATAGAAAGGCACGCAGAGCCGTCTCTCCGTGATTTGTGCACCTTAAGCAGGTATAAATAAAACTCTCTGCCTTGATGATGAAGAATATAGCACTGCGTCCCGGCCGCTATGAAACCTGCAATCCCGCTGATGCCTGCCGTGTACGAAAAATGTTAACGCTCCGCAAGAATGTAGAGATATATGCACTCTGAACGTATAGTTGCGTTCGTTGTGTTTTAGACGTTTGCTTTTTTGTTCACTTCAGTTCATGACGTAGACGTTCGCTAGAGAAAACGTCTACCATATTACAGACGTTTTTGGCTTCTGTTTGTTTCCTGCCTGGTTTGATTTCTTTCTTCATTTGTATTCTTATCAGTCGTATGGGAATCTTCACCCTCAAGTCCTACTCTTCAGAATAGCTCTTCAGAATGGAACTTAAATATTGACAAAATGGTAGCACATGGTTCTTGTTTCCGCTCGCTCTTTGACCCCGGCGGGCCGTTACGGCTCGTGAACACCAGGCACTGATTTCCCCAGTGGTGTCAAGCTGGCTCCAGAGAGTGCCGAACCAGGTCAGACTAAATCCCGTCAACTCAAGCGGAAACCAAAGAAATCTGTGTGGCACAGTGTTTCGTTTTCGCCTCACAGTTCCTAGCCACCTTGAGAGCGAGACTGACTTATTGTTTATTGCGATCGCCTTTGTTTGCCATCGCGCATCTCATAGGCTGTTTTTTTTTTTTCATAGGACGTCTTATGACATCGTATGCCCTAAGTATCAGTTTCCAAAGCAAACTTACCAAACATTTCTTTATCTTATCATCCAAGTTGAACTCGGGTTTTTGGTTTACTGCGCGTGACTACACAACAATGGAAACGACGAGAGAGGGAAACTGACAAGATTCATTTGTACTGTGGTATAATTTCTAGCGTTATGTAGCAACGCGCATTAAAGCAAGATGCAGAACTAAATGGCCCCTGTTTTAGTCTTGCTTTCTGATTCTTAAATGTTTATCTTGAATTCAATTGCATCCTTCATTCTTTCTGTTTTCAGTTGCTATTTTATGGCTTTACGGCTTGTTCTTTTCCTTAGTGTTATAACTTTCTAAAGAAACACCGGCATTAGCAAATTGTTGAGGGCACTTCAATGACAGTTGATAGTGAGTGGGTTCTAAGTTCTAGTGGTGGAGGGGTAGAAACGAGGAGGCTAACAAAAAGCGTTCAACTTAAGGTGAGGGAAACGCAGCGATGTACGGAAAATAAAATGATGAGTGCAACGTTGAGAAACAGAAAGAGGTCAGAGTGGGTCATTGAAAATAAAACACCGGTTCACGACCTATTAGTCAAAATCACGAAGAAGGAATGCGCCTGGGCAGGGCATGTAATGCGAAGGCAAGATAACCGATGGTCGTCAAGTGTAACGAACTGAAATAAATAGAATGCCAGCATTAAACGGGGTGGCAGGAAGTTAGGTGGGTGGATGAGATTAAGAAGTTTGCGGGTATACGGTGGCGGGGATAAGGTGGAGAGATTTGGAAGGTGCCTATGGCCTGCAGTGGGAGCGGTGAGGTTCATGATGTTGATGATGATAGTGACTGAGTGAAATTACAAGTAGTGGTTATGATCGTAGCCGTGCAGTTGGCGCTCCCGGCAGCAGACCGACAGCATAGAGAAAGAAGGTACGCAAGAATGCTGTTGCATTTAATTCGCAGGAATCCAGTTGATGGCACCTAAGTTTATTTTTGCTTTCCAATGTAACTGCACTTTTTCCAAGCTTTGGTTTTTTTCTCAACCGTAGAAGTTACAGTCGTAGCTAGCCGATTGTCCTATGAAAGTGCTGGGCCTTCTTGCAGGCTATCAGGAAGTGCCATCGATATACTGGCTTGAGTAAGCATCGGTTCGGGCAGACAAGCATTAGAATATCACAAGTTTCCCTATTCCTGGCTTTTCGTCATTCGTACGAAGCGCACATAGTTTTTCCTCCAGGTAGAGCTGTCTGGCTTATAAATACTGGGCATAACCCGTCAGTTAGGTTCGCATGCGGAGAGCGCAGCAGCGACGCCGACAATTTTCTATAGACTAAGCCTTTTATAGGTGTAAACATATCAGAAAGCGTTCAGAGAGCGGCGCTTGTCTGATTAATATTAAGAATTACAACAGACAAAGAAAAAAAAAGTATGAAATTGTGCAAAAAAAGACCCTGTGTTCACCTTTCTTCTATCTTCTTCCACATTGCATGGTTACCTTTTTGGTAGTTTATTGTTTTTCATGTTTCACAATATTTTCAGTGCTTCTCCACAAGGGCGATTCAGAATGATAGTCAGTCCACCGCAGCTTCTTCGTGCTCTCATTCGTCTGTTATGATAGTGTTTGCGTATACTTCGGTAGCCACCGCTGTTTTTCAGCTAAGCTCGCGAATATTTTTCGTGTCTAAGCCGATCCAGCAAGGCGATAAATTCGCACTACCAACTTCGTGCACCACATTACCTGCTATGAAGCTATCCGTGTATGTTTGGGTGGTCACTGCTGCGTTTAAGTTATCCTCGAGCACATTTTTGTCGTTATAAACGAAAAGCTATGTTCTTGCTTTCCCCTAAGCTCTGCAAGTTATCCCTCAGTCACTGATATGAAGGTGCACCGCTGCATCGACCATGCCGGTCAAAGAAATTATCCTCAACTCCAAGTTTGAAACGATAGACCTCCAGCGTAAGCACCATGATACACATGGTTAAACCTGATTAAGCTCCGAGCTGCTCTGGTCTATCCGGTACAAGCGCTAAACTGGGCGCGGGTAACCATGTTTAAGTTCCGAAAAGGGCTGGTTTCACCAACATGATTACTGAGCTCGACCATGTAAAACGTTTTATGCTTCGAACAGTACCCGTTTCTCTGGTCTGAGTATTACACTTCACTGTACCCGTGCCGGTCCGGTATGAACCTCCTTGCCGCGAATTGGACTGGTTGAAACTTGTTCATGTAAATTTGCGAGCGCGTGCGTGCGTTTGTGTGTGCGTGTGTTTTAAGGTTTCACGGAGGTTTAACGTCCCAAAGGGAGTCAGGCTATGAGGGACGGCGTAGTGAAGGGCTCCGGAAATTTCGATCACATGGGGTTCCTTAACCTGCATTGACGTCGTACATTAAACGGGCCTCTAGAATTTTGCCTTCATCGAAATGACGTGTATGTGTGCATGTGCGCGTGCGTGCATGCGTGCGGTGTAGTGTGGGATTGTGTGGTGTGGTGTAATGTGGCGTTGTGCGGGGCACGTGCGTGCGCGTGAGTGCGAGTGTGTGCTCTCTCGCGCGCGCATGCATATGCGTGCGTGCGTGTGTGTCTGTCTTTCTCACGGACAGAACGACAGACGCACTAACACGCACACAAGAACAGAACGACAGACAAAATATAGGGGTCTCAGACTTGCTCCTGAGCGTTGTTAATCTTTCGCTCCGCATTGATGAGAGATTGTCTTCTGTCTATCCGTGCACCATCGTCCTTTGCTTTGGAGTTAAAAAGGTCAGGAGGAGGAGGAGGTAGAAGAGGAAAGGCAGGGAGGTTAACCGGAAGAATAATCGGTTTGCTACCCTACACGGGGGGAAAGGGGTGAGAGGATAAAAAATGAAAGAGGAAATAAGTGATGTTCGGCTCCTTTGTGGCGCTAGCAAATATCTATTTCCTGATGGTAAAGAAAAGTGCTCGGACATGCAAAAAGGATATGAAAAATTAATAGAACCTAGAAGGTCATAGAAAGAAATAGATCAAGACATAATGTTAGCATGTGGAGGCATGCTTCGTTAGCGCCACAGAGCAGCCTTCTTTCCCATTTGGAGGAGTCCTTTTGTTTGAACCGTGGTAGCCGCCTCCGTTTCAGAAAATTGGTCTTCGGCTGAATGGAGAACCCGGTGCACTTACTGAAAGGAGCCAGTCTTTTATCCCGTTTTCAACGAGCGCAGATGTTTGCGACTTCGTCGTCACTCCCGGTGCTACTGACTAAGACGAAGGCGCTATCTTGGTGTAATGAGCCATCTCTCACATGAATTGCCTGACGGACTGAGTCGATCGCAGGGCGCCCGCATGATGGCATTTTGCGCGCGTAATTGGGACGGTTGATTGATGATTCACAGCGTCCGCATAAAAGACTCTTGCCCCAAAGCGCGCTGAAGTTGAGTAGCTAGAGAAATGGCTTCTCCGCAGACTCTACTTTCCACTAAAATACCTACGGAGTATGTCTCCCTAGTGGGCTCAGTACTGGTTATAAAGCAAAGCAGTTTTTTTGATGCGGACATAGGCTGCATGGAAGACGGCTGACCAAAAGTTGAGCCTGCAGTATGGTGACTGTTGTTAGGAATTAAGAATAGTCAGTTAGGTTTTGAGTCTTGGTATGAATGTTACGACGAGGGAGTAGTGGTTGCTTGGAACCTTTTTTTTTTTGCATTGACACTAATGAAATATATAACGCGCGTATTCATTGAGAATTAGTTTTAATTCTGTTCGTGTATGTTGGAACCACAGAGCAGAGTAAATATGAACAATGAATGGGAAACTTCGACATTCGGACGTTAAAACTTTCAGAAGGAGAATAGGTATGCGAAGCTGCCGTTTTTTGCCTGGAGACTAACCAATACACAAAGTTTACTACTTCGGCGCTACTATATTTGGCTTCATTAACTGAAAATATGGGTTAGTATTCAGAGCGCTCAGTATCGTAAGGATATTTAGAAGTCTTCGTTTGGCTGCAATTGAAAAAAAGAGCCCTCAAGCTTTACCGAATCTATTAATAAAGAGAAGAATAAACGCACAGCGGAATAACGAACATTTTTTTCTGCTGGATCCGTCAGAACCTAAAATAACGCGCATAAACATCTCAATTTTCTTGTCCAGGATCCGTCAAACATCTAGCGTTAAAATTTTTTCTTTAATACTGTGTCATTTTCTTTAAGTTCAATTTTTTGGACTAAATGGAAAGTCCTTTATTAATACTATCGCATTGTAATCCCCATTCGCTGGCTGGTCAAAAGAGGTCAGGTGGCTTTGTGGCGTCATCGCAACCTGCCCGCTGTGACTGGTGTCAACCGGCTGCCTGGATTGTGAGCGACCTGCCCCATGTGGCAGATGGGAATGTATTTAATGATTGGTAGAAAAAGTCCGCGTGACTTTTTGACGTCATAACAACCCACCCATAGAAGAACGAGAAAAGAAAAAGGACAAGGAAAAAATGGCGGGAAAACCACTTAAAATCAGATCTTGGCTTCGGCTGTGGAAGAATGCCCAAATGACACATATTTACCAAAGTGGCAAAGAAGGAGGTCACTAAGGCTTCGGCATTCCACTCTTACAAATCCAGTTTCTTGGTGGAAAAAATTTGAATTTTGGAGTTCTGTAGAGGAAACATTGAAGGTAATTGTCTATTCTTCCGATGCGTAGCAGAATCTTTGTGATAAAGTTTTTGCATAGCACGCATTGACAAGTTAAAATTGGCACAGAAAAAACCATAGAGATTGTTTTTAACGATATCAAAAACGCTAATAGCAAAAAAATGTAAGCCTGCGTAGTGGAGATCTGCGGATAAATATATAGTTACAGTGAAATCTTGCATTATATCAAAAAATGGCGTTAATAAACTATATCCAGTTAAAAACGGTTTATCCTGAATTGCTGAATTGAATACCGCCTGTGTACAGGAGGTACTCCGGGGCCTGAAATGGGAACAGTTGGGAATAAGAGTTAATGGAGAATAGCCAAGAAATTTGCGATTCGCTGATAACATTGCCTTGCTAAGCCACTCAGGACATGAACAGCAAAGCATGATCAATGAGTTAGACAGGCAGAGCAGAATGATGGGGCTAAAACTTAACACGCAGGAAACCAAAGTAATGTTCAACAGTCTAGCAAGGCAATACCAGTTGGCAGTTGGTAGCGAGGTGCTGGAAGTAGTATGAGAATTTCTCTACATAGGCAGGGAGTGACCGCAGATCCGGATCATGAGAGGTAGATAACTAGAAGAATAAGAATGGGGTGGAGCGCATACGTCAGGTTCTCGAAGGTCAAGGAAGGCAGTTTACCAATATCCCTCAAGAGAAAAGTATACAGCAGCTGTATCTTACCGGTACTCGCCCATGGGGCAGAAACGTGGAGGCTAACAAAGAGGTTTCAGCTTAAGTTAAGGACAACGCAGCTAGCTATGAAAAGAAAAAATTACCGACGATTACGTTACTTCCTAATGCGAAATTTGAGCGCAGCAAATAAGCTGTTTCACCTTTTCGATAGATTGAGGCAAAGAAATCGAGCAACATATGTATACGCTATCACAGAATTTTTGTTTTATTTTTCGCAGCAAGAGGGGGGAGGGGGGCGGCGTGTACACCCAGCGGCAAACGATGAGGGCAGAAGCGCGCGCAGCGAGCGGACAACACGATAAAGGGAGGAGGGAAGAGATAGCAGCGACTGACTGATGCCGCTGACGCCGATAGTGAGTCAACCCCAGCTGCGGAGTTGGTTTCAGGGACAACGCCGCCGATGCCGACACAAACAATATGATACCCTCGCTTCCGCAGCGCTAAGAACCAGGTCTAGCCGTGGGAAGGTGGTCACGTATTCGTCGACGTGCCGGGGCCTACGTGAAATAACCGGCGCGTCGGCAACTGAAGAGCACCCTATCCGCCACACAAGAACAGGGGGGGGGGGGGGGGCTTTCCTCCTCTTTCTGCATGACAGCGACGGTGTTCTATGCAGTCACGTTATATTGACTCTCTAGCGGCGTCAGCGGCATCCAGCGGTATCAGTCGGTCGCTGCTAGCGCTGGGGGGATGAAAGGGGGGCGGAGCTGGTTACGAGGCCGACGACAACGCCGACGACGACGCGAAACCCAGGAACGGACGCCAAAGAGCTGAGCTCTAAAATGATAGGTGTAACGTTGAGAGATCGGAAGCGGGCGGAGTTGGTGAGAAAACAAGCGCGGGTTAATGGCATCCTAGCTAGTCGAAATCAAGAGGAAGAAATGGACTTGGGCAGGGCATGTGACGGGAAGGCAATATAACCGCTGTTCCTTAAGGGTAATGGAGTGGATTCCAAGAGAAGGCAAACGTAGCAGGGGGCGGCAGAAGGTTAGGTGGCCGGATGAGATTAAGAAGTTTGCGGGGATACGGTGGCCCGCAACTGGCAAAGGACAGTGTTAATTGGAGAGACATGGCAGAGACATTTGCCCTGCAGCGAGCGTAGTAAGGCTGATGATGATGATGATGGGTGTGAGTGCAATCCCTTGTTTTGTTTTTGTTTTTTCTAGAACGGGGAGGGGAGCGACACCTAGAATGTAGAGAGAGTGAAGATTCTTGTCGCGTATAAAATATGTTACGTGCCTGAAAGCACACCTGTGATATCTCTTGCCATAGTGTAATCACATTCCTCCTAATGCAATATGTATAGATCGCTTAAAAGAGCTACGTGGTCTTTGGAGTTCGTTTAAAAAATGTCTCGGCGGACGGGACGCACGACAAAGTAAAAAATGCCCCCCTACTCGGGCTGCCTTGAGAGACTACTGTGCAGTTGCTGGCTCTGAAGCGTGCGGAAGTACATGGTGAGAGTGTTAATGGGACAGTCATAAAAAGTCGACGCGTCTTTGAGTCTGAACATTCACTCTGCGTGGCTGTATATTTTAGATAGCTTTTTACTTCACTTATGCTTCCTTTTCATGAGCTCGACAGCAGCGGGTTGAGTCAGACATCAGACTGAGTAAGGCCACTCCTACTCTACGACTGCCCGTTTACATGAACTTGGTACCTACAAGTCAACAGGCGTGGCAAGCCCTTGGAGGCACAACCACCTGAGTAGTGATAAGGTTCTCAATTGGGCTCGTTGGCATTCGTTATCCCACATGTTAACTGTCGTTTATACACAGACACGGACAGAGAGAGGTGGGGCAGGACGCAAGCTAGTTCTATCCCTTCTCTCTCTGTCCGTGTCTGTGTACAAGCGCTAGTTAATACATCTGTGTAGTCAACCTGCTCGCGATCCTGCTCTCTCTTGCAAAAAATCCTTTCCGAAGTGTAAAAGAAGATTAGGTGTAATTTGTGGATGGGATCTGCTATAGGTTGACTAGCAGATCCCCTCCAAAAGTTACACATAATCTTCTTTTACACTTGGGAAAGGATTTTTGCCTACCCCTCTCTGTCGGGCTGTCTGGGCTCGGCCCCCCGCCTCTCAGACCTCACCCCACAGCTTTTACACGTACCGGCAAACGGATTCTCAATCCAAAAGATGAACTCGGCTTGACGCTGTGTAGTTTATGTAAAGCTGCCTTAATCTCCTACAGTTCGGTTGGAATAGTTATAAATTTAGCCGAATCTATCAAGAGAAAGATAAAAAGTAACTAAAGGAAAGGAAATGAGGCCAGTAAAATCTAATTTCAGTCGTCCACCCTGTACCCAAAGAAAGGAAAGAAGCAATAAAAGGGGAAACAGAAAATATAAGGTATTGAAAGACGGAGCGTATATGGCACTGTCATGAAAAGAGTGAAACATTCATTCAGGATGGAAAAAGATTAGCACAATGACGTCACCGGGGGTGACGAAATTCAAATCGCGTGGTTGGCAGACCGTCGTGCTTTGAGAACACACCTGGCACTTTCGTGATGGGTGTTCGGAACCGCAGCGCCGAGTGTTGCTATCTGTCACTCCGGTGGTGCATCAGTTTGCTAATCTCTTTTCATGGTGATTAAACGTGGGACTGCCAGTACTGGTGACGCAAGAGTGACGTCCTCGCTAGGCAAGGCAGAGCGAGCCACTATGCCTTCAAGGCTAACGCTCACTAGGACAATTCAATGCTATGAAATATTTATTTCAATGCTTTGAAATATTTCCTCACAGTTCTTAACGGGGATTTCTCCAGCCGCCCATATCTATGCCCAACACGTCCTGGCTCTTATCCCCTGTAACGTTCCGTTAAGCGCTCTACGGATCCCTTGATTAGCGCCCTCTTTACGGCGACGATTTGTCCTACCTCTCTCAGCCACTCGCGGCTCTGGATCGATCAATGGCATCGACCTCTTGCGTGGTCTGTGCCACAGCCTAGGATTGCACAAGGAATGTCGCCTTAACCTAACACGCCCCCTTGCTTGCCCTTTCTTACACCAGCACCGCCGCCTTCTGGCGTTGATGGAGCAGTTCCCGCCTCCCTACTCCTCGTCTTTCCCTCCACCCTTCTCCCGTCGAATTAGTTTCTTGCAATCGACACACCCTCATGTTCCAGACAGGTTACTTGGCGACGCGTTACTCCGCCATTAGCTGCTCTCTTTGCTGCAAGCTTTATGTCCCAGTGAATGCCCTCTCGGCAGCTTCCTTCCTCCTCTTGTCGCCCTGATGCCAGGGGTTTTAATGCTCTTGTGCCGCCTTTACTGATATTATCAGCACTTCCGGTTTAACAAACTGCGTTAGAAAGGCTGAAGTTGGCAGATGCTTGTTTTGTGTGTATCTTTTTCTTTGCTTATTAATTATTGCTTAAGCAGTTAAATATAAGCATTAAGCAAAAGGAAAAACAGCGTCAATACCATAGGTTTCTTCTGCATGTCCTTGTCATAGCGGTTGCCTGTCCTTAAAACACAGTGGCCCGTAATTAGCACCTATATACTTTCAAAAGAGTTCGCACGAAAAAGCAAACAAAATAAAATTCCTTTGAAATTAACAAAGGCTCAGTTCTTCCAGTTTTGTTCGAAAGCGTAGTTTTTGTAGACTACGCGTATTTTACTTTTACCGGGTTTCTGAAGAACTGAATGGCCTGAATTGCATTACGGATTATCTTGCGATTATTCCTGAGCATGTTTTTGCTAGAATGTCGCAAAAGTTTTTTTTTCTTTCTGGGTCCCAGCTTAAGTGAACATAACTTTTATGCTTCTCCAAGCCAAAAACTTAGCCGTAGGTCTCTTAGCACCTGGAAAGCACACTGAGGTATTAAGAAACTTAATAAAGGAAATGAAAAATGTAATTATTATTTTCAGAACCACATCAAAGTTTAGTGTCGTCAATCTCATCAGTGGGGTAACAGCGTGACTAGTAGTATTAGCTGCAGCAATGATAATACTGGTGATGATGGGTTGTTATCAACAGGAAGTGAACTAGCCTTGATTCCCACCTTTTGTATTGAAGAGGTTTTGTACTGAAAGAGGGACCTTAATCAAAAGGTCAGCACCCGGTTATGATTGCGCTGTGAGGCTAATAAGCATGTTTACAATTATGTTTTCTGTTTTAAATGTGCATGTGTTGTCCATCTGATCATGCCACACCTCCGTTGGTGAAGGAGAAGTCAGCACTTGGCGTAGCAGGTGAACCAGCCGAGGACATTTGTCAGTACAAATTTTTGAATGCATCAGATGCAACCGGACTAGAAGCAAACATCAGGGCATTCACTCTCCGAGTAGAGGAAGGCAACCTTTCAAATGTAAAGTGAAATAAAATTAACTTAGTCATAACGTTACCTTGCCGCTCTGCTTTTTTTTTCAATCCCCCCCCCCCCCTATATAATGTCCAACCCAGGGCCCTTAAGGTACAATAAGTGATGATGATGATGACTGTACACTAAGCGAGAATAATGTAAAAGCGCATTTAAGATCGAGCACTACAGTGGCATGGACTGGCTCATGAATAGCAAGAATGTGCATCGCAGTGCCCCATTCTCGCACTGTAATATGTGGGAAGGCTGTAAATAGACGTGACCTTGCTTGGCTAATCTATTCGAGGGGAGCAGAAGTGGAGAGAGAATAGGGTGTGCAGGGTGCGGGCTAAAGAAGGAACGCCGTTTTGAGAACAAACACAAAGCCCTTTTTTCTTTTTGTGATAGATTTGAGTCTAAGTCCGGTTCATCCGGAAAAAAACAGCCCGTTAGGGCTGAGGGACGAGGCTTTTTAATGCCAGGGCATTTCTTGGCTCTTTGTACGAAAACCCGCTGTTGTTATTAAGACAAGGTGCAAGCTTGGAAATGTTGTTTAGTCATTATCGCTACAGCACGAAATAGGAAAACCGTTGCAAGTTCAGCGTCGTCAATAAGCCATGGCACGCGTGGCAAAAAACACCGCACGCGAGTGACACCACCCCTCCTTGTGGGGTGGAGTGCCACCGCCGCCACCCAGGAAATAGGGGGACACATTCCTCCTTGTACTGCGGATTGCGAGTCTCCCCTTCCAAGAAGCGCAAGTCGACCTCTGCGATGAGTGGAAAAAGTTCGGGGGCGCCCGTCTCCTCCCTAGGGGCCGCTGTACAACACCTTCTCACTGGGAAAACAGTAGATGATGCTAGAGATGGGAGCGACTGGCCCCCTCTGAGATGCCACGCTCACGAATGACTTGATGTGGCCCATGTAAAGAACGGTGTGTCGTCTCCATGCGATAAGATAGGAAATACGATGGGCTACTGCTGTATTCATATAAATGCAGCCAGCGATAACACACAAGAGAAAGTCCCCGCCGCCGTCGTCAATTATCCTGTAGCTTTCGAAGAGTCAGGTTGCTGTACTATGGGGTCTTCATCGTCCAAGTTGAATCCCCCTGAAGAATTTAAGAGGAAGTACCCAAAGGCTCCAGTACAGTAATTACATATGCGATATAAATCAAGTGCGATGTACTAAGCTTTTCAGGGTATGCATACGCCGGCATCCGTTTTACTCAGAAGCGTTTCCGTCACAACCGTCACGACCGACATAGGGAAGCCAGCTGAAAACGGCCTCTCCAATTTATTGTCAAAACTTGCTTGCATCTCATGGACAACCGATCTCCGAAGCGTGGATTCGAAGCACAATGTTGTGTTGCTATGCCTCTCTTCAATATTTCAGAATGGGTTGTGTCGTATGGCCAGAGCTCTGTGCACGAGGGCAATACGCCCAGCACACGTACCTTTCATTGAACTGCATACATAGATCTAAAATCTAAAGTTTTTTCTCAGGAAGCTCATAGGTAAAAGATAGCCCTTTCACGAGTTGGCTAAAAGCTTCCAGTACACTCCTTAGTGTACCCTCTTAGGAGCAGTGCTGATTCAAAACAATCAAGAAGTAGAACATATATCGGAACACTTTAAGGTTTTTCTCGCTGTTGAAACAACTAAAGCGATCGTGTAGAGAGCGATCTATGAAAGATAAAATATGCTGCACAGCACTGTGGCGATACATGACACAATAGATATGGTTTTCTTATGGAAGCAAAACTGGTCGACAAAGCTGATAAAAGTGCTACGAAGGTGAGAATCTGAAAGAGCTAAAATGTTCTCTACCGACAGGCCAGTTGCGGTTTTGAAAGCAACTGGCGCAGTTTTCATCACTGCATACTTTCACGGATGCAATAATCTGTTTTCACGCTATGCCTCATTCTGTACTATTTGCATCCGTGAAAGAATGCATTGATTAAAAAAGGTGTCACTGGTTTCAGAAGAGACACCGCCGTTGTCCTTGGCGTGCAGATGAAAAAATTCTGATTGATCGAAAAGATTACGACGTCACACGTTCAGCTGTGAAATTAAAATGGGTAAAACTTCAAATTGGGATTACGAGGTAGTAGTATGACTGACGTGTCATTATGGCATGCATAGATGTAAAGTAAATTATTCATGCTGAAAGGAAGGTTTTAATAAGTAGATTAGAATTGACCCATGACCCTTCGGTTACGATGCAGACGCGTTAACTCTAGGACATTGACGCACGTTCATTCCACTTGGTTTAAGGGAGACCTAGTGTGTCTTGTAGTGCATTATGTGGAATAATATGCCTGCTGACGTACGCTGATGAGTATGTGTAAACATAGAGGTAGTAACTAAGAAAAACAAATGGCCATCAACGTTGTCGGGTCAGAATTTAGCGGCAAGGGTAGGATATTTTTGTGAGCCTGGGGCGGTGGTGCTGAATCCTTTTCTTACAGCTGCAATAAGTAAAGATGAGTACAGCTCAGCCGGCAGAAAGCTTTATTCAAAATTTTACCAAATAAAAATTGTACCCTTATTACAACATCAGCCTCTGTGCACATTTGAGAACTGACTCATGGTGCGTCAACATTACAACCGAATCGCAGCCATGCAAGGTACGAGGCAGGCATCGTCAAAAACAGTATGGGGATACGTCCACAATGAAATAGCAATCGGAGGGCATGTAAATAGTAAAAATATTGCCTATAATCTTTATATAATGCAATGAAACAATGAAAAAGGGCCAGTTAATTAAATCAACACAGGCCGATGAGAGGCGCCACAAACACAGTTTGATATAAACTGGTCAATCATTACGAATTATTTAAAACATGCACTTGTTTCTCACTAAAACTGCCTCCATTAATGAAGTGGCACTAAAAATTATGCGGAAGGCCACGTTTCTGCGAAGTGGTGCCCTGAAGGTCAAGGCGTCCCTGAGTCGCGAGCGCAGGTCCGGTGGGCAGCTGAAAAGGCATAGGAAACGGGATTGAATACCGACCTGCAAGGGTGTCAAGCAAGGAGACATCTCGTCAATACTCTCCAAAACACCTCTGCAAGTGGCACCCGGAAGGACTGGTTGGAACAAGATGGGGAGAGGAGTTGACTTAGAACTCCTTAGTAATCCTCGATTATGCTAAAGACATTGCTCTGCTACGTTTCTCCGGGGAGAAAATCCAGCTCGTAAAGTGATGACGCATATCCCGAAATCACAACGCTGGGACAAGAAATTAATGTCAAGCAAATTAAAGCAATATTGAAATGCTTCAGAAGGTGATAACTTTCAGCGAGGTACCGCTGAAGTACCGTGATTAACAAATCTTTTCTTCCTAGTGCAATAGAAGACTTGCATAACCTATCCGAACGTTGTAACCGAGGCTAATCCTTTCAGATTTCGACAGCTGCTAATTTACCATCTCAACAAATAGTAGCGATTTTCTTGTGCCCTGTATAAGCTGCCATATGCTGCATTCCAATCAGCCGGTGTCTATTGTTTGAACTTTGAGGTCTATTTTCTTTATATACGTTAAACATACATACCTACACTGATTTATTATACAGAAATAGGTCCCAACGCAATATGTTGTAATGGTACCTTTTATAATGAAATGATAAACTGATGACAATTGTTAGCAAAATTTATTTTAGGCATACGAGGTATATATTATGACACATTTAATCGAAAATATATAATGTGATATAAAGAAAGTTTAGTTTAGTTTGGTTTAACGTCCCAAAGGAACTCAGGCTAGGAGGGACACAGTTGTGAAGGGGTCCTGAAATTGCGAGCACCGGGGGTTCTTTAACATGTCAGTCCACTTTAGAGAGCCCCATGTGGTCGAAATTTCCGGAGCTCTTCACAGCGGTGTCCGTCATGGCCTGAGTTGCTTTGCGACGTTAAACTAAACTAATCCTCTTTTATGCCGCAGTATGTATTTTTGATGAAATGTGTTATAATATTTACCTTACAGTATGTGCAGCCAATAGGAAAAAGCAACGCAAAAAGTAAACGAACAAAAACAAAAAACAACATACTTGCAGTTAGAAATAAACATATTAAGTTGTAGTTTAAGTGACGATAAAGAGCTAGTTTAAAATCATAGGGTATAAAATGAAAAAGTTTGATCAATGAAATTTTAATTGTTTGTATTCCGAAGATGGTGCCCACTTTCAGAAGAAAAATATTTTTCCGATGTGAGAAGCTCGTAACATTTGGGTTAGTAATGTCTTTTACGAGTATGACATGCCAAAGATTATGACCATTAACTACTCTATAACCATATGTTAATTATTGGTATTGCTGAATCATCTTTGCCACATTAGGCTCTAACTCGACTATTTGAAATTGTTACGCTTCTTTTAGTCTAATTTCTCTATCATTTAGGTTGCTTAATATTTGTCCTTTCGTATGTATGACTTCTGAACACAACTGTTGCCCCCCCTCCACGTTTATGTAATGTTTCGAACGGGACCTTTAAACAGAAAATTCTGAAGATGATAAGGCTATCCTTGAGAGATGGCAGAAGGGCAGGGTTGGCTAAGGAACAAGCGCGACTTAATGATATCAGAAAAGGAATCAAGGAGACGAAGTGCCCATTGTCAGGACAGGTAAGGTGAACAAAAGGTAAACGATGATTTCTGAGGGTAACGCAGTGGATTTCAAGATTAGGGAAAGGAAACTAGAGGGTCAGAACATCATGAAGGTGGATGAGATTAGGGAGGTTCCAGCGATCGGGTGGCCACATGAGCAGGAGAGGCTTAACTGGAGATTGGAGAAGCCTTTTTCTTAAAACGAACGTAACTGGGCTCCCGATAAACCACATGTAATTTTTTGTCAAAAGTTGTCAACTATCAGCTTAAGTACTATCAAAAGCATCACTGCTAAGAGGCTCTTGCAGCGCCACTTTTAAAAGCCTCCGTAGGGTGTTTTTTTTTTTGAAGATAATGAATTAGTGTCGTGCAAGTGGAACCAGTTAGCGTGTATGCATGGCCTGTGGGTCAGGAACCGTGCCCTGGATATTAAGAAAATCAGTTTACTGACCGCAATTATAACTTCGCGGTTCATGCTTTCAAAAGGCCGTGGGTGCCGATGCTCGCGTAAGGCGCTGCTCTTGTGTGTGTGTGTTTCGCGCAATTGCCATGTCTGAAGTATTGAACCAACTAGCCCGACAACACGTTCTACTTCCATGTGGACTGTCACCCAACCTCTATAGAGAATGCAAAGCACCCTTACGTTAATGAAAATGAATAATGCGGGTGTCTTCGCTGACGAAGATGCCGTGGTCGTCATCAAAGAGCTGGAAGCCCGTTCGAAGTAGTGTCAAGAACCTGCTGCGCCAGAATGCAGCGTCGTTCCCACGGTTTAGAGGGACGTCTGAAGCCATGCTGTGGAGGCCAGGCGTTCCTCAGGTCTTCAAGGCGACGCTTGCAGAGGCGCCTCCCGCAACCCTGGTTTCTGCGCCTTGTCCGAGACAGCCAGTGTTGCGAGTGGCGCTCATCCTGGTCCGATGGCTGCACGGTGAAAAACGTGAATGTTGCCCTGTGGCTGGGAGCAAGCAACGTTATCGGATGATGACCGCAGTTTGCTTCCACGAAGTTAGATACCTTTCATAAGAATGAGAACATACTGCATATATTGAGTACCTCACACGATCTCTTTTAGAGGTGAAACAGGCAATGAAATCGCAATGGAAAACGCCCACGGTGACAAACTAATGCACAGTACGAAGCAATCTACAGGCCCTCTAATTTTTATTTTTTGCACCATCAGACCGTCGCATAGCCTGCTTTTTCCCCAATAACGTTTGTGACGTCATCGTTACGCCAAAGAAACACTGCCCTGGTAACACAAATTTTTGCGGACTGCCTTTTTTTTTTGTTGTATAAAGGTACAAAGTGTATCATTTGTTGTCCCGGAGACATGAGACTGCAAGGAATGTGATGCAATGGTGTGCACAGAATGGCAAACAAACAAAACCTAGAACTGCAGAAGTACTAAAGTAGTGCAGCCGTTTTCTTGCAGACTTACTCAATTGGGGACACAGTCCAACTCGCCACGACCTTTTTTCTCCGTGAGAGGATTCCGGCCGGTTGTGTCCAGGGCGGTGCCTAGTGCATCGAACTGAGGCTCTGTTCTGAGACAGGATGCTGGAAGGTGGGCAGGAAGGAGCCCTATAAGGAAAGGGCCAAAGGCATTTAGGGGCTGTGCAGTAGGAGGAATGCCACAGACTGGGCAGGGTTATCAGCACTGCTTGAACGAAGAGGTCGAGAACACCTGGTGACAGCAAAGTTCTGGCTGTTACTCAAGGGGAAAGGAGCTCACAAACCTCACTGCCAAAAACCTTTGCGAGCATAAAAAAAACCTTGTGAATGAATTGTATTTTGTGGCACATAAAGAACTGAGGTTATGCCCCATACACGAGGTTAGAAGTGTTTATATATTTGACGAACATTTTTCAAACTATTCTTTGTTTAAAATATTTACTCACTTTAATAACTTAAAAAGATGACAAATCAAGAAGGTTGCTTTCCCCTAAGAGCAATGTTTGATGAAACGATATGTGTTCATTGCAAAACACAGCAAATTGTTTTTTCCTCAGTATTGCCAGTTTCCGGCGGAAATATAAAACGTGGTTTAGTGTTAGCTCATTGGCGCATAAGTCACATGTAGGTTTGTCGTGTTTTGGCAGTATGAAGTTAGTAAGGTGTGCGTGACCTGTACGAAGCCGGCACAGAATCGCTTCCTTGAAATGTCCCTTGTGTGCAATACTTCCATTCACCCACAAGTGGCGTTACCAATTGTAGTTTGTTATTTACTTCGTGCTGCCGAGCAGAGTGACGTTTTTTTTTTATTAATTTATGGTGTACTACGTTCATACAATACTTAAAGGGCATATTTACATTCTTTATATGCTTGCCACGAGCTTGAGCAACGCACAAGTCTGCTCTCTCATTGCCTTTTGCTCTGTCGTGACTCGGGATCCAGCAGCTTAATGTTTTTCCTTGAGCTGTGGCTGTTGTTTTGCTGAGTATGATGTCATAGATAAGCGGAGTGATCGTTTTCTAGAGTGAAGAGCTGTAAATATGCTTAGGATATCTGCGTAAGTAATACTGTGTGGCCGGGGCAGGTGCCGATGCCCGGTGTGGTACCCTGCCCCGTCGCACCACATCGGCAAAACTTGCTTTTGCTGTGAACTGGAATGTTTAGGGGAGTCGTCCACGTGCTTTTTCGTAAGTTATGTTTTCCTTTCTATTTATAGTTATCTCTTTCTATCTCTCCCAAGTCCGCCACGAGTAAGTGGGATGGTCAGGGGGATGAAACTTGCTATGATTGCCATTCTCCAGCCAGTGCAGATGCCAGCGCCAATCGCTGCCATAGCGACCGGAGGAAAGCCACTTGGAGCGTCGTATCGTCGTGGGTGGATTTGAACCACAGCCAGAGATAAAAAGGAGCTTCGTTTAGCTGTGCCTCAACAAATTAAGCCAATGTCCCAGGCTCTCAGGCTACATGCATGTGCGCATGTTATTCATTTTTAAACATGATTTCTTCTCCTGTCACCAGGTAAGCTGCAGTAGTTGAAACCGACACAGGCCGGACTTCCTGCCCCAAGGTGGACACCTTCAGTTTGCGCATTATGGCACAGCTTTCCAGTTCTCGGATTTTGGCACAATTTTTTGTAGCCACGACAAGACTGGGAGCCATAGCCGAGTTTTTGGCAGTTGAAGCAGCGCCGAAGATTTGGGATGAAGTGTCATGCAGTTATTTTCCTACATACTACTTTATGGATTCTGGGAGTTGGCTAGAGGCAAAAGTGAGGACTATGTGCGTTGAGGGTCTTTCCTAATCATTTTTTGCACTTATTTATGCGGCGGACTTCTGTGGCATATTGGTTTTTAAGACACTCCACTATTCTTTCTTCGGTGAGAATGAGGAAATAGTGTTAAAAAATCACACCTTTCACTGCATTCATGGATCGATGAGCACTAATGAAATCAGCGATGATTCCAAAGGTCATTAGATTTCGGAGTGCTATATTGTGCTCGCTCACAGATCAGGAGGAGTAGGTCGCCGCTGGCTAGTTTCGTTATATGGTAGCCAAGACCCAAGGCAGCAGGCACAGACTTAGAAACTATGAATAGAGATGTTCCTGGCTGGTCTTTCTGCTTCCACACTGTTTAGCAGATAATTCGGGAAAGGTTCTTGTTTTCTCGTTAGGATCTGAGCTCTCGTTAGGATCTGACCAAGGAGCCTAACAGGGGGATTGGGCAGGAACTTGCCAGAAAGTCCGGCCGACGCGAACTGTACACCTTAAATATAACCCAATATGACATAACGAAGGGTAGTTCGTCACACAAGGTTAACGCTAGACGCCAGCAAAGAAGAAAAAAATCAAGAAGAGAGTCGGAGATAGGACAGCTGCGATAAGAAGATAGGAAAGTGAAACATGGAGGGGAGGACAGGAAAATGCGACTGCCGATTTCCCACTGAGGGGTCAGCCCGCAGGTGCAGTCTACGGGAGGCTAGGGAAAAAAATGGTGTGGTGCCTTCGCCGAGAGGCCTTAAGGGTTTAAACACTTGGTGTCGGCTCAACCATCAGGATCTCCTTTTGCCCGAACACGGCCATGACACGTGCGGCTAAGCGTAGGTGCTCGGGTCCGTGGTGTCGCACTGCTTGCCAACATCCCCCAACGCCAACACCAAGTCCATGCGGATGCTCAAGAAACCATGGTGTCGCAACTCACCATTACCAGCATGTCGCAGATGCCCCTGAGGGTAAACTTGTGCATGAGTAATTCAGTGTGAGCCGCAGCGACGAGAGGATACCAAGCTAGTAAAATACTCTCCAACTCAATGCAAGGTTCTGTGGAAGGAGTATAGCTTTTCTTTCTAGCCATATGACTGCGCCGGGACGGATGATAATGAGTAATTACTCATTTATCTAAAAATTACTCCACCTTGGGGGATTCCCACAAACATTTGACCAACACTGGTCCAACTTCGAGTTACTGATCAATTCGCTCTCGCGCTACCATATGCTAGCCGTTTCGATTAGTTAAGTTGATAGAGTGACAGCTCAAGTGAAGTGGTGGTCCCGGGTTCGAACCCCAGACCAGCACAAATTTCTCCAACTATGAAGTTTCTGTGGAAGCTGTATAGCTTTCCTTCGTAAGCATATGGCTGCGCTTGGGTAGATGCCAATGAGTAATTACTCCGTTATTAAAAAAAACAAGGGGTAGGATGCAAACAGCAGCAAATGCTTATTAACAGTGCGATGTGACCTTTAGCTGCATTCCACCATGCTAAGTCTAAGAAGTCATACTCGTGCTACAACTCATTAAGCATCGATTTGGCTTTTCGCACACAAGTGACGGAAGGGTTTCCGATTTGCTGCGTAGTTTCCTTCATTCTAAACCTGTTTTACTGCCACACTTGACTACCGTCGCGCCTGAACTCCTTTACTTCAAGACAGCAGTAAATTCTGCAGCTACGTCAATGGACTATACAGTGACCAATTTTTTTTTTTTTTTGGCTCGAACTAGGACGAGCCGCTACTTGAATTATTTAAAATTTCCTTTATACAGGAAATAATGACCAGCGCGTACTTTTGCGCTAGTAAGTTTCATAACGTGGCCATAATGACGACAGGCCCATGCAGAGACACGGACAAAAGGAAAGAAAGATGGCGAAGAAATTTGTTTACCGAGCACGCTTTCGCCCACAAACAACGCCACTCGGTGGCGCTGATAGGAGCAGCCATATTCGATGGCAATCGAGGTTACAATGTCAGTCGCCTACAGCGACGCTCAATTTAGAGATTAAAACAATATTTCTTCACCGGGCACCAGAAACCGATCACAACTTAGAACGTTGCAGAAACTGCTGCGTGCGACGGTAACCAATCCAGAGCGGTGGGATCCGATCTCGCGAAACAAAAAGAGAGGCCGCAATCCGTAGGCTATGAACAGACAACAAGCACAAAAAATAAGCGAACATTGTGAGGTAACGTTCCACAGCGGCACTCGGGCATAAGGAACGATCTAATGTCGGGCTCCGGTATAATTTAGACCACCCGCGCTTCTTTAAGGTGCGCTAACATTAAACATTTTGAACTGGGTTTTTTTTGTGTTTCGCCTCCAACGAAGCGTAGCAACAATGCGGGAATAAAGCATACCCGTTGTCATGAAATCGTGGTGCATGATGGCCTCGACGCTCGGCCGCTTCGCGGGCTCCGGATGGAGCATCCACTGGATGAGGGTGCTTGCGTGGGAGGACACAGTGGAGGGGATCTTGTATTTGTTCTTCTTGATTCGGTCGTACGTCTTCATCTCCGACGACGCCTTAAAGGGGGGACTTCCCACGAGTAGGGCGTACCTGCGGAGAACAGTTATGAGCCTGTCAACGTTGTCGCGAGTCCGCGCCGTGTGTGGCAGGCCCCGTGTGAACACGTTACAGTTTGAAAGGTAAGCTGTAATGTCCTGTTCCTTTTAAGGGCGAGCCCTAGCAGGACTAACGCGCGATGGAAACTCAACACCTGTCGCCATGGCCGGCTCCCCACGGCAGCCGTCACGAGAAGTCATTTTTCGAATTCGCAATTATCGATTAGAAATCCCCTCTTAAAGAGTCCGAAATCGTGACTATTAGTTACCAGCCATAAAACGCATTAATTTACCAAATACCAACCCCAATTGTCGATTACAATTACCTATCAGCAATCACTACTCGCCGATTATCAATCTGTAATCACTTTGCAGATCACGGGCATCAATTGCAATCACAATCACCCATTACCAATTACCGTTACCAATCACAATGTAGCTTAAACTTCAGGACAGACTACACCGCTGCATACTACCGCTACAAACACATCACTAAACCGCTAAAAGCACGCGTTACTAAGTCACACACTACTGCGCGTTCACTGGGTGCTCCTCTAACACGCTCCTGAGCGCCTGTGTTCGCCCCCCAATGCCGGCTAATTTGTTTTAATGAATTATTTTTACATTCTGGAATGCTCCCATTATAGGAACCTCCTCGCCAATTTTCGCTGCGTATGGACCCTCACCCAATTTGTTACCTTTATTTGAAACTACTGGGATTATTTTCCGACTGTCGCAGGACGACGGAAGACGCCGGGTTCTCAGCAGAACGAGCTCCTTACCCACTCGCATAAAAATATTACTGATACATGTCACAGATATCCGCAAATTTTTTTACCGGCAGCAGAACTGTTGGCAGTAGCACCCCTTTCATTATTGTGGCTGTGGGCCTTTTCAATGCATTTTATGAGATGACAATGGAGAGTTAAACCATGAAATATATGGCGATTATTCCCAGGAGGAAAAAGTTAACACGCCTGCAGTTTGAACTAACATAATTAGCTATTTGCGTCACGCTCACGAACTCTACCTGCTTCAAGGGATGTATCCAGACTACCAGCAGAGCGAATGAATTTAAACACAACGCGTCGTCCCCGTCGGCTTTTGTCTAGTTTTGTTTAGCAATTTAACAAGTTAAAATGCCTAATTGTCTAGAGTGTGAGGTCTACTCTTGTTATTCCCAACATAGGACCAGATAAGCAATATAATATACAGATTTTGAAGTACTCATTTCTGGTAGTAGACTCAATTTAATGCAACTGCAGAGTGACACCATTAAGATAGCGATCGAGCAGTCCTAAACATTCCCGCTGTAAACTGGTTGCAAACATCTTAGCGCCGTTAGGTTAACAGCACTCGCAAACATGCCTGGGAGAAACGGCGCACTCGGGACTCACATGATGCACCCGACGGACCAGATGTCCGCTTCGTAGCTGTGGCCCGTCCTGACCAAGATCTCGGGGGCGACGTAGTTGGGGGTGCCGCAGATTGTCTTCTTGAGTTCCCCTTTGCGGAAGACGCGGGTGGCGAACCCGAAGTCGGCTACCTTGAGTTGCATGTCTTCGGTGAGGAGCAGGTTTCCGGGCTTCAGGTCCCGGTGGATGACCCTCTCCTGCACCAGGTACTCGCAGGCGAGGAGCAGCTGGCGCAGAAAGTACCGAACCTCGGCATCGGTCAGCGTATTGCGGTACCGGAGCATCTCCACCAGAGACTGCGAATAAAATGCGCTAATGAAGCATTGGGTAGAGCACTGAAGTTGAGACGCTTAAGGACCCACGACAAAGACTTCAAATAGGAATTCCTAAGGTTTTCGGTTGGGACACGACAACCGTAGAAATCTTGCTCTAATCATATCACTCTCGAGAAGGAGTGATTCAAGTAATTTTTCAAGGTACCAAACTCACTTTCCACACAAAGGCACCTTAAGATTAAAGGCAGCTGTAGCAGCTATGGAGGCAGTGTTCAGTTTGGGCCATCTTCCTAATTAAAGATTCAAGAAATGCAAGGATGCCTGCTCCTGAGATAATATCGATACAGAATATTGGCAGAAATAAATACTCGTATAAAGAAATACCATTGAAGCTGTTTGAAAGTAATACAACCCTAAATATGTTGTCAGCCTTCAGATATCAAGAAGCGAAGCATCATCACTTGCCCAACACGAAAATTGAAAGCATACGATGCCACATTGTTGATTTAGTCTTCTTTAGTTCCGTTCTTGCGTTGGCTTTGCACAAGTCTCTCTTAGCACTACATTTGACGACTGTGACGATCAAGAATGCAATCATGAGTGCTCCGACTTCGTAAGCGATTTGTTTTCACGAACTGAACCCATTCACACCAATTACAATAGAAGTTTTGGATTGGGGTTGCGCACTTTCCTATTCTTGGAAATTCTGGATTTTTTTCCTACTGGCTCTAGTGAGAAGCGTTCGAAGACTGGTTCGCGCGTCAAAGTGCCCGTGGTACCCCTTCTAACTGTTATACCCGTGGGCCCTTGCATTTGACTGTGGTCGCAGAAAACCAGCCGCGGAGGCTAAACGCAAAAAGGCGCCCTTGTGTTGTGCGATGTCAGTGCACATGAAACATCCCCAAGCGGTCAAAATTATTCCGCAGCCCTCCACAACGGCACCTCTTTCTTCTTTCTCTTCCTCCTTTATCCCTTCCTTACGGCTCGGTTCGGTGTCCACTGAGATATGCGAGGCAGGTACTGCGTCACTTCCTTGCCTAAGGAAAACAATTTTAAATTTTAAACTTTTCTCCAACTTCGGCTCCCACGTACACGTGCCCGTGTGCTCTTGTTTTTGGAGTTTCGCATGCACGGAAGAAATTGGAAGAAGGCGGTATTCAAAGCACAGTTAATAAGGCTGGTAGTTTCAGGTGCGAGGAGAAAGGATGCGGCAAAGACAGTGGTCTAAAGCATCGGTCAGTGAAGCCTTTCGCATTCCTCGCCGTCACTGGTTCGCATCCCGCTTTATGCCACAAGTCTTTCTCGTAGGCTTCCGAAACCATCAGAAAGAAATCGCTGCAATGAGGGTTATAATGCTATCGCATTAAGAGGTTGCGGTCGGCTGTCCCCCGCGCAGAGAGATGAAAGGACCTAGATGGATAATAAAGGTCATGCATGAGTCCCAATCGCCTATCGCACAAGCATGAAATCTTCAGTTATACCGGCATAGTGTCTGGCAAACATTGTCAGAATGGCTTCACTTTAGCAGCGTGCGTTGCTGGTCTGGCTGTTTGGATTCTGTCATATGGAATGTTCATAGAAGGCAGACGATGAACTACACAAGAAACACACCAGTGCGGTGTCTTCGTTTATGTCTCGTCTGTCACCTTTGCCCATTCCATAATGGCAGGCTTCACTTCACGGCTGCTCCTACGGCTAATGCCGGCAAATGAAAAGTTAAAAAGTAGGCAGCCTTAGTTCCCATATATATTGTGAAATGTGCCAACATCGTTCTGAACGAGAATACCTTGTACCGGCGGTGTCGAATAAAACGCGAAAAGAATAACTGAAAGTGAACGCACAAATATTAGATGGTTTATGGTTTATTGGGGTTTAACGTCCCAAAGCGACTAAGGCTATGAGAGAAGCCGTAGCGAAGGGCTCCGGAAATTTCGACCACCTTGGGTTAATTAAAGTGCACTGACATCGCACAGTCCACGGGCCTCTAGAATTTATCCTCCAAAGAACTTCAACCACCGCGGCCGGGATCGAACCCGCGTCTTTCGGGTCAGCAGCCGAGCACCACAAATATTAGAATGTGCACAAGAAAAACGAGGCTGAGTTCATTAAAACTTCTCGGAACTGCTCGGGCCGTTTAACTGAAAATCATGTGCACTGGTATGCATTCTTCTTCAGCTAAACTCTTCCTTCTTTGCGGTTTCTATTTTCGTTGTCCTGTTAGCTTTTAATTTGGCGCTGACTGCACTTCTGTAAAGCAGGAGCACTTGAGTTCTTGTCTGCACCCTCGTATTCCTGACGGACGAAGGCGCCATTATTTGCACGAAGCCCAATACGAAGAAGCGAAATTCTGAAAAGTGGTGATACTGACTAATTACTGTATGAACGCAAAACTGAGTACTCCGCCATTATGAACAGGCAGCCGGAATGCTGTAGTCGTTCTCAAGGTACGTTTAGAAAATAATTGCAAATAGGATCCAGGGAAGACAGGAACATCTACGCACCTGTCGTGGGCATAGCTCCAAGATGATGTAGTGGTTTTCATTGTCCTCAAAGTGGCTATAAAAACGAACGATGTGATTGTGACGGAGCTTCTTGTGGATATGGATTTCCTTCTCCATCTGCACGCAACAAACAAAGAAGAAGCAGGTGTATGGGTTTATTAAGGGAAAGCACAAGAACGATAAATAGTGAAAGAAGCGGATCGAAAGTACTATTTCTGAACACATATTCTGAGACAGTAGAAGGGCATCATGATGACAAAGGTGTTTGGTCACTAAAATATCATGTAATAATGCAGCTGCGGTATTTTTTCAGCAAGAACAGAGTATAATGTCTCATACTTGTCACCTTCCCAAGGTAAAAGCTGCACGGACAGAAAGGAGTAAAGAGGTTGTAAGCTGTTCTCTAGCGCACTTTTACAAAAAGAAATTGGGATAGAGGACAGATTGCTCCTTATTTTCTCCAATGTAGGCGCATTTGTGTTTAGAGTGTTTCTCAGGGGCATTGAAATTATCCCGAGAAATTGAAGCTGTTCTTTGTCAATATGCTTCTGGGTTCAAATAATAAATAAGCTACTTTTACTGAAAACGAAACTTTTGTAAGCTAGAAAAAAAGGTAAAAAAAATGAAATAGATATCGCCACCCGGGGCGTTTTCGCAAGCAAGGAGCGGTGCCTCAAAACATGCTTCAGCGCGAGGAGCTCTGAATCTTGGTAACCACCGCCATTCACTTCCAAAGGGTGATTACCTCCTTTTTCGAACTTGACGTCACGAGCTTCAATAAAATGGCGGTAAAATACTGATGCGCAATTTTCTCCGAAAAAAATTTGCTCGACAAAGATTGACGTACACAGAAAAAGGTATATAGTTACATTTTGAGAACGAAAACACAGCGGTGTCGTCCAGAGTCCCTTCAAGAAATTGTCAACCAGCCGAGAAGTTGGAGAAAAGGAGTCTGGAAATAGGAACTTACATTTTGCTGGAGGCGCGGCGTTTTAAGACTTTTCTTGGAGACGATCTTGCCTGCGTAGACCACGTTCGTCTTTTTGTCAATGAACTCGTAGCACTGCGCATGTCCGCCCTGAAAAGGAAATGGCAGCCTTTTTTGCGTGGGAATCCACATGATGGGCAAATGTTATCGCACTTGGTGAGGGCAAGAATTCTTCATCGCACACATGGTGCAGTAGTTCACTATAAGGCAAAATGTGCTTGGCGGCGAATTGTAGAACATGGATAACTATTTCAAACTCAAGTGAAATAGAAGGAAGTGAACAAGGGACATAATGATATTGCGCAAAACTCGTTTGAAAAGGAAAGCAAAGCTACCTTAACAAGGGATAGCTGAATGGCAGATATTTGAGGAAACGAGAAGCAGGCAAGCATTGTTAGAAGTTTAGTTTATGGGGTTTAACGTCCCAAAGCGACTAAGGCTATGAGAGACGCCGTAGTGAAGGGCTCCGGAAATTTCGACCACCTGGGGTTCTTCAACGTGCACTGACATCGCACAGTACACGGGCCTCTAGAATTTCTCCACCAAAGAAATTCTAGCCGCCGCGGCCGGGATCGAACCCGCGTCTTTTGGGTCAGCAGCCGAGCACCATAACCGCTGAGGCACCGCGGCGGCCATTGTTAGAAGATAGAACAAATCGAATGAAACGCTCTCTCGCGTGGCCTCCGTGGCACCGCACAACTGGCACCGAAAGCACATGAACCGTGTGTAGCCAGCACTAGGGTACATGAACTTCCTATAGACAACTTCGAGTTCAGTGTCCTGTTCTGGCGTAGGCGTAGGGGTAGGGGTCTTGCCACCCACATGCCCTCTTAACCTTGTTCCATCTCCCGAATGAAGAGAGGAGCGTAAGGATAAAACGGCAGATCAGTGAGAAGGCGGCGGTATTCCCGAAAGGCCCACGGGTCAGCGGAAGTCAGCGCTTGTCCCGTCTCTTTTCTTCCCTTCAGTCCGTTGTTCATATTCCCTATAGATGCGGCCTGTTCCTCTTGTGGTGCGTGCGGAGTGGTTCACTGTGACAACCGTGGCCGGCACAGTAATCCCAAAATCGTCAGCGGCAATATGTTCCATCAGTGGTGTTTGGTTTATTGGGGTTTAACGTCACAAAGCGACTCAGGCTATGAAGGACGCTGTAGTGAAGGGCTGCGTAAATTTCTACCACCTGGGGATCTTTAACGGGCACTGACATCGCACAGCACACGGACCTCTGGAATTTCGCCTCCTTCGAAATTCGGCCGTTGCGGCCGGGATCGAACCCGCGTCTTCCGGGTCAGCAGCCGAGCGCCGGAACCACTGAGCCACCGCGGCTTTTTTTTTTCTTTCATGGTATTTATTGACATGGTTTTGTATAGAAAGCACATATATACATATGTGTATATACAAACAACTATTTACAGAGCACCTTGGTAGGCGCTACGTGGCAGAAACATAATAGTGACATATAACTAAAAGGCCGGCAATGATATACAGCGCATCAGGAGAGGAAACCAATCCGCTACAAAGTCTAATTTTTCGTAAATGTCCGTTACCTGCAGCAACATTCGGCTAAAGTGAATTCTTGGCGGAACAACACGTTCAACGTTGCGGTCTTGCATGCGCGTTTTCCAAAGGCTATGAAATCCAATCAGAAGAATCATGTCATAGGGGTTCGAGTCAGGTTGGGAAACAAGTTAGCGCACACTGTAAGAATTTAGAAGAAAATCTTTCTGTAGCGTCCTCTGCAACACATCTCAAAACGAAATCGCGTCTTTGCAGTCTATAAAACAATGTTCAATTGTTTCAGGCACATTGCACAAGCGACAGTTTACAGAAGACACGCGGGGCCATCAGGGGTGTGGCGGAAGTGCCATGGATGAATCCGAAACGGAGCGTCCTACTTCTAGAGCTTCGCATATGCGCGTGGTCATTGTCACGGAAGGGCGGCGGCTAGAACAGAGGTCGAACACTCTCGGGGCGTTTCGCGCAAGTGTGCTGAGCCACAAGGTCCTCAAGTCCGTGCCGGCGCATATTTCTCACGCGCTGGAACCCTCCCGTAACTTAAAAACAGCATCGTACGATCGTGCATTGCGCAATCAATGTGTGTATAATTTGAGGACCAAATTGCGCTCGTCACTCATCGTGCACTTCGAAGAAGCGGTTGCAGTTTTTAATCATTCGAGTTAGGAGCCAGTTCACGGCTATAGGGTTGTAGACCGCCGATAGTAACTGCCATATCAGAATTTCAAATATACTGTTGCGCTCAACGCTGTGGAGTAATCAATTTTGTCCATGCCGCATTCCATTCGTAAACTGTATTCCATCAAAGCATAAATTATACCTGAAATAAACAAATTTTACGTGATGGTTGTTGGTAAAGATAATTAAAATGAATTAAAAACTAAAAATGAGTAGGATTGAATTTTGTGTAGCCGGCGACATCGCCAACTGGAAAAAGGTTGTTTCGGGACGCCGACGATATTGTTCCAAAGTTGCGCCAATACGTATAGAACGCACACCCATGCGCGCACATCCATGCGCGCACATCCATGCGCGCAAAGGCACACGCACACACGCACACACAAGCAAACACATAAAACGACTGTGGGGTAGTCCAACACGTGATTATATCCATTTGGCGAATTAAACTCCCGTATGTTCAAAGTGCACTCACAGATTCAGATCGCGCAACACACGGTCCATTTCGCGCTCATGCCAACACGACACCCATTGCTGTGGTTCTGTCCAGCGACATTGCGGTGTGCAGCCGAGCGCCACTGCGATTGAGCCAGTCCGGCTTGATGCGCAAAAACGAAACAGGGGTGTTGCGCAAACACCGCCACTTCACGCCGACAAGTTTTCCCGAGGACGGAGTGCTCTGAAAGCAGGATGCCTGACCAAATGGTGGTCCCAAGAAAATGTCAGAGCCAGCGTAAACCCGACGGGATTAACGTTGACTCGACAGCCATATGGATGCTGCAGTAAAGAGTTTGCAATATCCACCTGTTGTCACAAAATTCGGCGCATTTTAGAAACAAACAAAGAAAAACCGCCGCGCGCACGGCGTCTCGCCGGCGCGAGCCCAACGGGAGAGAGGGAAAGCCCCCGCCGAGCGCGTGCCTCTCTCTACCGCCACGGCGTGCGCCGAAGGAATGAGTCATGCACGCCGAATTCTCTGGAACATACGAGTTGCTTCTGCAGCTGACGGGGGGAAAGGGCGTAGCCTTGCGTGCACTAAGAACGTCCCCCTCGCCCGTCGGCGACGGCGCCACTCAAGAACACGCTCGAAACTTCGAGATGCGACCGCCGACCCCTGACCAATGGGGACGCGCGGCCGGCGAGAGAAAGGAGGGGAGGCTGTACGGGAGATGCTGCGTGTATGTGCGCGCCTACTTTGGCGCGTACAACAAACAGACATGAGAGCGAGCCTATAAAAGAAGGACGTTGACCACTGTCAAGTCCTTTCCTTTTTCTCTTTCCTCTGATCATTTAACTCTCCTCTATCTGCACGTGGCAGCGGTGGTGGCTTGCCACGAGCCAGTAGCAGGCCCGTGCAATTTCCTCTTCATCCTTCTCTCAGTCACAACAACAAACTGTCAAGTCAGTCCGGACCGCCGTTTAAGCTTCATCGAAGCGCGCCCGTTCGACTACCGGGAAAACACCACTCGGCCAGCATCGGACCAACGAGGCAACGTTCGCCAGTCTGCGGGACGGCATCGTCATGGAACTCTGGTCGTCGGACTGCCGCAGTGCCCGGTGAACAAATTGTGTTTTGCTTGTTTACCTTTCTCTCTTGAGTTTGTGCACTTTAGGTGCAATATTGCCTGAATTGTATTCTCTCTCTCGAGTTTAACTTTGCGCGAGTTGCATTGTTTTATTAATCACTTTGTACGTGTCTGTACTAGTGATTGTGTAATCCTCTGTATCGTATCTTTGCTGCATAAACTTTGTTTTGTTTTGTGAACCTTTGGCTCCGATCCATTCTCTGGCTTGCGACCGGCGAAAGCTGGGCACCAAACGCCCAAAAACCTCTTGTCACTTGGTGGCTGGCCTCCGCTGAGCTTGCCACGCTGAGTCGAGGGCATCTCCTTTGAGTCCGAGACCGCTACCCCCACACGCTCTAAGGGTGTCTGGGAGCTTCCCACTAAAAGTGCGCGAAGTCTGGGTGACACCTGTAAGGGATCGGTAGTGTACGCGGGGTCATCGGAACGCGGCTGGGGGCGCTCAAAGCGAAGCGTCTCCTATTTGGAACGCGGCCGCTCGTGAACGCGCCAAGAAGTACGGATGTCCACCCCGCCACGCGGTACCGATTCGCGCACGTGCTGGCACGAATGTCTATTTGTGTTTGTTTTTATTTTGTGGTGGAGAGAGTCGTCTACCTTGTAAAAGCCGGAGGGCTGGCCATGCCCTTGAAGAGCCAATCATGTCAATAGTGCAACATGATTGGAAGTTACCGAATGTGGGCTGGGCCTTTAGGGCTTTAAAACCGGGCCCCGGAGCTGGCAGCGAGGTTCTGCGCTAAGGTTAGATGCTAGGCATCTTCGGCTATGCCGAGTAGGGGCCTCCCCTAGTGTTAGCCAGTTCCGCCTTTTGGTTGTTTGTCTTTTTGCCGTTGTATCTAACTTGTATATTCTGTAAATATTTGTATATAAATCTTCAGTTATTCCCTTTTTTATCCCTGCGTGTCAACACATCTTGAGACCGTCTCTGACGGGGCACCTCTGGTGCGAAGATCAAGTTTCAGTCTTGAGAGTTAAACCAACCGTCTCTGGCGGGGCACCCCTGGTGCTAGGAAGATAAAGAACCTGTGAAACTTTACTCCACCTTTCAGCCAGAGAGTCAATTGTGACACTTTTTTTACTGTTTAGGTTAGGGTCTTGGACCCAAGTTCACCGTCGAGCCAAACTTCAGTGCCCCGGAACAACTGTGCCTTGCACGACGTGTTTCGCGATATCCTTCTGCATCCTGAATTTTTTTGTGTTCGAGCACAAAAATTTCTGGTGGTTTTTTCTGGTTAAGAAGCTCTGAAAACGTGCATAAATATTATGAGGACAGCAAGTACCATGGCTTTCAAGGCAGAACCATGTCCAGTATACTGGACACTGGGATTTATTTGTTGCACTAGGAGTAGCATATTTTTTATCTGCACTGGAAGAAGTCTCGTTACTTTCTTCGCTGTGAAGCACAGACCCTAGCTGTAATTTTTCCGCGTAGTCGCCTGGGTATGAATTGACATCAAGGTCTGACTCGTCTGCAAAGAAAAGTTACTGACTTTCCTCATTATTGACCGTCTTTTATGCTAGTAAAACAGTCAAATGGTGCTCAAAATCATGTTACTTGCACTACAAGTCCACTTCAAGGTGTTTCTACAATGACATTGGGAGTTGTGCAATTTTGGCGCCAAAAATTATTGAAACTCAAACCTAACCCGCTTGCACGAGGATTTCAACAATACGCACAAGTTGAATCCTAGGGACCAGTACACTGGGCATGAAAACATTGTCGCATTGTGAAAAAAACTACTCATAAATAAGGCAATGTTCTAGCTGCATTGTTTCAAATGGAGGTTAAATAACTTGTACGAATTTATTTGAACTGCTGGAAGAGAACTTTAAAAGAAATTATTTACTTGAGCACGTCGCTCGCAGTGGCCCGCTTGTGAATTACGCGGTTACTCTGTGCTGTTCTAAGAAAATGCGGCCGCAAGAGGAATTATCAAGATCGAGATATTCCTCGTCGCTTCCGGAAGTAGTAGAAATAGCGCTTTTTTCTTATGTCCACTGTACTAGTCGCTGGGTCTGAAAGATATGCAGGAACCAGTGAAGCTGAAAGATGCATTTAGGAAGGCGTTGGTGTGCTGATAAGTGGTGGAAATTTTGAAGACAAGCATATCGCTAGGCCGTGGGGCTTCAACTTTGCGCAAACCTAATCTTTCCTTTAACCCTTTTGATATAGTAGGCGGGTTCATAGTTTTGGCAGGGGATCAGTTTGGAAAATTTATCTTGGACGCATCTCGTCCGTCCAGCAAGCGATCCAAGATGTATCGGTGGAAAAACTATAATCTGCAAGCAAAGCTCTCTGAAACAATCTAAATCTTCATAGTTTGCCGCAGAAGTTTTGAGAAAGTAACGCCCCATTCTTTTTAACCATGCTCATCACAAACGCGAACACTCACAAAGCGCGTCGATTGTCCCTCTAGGGTAACTATAAGAACGGCGCGTGGCAGAAGCCATTTGCGTTCTTCCTGCTAAAAAGACTACAACTTGCAAATATTGATTACCGCTTTCAAATCCAGAACTCTAAAAGAAAGTCAAATTTCTTAGACAAGAATTCCAACGAAGGTATTCAGGTCTGCTCTTATGTGAGGAAATGTGCATTAATAGCGCCGACTGAATACCATTTCAAAATGCAGCAGCGTTGTCTGTAGAATGTATCCTTGAATTGCTTTCCCTTTATCTGATTTCATTCAGCATTGAACGAAATGATAAGGTCATTGCTAATAAGCAAGCAGTGTTTATCGGCTCTAGCATATCTTCTGCTCTTGGTGATGTATTCGCTTAAAAGCTTATCTTTTTTGCATAGTCGTCGATAGTTTTTTTGCATTTTATTGCAAGGAAGCATTCAATCAGCTTTAACACTTTTCGACAGTGTTTTAACCCTTTAAGATTGGTTCACGAAATTCCAACAGATGATGCTTTACAGTTTCCAGCTTTGAACTTAATCAGTGAGGAATAGCTGTGCTGAGAGGACCACCCAAATAGAAACAAACCTCTAGTGCGATTTCTCTTATCCCATTCCAAACTTGTTGAGAGCAATGGATGGTCGGCGCCTAAATAATGCCGTAAAGATACTGTTTCCATTTTATGTCCGACAGCTTCTGAAGGCAAGTGAGATGGCTGATGTCAGTGGGCTATCCCAATATCCTTCTTGAATCCATAGATGATGAGTTTTTAGAAAAAACAAAGAAGGCAAGTACCTCAATCACGGAAATATAAACTGAACAGTAGTAATCAATGCTTCTAAAACACCTTGCACAGCCTAAGAAAAAGCGAAAAATACAGTAACGTCCTCCAGTCCATCCTAGGTACTATTCCAAGCAGAAGTAAAAGACCCCCCTCCTCGAAGTTTCCACCCGTGCTGAAGGCTTAACCATTTAAATCAGGCGGTGGCTCTAGCCAGCTAGCCCTGGCTCATGGAATCTCACTCTTGATTTTAGCCAACAACCAGATAACCTTCGCTTATTTATTTCTACCCGCTTAAGATCTATTTTTCCTCCGCTGTCCTTAAACCCCACCTTAAACCCCAACGCATTGAATAGATTAGCCCCGCTGCTTTCAACTGTAAGACGAAGCCTCTTACAGAATAGTATGAAATCTACAGCCGTTTGCTGCGCCTCGCCAAACGCACTGAATAATGTGCATCTCATGGCACCTGACTTGATATATCAGCAATACTCCCGTCCTGGCCAGAAACAACAGCCTGCTTCCATTAGATTCCCTTAGAAGGGCTTTGTGAGGTGGCGCCCGCACGCAGAGTAACAAGGTTAGGAATTTGGAGAAGGATCTCATGATCCAGCAGCGCATTCCACAAAGCTCCTGGCGTGCTTTCGTCACAAGTGAAGTCAACCATTTTTCTTGGCTCCTGCTTTCATGATGCGGGGCATAGCTTCAATTGGAACCGCGCTGCATATGGCGCCGTAAACATCATATGCAGGTTGTACTTTCACGCTTCGTTTTTAAGACTTTGCGACATCATGATCACATACGGCCTCACCACCGGTATCGTACTGCATCTTTCAAGGGAGTCGGCATGTGGCCTGGAGAACCGGATTCGACTGCGACCGAATTGGCCGTGCTGCAACGCTTTGTCTTCAGTGAGTTTGATCGTGATCGAAGGTGCCCATGCGACTGCGATATGATCACTTCATGCTTTCTAAATTTTGTGTGTTAATAAACGAAGAGGGGATCTTCAGCAAGATTTCAAACATTGCTCTCTAAATTTCCCGTCCGGGGAAAAAAAATTAACGGCGCTTTAGCTTTGGTTAAACCGAATCAGAAGCGGTAGCTTCACGTTGGTTTAGCCTCGCGAAGCTGCTATTTATGATCGCCGGAACGCTTGACGTCATGGCCTTGCACGCGAAAACCACATGTGCACTTCGTTCCAAGCGCGCCGGTGCTACTTCCATTGCGTACTTTGTGTAGGAGGCCGTGACGGCACGCTCTATCACGTAAACGCTGCGTTTAGGCTCCTCGGCGAGCCCAAAGTCGATCCCGCGACCAAAGTTTGGTTGACCTTGACGTCCCCGGCTTGACCTTAGAATGACCTTGACCTGTCCAATTGCTTGACCATTTGTCTAACCCTTGACCATCCACCGGTTCTCCAAACTTATGAACTGAAAGTTTGGCCTTCGCTGAACCGTGACGGTCATCGGAAAGAGAGCGATCTCAGCCCGAGACCTCTAGTAGCTACCGCTACAAAAAAAAAAAGCATCCGAGTGTATGCCGTACTCGCAACTTGCGCATCTGAGCAACGAATTCCAGTCTTCGAACAGCATCAGATTAGCTCCAGAGCCGCGGGATTTGACCGCAACGACATGCGTCAGTTCCCTTTCATTTTAACTATACTGTTCCGAATATAGCACAACCACAATAAACACAATTATCGCTTTGCAAGTAAGAAACACGACAAAAAGAAGTCAGTTGATTCAGTCCGGAACAGACGAATACTCTTATTATCAGAGAAAAAAATAGGCCAGATTACACTCTCGAGTAAGACTGATGACACAGCGATGCTCTTTGAGTTTGGTTCAGCTAAGTTAACCTTGGTTATACTAAGCAAACAAGGGAAGGGGATTGAGGGGCTCGTTATAAATATGAGAGAAGCCAACAGCCACAGAAACCAAGGAGCACAGGAGATTTTTTTTAATTAATTTATTTTTTTGTGGTGTTGATCAAGTAAGAATATTACTAAATATGTTGTCGCTTACAGCTAATTGATTAGAAAAGCAGAAGAAAAAAACCACACGCCGCCGGTGGGATCCGAACCCACGACCTCCGAATTACGCGCCCGGTGCTCTACCTCTGAGCTACGGCGACGGTTGTCAAACCTTCTGCTTTCGGGGGTATTTATGTTTACAAATAACCTAACTTTGAGAGTGTTCATCAGCGCCACCCACGTTCGTAAGCGGCGGACGTGGAACGTCCTGAGTTACCGCTGGTGTCATAGAGTAACAAAAGTAAAGAGCGGACACTCGGGCCCTTTCGCGGCCGAGTTCGGCGCTTCCCCGTTTCCGCCAGATGGCACTGAACGTGCAAATAAAATAAAAGAAAAAGAGTATGGTCTTGGCATGTCTTGGCTTCCTTCTGCGGAGTGACTGATGCGCTCATTGTCACCCTGACAGAATGCACGTAGTAGGTTCACTGCCGCTTGCCAAGCGCACGCGATGCGTGGCATAACGCCTTTGCGGCTTGTGGGTGACGTGTTCGCCGCGGCGTCAAGGCAAGCGATCAAAGCCAAACGCTTTTGACGAGCGTTGCACGTCGAAACCTGGATAATCGTTGCGTGCTCCGTAATCGTCACGCTGGTGGCCGGCTGCTCAGCTGGGCAATGTGACACCGCCTCCTCCGCGAGAGAGGAGAACGCACAAGACGCAATGAAAGTAGAGCCTCCAAGATTCCTTTTTGGCCTATCATCTCTGAGGCCAGTGCGTTTCCCCGGGTCCGCTAGGTGCGCTGTGCACAAAAGTCGGCCGCTGGGGCCTACGGGAGTGTCCGCTCTTTACTGCTATATTACTCTATGCTGGTGTGACGTAGAACGCCATCGAACGGCGAGGGTGGAAGCTGTGTGAGAACCCTCTTATGCTTTCTATGGCGTCAAGGCTGCCAGAACCGAGGCCCTCGCTAAGCAATTAAGCAAACAAGTGAAGGGGAATGAGGGGCTCTTTATAAATATGAGAGAAGCCAACAGCCACAGAAACCAAGGAGCACAGGGGATTTTTTTTTACTAGTCTTTTTTACTAGTCATGCTAGTCATTTCTATCTATTGTCTATAGTACCCCTTCAGTGACTTAGCAAGGCAATGTCAACAGCGAATCGCAAACTACTTCGGTATTCTCCATTAACTCCTAACCCCAACTCTTCCCATTTCAGGCCGCGGAATACTTCCTGTAAACAGGCGGTGAATAGCATTAGCCAGATCATGTCTCCCTGCCTGACGCCTTTCCTTATTTTATTGCTGACTTTATGGAGGACTATGGTAGCTGTGCAGTCGTAAATATTTTCACATAACACTCTTCTACACCCTGCCGCAATGCCTGCACGATCAATGAGTTAGGCCGGCAGAGAAGAACGGTGGGGCTAAAAATTAACATGCAGAAAACCAAAGCAATGTTCAACAGTCAAGCAAGGGAACAACAGTTCGCAATTGGTAGCGAGGTGCTGGAAGCAGTAAAAGAATATGTCTACTTTGGGCAGGTAGTGACCGCTGATCTGGATCATGAGAGGCAAATAACTAGAAGAATAAGAATGGGGTGGAGCTCATATGGCAGGTTCTCTCAAATCGTGAATGGCACTTTGCCAAAATCCCTCACGAGAAAAGTCTATAACAGCTGTAATCTTGCAGGTACTCGCCTATGGGACAGGAACGTGGAGGCTAACAAAGAGGGTTCAGCTTAAGCTAAGGACAACGCAGCGAGCTATGGAAAGAAAAATGATAGGTGTAACGTTTGGAGATCGGAAGAGCGCGGAGTGGGTGAGGGAACAAACGCGGGTTAATGACATCTCAGTTGAAATCAAGAGGAAGAAATGGGCTTGGGCAGGGCATGGAATGCGAAGGCAAAATAACCGCTGGTCCTTAAGGGTAACGGTGTGGATTCCAAGAGAAGGCAAACGTAGCAGGGGGCGGCAGAAAGTTAGGTGGGTGGATGATATTAAGAAGTTTGCGGGGATACGGTGGCCGCATCTGGCAAAGGACAGGGTTAATTGGAGAGACATGGAAGAGGCCTTTGCCCTGAAGTGGGCGTAGTCAGGCTGATGACGACCGCCCTGCCGCTCACTGCGAAAAGAACCTGTTAGCACTTATGACTGTTCACGAAATGTTCCGCGTATTGTTCAAAGAAATATGGGGGCGCCGGGTCGTCAGCAGCAAAGAAAACCGCACCTCTCGTTTCTGAGAGCGGCCACCGAAAATGGCCACGCGTGCAGTTGGAGGCTGTTTGCCGCGTGTTCTCAGATTTGGCCTTCATGTGTCCAACCTGACCGCCACCTTTCGCTTCTTTAGGAAGCCACTACGGGTTCATATCCATTTGCACTGGTCCGCTCAAACAACACTTGCTTTTTATCTAACACGCGAACTACAAGCTGCAATTTTTTTTCCTTCCACGCGCCTTTGTCAAGCTCAGGCTGCAACAGGTTACCAGCCAGTTCTGCAGCATAAAAGGTCACACGCCCGTGGCCCAAGAACACGACATACCTTGCCGAGGAACTTGCCGCGCGTGTATTCTCTCTGGGAATTCGTGTCGATGACAACCTCTGGAAGTTCTTTGATGGCCGCCACATTGCTAGTCAAGGTCGCGTTGACCGGCGGCATCCCGCACGAGTGAGCCCGCGGTCACGATTTCATCACCAACGAACGACACTGCAAATGCCGACTGATGGGCGACGATTTTTAAAACGTCTGTTCAGAGTACCACGTGCACGAAAAGAAGGCACTCTATTGGTTGGCGGCACTCGCCGCGAGCAACACGTCACCATCTACGCCAGCCCCTTTGTCCCGCGTGCATCGCGTTTCTTAACTGCCGCCGCATCCTTTGCGTGGGTTGCAACTATCTTAATCTCCATGCCACCCGGCTTCCGATATAGCAATACTTTGGTTTGAGCTAGTTGGGTTCGACGTATCAGCAGAAATGCGAACTGATGCCAGGAAACGAAGACAGCCTGTCATTTGTGTTTGGTGATCATTTCCTCGCTCCAGTTCGCGCTTCCGCAGATATACCGCTTCTAGGACAGCTTCCAGAAGGTCATCGATGATGCTGGGCTTTAGATCAGCTTTAGCTTTGTCAGTATTCTTATCATTTGTCTCCAACACGCCTACAGGCGCCCCGGCTGACACGTCATGCGCTATGTGATAACCTTGAATGCTGCACCTCTGCCAGGCGCAGGTAAACTTTTTGTCTATGAGTCACGCATTCCGACGCTCGTTTTCGAAAGGCCAACCAGGACATGAAGCATGCTGTATTTGTATCGTACACAGTTAAAATAAAAAGCAAACCGTGCAATGATTACATACAGCTACGGTATCTGAGTGACGAAAGTTCTTATTTCTTTGTGGGCCTCGCTGGTATCATTAAAAGTGTGCTTGCATTTCCAGACAAGTCTTCAGTTTTGTTGTCTTCTGCCCTCTAAGCTGTATTCTGGAATTGCGTAACCGCTGAGCGAAAGAGGCGAAGATTCTATATATTTTATTGGTATCGTAACGCGCATTGCTATTGTCAGCATGTGAATATAGCATCTATCAGTTAACTTGCCTCTACCGTCCAAAGCCGCCGATACCGAATTTTCGAAGTAACCGCGTACACTGCCAGTATGTGCGTTTTTGCACTTCATTTTTTCCCTCGCCATTATATCCCCTCATCCTTTTCTCCCAGTGCACGGTAGTAAACTGGTTTCGTTCACCGAATAACCTGCCCGCCATTCCTCTCCCTCCTTCTCCTCCTCCGCAAGCACGCGGAGCCGATATGGAACCCGCAGTCTCACAAAGCAAACATTGCAGCGCTGAACGTGACCTGATTAGTAAAGGAGCTTTTTATTATATGTTATAAAAATTTTGGAGGACGCTTAAGCATCTCCTTTAAGAGGGGAACGCGACAGCGAATTTCAGCGCTGCCAGGGAGTTCCTGGAATGCGATCACCCGTTCGGCGCGACGACTTCCCCATTGGACAAGTCGAAAATTGGCTCTTTGAGGTAAAAAAAATGACGCAGTAAGTCTCATTTGCCTTGGTGGACAACCGAACCGCGCATGATACGCAGCCCCCGTTATAGGTCGCCGGTTCCCTCCATTATAAGTCGCCAATTCGAATCCGTGCCGCGAGCTAGGCTCTAACTAGTACGGTTATGCTGCTCAAAACACTGAATCGTAGGCACATCCGGAACATTCTGTGGCAAATGGCTGGCACCACTCCATTATCTCCGTCGCGCAGTGCTCACAACTACTGCGACGCCGACGGCTTTTCGACCGAACCAGCTGTGTGCGCTGTCACGTAAAATGTACAACCCAAACGTTCTACATATCTTTGGTATGTTCAATTCGCGCTGTGGCCGGCGGTTATCGCGCCGGGCGACCAAATACGGCGGCCGTGCATGCGCGCTGGTACTTTCCCCGTTGCAGTGGCTTTTGCCCATGAAGAACGCTGAAATGGTTTCGTGAAAGCCTAACTTCAGTCGGAAGATAAGGAATATGCTCTAAATCGTCGCATGTGCCTGTGGGCGTATCTTGAGTTTCAATAGAGAAACGCATTTTAAAGCTCAGGCAACAGCTTTCGGCCCACTCGGTCCGCGCGGCAGAGCACACCTTGGTAACGGACTCTGGTAACCTTAAAGTCAACTATTCTCTACAAAAGCCCGCACTGTGTACATAGGCTCGAAAGCTAGAGAAGATCGAAGGCATCAGGCATTGCTTGTATGGCGACGATATAAAAGCCTGGACAAACACGGTCTCTCTCGGTGAGAAGGAAGAAAGGGCACAGGAAGCGGCCTCCTGTGTGGAGCAATACCTCGGAGAAAGAGGACTCGCATGCTGGACCGAGAAATCGGATCTGCTGCGAGTCTGGAGAGGCAAGCATGCGGCAGCGATGGCCGCAGCTTGCAAAAAGCAGAGTTAATTTGGGAGACATGGGAGAGGCCTTCGCCCTGCAGTGGGCGTAGTCAGGCTGATGATGATGATGTTCCAGTTGGAATGGGCCGCAGCCACGTACCTTGAAAACATGCCACTCAATGTCCGATTAAAGCGTAAGCAACGTTGGAATGGTACATGCATGAAACCACTTCAGACAGAAATACACGTACACGGTCGCTCAGCAGCTTATGCGGTGCTGCACGTCGAAGTATGAATGCAGCAAGATGAAAGCTGCTACATCGCGAGCAGTAGCAGAAAGTAGGGCGGTGGCTTCGGCGCATCGTGTCAAGTGGACAGAAACGATGATCCTGGAGTTTCTGGTGGCAGTGGAAAAAAATGGTCCGTACTGTTCGATGCAAACCCTGTAGAAATGTCCGGATGGACAAGGCAGAGGCTGGATCGGGTCGGTCGAATACTGGTCACCGGGAAGAGAGGGATACACTTTATTATGTCTTTTTTTTTTGTTATCGTTAGGCCACTGTCACCCCAGGGGGCGTTCATGAAGGGGCGACCACGAAGATCCGAACTGCGTCGCTTGCCTGTACTTCTTTATCTTCGCTGCATATAATCTTTTACCAGCTGTCAACTGAGGGATGAGGCAGGAGTTCTCTGGGGGGAGGACATCCATCTTGTGCCCGAAGAATATGGTCGTCATCTGTGTTAAGGTTTTTGACAGAAATCTGGCAAATAGGATTAACTTCACCTTTTGTAATTAGGGCTAATCGATATTGGCTCATAGTACTTTTTCTCTGAGCTCTTCTGATAGCCGTGGCTTGTGTCCTGGTAAGCTCTGGGTGTGGCATGGGTAAAGTTGTCTGTTTTCACAATATACCGGGATTTTTTGTTTTTACTGTTTAGGGTTCATTATTTTAAACCCTGCCAGAAATATATCGGTGCAGTTTGTGTGGGTGGAATATAGAGCAAGGCGGACGTGATAGAGCTCACTGAAGAAGCGATTAGATAACTAAAACTAACTAGTCAACTTTTTACTTTTGATTTCAAGGGCCAACATTTTAATAAGAAATTAAAGGTTGTATTATTAAAACCTGAATAAAGTCTTTAAATTTTCTTTATCGACAATACATTTCTAAATATTCAACGTTAACAATACGCATTTTTTGCTCGTAAAGTTGGCTTCCGGCACTGACATTTAAAGTGGCATCGCTTGTATTTTTAATACATCAAATACGGGAGCCGTTTGTCAATTTCATACCTTAGAAACAGTCAACAAGATCTCCTCGACAATACTACATCCAGCGACGCCATTTTAAAAATGTGCATTGCGGGAAGTCCACTTTACGAGCTACAAAAGGCGCTTTATTGACGTTAAATATTTCGAACTGCATTGCCGACGAAAGAAAACTAAAGAACTGGACTCAGCATATATATAGACAGCCTTAAATTTCTTAATGTAATGTTTGCCTCTAAAATCAAAAGTAGAAAGATGAATACTTTTTGGTTAATTTATAATTTAATCACTGTGCTCTTCCAGGTACATAATGGCCGTTTCCAGTACAATCCACCTGCACAGCCCGCACCGACGAATCATTCGCCAGGTTTAAACTAACGATCTGTAAACAGTTAAAAGAAACACCTGGTATATTTGTAACCACGTTGTATGTGGTGCGTGAAGCCGCCGCGGTGGCTCAGTGGTTATAGCGCTCGGCTGCTGACCCGAAAGACGCGGCGGTAGAATTTCAATGGAGGCGACGCTCTGAGGAACGCTCTCCGTTCTCTATCCATCCCTGCAGACTCTCTGGTAGCTTAGTAGTTCAGTTTCTGTGTGATGTGGAACCTAAGGCGGATAGCATGCAAGGTAAAGAAAGGAAGAAGGCACGAGCCGCTTCTCCCCTGTGAGGCCATGGTTCATCGAATGTGTCATTGAAGAGGAGAGAAAAAGAAACGGTTCGGTATAGCATGTGAATGAGGCATGCAAAAAAGAAAAGCGTAGAAAGGAAGACGTAAAACCTGGAGACAGCGCCAGGCGCATCATCTACCGCAAAAGAGCTCAGTGGCGCCCAGTTCTATGCGCCGTCTGGGGTCGCTCGGCTGCTCCACGTTCTCCATCTCTCCATTCTCCCCTCCCCACCTTATTATGACGTCATCGTTCTCGTTGCTGTGGCGGCCTCAGGAACAAAGGGCGAAGAAAAGGGCTGGCAGAGAGACTCAGAGAAGGGCTATTTCTAGGCAGTGTACAACCAGGTTTTAACAAAAAAACACTGATAAACATCCACTGGCAAAACAAAAAAAAAATAAAAAAGCCAGTAAATCGGTCCGAAAAAGCTCGGTTTCTTGTCTTGCTTCAGCAAGTTGAAAGCGTTTGTGCCGAGAAACTTGCTCAACGTTTTCCATCTCAAATGCACAGAAATGACGAGGATGTTCTAGAATATGGCCTCATGGCTCCGTTTCCACCTGCAAAGAAGACAGTGAGGAGTGCGGAGCACTTGCGCGCAGGGTGTAGACTTGGTTCTGGGGAAGTTTTCGCGTCAGTCATGTGCAACACTTTCCGACAATAATTTTGAAAATTGAAAAATTGGGAGATATTTTACAGAAATTTTAATAGTAATTGTCCATTCTTCTGACATATAGAAAAATCATTCTTTTGAACTGCTTCCACCGATCGCATCCAACAGTTAAATCTCCCATAAAAACCAATGGCAAACGCTTTTACGATAGAAAAGAATTTTAGACTGCTGTCGAGTAATATGTGGATATATTGATTGTCATAGCGATATTATGCATTATATGAAAAAATTACGTTCATAAAAGGTTTCCCGCTCAAAAATGCTTTTGTCCAAAATTATTTGCTATGAGCTGATTAATGGTCGATGTTCAAAAAGGTATTTTTAACCAAAGCGAAAAAACCTCGCACGTCGCCAAGCTCATCGAAAAAGGATGAGACGTCTCGGTAGGAAGTACTGGATCCCGCCTCTTACAAAGGGCTTCTGGGAACTAAGGGCAAGTTCAGCGCTGACAATGGAGAGACTCAACAGTGAGCATTCCATGGTCATTTTCTAAAGCAACTCGCCGGTGTTATGAAAAGTTTATGCGCTCGAAATTTCCTTTTCTCACTTACGCTGACGCCATCAGGAAGCGGAGCCAAATGCTCAAAGCACTTGTCTAAACCATATATTCGCTTTAAACTTTTGAGATTTGCATTCTTAGGAGCCTTTAATGGAGATTATTAAAGCTCTTCTGTAGGAGAACTTCGTATTGAGATGTGTGCTCTCTTTGGTGCGAAGCTTATTGCCCTGATAATGAAGTAGTGAGAGAGAGAGAGAAAGCAGTTTAATGAAAGGCAAGGTAGAAAAGTTGGCCGGCGGTAAAGTTGCTCTTGCACACACGCTCAAACACACACACACACACACACACCGGGCACGGTTGCAGAGATGGGCACTGCACACTTCTACATCACATCACAAAGGGGTGCGCACTCACCAGCTGTAGGCGGCTGCATGAAATGCGAAATGCGTAATAAGCATAATAGATGAGGATCTAAGAATGTCGCTTAAACATTTTTTTACTTCATTCTGCACAGTACCCTGACAAGTTGCATACGAGCATCGAGCGAGACACCTACCACGGCAGCTTGATTCAAAGCGCAAAGCTTAGCGTTTTACATCAAGTGGCCGGGCACCTATTAAGATTCACAGTTCACGAGTGACCCTTAGATCAGCGCCCGAGTTCTCGGCAGTGGTGCAAAACGAAGCTACCTGAAAAATCCACGCACTGCGAACAGTCCCTCAGCCTCGCAGTGTGGGATGTACGCATTCTGAAGAATCCTCTGCCTGAGGTACAAACGTACCCCAAAAGTGCCCGCGCTGTTGTCGTCGTCCCTTTGTTTCGAATACCAAACGCATGCGACTAGCCTGTTTTTTTCCAAGCATCTTTTAACATCTGAAGTGATAATGTTCAGTGAGAATTTTTCAAGTCGGATCCTCTCATGTCAGCACAAGCATGCTAACAAATCAAGGCGGCAAGGTGAAGCAGCCTACTGTGAACCTCAACTGAGCGTAGCGGACGTAACAGTGAGGCGAAAAAAATTAGTGCTGTTTTATTCTCTCACTTCTTCGTAAATTGAGAATTTTTTTGCCGATATTCATCGCTTTTATCATTTGGACTGCCCAAGAGTGCGGAAAACAATGGTTTCCCAAAATAAATGAAACACCAAAAAGCTTCCGGCAATATTTTCGTAAAAATGAACATCGGAAAGAAATGAGCTGAGGTGTTCCCAGGTGCACAGGCAGCAGGCATGCTAACTTGTCTGAAGCATTATTATATCGACCTTTGAAAAATTCTAGAAGGCTGCAGGATATGTGGAGCTCGTGTGAAGGACAGTGAATTCATTTTGCATCTTTCTAACATGCCTTGCTGCTCATCTTGCGTCTATATTCCCGATAAATACGTGCCACTGAACTACGTTAAACCAGCTTTTCCTGCTCCTTATCATGGCCGAAGTTCCCTGTAAGCTATCATAGCATGATGAATATGATTAAAGGTGGCGAGAGCTGTCCGAGAACACAAGGTTTAAAGCCATGATTAGGGCTGGTTTAAAGCCACGATTACGGCTGGCCTGAACCCAATCCAGTGAAAGCTTGCACTCATAGTATTGCTTTCAACCAATCATGTGTCACCTCCTACCTTACAGTATCTACCCAGACTCATGATTAAGCTGTGCAGAAGCCCTCTGTGTACTCACTTAATTCAGGCTTTGGTTGCTCTCTATATCGTATTCGGCAGTTGCTCGCGGAAAGTATTCGACAAGCTTTGTATGTTGCTTTTTTTTATTGTGAGAGCTTTATACGTGACCGACTACATGAGATTATTACCATTACACAACCAAGGAGGTATCTATGCGGGCTAGATGTGTTACTATCAATATATATTCTCTTGGACGACGCAGCGTGCCTAAGTATCTCTGATCACAGGAGCAAGGCTCCATAAATGTCGGCAGCGCTCAAGCAAAATTATAGCCGCCTGCTTTTGACATCAGGCACCTCCAATCATTACTGTTCACTACCTTGTATTCTGTCAATTTATTTTGTTTAGGTTTATGGTTTGGTTTATTGGGGTTTAACGTCCCAAAGGAACTCAGGCTATGAGGGACGCCGTAGTGAAGGGCTCCGGAACTTTCGACCACCTGGGGTTCTCTAACGTGCACTGACATCGCACAGTACTATATTCTTCTCCCACTGCTTCTCTTGCCCTTAATATAGCTGTTAGGTACAATTTATTTTGCCTCCGCGGTGGCTCAGTGGTTATGGTGCTCGGTGCTGACCCGAAAGTCGCGGGTTCGATCCTGGCCGCGGCGGGTGAATTTCTTTGGAGGAGAAGTTCTAGAGGCCCGTGTACTGTGCCATGTCAGTTCACGTTAAAGAACCCCAGGTGGTCTAAATTTCCGGAGCCCTCTACTACGGCGTCTCTCATAGCCTTAGTCGCTTTGGGACGTTAAACCCCATAAACCAACCAAACCAACAATTTATTTTGTACCTGACAGCTATATTAAGGGCAAGAGAAGCCGAGGGAGAAGAATATAGTCACAAAGAAAAATTTAAAATAATGCACGGACGTTGGTGGTGACTTAAAATTTAGTTGAGTATATTTTCTTTTTCGTTAATCTTCGGTTTCAGCGGCTCGTTGAGCTCGCGTCCTCTGCAGTACGCCTTCTCGGAAAGCTATATCGACTGGATGATTGGAAGCGCCTTGACGGCAACGCCGAAAACGACACACTCGATCCAGTGCGCACCTCATTCATGGCGAAACCGAAGGAGAAACCGCCGGCGTAGCAACTGTTACACCCTCTCCTAGTCACGTGGTATCACAACGGTGAAGCCGGCTAGCGCGCGCGCAGCTGCGTCCATCACTGCCTGTTCTCTTCTCATCACGTGGTATCATAGCGGAGGAGCCGGCGAGCGCACACAAGTGCGCCTCTGCTTGGCGAGTCATGTGCTTTACCTGCGCTGGTGGTGGTGAAAACATTTATTCAGAACAGGAGGTGTTTGGATCGGCCCGTAAGGGACCGATCCTCACAAACACTAGGTGGAGGTCCCTAGTTTGGGACCCCAGTGGCGGTAGCCGCCGCCCGGGCGCGCCCGACCAAGGCTTGTTGGGCCTGTAAGTCGTGGCAGCCGAGCAGGGTCGCCTCCCAGTCCTCCCGGGTTGGGTTGGGGATAGGGGGAATGGCCGGGTTGGAGGGGCAGGCCCACACCATGTGATAGGTGTCCGAAGACACCGCACCACAGTGCGGGCAGCTGCCGCTAAAGGAGGGGTCAAAATGTTTTAGTGCTGCCGGGCGCAGCAATGTATTGGTGAAGAGGCGGAGAAGAAGCCGCTCATCCGCCTTCTTGAGGCCTTTACATGGGCTAGGGTAAAGGCGATGGCTATCTTGAAAGTAGGTTGCGATATTTTTGAACGTATAAACCGGATTAAAATCGGGTTCCTGATCAGGTGGGGAGGAGAAAACAGCCCGGTGAGAGAGCGCGCGGGCGGCTGCGTCTGCTGCCTCGTTTCCTGCCAACCCCTGATGAGCAGGGGCCCATATGAGGTGACGGTGTGCGGGGTCCGTATCCCGTATGCAATTTTGGTATATTCGATAGGCTAGGAAGGGAGTGCTGCCTTGTTCGACGTTCCGACAGGCCCCTCGCGAGTCGGTAAGTATGTATTTTGAATTGGAATGTGAGGCCGCGAGAGCAATCGCGACCTCTTCTGCTTGTGTTGCACTGCGGGCTCTGAAAGTGAGGCCGTTAACTGTGTTGCTGTTGTGAACTACCGCGGCCGTGTACCATCCCCCGTGGTGAGGGCCGGAGGCGTCCACGTAGTATACACCTGTTTTGTTGCCATAATATCGGGCTAGCGCTTCCGCTCGTGCCAGGCGCCGACCATTATGGTCTTCATGTGACATGTTTGCTGGAAGAGGCCGCACGTGGAGGGCACGTCTCCACAGTTCCGGGATGCGAAACCTGTCTTCCATTGGAGGGGTGTGTTGTATATGGAGTCGAGCAAGAAGGCGGCGACCCGACTCCGTTAGCGACAAACGCGTGTACTGGTTTGTAAGGCGCGCCTCCCGGAGCTCCCGGAAAGTATTCACCACCCCAAGGGCCATAAGCCGGCTGTTCGAAGTAGTGATGGGGAGGTCAAGGGCACGTTTAACAATTTTGCGAAGGATGACCTCAAGGGCATCCTCCTCTTGTTTCCGTAGGTGGAGATAAGGAGTCGAATAGAGAATTCAACTAGTTACGAAGGCGTTTGCCAGCCGCAAGGCATCCTTACTTCGTAACCCTCCGCGTTTGTTGGAAACCCGGCGGACCATGCGGCCCACCTGGTCCCCCACCTTACGGAGTTTGGCCAATGTAGTGTCTGGCCGCCTGTGTTTGTGGATGTAGAGTCCGAGTACCCGTATCTCATCACTTTCGCGTATGGGACCACTCTCGAGAGAAAGAGATATTTTAGTTGTGCACTTCTGTGAGGGGCGGAGGTGCACAAATTCCGATTTTTGAGGGGAGCATTGAAGACCGCAGCGGCGGGCGTAGCGGTCTACTATCGTCGCCGCTGTTTGCAGGCTGGTTTCAATATCCCCTGTGCTGCCCTGCGTGGCCCACAGAGTGATGTCATCGGCGTACAGGGCGTGCTGCACGCCGGCGACACCACTCAGCTGGGCCGGCAGGTGCATCATGGCCAGATTGAAGAGCAGCGGGGAAAGTACCGCGCCTTGAGGGGTTCCCCGCGTGCCGAGTAGGTAAGGACCATGGTCTCTATCTTGAATTCGAATGTAGGATTGACGATCCATTAAAAATTGGCTTATGTATCTGAATGTGTTGAGGCCACAGTCGGTGTGACTTAGGTTAGTGAGTATGATCTCATGTGTTACATTGTCAAATGCCCCTTTAAGATCCAAGGCGAGTACGACCCGGTCATTATGGGGGCATTCGAGGGGGTCAAGGACTTCCCGATTGAGTTGCAGGAGGACATCCTGTGCGGATCTGTGTGGGCGGAATCCGAACATGGTGCTCGCAAAGACATGTTTGTATTCAAGATATGTAGATAACCGATCCCGCACCATCGTCTCCATTAGTTTGCCCACACATGAGGTGAGAGAGATGGGGCGGAGGTTATCTGTGTCAATTGGTTTGCCAGCTTTAGGAATAAAAGTGACCAAAGCCGTTTTCCATTCGATTGGCAGGGGGGTGTCCCCGCGCCAAATCGCATTGACGTATTCCAGGAGGGACTGGTATGCCAAGTCGGGCAGGTTCGTCAAAAGCTTGACGGTGACCTTATCCCGTCCTGGCGCAGTGCCCCGTTTCATTTTGGCGAGAGCCGCCCGCAGATCATGGAGCTGGAAAGGTTGATCCAGCTCCGTGTTCTCTCTGCCTGCATAAGAGTACGCAGATCCACGGGGGTCTTGGGCTGTACACAGATACTGGTCCCGAAGTTTCTGTGCCAGTTGAGTCGTGTTGCCAGGAAAAGCGTGCATGGCTCGCTGCAAATGTTTTTGTGTTTCGGTTCGTGTTTGGGTTGGGTCGATTAGGGCTCGAAAGAGACGCCACGTGTTTCGGCTGGACATTTGTCGCGCGGCCGTGTTGCATCTATCTACCCAGTTGGAGTCGGCAAGTTGGGCCGCGTACTCTGCCGCTTTCTGGGTAAGCTCGGCAATTCGAGCTTTAAGCTTTCTGTTGTGTTTCTGGCGTCGCCAACGGCGGACGAGGCTGCGACGGGCTTCCCAGAGGTGTAGAAGGTGGTTATCCACGTCCGTGACCGCCTCTGAGAGCTGGATGTGTGTTTCGTGCGAGGAAAGGTGTGCCAGCAGCTGTTGGGACCATGCTGTGTAGCCTTGCGCGGAAATGGGTGTATTATCAAGTGAGTTAAAATTTTGCCTGAATTTCGTCCAATCTGGGATACGGGCTTGTGTTCTAGGACGCTTGAGAGGGCGTGTGCGTAGTGTAGTGTTAATGATGCAGTGGTCGCTACCGAGGGTCTCCTCGGTGTTGAGCCAGTCTGCGTGCTGTATGTTGCGAGTGAAGGTTAAGTCCGGGCACGTATCCCGTGTCACGGAGTTTCCTAGCCGTGTTGGGTGGACGGGGTCCGTGTGGAGGGTGAGGCCCAACGTGGACGCAAGCTCCGCCAGCCTACGTCCGCGCGACTCCTCCTTGCGATACCCCCACAGCTGACTGGGAGCATTAAAGTCGCCCACAATCAGCAGGGGATCGCGGCCCGCTACTCTTAGCGCGCGGCTAAAGAGGTCCGCAAAAGTCACTCGCTTGAGTTTGGGAGCGCAGTACACGTTGAGTATATGCAACGGCGGGTCCCTGCGGCGGAGTGGTAGGATAGTCACCATTACATAGGAATACTCGAGCTTGAGGTCGAGATCCACTAGGTTGCCTGTGTAGTCTTTGTGAACGAGAAGACAAGACGCGGGGTCCTGTTGGAACGTCGTGTAATTTGAAATTGTGGCGCCCAGGCCTGGCTCTTGGAGGGCAACCACGGCTGGTAAGGACCCGAAAGTTTCAAGGTAGAGGCGGAAATTGGCCCGCTTAGTGCGGTCCTTAAAGCCTCTACAGTTCCACTGTGTTATTGAAGTTGACATGGCCGAATTGGAGATGGCGGAACTCCTTTGATTAAGGTGTCTCGCCATGATTTAAAATTCTTGGGGGGGAGGAGGAGGGATTGGCTGCCTCAGAGCCAGCTACTTGCGCCATCAAGGGGGTGATGATGGAAGGAGCGGGGCAGCTGTCCTCATTGTCCGAATCAATAATCAGACGGTTGAATTTTGAAGGACGGGATACGTCCCTAATGGGCCCCGTCCGACGGAGGAGGCGGGGGTTGTCCAAGATGTGTTTTGATACTACCGCGGGGACGGCAGATTTGACCTTGGTCAAGATTTGGTCCATGGCGGTCTCGATCATAGATCGTAATTTAGAGGTTAAGCGCTCCTCCATCGCGGAGATGGCTGTCACGAGGGCAGGCGAGATCTCCGCGTCGCTCTCCATTGCGTCCGAGTTCTGCGGGCTCGGAGCGGCGGACGCCAATTTTGATTCTAAATTTTGAATTTTGTTGAGCAAAAGCTCATTCTGTGCCCGGAGCACGTCGATTTGTTTTTTGTATTCCGCGTCGAGTGCAGAGACGGTAACTGGGGAGGCGGGGGAATGAGAGGAGGAGGAGGCGATCTCAGCCCAGCTGCTCACCTGTTGTTTGCCGTGTTGAGACGCTGATGCCCGGGCGCCGGCAGCGCCATTTGTCTTGAGCGCAGGGAAGTGGCCAGCGTCCCTGCCGCTGGGCGGTGGCGGTGGGGGCGTAGTCTTGTTCCCGGGCGGTGGCTTCACCGAGGATGATGATGATGACCTTTTTTTGTCGATGCCGTCAGCCCCACGCGGCGTTCCGCCACCGGCACCTGAATTGGGATGACTGGGCTGCCGGCCAGGTCGCTGTTTTCCAGGGAACTCGGAGCGCCTAGCCTTGCGGCCGGGCACCTTGAGCTGCCTGAATTTCCCCGTGCATTCCCGGGAGTTGGTGGCGTGGGCTTGCCCACAGACTGCACAGGACGGAGTGCACTCATGCGGTGTCTCCACCCCGTCGACGGTCGACACCGCACTGCCACAAAGGCCACACTTTTGATCCGGGCAGGGGCATGTGTCCGCTCGGTGTCCCACGGTACCGCATCGCACGCAGGCCGGGACCGTTTTCTTATAGGCACGCACAAGGGTGACTTCTGAGTTGTAATGAACGTATCGCGGCACCACTTTGCCCACAAAGGTGAGCGCCGCGACGTCTGATTTTCCAAGCTTGCGGATATCGGCAAGCTCTCCAGCACGCCACTGGATCTTGTTTTGCAGAGACTCACTGGTCTCGTGCTTGGCCACGGTGATAACGCCGCGGCACACGTCACCAGTGAGCTTCAACTGGCCGTACATAGAGAGCTGGCCTTTCGGTGTTGTTACTTCGAAGTCCCGCAATAGCTTGTCTGCGACGTGCGGCTCTCGGGTGCCTGCCACGATCAGGTTTTGCTCCCATGTGGGGAGCAGGCTGAGCGATGCTGCGGCCTTGGCGCCCAGGTAGGCCGCGAACGCTGCTCCCAGCTCACCATGTTGAAAGACATCCTTCAGAGCGACGGTCACCCGGGGCTTCAGGATGATAACGATGTCTTCGGGATGAAGCCGCGGAAGCCGCTTTGGTTTCCAAGCAGGTCCCTGGGGCCCACCGTGAAGCGCTGCAGCGCGCGCAGCAGCGCTGTGCCGTGTTGAGCGGCCTGGCGACGTGGCGTCCGCTTTCTTGGAGTTAGCGTTCCGCTTGCGGGAGCGGCGTTCCACTAGCTTGAATAACTTCAAGTTCTCGATGGGCGCAGAGTCCGGGCTATCAGGCGCTGGATTTGCTGGAACCTCGGACCAGGCCATGGCGTCCGGGTCGTAGCCACGTTGTAAGCTTGGCGAAGCCATCTTGCCGCGGGTGGGCGACTCACTCACGGCCGGGCGCCGGCGTAGACGTTAGGCCTAGCGCCGCCGCCACGATACCCAAGTGAAGATCGGCCCTAAATGGCCTAAATTTTGCCCCACCTGTGTGCGAGAGGTATGCACAGGTAGCTGCCGTCTTCGGGAAGCCAGACGCGGCTGTGTTGAAGGGGTCTGCGGTCGAAGATCCGTGGCTCGAGCCAAAACTTGGCGGAGCCGATGCACTGACGTCCTCTCGCTCCGCGCGCTCACAGCGCCCCCCTGCGCTTCGCGGCCTCAGGGCCAAACGCACACCAAGATTGACCTTGGTAGACATGTAGCAGTACAGCTTTCGCGCTAAACAAATTTTAAGGCGGAAGCCTTTAATGCCTGATCGTTGTAACCAGGAGTTGTCGACAGAAATTTCACGCTTTTCAATTGGTCGAAATGGTTGTGACGTCCCAGTGCGTTAATTTCAAACGGGGCCAACTGTGCTTTGGCTAATAACCATGTAGCCAATTACAGGGATGTTATAGTGATGCTACAAGTATGAGACTGAGTTCAGTTGATTAGTTAATTAATCAATTAGCCTAATTAACCTTTGTAGTCAAAGTAGATAAATAAAGAAAACCGAGTTGGAAACTTGTCGAGTTGGGGAATCGAACCAGGGTCTCCGGAGTGCGATACAAGCACGATAACCACTCCGCCATGCGAGCTCAATGGTTTGGAAGGAACGAAGGCGCGTCCAGTGAATACGGTGTCTTTGTTCACTCCCGTCTTCGTCCCTTCCCTTACGGCGAGGTTCAAGTGTCCACCGAGAAATGCGAGACAGATACATTTCCTTTCCCCAAAAACCAATTTACCGACGAGCAAGGCGTGTAGCCGAACGGACAATGGCGCTCTGTGGACTCCCTAGCAGCGTTGCAAGACGCTGTTGCGTTCCACTCTTAGAGGCGAAGCTTAACATCTTAACCACACACCAGTGACACAAGCAGCAACACCGCGCTTAAGCATTCCGCCTCATCGCACTTTAGGTCTACAATGTGCCCCCTAATTTTTGTTTTTCTTGAAGTGCGAAAACAGTCACAGCAACATTTCTCATCCTCAAAATTTAATTTTTAAATCGTGTTCATGGGCGAAATTTAGTACCCTCTTTCGTCTTTATCCATCTCTTCTTTTTGCCCGCCGCGGTGGCTCAGTGGTTACGGCGCTCGGCCGCTGACCCGAAAGACGCGGGTATGATCCCGGCCACGGCGGCCGAATTTCGATGAAGGCGAAATTCTAGAGGCCCGTGTGCTGCGCAATTCCAGTGCACGTTAAAGTACCCCAGGCGGTCGAAATTTCCGATAGCAGCTGTGGTGGACTCCTCTTTATCTGCCCTCATCACACTACCTCTCCCTCCAGACACCTTCCCAGAGGCTGCAGAGGAAGCCGCCATTGCACTCGCTATCACCCGCACGGAAGCCCGGTACATTTTCAGTGATTCAACAACTGCGATTCTAAATTTTGCTCGAGGCCGAATCCATGTCCCTGCTTTTGGCATACTGGACTCGCCCGATGCACCCCCGCCCCGCCAAGTGGAGCTGATATGGGTGCCTGCGCACTCCGGGAATCCCGGAAACGAGGCCGCCAACCTTTTAGCCCAAGGTTCTTTAAACCGGGCTTAGGTGGCCTCGGATGCGGGATTCACGAAGGAGCGCATGCACTCATTCAGTGAGCTGATCCAGGTATAGAGAGGCTCACGCCAGCTCTACCCTCCGCTCCACCCCTCCCTAGACAACAGACACGCAACACTCTGGCGCAGATTACAGACACACACTCTCCCCTCGCCCCTTACCCTAGCCCACTATCATCCCTCCTTCCCTACTCCGGCATGCGCCCTATGCCCAGAACCCTTCGCTTCTTCCCTCCACATCCTTTCCCTCTGCCCGGCGGACACTCCCCCGCGGGAGCTAGAGAACCTCAAGACCTGGGAGGACTGGGAAACCCTGCTGCGCTCGGAGGACCCGGCCGTGCAGACCATCGCCACCGGCCGGGCTGCCAGTGTTATGGAACTTAGGAACATAAACACTTGAGTGGAGTGGGGTCGTGCGGGGACCCTGGGGCGTGCCCCGAATTCCTGTTGTAATAAAGTTTTCTCTCTCTCTCTCGAAATTTCCGGAGCCCTTCACTACGGCGTCCCTCATAGCCTGAGTTGCTTCGGGACTTTAAACCTCAATAAACCCAACCAACCCATCTCTTCTTTAACTCCAATTTTCCTCGGTTTCTTTACGGGGTGGCTCGGGTGTCCCCCGAGATGTGTATTACTGCGCCGTTTTTCTTTCCTAAAAAACAAAAGGTTTTTTCGGTGCAGCCAATTTTCGCAAACAAAATGTAAGTACTGGGCAGTGATAACTAAACATTTTTGCACAACTTTCTTTAAAAAACCACGCAAGGGGCGCATCGGCGGTTCAGAACTCGATTGGGAATGTGTCCTTAGAAATCAGAGAAAATTTTTGCACACTACTCAATTCTAAACCTTAAGCGTTGTCTCGCGTTTTGTAGGGCAGCATCTGTAGCTTTAGTTTTGGCCTGTTGGCTCTCTGTCCAGTCGACTGTTCGTCGTGCGGGGACTTCGTATGCTGAACCTCAACGATTATGGTGTCGATGACGTCGAAAAACCTCGTCTCGTGTGGCAGGGGTGCAAATTGAATTGTGCTCACATTGCCGGCTGCGCCCGAATGACACGCAAAAAGCGTGAAGCATTCCACATTTTTTGGCGCACTAGTCGCCAACACGTCTTACCCGGGGCCTTCGCTACTGCTCTACTGGTTGAGCACTGCTCGCCGAGCGTTCCTTCCGGGGCGGCATACGGGCCCACAGGCCGAGCATCCGCTACCCTTTTACCGCGCCGCCGCGGGCTTCCGGTTGGCTCTGGAGGCCGACCTCCCCGGTGTTGACGTGGCTGACACGCCAGTCATGCGCATAAGCCCTAAAAAGGTTAGGCGGACCGCGCAATCGAAATGGCGGGTTTGGGCGGCGAGCTCGCTTCCCAGTGAAGTTCGCGACCTCGACTGGAAGCGACGGTGGGGGGTTCTTCCAACGCGCCACCGTCTTGCGGCGTGGGGCGTCGTCCCTAACGACCAGTGCCCCAATTGCGGCGCGCCGGAGACGACCCACCATGTATTTTTTGAGTGCACTGTCGCTCGCGTTACGTGGCGCCTCGTGTGGCGCATTTTTTCTGTTCGCGGTGGCCCAGGAGCCCGGCGCCAGCGCGGCCCTTTTGCGCGACTTGTCGTAGCTTGTGTGTATTTTGTTTTGTGGCGGCGACGCTGCCTAGCCAAGGCCCGCAGTCAGCCTGCCAGGGCAATGTACCCGGCGCTGCAGAATATGCGCCTCCTCCTGTGGACATTTCTGTCTGACCAGCTGGAGCAGGATGGAGAAGCGCTCTTTCTGCAGCGCTGGCACACGCGCTTCTTTGTTGTGCGAGGAGGCAGGCTGGGAGTGCCAGCCTTGCAATATTAGCCTGCTTTCAGTGCCTTTTGATGTGTTTGTAGAAGTTTGTGTAAGGCCGCATGAACTGCGCCTTTGAGTGCTGCATTCCGTTTTTTGTTTTGTTTTTAGCAGCTTTGCGTTGTTGTTAGCCTTTGCGTGCTACCCTGCATATTGTGTATAGGCCAGATATAGTGTATTGTGTATAGTGTATAGGCCAGATTTGTGTATCTACAGTACCTATCTGTGTCTTGCAGTTTTTATCAGTGCTTTTGTATCAACCCCTTCTAAGTGTGGGGGGGGGGGGGGGGCGCTCTGACGGTACACAATAAACTTCTCTTTGAGTGTGTGTGATGTTGGGTATAGTTGTGCTCCGAGTGACCGGCACTTCATGCAAGCAATGGGGCACTAGAATCCACGCTGTTTCGAAAACCATTGTTTTTGAAGCGATGTAGCCGATGACATGTGCACCTGGCTGCACGTCAAGCAATTTGGTAATGCCGCATATGATGACTGAAGCACGGGCTGGAAGAGACACCTTTCGAGCGGTTCAGTTTATAGCGGAATGAAAAGAACGATGCAAGCAGAGAGAGTAACACTGACGGGAAGCGATCACTGTACAGAAGGAGTGAGCCTATCTTTCTATACATATTTATGCGTTACCATTACAACCGAAGGAAGGAAGGAAAGGAAAACTTTATTTTGACTAATGCTTTTCCAGCGGTTTGGGGGCATCTTCAGAGACGTCTTGGTTCTATCCCCAGGAGCCTTCTCTGCCGAAGTCGTCCGCCTCTAATCAATGGTCGGTTGCCCTCAGTCCAGGGCTCTGCTGGCCACTGCCGCCCGTTGAGCTCGCTGTACCAGACATTGTTGGTCTTCACAGCGGTCGCTGGACAGCAGAGGCTCCCATTGCTCCGCACTCGGGTTTAAAATAAATTTAAGGAGCTCGTGAGCAATTCTGTAGCCAAAGCTACATTGCCCACGATCTTGCTATTTCACTGTGGCGGTGCTCCGAGGAGGCACAAAGATAGACCTTGAGCCTTTGCCTAGCAGCCGCCGCAGCTGGCGAACGCAGCGAGCTCGCCGCGCCATCTCGCATGACGTCACACCGCTTTCCTCTCCTCGACCACATAATCTGGGAATGCGCTGGCTCCACAGGGGCTAAAGCAAATATTAATTGTAGAGAAACCTGGGAAGCCCTGCTGCGTAGCCAGGCGCCTGCTCCATAGCAAGAAGCCATTCACCTGGCGGCAGAAGCCGCGAGGAGTCAAAACATCTTTGCCTGCTTCTAATTGCGGAGGTCCCGGCCTCCGTCACCCAGGCCTGCGTGCCGGGGACGGGAAGTAGGCGCCTCCTTAACTGGTGAAAAAAATTGGCAAAGGCTTAGTTTTGTTAAGCCCGGAAGCTTGCGAAAGCAAATTACGAGCAAGTTTGGCGACTACAGTAGTGAAAGGCTAAAGCCTGAGTGCTGCACGGAACGCCGGAATTAGCTTAAAGTGCTATTGAGGTGTCCACTAAACCACAGAGTTTGTAAGACGCCTTTCCTTTCCTCCAAATCAACGCAGTCTACAACGCTGTCTATGTCAGAGCGCATCAATGAACGCCGTAATTACCTTAAAGTGATATTGAGGTGTCCACTAAACCACAGAGTTAGTAAGGCGCCTTTCCTTTCCTCCAAATCAACGCAGTCTACAACACTGTCTATGTCAGTGCGCATCAATGAAAGCCACAACAGAGGTCAAGCTAAAGGTCAAACGCGGATCCACCGGAACGACGCTGAAGGCTAAAAACCTAGCGCAGTATTGCTTTCGCAATAAAATAAAGTTGGTATTATCATCATCATCTTGTCGTTGCGCTCGCCTCCGCTCGCTTCGTCAGCCGAAATACGACGTCGCTACCGAAATGTCATTAGCCGAAATTGCTTTCGGGAAGTATATCCTGGCCTAGCTGAGCTAAGCCACTACCATTTTTATGAGGTGTAAATGCGAGAGCATGTAACTGGTTCAATGGGTCAGTGTACAACTATATCGCGCTGTGACTAGGCGTTGGAGTCCACCTGTAAATTGATGCAGTTATGCGCCTTCCCTTTTCTCAAAACCAGCGGGAGGTTTAGATTTCGTTGATTTTGAGTTAAAGAAAGGCGCATAACTTGGTCCCTGGCTCTATGGAGGCCTCAATCGCGCTTTATGTGGCAGCAGACACACCAGTGGCCTATTGTCCAGACGCGGTGGGATGACGTCACTTGTGCGCTGCGTTTCGGCCACGGGTTTGAAGTGTAACGGCTCACTGAGTCAGCGGAGAGCTAAATCCCACTGTGGGTAGTCATAGGGTCATTCAAAGTAGGTGGAGGCGTCCATCACCCCACCACCACCTTTGCCCACATTCTATTCCAATGCCCGACGGAGGCACCTACAGCCCTGCAGACTAGTGCTTTAACCACTCAGCCACCACGGCGGGTCCCTATCTTCTTTTATGCGTAGCATATTGCAATCACTCAGTTCAGCCCTTGGGCGCGACCGGGCAGCCACCCAACCACGTGACGTGACGTCACGTGGTTTGGTGACGTCACGTCACGTGGTGACGTGACGTCAGAAAACCACGTAAAAAAAGAAAAGAAGGAAAGGAAAAAAGGAAAAAAAAACAAAAAGGAAAGAAAAAGAAAAAGGATGGCTGAGCATGGTGGCGGTTGCCACCGCCCCGTCTCAAAGGGGGCGCTCCTATTCATCCATCCATCCATCCATACGTCACGGAGGAAAAGCTGCTGAGAAAATCGAGTGCCGCCAAGCAATACCTCGCGACTCCAGACCCGAACTCTTCCTACCCCTGAGCTTCTATCCTACTTCTGCCATGTTTCCCCAGAGGGCACTCTCTGCGGAGAACCGCACGCCACCCTGGACCACATCCTCTTCGGCTGCCCTGCCGATCCTCCCCCGCAGGGACAGCCCGCCATCGGTACATGGGAGGAATGGGAGGCCCTCCTTGCGTCGTAGGACCCGGACGCGCAACTTCGCTGTGTGAACTGGGGTGCCAGTGCCATGGCCCTACGTGGCCTGGACACATGCCCGTAATCTGAGGGCTTTGCGGTGGCCCTGAGACCTTGTACGGTCTAAACAGTCTAGGTGGCTTTGTCTAAACTCACTTGCTTAAAGTTTTCCATCCATCCATGGGCATTTTTTTTCTCTCACTCAATCCTTTATCCTTTTCCTTTTTTGCACTGTTCAGGTGTCAACCGAGGTGTGCGACCGATACTGCACCGTTTTCTTTCCTTAAAAACCAATTTTCAGTCTCGAAGCGAAAGCTTCACTACGGGACATCGTGCTTCGATCGCCGTGTGCCTAGTTTCCACCTTCAAAGGACCTTGAGCTTCGAAAGCAAAGGAAAGGCGCAAACTGACACCCTGGGACAGTGGACACCTCAGTGGCGCTTTACACTACGAAACCAATGAAGCGGAAGCTTAGAAAGCAAAGCAAAGGCGCATAACTGCCCTCTCGGAACAGTGGACACCTCAATCGGGCTTTAGGCTATTTATTTATTTATCGTCATACCCACAGCGCCATTGGCTGGCATTACAGTGGGGGGGTAGAAGAAAAAGTACACAAATGCCACCGCGTGCAGGTGGTTACAAAAAAAAGATAACAATGAGATAGAAAGAACACGGAATTATTATACACAAAAAAATGTCACAGCATGGAAGAAAATGAATCATTTGATAATATGGACACTACTTCCTCAGGCAGCTTGTTCCATTCCGAAACCGTTTTGGGGAAAAAAGACATTTTAAAAAGGTCAGTCCGGCACCTGTATTCTTTAACTTTAAGTGAATTATCTCTACGTAAAGACACGTAATCAGGGTTGGCTATATATTTGGTTCTGTCTATTCCAGTTCTAGAATGAAATATATTATGAAATAATTTTAAACGCAGTACTTTCCTACGTTTTTGAAGTGAGTCCCAACCCAAAGATTTTTTCGCGCTCGTTACACTAAAATATCGCCCATAGTTATTGAAAACAAAACGAACGGCCAAATTCTGAACTCTTTCTAGCTTTTGAACGTCAAGCAAGGTTTTCGGATCCCAAACTGTGCAAGCATACTCAAGTATGCTTCTAACGTTTGTATTATACAGCAGTTCTTTAGTCTTTAAAGGGAAAAGTTTAGCGTTACGTCGCAGGAAACCTAAAACACGACAGGCTTTGGCAGTAACGAAATGCACGTGACGATGCCAAGACATTGAACTTGTTAAATATACACCAAGATATTTAAATTCCAACACTGAAAGCAGTCTGCTATTATTTATGTTATAAGTGAAAATATGGGGAACCTTCTTTTTAGTGAAACACATATGTACAGATTTTTGTAAGTTAATATGCATTCTCCAGTCCTCACACCACTGGGCCACTTTACACAAATCCTGTTGTAATGCATCGCAGTCACTTTGATCGTTAATAATTCTATACAATACACAATCGTCCGCAAAAAGACGCATGTATGAAGAAATACCTGAAAAGATGTCATTCATGTAAATTATGAACAGTAATGGGCCCAAGACGGATCCCTGAGGCACCCCTGATGTTACAGCCACCTCATGCGATTGTTTCCCGTTGACAACAACACATTGACGCCTAACGCTCAAATATTCCTTTATCCACCTAATAACGTTCTCATTTATGTTGTACCAGTATAATTTTTGTATTAATAAGGAATGTGATACAACGTCAAAGGCCTTCTTAAAATCTAGAAAAATACAGTCAACAGAATATCCCTTATCTAAAGCACTTGACAGGTCGTGTACAAATTCGGTAAGCTGGGTGACACACGAGTAACCACTGCGAAAGCCATGTTGATTAGTATTTAATAATGAATGTATACTAAGATGATTCATAATACTAGTATAAAACACATGCTCTAAAACTTTGCATAATACACTGGTCAAGGACACTGGTCGATAATTTGAAACAACATTCCTAGGTCCCGATTTATGTATAGGTACAACATTAGCAAGCCTCCATTCATCAGGCAAGGAGCCTTCCTGTAATGACTTTGTGAAAAGAATTTGAAGGAACCTTGACAACGCAAAAGCGCAAGAAGAGAGCAGGATCGTGGGTAAGCCGTCCGGACCGGTGGCACTGTTATCTTTTAAGCGTTCTAAGAGCGACACAATTCCTCGCTGATCAAATTCAATGTTCTCCATGGGTTCCGTACAGTTCAAGGCAAGGCGAAAATCGGCAGGGCTATTGCTGTCCTCAGAAGAAAAAACTGAGCTGAAAAACGTGTTAAAGCACTTGGCTTTCTCCAGATTATCATGAACGATACTTCCGTTGTGATCGAGTGGCGGGATAGACAATTCATCCTTTCTGTTTTTTTTTATGTACTGCCAAAATTCTTTAGGGCGATCCTGGATACGCATGTCGAAAGACTGAAAGTAGGTAAATTTAGCCTCTTTGACCGAAGCATTCATATCCTTTGTAATCTTTTTTAACTGATCCATGTTATCTTCCGACGGATTTCTTTTGAAGCGCGCATATACTTGTTGCCTCTTTTCAACGACTCTGCGCAGCGCTTTTGTGAACCATGGCTTGCTTTTGCTGCGACGTTTCGTCATCACCCATGACGGCACATGCTGCTCACGCAAATCAAAAAGTTTGGCTGTCAGTGTGCGCCACAGCTCATCAACGCTGAGTGAATCAGACAATGTTTCGTACACATCGACATAGGATTCAAGTGCCCGGGCTATCTCGGGGAAATTTGCCTTTCGGTAACTGTAAATGCGCCGATTGCCACAGTCTTCAAGTTTAACATACTGAAAGTTCATTTCCGCTAAAACACAACTGTGATCACTGATACCGGGCACTACAAGGGTAGAACAAGCTGCCGATGGTTGGTTAGTGAATAATAAATCCAAAACATTGTTGCCACGGGTTGGCTGCAGCACTAATTGGGATAAGCTGAATGAATTGCACAGATTTAACAATTCTTTGCCTACAGCGGAATTGGCTCTAGACGGAAGACATCCTGAGCTCCAGTCTAATTCAGGAATGTTAAAGTCACCTCCAACAACTAAACAGTCAGTTTTAACAGTTTCAATCATATCAGTTAGGTCGCTGATGGGTTCAAGCTGATTTCCAGGTGGCCTGTAAAACGAGCAAACTGATAGTAATTTACCATTTAAAAGTCTAATTTGAGCCCATACTGCCTCACATGTCCCAACATCAATTTCCATCTTACGAGAACTAACTAAGACGTCCACCAGTATAAATACGCCTCCTCCGTGCCTGTCTCGATCTTTTCGATAGCTGATATAGTTACTCGGAAAAACTTCGCTATCGCTAACATCCCCATCCAGCCATGATTCACATCCGATCACAACGGAAGGTCTCGCCATGTCAATTAGACCATGTAGCTTGTCCACTTTATTCTTAATACTTCTGCAGTTTAGTACTAGAATCGACAAAACAGAGTGATCCGGCTTAACTTGTCAAGAGGCTCGAACTACCTGCCCCTGAGATTCGTCGTAAATGTACTTGACATTATTCAAGTAAAGGACATCGTATTTCAGATGTGCTTTGCCATTGGGTCCCTTGCGAGTTTTGGCGTAGTCCCATAGCATTTTCCTCTTGTTTCGTACTGGTTCAGAGAAGTCCTCTGAAATGCTAGTAGAACTTCCTTTCAATTTCTTCGCATTTGACAGAACAGCCTCTTTCTCTTTGAATGAACTAAAATTAACAATTATTGGGCGAGTTCCTTCTGAACGGAACCGTCCGAGGCGATGGGCTCTTTCGATTCTGGGGTCTATTCCCAGAGTAGATCTACACAAATCTAGGACAAGTTTTTCAGAAATTGGTTGTGACTCGCGTTCATCCTCGTCCTTAATTCCATAAAAGAGCAGATTGCACCGTCGAGATCGATTTTCAAGATCGTCCACTTTCTTCATCAGAGTCTGCCACTCGGAACGCTGTCTTTCACTACTCGCCCTACAGTCCTCGACAGCGGCCCTCATTTCCTCAAGACCTGCAATCTTTGCTTCTAAATTGGCCATACGGGCATTCAGATCCAACATAGCTGTTTTGTTTTCATCCTGATAACTCTCGATAGTTGCAAGTTTTTCCTTAATTTCTGTCTGGCCTTGCAAAAGCTGCTGCAGGATTGCATCGCTAGGTCCTGGGTTAACTTCTATGTCACCGCACAAAACCAGAAGCAAAAGGTAAAACGCAGCTCTTCGAAATAAAGAAAAACGACACCTTCTGCGTAACATGGGTCTGTGTGCTACAGAATGAGAAGAAACGCATGCATACAATACAGGGGGTGGAACCGGCAAAGCATACACTAAACATATATTGAAATATGTGTCACTAACCTGCGTGAAAAGCAGTAAATGCGTGAGCGGCAACGCCATTTCGGTATCGCCGGTTCCACGCCCCAACGATGAAGTGACGATTCCCGCCTTTTGTAGAGTGTAGTGGCACGGGCTGTAAAACCATGGTGGGTTGGCTGGCACCGCACAATGTCCAAAATCGGCTGCGAGGCACACACAATCGTTGAAGTCGACCGTGGTTAGCACAGGTGAAAGCTTGGTGAAGGAACCAGTATCCAGCGTAGACGAATCATGCACAGCAGACAATTCCTCGGCATGAAAGCAGTGACTTGAATAACCAGCGATGAATACCTGCGTGAAAAGCAGTAAATGCGTGAGCGGCAACGCCATTTCGGTATCGCCGGTTCCACGCCCCAACGATGAAGTGACGATTCCCGCCTTTTGTAGAGTGTAGTGGCACGGGCTGTAAAACCGTGGCGGTAATGACACATGCGCGCTGTTGGTGGTTAAAAACATTTATCGCGCAATAAATTTTACAGAGAGGTGATTGGGGTAGACCCTATTGGCCTTTTCCCCTAACAATACTAGGTGGAGCCCCTATTCCGGGGCCCCATTGGCAAGCAACGCAGCAGGGCCGCCTCCCAGTCCTCTCTGATGTGGTTGGGGTTGGGGGGGGGGGGGGGATAGATGAGTTTGATTGACACGCCCAAACCGTATGGAAGGTGTCAGACAACTTCCCACAGAACTGGCAGTGCCATCAAAGGATGTGTTGAAATGTTTAAGTACCGCCTGGCACAGTACAGTGTTAGTGAGAATTTTGATGAGGAGGCGCTCGTAAGCGCGATCCAGTCCCTTACAAGGGGCCGGGTAGCGCCGGTGCTCCTCCCTGTAGTAATCGGTGATGTGTTTGAATGTAAGGGCCAGATTGTCTGATTGGGAGTAGGCTCCAAGGACAGGGAGATAGCCCGGGGAGATAGCCTGATCATTTCCTTGGAGTCCCTGGTGACCGGGGCCCAAATCAGGTTACGTGGAGTTGGATCTTCGCATCGGCAGCTATATTCTAGTATGCGCCAGGCAAGCGGGGCTGGGCTCCCCCACTGTCGGAACTCATAGTTCCGACAGGCCCCTCGCGAGTCGGTGATGCTGTGTTTCGACTTGGGAGTAGTGAGAGCCAGAGCAATGGCAATCTCCTCCGCGTGTGTTGCGCTGTAGGCTTTGAAAGTGAGCCCGTTAGCGCTGACAACGTTGAAGCAGACACGCGGCACTGCTGCAATAGGCTGCAGCTTTCGTTGGGTGATAAAACTCTCGCGATCAACCATTAACTGCCACCTGCCAGGGTGGGTGCGTAGCCTATCCAGTGTCTGGAACGCACTAAACGTTAGAGAGCTTTCGCTCTCTAATCAGTTTCAGCAGTAGTTGAAGGGCAGCTAATTTTTCCAAGTTTCCTTTTCACAGAGTATCTTTTACTGGAATAAATTCGCTTGCATTTCAATCTGGACGTGAAGAGTACGTACGCGCATCACCAAGCAAGGTCAGGACTAAATATGTCATTTGCCTCAGAGCACTTTCAAGCCCCATTCTAAATAGGCTTCGGGCTCGCGCGTTTTTGAGCGATAAGGATTGTTTTCCCGCAGTTTATGGTCCAAAAAGCGAGCCGGGTAATCAGACTACCTGGAGTTCTTTATTGTGTACTGACATCGCACAATACGTAGACCTCTATCATTTCGCCTCCATCAAAATGCAACCACCGCGGCCGAGATCGAACCCGCGTCCTTCGGGTCAGCGACCAAGCACTGTAACCACTGAGCCACAACCATGGCTCAAAGTATGAACGACTCAAATCGAGAACCAGAAAATATTGCTCAACGCTTGCTCAGTTTGGTGCTCAGCTGTCTCGCGATAATGGGGCAGTGTAAGCGACACATTACGTGTTGACATGAGGATCCATAGCGCACAAAATTGAAGGGACACAACACAAGGGCTTGTGTTGTGTCCCTTCAATTTTGTGCGCTATGGATCCTCATGTTGACTACTCACTAGCATGAACCCTGACCCTTCTACATTGCGTGTTACGGGCCAACCTCCACCATGGCCACCAATTAGCAAAAAAGGCAATCGTCACTTCACCCGGTATGCGTCGCCATCTGATGGCTCACCTAATTATCGTGCCCTCTTCAGGGGAAAAAAGAAGTGCGAAAATTGGCTTGGCAAAAGAGGATGCTTAAACAGAAAGTTTACGTCTCTTGATACTGAGGGTGTCGTTTGTGTGATTAATATCACAAATTTCGCACCTTCTGTTGTCAGCAGTGCGCTCCGTGGTAGTCGCAACATTTCTTTTCCCTTCTTGTCGACATACTGCGACGACGAAGTCAGATGTATGGAAAAACGGGGCAGCAGTCTATTTGATTTTCCTGGCTGAACTCTGCTTGTTTCCCCTCTCTCTTTCTGCGCATTCATCCGGTCGCAAAATTGGCCGTCCGCCGGAGAAAAACCAACGACACCGACAAGAGACGGTGGCGTTAAACCAAGCACCGACACCGACTCCTTTCAATGTTCATGCTTTTTTGTATGGCATTGCATGCGCTGCTTAACCGAGCTTTGCTGCTGAATAAAATTCAAAAGTAGAGAACAGGCTGTTGAGCAAGAGGCACCAAAGAATGCCGCTTGTCGTACAGTCAGCGGCCTCCCAGAAAGGAAGGCTTGAAAATACCCCGAGTGCCACAATGTGCTAACTCTAACGAGAAATTCTCAGTGTTGCGTGGGTGGGACGATGGCGCTCTGATAAATTCGGAGCGATGCTTCCCATCCAGAAATGCACTGAAATTTGCATTGAGCCTACCTGATAGCGGACGTCCGAGCACTGAACTGATGTGGAACCTCGCAGTGTTCATTGTGTTTTTTTTTCTCCTTTGCCCGCGACAGAAGTTAGTCCGGTATTGAAACTTGCTTACACTTAGAGGCAGCGCCTTTGACCAAGACACCATAAGTATCATCATGTTTCGCTACTTGGACGACACTTTTCAAATAATGATACGCTCTGATTATGTTGAAAAATGCTTTACATTAATAGCGGTTTGGAAAAATACACTTCAAAAACGCGTTTGGCTACCCAACCTTACGCATTTAGCTGTTTTTATCGGTACGTGTGCGGCGTCATTTCGCACCTTACTAAAGAACAGTGCAGGTCCTACGCCCCATGGAGTATTTCACGGAACGAGGATATGTCCTAACAGCTAATACGCCCTGCGTTTAACGTCGAGATATGTAGCAACGTAATTCACAGGCCGTATATTTGTCCAGTATTTGTGGAGCGGAGTTCTGAAGTTCGAGTAGAAACGAATACTAAATCTTGAACCTGATGCAGAATGAACTGATTTTCGCTCATGATTGAAAAAATAAAGTGAACAACTACTACTGCCCTAAGTATTCCCTTTAGACATGTGTTACAACACCATGCACCACTGAGGAAGACAGTGAATAGCGAAACGCTAAGTTGTCCTCCGTGGTCTGTTCAGCAATGCCTCTTCTTTTCGTGAACATGTTGCAAGATAGCGGCGTACATACCGGACTGCACACTACAGCTGGGATTTAAGCAATCGACTCTTGTAGCTAACCGCTACACCGCACCAAATCACCGACAAAGCACGCATCGATTTTGTGAGTACACTGAATTTACTGTCCACAAACCGTACTGGGGTACCGGATTGCAGAAGGGCACCTAACAGCAGCAAAATACGTTGCGCAGAAAACCACACTTACATAACCACGGCGGAAGCGACAGTTAAAGGCACACCTTCGTTGTCAATGCGCTTTGATTTTGCGAAAGTGAGCGCGGCTTCCGGGCAAGTAAGCCCTTTTCTGGGCACAGCTATATGAAATTTTATTCCCGTTTTGCCAATTCTGTATCAGGCAATTTCACTCTCTCAGTATCCTAATTACTAATGGAGGAATACATTACTCAATCTCTAGAGACTTCATCTACCCGGCTCTACATAGACTATTTTACAAGCTCCCGACCCATGTGCTGGTCTTAAATATGCCAGTTTGCTAATATCTCTGACAGTTAAACGCGTATTTCAATGTGAGAGCATTAAAGCCCTCATCGGACAAAAAAAATGTCGTTCATGAAATTCGCCTATTGGCTGCAGGGAAGTGACGTCAACCTCCGGTAATGGAATTATCAGACTCTAATGCTATCGCACTGCCGATATGTAAGAAAATTAGGTGCCCTTGTTAATTTTAGTTGCCCATGGTTGTAATTCCTTTGGCCCTTGCATGAACACCTGATCCTCTGGTACTAGAACGAAGAGCTTTAGTTGCGGTTTTGATTCCACAACAGCACACCACAACTCTCTATACAAAGAGAAGCGAACACAGGAAATCTATCCAGTGCTAGAACCATGAACGTCCGCGTATCGCTGTCCCCACTTGACACTGAACAAAGAGTTTTTAACTCACTTTCTGCTGCTCACCCACGAACCCGTTCAATATATTCTGCATGCCTCAAAAAGACATGTCAGCTCGGATTCATTTCTTGTAACTGACATGGGCGTTCAAAGTACTTCTCAGCGTCGTAACTACCGTGATGTAGACAAGCGTCCTATCTTCTTCCTTGGCTGACGTTAGCCGGCGACGCTCATTTTATTTTTCTTATTCGTTTCTTGAATTTACCTATTCAGCTTCCGTTCCGTTCATAGAGCAGCGTACTTCAGAGAAAGATCACCCTGCGGTGCAGCATTTTATATTCTAACCTGCTTCATTGCATCGTTTTACTTCAAGATAGGAGGTGGGTGTCTCTAAGCACCACATGATAAACAGCCTGCAGCGACGCACAGCGGCCAGTAAAGTTTCAAGAGCGTTATGTTCGCTGATTCGACTGAGATGCCTCGGGTCAGGTCATTTATATTCATTCGTACTGGTCTCTGCTGCGATATAAATTACGGTCGCTCTTCACACTCCGCCAATTTTACGCTTCTCCACCTGAACGCTGATAGTCTGTCGTACAAAGAATCCCGATGTAGGTGATTTAAGGCGTTTTTTTTTTTGCCACTCTGTGTGCGTCGAAGAGTTTATTCAGTTTCCAATGGTTATTCTGCATTTTACATGTCGCTTCTTTGTGCTGTACAGCACTAACGCTATTTCTCATTTTGTGCTCTCCAAACTTTATATTACCGAGGTTTCAATTTAGTTTTTCTGCTCATTTTTGACGTCAGAAAGATAAGTCATTTTTTTGTGTCCCCTAACTATACAGAGCAGACACTTCTAAAACATCACACGAACACATAGAGAACTGCAATGAAAACGGGGTTAAGAGATGGAAGAGTATAAAAAGGAAGGTTCCAGGAAAGGAACAAAGGCGCAAGTAAGAATGAACAAAATTTCTCTAAGTGTATGGCAAGCTTGTGTAGACGTGTGAGAAATGCACCGCCTTTGCAGTATATGTTTATAAACAGAGAAATGCCTGAACGCACGAAAATCAAAACACATGTTCTATGGGCCAGCAGTTTGCACCTCGTAAATATCTATTAACAACCTTTTTTTTTTTTTTCGCGCTAGAGACGGGCTAATCTGGTACTCAAAATTCTGTTTTTTTTTAATCGCCATGGATCAGTCTGTTCGGAGCAGGGTCGTTTCGCGTTCACTCCCATCGTCAACCCTGGCGGGCGCTCCCCTTTCAGTGGTAATGTGCCACATACCACACCAGGAACTGCAAGCGCCAATACAGCGGCTATAGCAAGCAGCCCATAAAAGAAAAAATACGTTGCATGGAAAGAGACCACAACCGCCTTTGGCTGTTGTCATCATAGAGGCGTTGCCTCATTGAAGGACTGCGATGAGAGAGCAATGTATTGGAAAGAGTCGCACCATAAAATGTAAGCAACGAGGCTGCCATAAATTCTGGCTAGTGCGCAACACGCCGCATCCCTCACAGTCTTTCTACACTGTGCTGGGTTTTCCGAAAGGTAATGCTTACTCGGCATGGCACCATGCGCAAACGCTGTTATCACTATCGCTAAATACCTCATCTGTACATCATCGATCTCCAGCTTTCGCGCTGCGCTGTTTGCCTTCGCAAAAGTTGCCCCTCGGTTCGTGCAATGTTCCTGCGGGTATTTGCTGCTTGAAGTTACTTGAATAATATTTTCGAGCCTTCATTACTTCGGCTTTGAAAGCCTGACGCTGAGTTTAATGCATTGCCGCGTATCGGTAATGAAAACGACAATTACTTCACAAGCGCGCGCACCAGGTATACACAGGGATTTGCTGAGAACTTCAGCACCTGCCACTCGCGTGCCTTTTAAGAATGAAAGAGGATTGCTTCAGTTTGATTGTTTCTGGTTCTCCTGTGCTTCTTTCGCATGATTCTTTTTGTTTTCTTCATTAAGCATCTGATGCTTTTTACACTTTTCTCGAAGGTGGTGCGCACTTGTCTTTTGTATATCAAGTGCATTTTCAGAGAAACACAAAAAAGCTAAGCCTACTACTATGTTTTTTTTAGAGAAGCAACAAAATGAATTTTTACACGAACCAGGGACGACAACAAAGGTGGCATCACTCCTCCCCCCCTTCCCCCCTAAAAAAATGGCTGAGGCTTAACTTGGTTAAGCCTGGAGAATGCGAAGCATCATCGTGTCGCGTAATTTGGCGGCGCACAACCACAGCGACGGCGCGAGGTGGGCCCCCGTTTCTCCACTGTCGTGACGTCATCGTATCACGTAATGTGACGTCATGTATCACGTGATTTGGAGGCGCACAACCACAGCGACGGCGCGAGGTGGGCCCCCGTTTCTTCACTGCCGTGACGTCATCGTGTCACGTGGTGTGGCATCATCGTGTCACGTGATTTGGAGGCGCACAACCACAGCGACGGCGCGAGGTGGGCCCCCGTTTCTCCACTGTCGTGACGTCATCGTGTCACGTGGTGTGACATCATGTATCACGTGATTTGGAGGCGCATAACCATGGTGAAGGGCTGAAGTGGTAGCTAAAGTAGTATGCTTCGCATAAAAATATAATTCCCGACTACATAGCGTGTTGTTCAAAATATGACAATTGCAGCGCCGTGGAGTGGGAAACTTTTTAAAGCTACGTTAACGAAAACACTTGGGTTGTGATATATGTATCTAAATATATCTATACACTCTCCACGCTGTGCCAACGAAAGATGCAATGTCTTGACAGAGACATTCTTGTGGTGGTGGTGGTGAAAAACTTTAATCAAAGAGAGCTTGAGGGTAAAAAAAAAAACCTGCTGCATGGTCGGTATCCTTAGTCCGGGACACCGCATGACGAGGCCCCGTCTCGCGCCCGCTTGACCAGAGCCCTTTGGGACTCCAGTGCGGAGCAGTTGAGGAGGGCAGTCTCCCATGCCTCTCGGGTGGGGGTGGGGGAGGGGGAAGGTGAGGATTCTGAGTACATGCCCACACCATGTGAAAGATATCGCAGATCTCTCCACAGTGCGGGCAGCGCCCATCTGTGTTCGGATCGAAGTGTTTTGCTATTGCAGGACAGAGAAGGGTTCCTGTCTGCAGGCGCCGCAGAGTTCGCTCCTCCGCCTGACACACTCTCCACGCTGTGCCAACGAAAGATGCAATGTCTTGGCAGAGACATTCTTGCGCCTCGACAATAAACTTGAGCCGTCTTGCGCGTATGCACTTTTTCGGCGTACGGGCGCAGCTATCCGCTTGCGTTGGCACTGCCTAAAGTATCGCTATGAACGCCCATGAAGTCCGCCAGTTTTCATTTATCGACGAACAATAAATAGTTACCTGCGGTATGGGTAAAGTAAGCCTTCCGTTCAATACAACGGGAGACAAGGACGAAGTTGTGGCGGTGAAAAATACGCTCCAGAGTTCCTTGGAGCGTCTAGTTAACTAAATACGAATGTTTTTTTCCTGAGGGGAGGATTTCTGGCGGGCCACGGTTGACGTAACATATCGGTGTAAAGTTCCTCGTTGCCGCCGGCGTCGCTTTCATAAACTCGTCCTTTGCAGCCCCTTTAGCTGGGTCAGCGGAAATCAGGTGAGCAGACATAATTTTAAATTTTCGCGCTAGCGTCACGCTGAAGTCAAAATGGGCTTCTCTCAGAGATTACTCCAAAATGCTCCTTTTTTGGAAAACGTTGTCGATAGGATGAGGCTGTGACAGTTTGCGCAACGGTACGAAACGAATAAAGGAATACGGCGAATAGATTGAGCAGGCACCCTCAGATGACGCGCATCAGTTTACCAAAATCTCCCATGAGGCAAGTATGTAACAGTTGTACCTTAGCGGTACTAAGCTATATAAGAAGCGCCCCCAAGCTATAAAAAAACATATGAAGCCTACAGGTAATTTTCTGAATGGTCGTATCACAGATGAATGGCAAATGTGAGTGATTTAGCGCCCAATTTTGCGCACGCCATTTGGATTTTCTCGTTCTTTTAGAATTTTGCCTTTGAACGCTTCTCCTTCCTGCGCGGCCGCTGTTCTGCTCTTCCGAAGCTTTAGCGGCATAGCGTTAAAGGCCCCTTTCACTAGAAAATCCGGTGCCGGCGTGTCGACGTGGTCGCTGTTGTCGGCACCAGCGTTGTGAGCGAAAGAAAATGAGCACGAATCTGGTAGTTCGTCCCCAGGGAGCAACCTCTTGGGCAGGTGGGGCCCACCTAGGTCACGTTGCCTTGCGGCTTTATCCCAACTTGCCCACCGGAAAATGAGCAAACTATCAACGGTGGCAAGTGGCAACAAAGATTAATGATTTTTTGCTCGTGAAGAGCAACACGGGGCGCACAAGTCCCACCGCTGGGAGCATCTTCCATCGCAGGGCAGTGGAGCATCGCTTAACCGCTGCACCACTGCGTCAGGAGGGGAATGAGGGCTCCCAGCGATGTATGAATGTAAAGTAGAGAATGACTTTCTGCATATACGGGAATTGTCCCACTGAGCTACAACGTCATATATACACATAACTCGGAGCTTAAGTGACCCCTCCAATTCTTCGGCCTCGCTTTCTATACATTATCCTCCAGTTTCTCTCTCTCTCCCTGAGTAGAGTAAGACCGTTTAAGGGGTTCAGATTAATATAGAAGGTGCACGTATTGATCAAGAAATACTCGTTATCAAGAATGTCAGAAGCCAGCGCTTCTAAGCCATGCGATGTGCACCCCTTTAATGGGGAAGCCGTATCTTTTTATTTAACTAATCTTACAGGTGACGAAGTGGGTTCTTATCAGAGGATTCAAGTTCAAGGTGATCTGCAACAGATGTCAGTGAATGTGGGGTCATAATGTCTCACCTAATGTTTGTTTCTAAATTAGTCAAAGTTTAAACACCGGATGTCCACGACAATGACGAAAATTAAGAACGCTTTGGGAGACAAAAACACAACTTTCGAATAATCTACACCTACAATAATACTTTTTAGTGCTTAGAAATAGAACAAAGACTGGGCTTTCCAGTATTAATTTCGGTGTTGGTCGAAACAAGCCGGAACACTGTCCAAAACTGAAACATAAAAGACGCGGTTACCCTATCTCATGCTTCAGGGCTACAAGTGAATACGTCCACATGTAGTGCATAGACGTCGGCCCATGACCTAGTGAACCAATGTTACACCTCAAAGATAAAGAAATTCGGAGATAGAACCTTCGCTCTGTAGTGTGCGTTTTGTTTCTTTGTTTCTGTAATGCCAAACGGCGCTGTGGGTAAAAGATAAATAAATAAATAATAAATAAATAAATAAATTTTCAAATAACATACAGGTCTTAGTTTGTTGTCACGAGCCGCGTCGATGCAAAATATATGAACTCGACCGCTGCCCCAAATTTCTGGTCACGCTCGGGTATAAAATTCCTGCGAGATCCATGCTGGGCGAAAAAAAAGTTATGTTTTTTCAAGTGTCTTTAAAACCCGTGCACCTATCTATTCACCGTTTTATTTCTCTCTCCGCAAAATCATGTAGGTTTTGTGAGGCATCGAAAAATTCTACGCGTACGCTGAATTGTGACAGCCACTGCATCGTACAAATACGACAGCTGCGCTTGAGGCCAGTGTCGTTTCGTGCGTCTGAAAGACGTCGCAGGTGGCACTGAAAGCAGCTCACAAGCGGGCAGCCCCCGCTTCCGGCGAGCTCACCCCTTGCGCCCCCTAGCTTATCCCGCACCTCTTTCGCCCCTTTCCTATTCGTATCGAGGTGGCATTCCTGCTATGAGCCATGCTAGAAAAGACCTCCTTCAATCTCATCGCGGTGCAGATACACGGCGCGCCTTCGAGAGGCCGTCCTTTTTTTTTCTAATGTTTGCGTTTGCCGACTGGTAAGAAATGGAAATGCGTCAGGTCTCGATTTCACATTTTCAGCCACAGGTGCGTAAGACGACGACGACGATGGTGGCCACCGAAATAAGATGGAAGCACGCTAGCAAACAGAGCGACGAAGCTGTCAAGTTTGCGCGATGCGTGGTCGAAACGTGCGTGCAATTCGGGGCCGCACTCGTATTCGCATATTTTTGTACGAATGCCGGTTTTATTCCGCACATTGCCTTTTCTGTGACATGTTTTGGCGTGCACGCGAACACCCGCTAGTTCTCACGGGAGTACACGCAGCAACAGCAGGCCTGGCGAGCAGTGTACACAAGCATTTCTTTTTCTGCTCCACAGCACAGATGCGTTCCCAGCGACTTCAAGGAACAGAAACGAAAAAAAAAAATTGAACAGATACGTTCTTGAATGACAACATGCAGCCCTGCGTTGTTGATTTTTATTCCGTTGAATTCTGTTGAATTTCTGCGGCTTATTTTTCCTGTATTTATTGCTCTCTTTCGTCCCCAAACCAAGAAATAGGCTAAGCTATTGGGGAAACGTTTCGTTTGTTTATAAATATCATATACTGGTGTTATACACCTGTCTCTTCTTGATTTTTTACTGGAAAAATTCTGTGGTTAGTTGTTGCTTGTGTCATGTTCGTGTGATGAAATGCGCGATGAATACAAATAGAAATTAGCAGGCAACAACATGCGCAACTGATCAAACCTTTGATGCGAAGTGCTCTGCTTTCGTCGCGACGAGTGTCGTTAAACAGACTCCGGGACAACGGAGAGAGGGCGTGTGTGTCAAGCATTATTCCTAGCTTCACGACTGGCGTTCTACGGTATCATTTGTACTGCTAGACTAGTTCGCTTTTTTTCCTATCTTTTCAATTACCGATACTCCAGTGATGGCTGCATATCTCTGGTTTAGAGCGGTTAGGAGGGACTTGTTCACGTTAGATTATATGTGCTGCTTCTTTTATTTTCTGGAGCTCCGTAATATGGTTGTACAACCACGTGTTAAGTGAACAAGTGGCTTCAGATGTGCTTGAGAAAAACCATTACATCGTACGTTGATAAATGATACCGAAACTAAAAAAAAAATCGTCCACTGATCTACCTGCTTCAGCTAAATGTGGTTTAGGTGCGCTATTTACGTTTCGCCCTTGTTTATCATATTTTACATTTGCCTAGCTTGTAAAAAAGTTGAAGATTCATGTTGCACTCAAAATGTTTTTGTGTTCGTTCCTCGGCTGTGTGTATGGCAAAAATGCGACTCTTGGAGCTCGGGCTTTGTATATTCAAGTACTGCAACCGAGATAGTAGGACGGCATGCGCTCTTCAGGGTACAAACCTTTATTTGCCGCTTATTTGAGCAGACCTTAACAATGCTCCTAAGCTTCCTAGTAAAAAAAAAAATGATACAGAAAATGAAGCTTGCAGCCCGAGGAACCAGAGACGAATAGGGATCCAGGTTTAATTAAGGTCTGGAAACATACATAAATGGTAAATTGGAAAAAAAATCAAAAATTCGGCAGAGAAAATGAAGACCGCTTGCGTGCGAGAATGCGGAAGTCATAAAGTGGTGAGTCAAGCTACGTCCCAAAATTGTTATGACCCATGAGCAATGAGTATGAATACGAGGCATGAATATGCATACTTTTATACAAACTCTATAGATCTTATGTTACTTTTAAAGTGCTGAGTCATGCTACGTTGTAAATGATTATTGGTCATGAGTCACGATTATGAATACAAGGCATGAACATACAATTCTTGTAGAAACTCTACAAAGCTTATATTACACTAGTTGTAAAGTCATGTACGTTGCAGAAATAAAAAGCTCAGTCATGCATCATGACTGCGCCTACCAGTCTTAACTACGCGCACTTTTTACAAACTCTATACACCTTACCTTAAGTTACTTGTAGAGTGGTCAGTCATGCTACGTTGCAGAATGATTATGAGTCAGGACGACGAGTACGCTTCATGACTACTCGTCTACACACCTTACATAACGTTACTTGTAAAATGCTGAATCATTACGCATTTCAGAATGACTAGTAGTCTAACTACAATCATGACTATGACTACGAGTAAGGACTATCATAGGTCATAGTACGTTACGTTTCATCATTCATTACTTAACGCGTTCGCTTACATGCGGTGTGACATCCTACACCGGAATACATCTTCCGAATTTCGTGCTATAGAAGGCGGCGGACGGTTTACGTGTTTATGAGACATATAATGCTTTCACATTAAAAATAAGAGTAATTCACTTTCTAACATAGTGCAGATTGTTAGGTTTGCCCCTCTTTTTATCCATTACCTTCTGCTCAATTGACGTTGCGCACAAATGCTTCCGACACCTTTTGACTCGAGGAATATGCAAGAGCAAATATGAAGCTCTGGTCTTGAATAACAAAGTGAGAAGGTATCAACAGACAAATACCTGGTGTGGTATTGAGAAAAACCAAGACAGCGTACTTATTTACATTGTGGATTACATGACTCCTATTGGATCATTTGCTGAGATCACATGAGCACAGCAACGGAGAGAGCGGATGTACGCTGGAGACGCCAATATAATAGGCGCAGGCGACAAACTGTAGATCCTGTAACAAGAAGACCATGAAAGAGTTCTTCCATTAGGCTTCATGTGCTTACTCCCCAGCCATGCTTCATGGGTAGATTAACGAGATTTGAATCAGTCATAAAAGAAAAGACTGAACGTCACCAGCAGACTCGAGATTAAGAAAATTCGTCATGATTAGCCTTAGCGTAAGCGTGGTGCTTGTGTGCGTTAGGAGTGGAGCAGCGGATAACTTAAACAGCTTACGCTAGAGGGCAGGCCCATCTGATGAGTCCATATTTAACCGCCTTCTATTCCTTGCACTTTTTTATTTTCTTCTGCTCCTGTTAACGTCACTTAGCGCATTCTCAGTTCACCCTGAAGCGAGAAACATTACAGTTAGTTACTCTGTCGCTTGTGGATTTGTATTTCGGTATTTCTTCATTACTCTGAGTTTCTCTTATCAATCGCTGACAAGCTGCAGATATCGCCTGAAGAACGAGTCCTGGAGGGAGGAAGGAATAATGACCGCTTCGGTAGAGCCAAAGGACCTTTGCAGAAGAAATATCAATAGGCGGCAATGAAATCCCGTGGCCTAAGGGTTCAGGCTCCATAGACACTCGGAACATCTATGTCTCGCCGCAAACCATAAGATATGTGCCATCCAGGACTGGTTATCGGGAGCATTTCTATTTACTTCCCCGCAGCGCTCTGCTTTATCGTCATGACGTTGGGTCTTCTTTCTCTCCCCGTTTCGCTCTTGCTTCGCATCTCAGACTTTCTGTAATTGTGCAGAAAAAGTTCGATGTTAGCTTTTTCCTGCTCCTTTAGACACGCAGAATTTAACTTTGTCATTTTGAGTGGTCCGCTTAAGCAGGCGAGTTCTTGTTTAACCGTGAGAAAGAGCATACTGCACCAGCTTGAATGAAGACGGAACAAGTTATCGATCAATCGAGCGTGTTTTGTCAACTGAATAATTTCATTATTTTTCGGTTGCAGTTTACTGAAACAGTTTTGCAAACGGAAAGTTTAAGTGGTGCCATTATTTAAACACGACCTCAAGGCAGTGCAGTTAATAGACGGCGTTTCAGTCTACAGCCTTGCAAATCAAAGCAGCCAATATAGAGAAGTTGGCTATTTCGGCAGTCAGTGGATATTGTCAAGTTTCATTGCAAGAACTGACGATTACATTTTTAAGGCGGAAGCCTTTAATGTCTCATCGTTGTAAGCAGCAGTTGTCGACAGAAAATGTCACGCTTTTCAATTGGTGGAAACGGTCGTGACGTCACAGTGCGCGAATTTCAAACGGGGCCAATTGTACTTTGGCTAGTAACCATGCAACCAATTGAAGGGATCGTATAGTGATGCTCCAAGTAAGTGGGACTGAGCTTAGTTAATTGCTTAATTACCCAATTAGCCTAATTAGCTTTACTAGTCAGGCCATATAAATAAATAAAACCGATTAAGAAATTGGTCGAGCTCAGGATTCGAACCCCGGTCTCCGGCGTGAGAGACGAGCATGCTATCCACTCCGCCATGCCAGCTTTTTTTTTTTTTCTTCAACATGGTATTTATTACAGTGATGTAATGTTCTATGTACATGAACTATATACAAGCCATTATGAAAACAGTGGTAATCAATACATATTCAAAAGACATACACTAGAAAAGGGGCAATGCAGAGCACATCACTAATAGTGAGTGCCACTCCGGTTCGTACTCAGTCTGGGCATACACGTCTCTTAAATGAACAACCATTCGACTGAAGTGATCCTTTGTAGACACAACAGGTTCACAGTGTCTGTCCATCATGCGGGTTTTCCAGAGGCTGTGCAGTCCAATCAGAAAGAACATGTCCAGGGGTTCATCAACAAATGACAGCGCAGTGAGATAGCGAACAGAATGTGGAGTCAGATTAATTCTTTTTTTAAATGTGCGTTGCAGGATATCCCAGAAGAGTACTGCATCTTTGCAACTGATGAAACAATGCTCAATTGTTTCTGGTTCATCACAAAGGCGGCAATTAACGGTAGACACAAAAATGCCCTTTTTATCTAACCATGTTCTAACGGGCAACGTACCGGTGTGTAACTTAAAGAAAAAGGTCTTTGTACACGGCCAGACTGGCATCTTACGTACTCTTTTGAGTACGTCATGCCCCGGTAAACCAACATACAGAGAGCGGTACATGGGCGGAGGGAAGAGCATACTAATCAAATCCTTATACAACTTTTTCCTCGACAATAAAAAAAGGAACTCAGGAGAAAAACGAACAAGTAGGAAACGGACAGCCAAATACACCTCTTGCATTATGCCCCACAAACACGGATGGTCACAAACATTGGAAGACACAATGAGGTTGGGTAAAACATGAACTAAATTTGTTTGCAGGAATGAACGTACTATTGGGTGTGGAGTGTCACGGAAAAACATGAAACGTGCCACTATCTGTCGAACATACAGGTGAACTAGACCAAGGCCGCCAGCGCTTACAGGCCGAAAAAGGTTATCACGCCTCATGGATTCAAAAGACGAATCCCACACAAAAGTAGCGAAAACCCTGTGAAAACGCTGGACAGGAAGTCTTGCGCAATGAATAATTTGCAGTACATAATATATTTTAGTGGCGAGAAACAGATTACAGGCAGTCGCCCTGCCAAAAATTGAGAGGCCATGGGGGACAAACGTTTGAGCATAGCGCTGAGGAGTTGACACGCGATCTTTCCAATAATGTGCGCTATGCTTATAGGCACTCAGAGGGACGCCAAGGTACTTTGGTGGCCTGCATGTCCATGTTATACCAGCATATTCAGCAGGTGTCAAACCCCAGCTACCAAACCAAAGACCGCAACTCTTAGAGCGATTAATCCGACTTCCTGCCACCGAACCAAAGTCCTCCGTTAAACGAATAACCTCATCGATTCTTGGCTTATCAGTACAAGAAAACGCAAGGTCATCTGCATATGCCAATACCTTCATTCGTGGCCCATTATTCGGAAACCATTGACAGCTCTACTGTTTATAACACTTATGCAAAGTGGCTCCAAGTATAATGCGAACAGGAGCGGAGACAGTGGGCACCCTTGTTTCACCGAAGACTGAATTGGGACTGGTTGCGAGAGACAGTCATTAACAATCAAGCGCGTGGTACAGGATTTGTAACAAAGGCGTATGCCAGTAGAAAGTACTGAACCGAGATTGACGTGATTTAAAAGTGCAAAAAGAAATTAATGGCACACTCGATCAAATGCCTTTGCCAGGTCAATTTGCAGCATTGCTACTTGTTCTTGAGCGTCACTGCAATACTGCAACACCGTACGCGCTACATGTAGGTTAGATTGTATTGATCGTCCCCACAAGCCACATGTTTGATGAGGCCCAATCAAAGTAGACATTGCGAGCTGCAGCCGATTTGACAGTACTTTAGCAAAAATCTTATAATCTACATTAGAAAGCGTGATTGGTCTGTAGCCATCTACTAATCGAAGTTTTTCCTTATCCTCGGTTTTTGGTATAAAGACAATATGACTTTTCGTAAATGACTGAGGCAGAAATTCAACATCAATACTTGTCTCAAAAATTTGGAGCAGGACAGGGGCTAGAACGAATTTAAATGCCTTGTAAAATTCTCCTGAGAGGCCGTCAGGCCCCGGAGTTTTCGAGAGCGGCAATTGATCAATTGCATCTTGCAATTCACCCAAGCTTAAAGAGCCACTTATTGCCTTGCACTCATCCTCATTGAGTGGGTTAATCATGGACACCAATCGCGCTATATGATCGTCATCAGCAGTGCTAGACGTGGCAGCAAACAGAGAACTATAGTGGTTTTCAAACTCGGTAACTATGACATCCGTACTTGTGACCAGGGCACCACCACAGTAGAGCTCAGAAATTCGCTTGGCAGCCACGTGACGACGCTCATCTAGCAAGGCCTGTCTAGTAGGCTCCTCAGAGTGTAGAGCACGGTTGCTGCGGGATCGTACACGGGCCGCACGATAGCGTTCTGCATCAAACTTCTGAAGGTTGCACTTAACAGCACCAATTTCCTCTGTGTACAAGCCAGGAGCCTCACATTCAAGCGTATGCAGATTATAAAGACTCTGAAGTAACCGTTTCTCCTCACCATGCTTAAGATAAGACTTCACGGAGCCGATCTCAATAGCTATGCTACGAACTTCTAGCTTAAACATCTCCCAAGCTGCAAACAATGGGACATCCATGACCAAGGAAGATTCGAAAGCTGTCATCACTCGCTGCTGAAAATGCTCATCATTTAGAAGCTCGGAATTAAGCTTCCACAGTTCCCACTGCGGCTGAAATTTGGGACGGGCACATTCTCCAATCCGCGCAATGACCATAGCATGATCTGAGAAAGAAACAGGCTTGACATCACATGAAATGTGCCGTTTAAGGAGATCTACGGAAACGTAAATGCGATCAAGGCGTGAATGTGAGGCTCCTCTGATGTATGTGAAGGCGGATGGCAATCCGGCATCAATTAAACCTGCGTTTTCGGTAATAGACAATAATATACCAGAGCTCTTATCGGCGTTTTGGTCAGGACCTGTGCAATCGCGTGGGTCGCACACACAGCTGAAGTCACCCATGAAAACGACATAACGATCACATCCTAGGAGAGTTGCAATGGCATGAAAAAATACTGCTCGTTGCACCGGATTATTTGAAGCATACACATTGATAACCCTCCACGACTCGCCATGCAGTCGAAAGTCACAACATATCAGACGCCCTTCTATGTCAACCTGGTACTTAAAGTCAGAAATAGGTAGACTCTTCTTTAAGAAAAGAAAGCAACCTGCCGAAAGACCCACTGAGGGCGACACACAGACGTTGTAATCTGTTAGGAAAGGTCGCAGGGCTATCTCTGTATCCAATTCACTTTCTATCTTAGTTTCTTGAATAGCGACAATGTCTAGCCGATTGCCCCAAAGCAATCGGCGTAACTGTACCTGTTTCTGCCTTGAACGGAGTCCACATATGTTGAGTGTTGCGACAGTCAACTGCTGGTTAGACGCCATGGTGGCTAACTGGAGCTTCAATCAGGCATCCACGGTGTCTGGGGGCATCACTCCGGAAGGTGAGACCTCCCTAGAGTTGACGCCCTTTCTCCCTGATCTGGAGCGCCGAGGAGGTTTCTTATTCTTTGACTTTCGACGGCGGGACTTGTGCTTGGCGGGCACGCTGTCCTCCTCAGAGGAGGCAGAACTCGGAGACACACCGCGCTTCGAGGCCGCACTTAAAATTTGCTCATCGGCATCACAGTTGCCGTCGGGGAGTGAAGTGCCAGGTTGGCACTCTGTTACCTGTGTGGCACATCCGGCAGGAGCCTCAGAAGATGTAGCAGTGCAGACACTCGGCACCGGAGCCACACCGTCGTCCTTATCTTCCTCTGGCCCACGCATAGCACAGGCACGTGCGCCAAGAGCGCCACCACTGACACTACATATAGCTGGAGCCTGCTCCGCCAGGCATCGACGCTCATCATCTGCAGACAGCTGCTCCATCTGTGAATGCTGGGTAGGCTCATGCTGCACAGCAGGAACGGGGCCAGACAGCGGGTCAGTAGTCGCTGAGTCAATGGACGCAACGGCTGGCGTGCCACCGGCAGCATCCAAAACTTCTGTTGCGTCCATCAAGTGCTCCTGCAATGCGTCGTCCATGGCACGGGTGCCACCGCGTAGCTTATCAGCATACAACACTACGCATTCCTCTGTAGTATGGCCGAAACGCCGACAATCATCACACCGAGGAGTGCAGCAATGACGGCGTATATGGCCAACCTTGTGGCAACGGAGACACAGTGGCGGCCTTCCTGGCACTGAAACCAGACATTGTACACCGCAAATTGTCAAAATGTGAGGCACGTCATTGACAGTGACGCCATCAGCAAGAGTCAAGGCAACGTCTCGATTCAAGGTGCGCATGCCCTCCATTTCTGGAACCCGCCAGTGCTCCACTGTGATGGACGTAATCGTTCCGCAAGCGCGAAGGGCGTCCCGAATGGTTTGGAATGAGCTCGATGGTTTGGAATGAACAAAGGCGCGTCTAGTGAATACGGTGTCTTCACTCACTCTCATCCTCCTCCATTCCCTTCCGGCGAGGTTTAGGTGTCCACCGACAAATGAGAGACAGATACATTTCCTTTCCTCAAAAACCAATTTACCGACGAGCGAGGCGTAGAACCGAATGGGCGATGGCGTTCTATGGACTCCTTGGCAGCGTTGCAAGACGCTGTCGCGTTCCACTCTTAGCGGCGAAGCTTAACATCTTAACCACACATCAGTGACCACACTTTAGGTCAAAAAAGTGCCCCCCTGAATTTTGTGAGACAGTTACTGCGTAATTTCCTTTCCTCAAATACAATTTTCATTTCCTTCATTACGGCTCCTCTTTATCTATCTTCTTTCACTCCCACTTCCTACCTTCCTCTACGGTGCGGTTCAGGTGTCCACCGAGATGACAGAGAATTACTGCGCCATTTCCTTTCCTCAAAAAGCGTTGCGTTCAAAGGGCAAGGCATCGCGCCGAACGGGTGGTGGCGTTCCGTGGACTCCCTGGCAGCGCTACAACGCGCTGTCGCGTTCCACTCCTAAAGGCGAAGCTTAAGCGTCATTAATTACCAGTTAATTAGTGTTCAGGCATTAATCAGTAATTAACCATTAATTAGTGATTTGTCATCACTTAGTAATTAGTACTCAATTATATGTGACGCCACCAGTGCCACAGAAACAGCGAAGGTGGTGCGGGAAACGCTTCCGCCTCTACCCACTTTAGACAGTCAAAGTGCCCCCTGAATTTTTCTGGTTTATTTTTGCTGTCATCACCAGAAGAAGCTGCATGAAGTAAAAGTTCACAGCAGGTGAAATGCCCATCCGAGTGATCTTTTACGAAGCGGGTCTCGTACAAGCCGTGACCGTCATACTCCAGGAATTTTCATCTGATATTTTCATATAATCCTATCGTACTGCATTTTAAGAGTTCGCTTCTGTCATAAAACGGTGCATGTTTAAGCGAACATGGCGTAAAATCACTTTGATATATTCGCTTCGGTATCAATTTGACTTCAATTCCTCGTGGATGAGCTGAACCAGGCGCTTTTTGCAGTTCCCTTCACTTTCCCAAGTAGACTGCTGTTTATCACCCAGCTTGCCTGTTACGAACTTTATACAAACTTACCCAGCATTTTTATTTTCTGTTAATTCAGCTCACGTGTTTGTGGAGCCCATTCGTGAGCAGTCGCGGTCTTGTTACCGCAAATTTTGCCATGAAACGGAACAGAGCAAACCTTATTTTACCTGCTTACGTCGGGGCTTTAGTTATATTTTATTATGGTATCGCCTCTAAGCCAATTAATCCAGGTCTGGATTGCAGTGCTATCAGTACGGTTGGGGATTCGGAGTGCGTACGCAACAGGCTTGCGATGTCCTCACTTTATTTTTTTTAGAAACAGTCGGCAGTGCAAAGTTGATGCTATTGTCATTTTGAATGTTTTTTTACAAGGTGTCCGGCATGTTTAAATCTTGTCTTTCAACAATGAATGGTATTGGATTTTTATAGGCACGCTCTTTCAAGAGGATATTTTTACGAAAAAAAAACTGAGACAGCAGCAGCCTGGCATAATTAGTGATTTATTGAGGGCTGCCTCAATCAAAATATTCGCCAATGAGGCATATTTGCGGTACTCATAACGCTCAAATTCTGTTGCCTCTCCCCAGCATTTCAAAATCTTGCTTGTTTTTTTTGTGCATAAGAAAATTTTGCACAAAGGTATTAAAATAATAAAACACATTACATAACTGACCTCAGCAGCTTGTGTAGCAAACGCTCGGGTGTTATGCTTGTCGGAAGTTTAGTCTCTCAGGAAGGGAACATGAAAGAACACGCCTCATTGTGCGAAGCGCATTGCATTTTAGGTCAGAGGACAGGTTTCTGAGCTGGCATTCATACTTGTCTACGCTTATTAGTTCGGTGCTGAAAATATTCTGGAATAATATTAATACATTTTTGAATCGCAGTGATACACACAGCTTTGTCAAATTTCAACACCATCTTTCAAGTTCGGCGGCCTTCTGTCATTTACCTAAGTGCCTTCACAGGTTCACCTTTCAATTGATTAAAAATACAAGACAACTTCAAGCACTACTTTCCGCAGGTTCAAAACATTAACGTTTTCTTGCCACCCTGGCTAATTTCAAGGAATGTGGGATTTTTAAGTGTGTTCTAAAGATTAAGCCCTTATAAACCCTCTTTTGAATAAGATTTTTTTACCAAATACGTATTTTCACGAGCTGAATGTACTGACGTCACATACATAGTGACCTCAGAAGTAGGAAAAAACCTCAGTGTGGCATGAACGGCCTAGGTTTGTGAGCTATGCTTTATTCTTTATCGTTCCAGCATGCGCACAGATTCATCATTTCCGTGAGCCGATGCGAGAAGTACTATAATATCAGGTTCAAAACGAAAACCGGCTATGGGTTGAAACGAGGAAAAAGAGGAGGAAGGTAGGGTTGCATGCCTTCACAGGGGTACAAGCGACAGGAGTCATTGGAGATCGAACAAGGTAGAGGGAGAAGTGTGCTCCGATTAGAAGAAGAAAACGGTCTAGGAAATGCTCTTGTCGATGAAAGATAAGGTAAACAATACTATAGCTAAACATGCACTGTCCATAATATATGAATAATAAGCTTAAAGCTCATTGGTTAATAATAAAGCATAAGCTCATTGATTTCTGTTTCTTCAACCGTCTCAAGAATAGCGCCAGGAACTATGGTGACGGTTTCCGATAGTAAAAATTTTCGCGCGAGCTCCGTTCATGGGACGCAAGCAAGCGCTTCAACACAGCTAACAACGTGCAGCGCCGACATGGAATGGGTGCGCCTTTCTGATTTCAGGGATGAAAGGTTATCAGAGAAAGGAGCAAAAAAAAAAACATTTTATATGTCTACTCACCGAATGAGCTCCAATTTTTAGAAAATCTGACTTAACGTAAGTAGAAGGACGGACGATAAACAATTTATGTTCCGCAAGCGGATATCATCACCCCTTTAAGCATAAAGCCCACCTTATTTCGCTACTCGTCCAAGATAACTCTATGGTCGTGTTCATTCCTACTCGATGCACTGCGAGTGACCCTTGATTGTTTAAGCCTGAGTGTGCAGCCATATTTTGTCCTTGCAGAAGTCTTTATTCCAGTTTCCCGACGTGGGCTTTTCTCTGTTACACCATCCACCGAACTTTTGTCCCTTCCCTTCCCTCGCACTCCTGCCCAGAGCGTTTCTCACTATACAACGTCTGTGTTGTACCCTTTCACCCCGCCTCGGCCATTGCCCTATCGGCCGCGGGGACCTTCTTTTTCGCCTTAGTACTCATTGCCAGGGGCTCAATTGGGCACGCATTAAAAGTCAGAGCATTCACCTACGCTCAGTACTTCATTATTTTATGTCTCGCGTAGTTTTATTCTCTCGTTGCGCTGTTGTGTTATCGAAAGGCTATTGACTGCAGCTCCAACTCAGCGATGTCAGCCTACCGAGCTTCTCTTGTTGATTGTTACCCGCTCCGAATAGAGGTTACTGTCGCCCGCATCATCGAATGTTCCTGCCACGACGTTCTAAGTGATTGCCTCACCCCGGGCCAACTTTGTTATTTTGCGAGTTTTTCTTTCCGCCTTGTTTCTAGATCTGATCTCGTAACCTTAATTTACACTTGCCTTGGTAATTGAGTTAACCCTCATTAGAGTATTTGTCGGCTAAATGTGCCTCGGGGCCCTACGAAGGCTAACTTGATTTTCTTTGGAGATATGTTTTCTCAATAGGGGCAAGGAGTATCGCAACTTGAAGACGAACTTTACTCTTTGAGCCAAGTTATGAGCAGATGGTATGGGCCTGGATTAGGACGAGTGTGTTAAATAAAAGCGCTTTATTTCGATAAAATAAAGTATATACTGCGACGTTTCTTTATTCATTTATTTTTGATTTATTACAAACTACCAGTCCATTCCAGGACTAAGGCTAGAGTGGAAACATTACATGCATAGTGACAGAAATACCAAGAGAAACTGGTACAAACAAACCCGTAACAAAAAAAAAATTAGCTGTGGCTTAGCTCTGGTTAAGCCTGAGTGATTGCGAAAGCAATAGCTCCCTGGCTGCGCTTCGCTGTGCTGGTGGTTTGGCATGACTTCACCTTTTGTGCAACTAAAGGATTTGCTCTGGACACAACATGGTTTCTATTGTTTGTTTATTCCAATTAACACGCTTTGGTGGTCCGTAAAGTAGTGACTCTTGGTCTGAACACTGGTAGTTACATAGTCGTCCGAATGTCTATACATCACCAAGTCTAGACTGCTACCCCATTGGGTAGTACTCTTTGGTTGGAGAGGACATAGCTGAAGGTAGTACATCCTTCCAGCGACGCCTTGTACAACTCCTCAGACATGACTAAGCGGAGCGCGCCTGCGGCGCCCCGTGTATCCTCTCCTAGCGAGCGCCGTCACACGGTAGCCGCCACGCCGAGCGAAGGAACGACTACGGCCGAAGAGACGAGTTGGGGCCCCTGCTCTCCTCTGGTAGTGACGTCACGCTGTCACGTGGTCGTGCGCCGCAGTTGAGCCGGAGCGAAGGAACGACCTCCATCGACGGCAGAAAAGTGCTAGCAGTATTGCATTCGCAATAATATGCTTGCACAGTATTACACAAATGATCATAAAGCAGAGACGAAAACTCATCACGATCCACAGACACCACGTCATCAGGTAGCCGATTCCAGTCGTGTGTGGTCAGTGGCCCAAACTTAGAGTTCTTCAGCAAGAATACTTGCCGAGATCAAAATGAAAAGCCTAATCTATGCTACATTTTATAATCTGTATCTTCGTGAAGCCTTCTAGATTTTAAAACGTTCGTTAAAACCATACCAGTCATTACTTGATGCAAAATGACAAGGCTTCGCTTCCGGCATCTTTAGCTAGACCGGATTGAATACGAAAATAAAAGATTTCGGGTTTACGGAACATACGCTTCGCTTTCCTCATCTCGATTTTGAATACTGCGTCTACCAAACGCTAAGCATTTCACCTTTCTACTCGCGGACTAAATTAATTGAATACAGTTTTTTTCCCTCTAACAAAACCTTATTGAAAATTTCTTTCTGGCAGCACCCGCGCACTTCCATTCAATAAGTTTCTTGACCGCATTTAAGCTAGTTAGTTTATTGCTTGAATGTCTGCGTGGTTGTTTTGGTGTTGCGTGCATGTTGTGTTTGCTTGTTTATGTTTTTTGGGGTTGCCCTGTAGGCGACTCGCGCCTTATATTTGCATACCTTCTCCTGCCATAGCCGCCGCCCCCCCCCCCCCCCAAAAAAAAAGAAAAAAAATTAGGATGCAGTATGTAAGCTGAAATAAATAAAAAGTTTTTTTTTTCTTCCTTGGTCGCGAGAGTTTGGATTTGCTATCTAAAAGCTGTCCAAAATATGGCTATCAGTGGAAATGCTGATCGGTAAAGACAATGAAAATCCTCTATTCAATAACCTGGACATTGTTTGACGAAGCAGTATTTGCTGCTTGCATTAAGAATGGCAATTTTGTCAGTTTTACGAGGAGTTCTAGCTCATGTTTTCCACGAAGGAAACGTACACAGAATTAGAACACAATGAGCTACTCTATCAGGGGCACTGTAAAAAAAAAAGGTTGTTTGCTGTTTATACTTCTGTGCAGCCTAACACCTTCTCCTTGTGTCGGAATCCTCTCTCTTTCCCGGAATTCGCCGAACCGAAGCAATGCTCAAAACAAAAATATTGCTGCGGTAAAGAAAGGCGAAAAAGACCACCGTTAAACTTGACATCAGAAATAAGCTTCCAATATACATGTGGGGTAAGTGGCACATCTACACCGCAAAGCGACGCCGAATAAGATGACATGGACTTTTAAGCAGTGAAAATATAAAACCCCGAGTCACATTGACGACATGAACGAGCTTTGAAAAATTATTTGAAACAAATTATTTTTTCGGTGCCTGGACATGACGCGCCAACTTCGTCATGCTGCACTCTGAGACCTCATTTCCACATGTTGTAACGGAAAACTTTCGCGTTGGCCCAATGAGCAAATAATTCTGCTTTACAGTTGCGCTTACTCTAAACACACATTTGAGATTGAGAGTGGACCCCCCTAAGATGGGAGGGGAGAAAAAAAAAGGGGTAATGGATTATGCAGCTATTTTGCGACTTCCTCCATTGGAAAATGAAATAATTTGCACGACATTAATTAATTACTCATTATCAATTCCGCTTGAAGATATTCATAGCAGGTACTTTCCGCAGCTTTATTAACAATGACAGAGACCTCCGGAGGAGCGCATGCTAGGCGTGTTGTTGTTTCCAGACCAACACGGTTGAGCGAGCAGCTTTATCGGCATTACAACAGAAGGCGTTGACGTAGAAGGCGCACCATATTTTTAATCAAAATGAGCACGAAGCTTTCATACTTTGTCTCTTTGCAGGCAAGGGCAAGTTGCTTGCTTCTTTCGAAATGGTGTGCGTGATATTAAATATCTCCATGGTTAATCAGCCGCGTATCCTTTTTCTGGCTTGTTATAGAGACAGCCCGGGCAACAGCTTACAATATATTGTACTTAAGCCAGCCAGTTGATAGCACTAGAAGAGCTGTTTCTAAGCGCAACTTGTGGCATTTGTGCTGCATCAAAAATAAATGCTATAGCGAAGCCAGCCATAAAAAAATGAGCGTTCTCGCTAACAAATTCCACTGCCTTGTCAACAATCCTACTCGTCCAAGTCAGCTAATACGTCCGTAATATAAGACTGAATCATTAGCAAAAGCTAAATGACTTCATTAGAGAAACTTGGGAGAAAATACCCCAAAACTGTCTAGCCTTTCCCAAGATCAAGTTATCGCTATCACTTGAGTCTTTAGAATCACGTCGTACCGTAGCACTTCTTTGCTTATTTCATTAAATGGTTTTCAGTCTTCACAGTCACACACTACCTTTGTCACGGCCATGTCGCACATCTCAACGCCTCCATAATCATTGCAGCTTTACGCGTATTTTTGGTCATACAAAAGCATTCAACATGTCTGCTCTCCCATGTGCCATAATCTATTGGAACAGCCTTCCTGACGATGCTACTAATACTAGAAATCCTGCTACGTTTCGTGATAAAATAACCGCAATCCTCGCCTAGTGTCTCAGTTCTCTGTATTCTTGCGAAAAATCTCTTTTATTGCTGCTTAGTGTGAACTAACTTGTGCACTTTTTAGCCTTACTGTCAAATCGTGTTCCATTTCCATGTTGCCACATTTTGAAACATGTAATTATTGTGTATTGTATTACTTTATTTGTATTGTACTGAGTGTCTCTTGCTAACTATTGTATAACGTTTCTCTACTGTCGTTGTTTTTTGTTTGTTTTTTTGTTTCTTTTTGCGCTGTTCTCTAACTTCTATGTACTGCCCCACTCACACAATGCTCCAATGTAAAGGAGCCTGTGAGTAACTTGAATAACTAAAAAAATAAATAGAAACCAAGTTATGCTGAAATGCTGTTTCTTTTCCGAAGAAAATGCAGTGACAGATTCTACGCGCGGCGGCGTATGCAAACCATGTGCGGCGCTGCCCCATTGGCGATTTTTTGTTTTCATTCCGTTTTGATTACCGCCATAACCGGACAAAGCGCAGCCATCAGTGGCAAGAAAAGCGAATGGGAAAGACCTGGTGATGGTAGAGGCACAAAACCACTGGCAGAGAAAAAATAAAAAATATCTCAAAAAGAATGAGGCCCTCGAGAATCGGCGCCTGCTACATGCGCGCTGTGCCCTCCAGACAGGTCGACAGCCGCCACGATGATGTCGATGGAGCGCGGGCTGCTCTGGGCTCCGCACATCGCCCAGTAATTGGACTTGCTCCGGGTTTGATAGAAGAGGCGCGTGACCTAAGTTCCCGTGACGTTCCCGTCAGTGAAGCCGATATTAGGTTTGGTTGTGATCTTGTTACATGGTGCGCTTTCGGCCGACTCAGCCGCCTTGATTGCAAGCTTAGAAGAAATAGAACGCTGAACGGGCATAACTACGACCAGGGAGAAAGCTAATTTGAAACAAAGACAGAACATGGCCTCTCTTGAGCAAGAGGAAAAGGACTGGCGGGGAGGATGAACAGAAGAGCGTTGCGGTTGGTTACTCAGCACTGGGGTAATAAGAAGAGGAAGGTGCAGATGAAAAATAGGAAAAGGAAGAAAAAGTGCCCAGTGAGGAAGGCCTAGAGACGAAACGCATACAGAAGGTTGGAAAGCCAGCTAAGCGTGCAAGTTAAAAGTGTCAACAGAAGACGATCGCTCCTTGTTTTGATTTGGTACTAAGTCTACTATTTTCCTTTAGGAATGCTGCCTTTTTCGAACTTACTTTCTTTTGTCAAAATTAATTAGGTTAATAGGCAGGTGACGACAAGCCACTTTGTCCCTATTAATGTTGTCTCCACTGTAGCGCTGTAGTTGGCTATGTGGAACTGCCAAATCTGCTAGTTTGGCCATTCAGTAATTAATAAACATTCGACGTCAATGTCGGGGCCAAACTCCCTCTTTTTGTACCTTCTCTGCAGAAAATGCAGTGGGATACTTTATTGGTTACCTGAATTTTTCGAGTGTCAAGAAAAGCGGAGCTATACCAGTAGTAATAGTACAATCACTCCATTTGTAAGGTAAAGTGTAGAACCAAGAACGGACCAGGCCTGGAGAAGTAGGGCCAGATGGCCTTGCAGCTGATCCGGGGCGCGCCACACGCTCAGTGAAAGGAGGGGAGCGGAGGTGAGGAGATACAGTGGCTATGCGTAGTTGTGTAAAGCAACCCACTTCGACCGTTATACCCCTTCATCAAATTCCACTAAATAACCTCTTCTTTAACCCTAAAACATGCAACGTCCGCTGCATGCCATAACTTCCTTTAAGTGGAGTTAGTGTGCTTCGGGCTAAGGTAGTCAGAATTAACTTTTGAGTAACGGCTGTTGTGACCTAGCAGCGTACGATGCGGGACTGTAAGCCACTCTCTAAAACAAAGAATAATTTCTCTTTGAAATATCTGTTCCAGATTTCAATAAGCTAAAGTCATTGTCACAAAAAAAAGCACCGGTTTGGTTCATATTTTTCAGAGAGATTGTCTGATTTTGTTTTATTCGGGTCTTCTTCCTGACGCACCTAAAAGTCTTTATGCACCTACCTCAGTAAGATATTTCAGAACAGCCCACTGATTCTTCCGCTTTGTTCATGTGCCTTGAAACCTAGTTCTCTCGAAATAACTTCATGCTTCTTCCGCGTTACAACTTACCATTCGTGCATACTTCACTTTTATTCTTCAAAAATGTGAAGTCAGTCCTGTTACTGCATGTAAACGTAATATACAGCTCCTTTATTTATGCAAATATTCAGGTTAGCCATCAACCAATCAATAGACAACTGTTCGCTTGGGATAACGAGAGAAACAACCCTGTCGAAATTGAAAAAAAAAAAACGGAACACCACAACCAGAACCCCGAATGACCAGAAGGAAAACCGAATAACCTTTCTTAACTTCAATCCTGCAGCCTAGTTGCAAATACCTGAACCGGAGGATAATTTGCTGGCTTCTGAACCTGATGTCGTGAGCTTCACTGAGACTAAGTTACATCCCGGCATTTCAGATCATGAAATTCTCCCACCTGGATATGCAATTATTCGTAGGGATAAAAAATCTGGAGGTGGGGGCGTGGCAAATCTTCGTAAAAAAGCAATATTATACTCCGTCATGTCGGAAGGGACCGATGTTGAGGCTGTGGTAGCGCCTGGCTGTCTTTTTTTAATCTTGTTTCGTCCCTACAGTTGAAAAAGTCGTCAAGAATCAGAATGCCTTTGATCCCACGCGAAATAACTCACATGAAATGAGTGATCAACAGATTTACACAGAGGAACAAACATGGCACTTTTGCTCACTACCGCTCTCGCCTAAATTGGTTAAATAGGCAACTTAAAAGGGAATCTTGAAGTTCAAAAGGACATTAATGCAACCTTACATTACAAAACTGAATGAAAACTGCACCGAGCAAAACTTAGCGCTACTTGAACACCAAGAAAAAGACAAATCCTGAAATGTTATCTCAGGACGGCCAACCTAAAGCACATTCGTTCAAAAAATACTTTGTCAGTCTTCAGTGTTGATAATGATCACGTTAGCCAGATCGCGAAGCAACAATATGTCCACGAGAAATTGGACAGTACCCCTACAATTTCTGAGGCCGATGTGCTATCCCGGTTCCTAAATACCTCGATGGAAAAAAAGTATTGGCCCGGATGACAATCCTAACGGTTTTCTGAAATGTTATGTTCAGCCGTGTAATGAATATGTTTGTCTTCTTTTGCAGAAATCAATTTGCGAATGTCGTATTCCCTCTGAGTGAAATATTGCCAAAGTAAAACCTGTGCACAAATCAGGTGACAAACATTTCCCCAATAAGTATCGCCCCTTCTCTATGAAATATAAATGTGGAAAACTTTTCGAAAATATCATCATCAAATTTGTGACTTAATATATATAGGCTCTCGCCAGCTAGAATTCAGAAATGAACTATCCTCCATAACACAACCTGAATTCGTGCCCAGCCTTACGCGAGGTATTAACAATGAGTCGCAATTTCGCATAATTTTTCTTGAAATTTCAAAGCGGTCGACCGGGTATCACAGCGGAAATTTACATGTAAGCTTGAGCCTTCAATTGGTGGTAGTCTCGTCAATTATTATCAGCAATTATTTATCTGACAGGTACCAAATTTTCCAATGCCACTGACATACCTTTTACATTATTCCCGTACACTCTGGTGTTCCCCGAGGGTACGTACTGGTGCGGGGTTTTTTTTTCAATTTATTAATGTTGAAACAAACTAAAGTGAAGTACAAATGACACCCTTTTCAGATGATTGCGTCATTCACCACGAAGTTAAACATCAATATGACCTGATCAAACTAAACTGCGCCTTAATAAAGTTTCCCAGTGGTGTCAAGATTGGAGCATGGACATTAACAAAGAAAAAACTGCTTCTACGTCAGTCCGTAAGCAAAAAATGCCAAAGAAAAAACTGCTTCTACGTCAGTCCCTAAGAAAAAAAATTCCGCTTAGGTTCACTTGTGGTTCTGATAACAGTGCACTACTAACTTACGAAGAATCAATACCTCTATGTCCTAATCACATCCCACCTGAACTGCACAACACACTCTCAGTACGTTGCAAGTAAAGCGATCGACAATTAATTTTTCCTCAAACATGCTTTGAGTGACGCGCCTCCCGGAATAAACCTTCTGGCATACGTTTCGCTTATACATGCGATATTAGATAATGGTAACATTACATGGTTGCCTTATACGGATACCGGCGTAGCCACGCTCGAAAGTCTGCAGCGAAAAGTCGCGCAAGTTATCTCTAACCGGTACAGACGCCCAGATCCACCTACTGTTTTGCATTGCGCAGGGCTTCATCGTTTACCTGCCTGATCGAATCTCGCTTGAAATTCCTACACTTACTTCTGCACGATTCATTTAAGAATAACCCCAAAGACTTCGTCAATATAAGCCATCTAAACTCACCCGCTGCAAATGCCCTCTCACGCTTGAAGAATTTTTTGTTCGAATAACATTTCTTTCTTTTCCTTTTAATTTTTTCCGCAAGCAGCGAGCGAAGAACATGCATTTGATGCTTGAGTTGTAATGCAACTTTTGGAGCTTGCCGAGCTGAACATGCTGCCACAAAACTGACGAAATAGGGTTAAGGCGTTGGTGATGCATGCTTCATATTGTATAACTGGTAACCTCGAATCTTTTGTTCTTGTCTTTGCTTCAACTAGACCCATCGTTTACATTGCATTACATTGGTGCTATACATTCGCAGGATCAAATTGCTGCCAAGTGACTGGTCGGCGAAAAGAGAATAAATTTTACCAAATGGATTGTTGTCTGTACATTAGAAAACGAACTCAAGCACCAACATACTCGAGGCTTAAATTCGGAAAAGTCCTTTGAAACTTTGCCAGCCAACCGTGCCAAAACTTGTGACCAAGTGCCAAAGTGCATGACGGAAATGTAATCCTCTCTTTTTTTGTCTTTACACGCTCGTATTTTGCAGCCCAACTTTGTTGCTTTTTGTATATCATGCCACGAGTTGCCAAGCTGCTCCTCCCTCTGTTTGCTCTATGTATCACGCAGATAACTAATAGGCTTAAAGGGGACAAGCCCTTGTGGACTAATATTTTCGCTCGGGCCTGTTTCGTCGCCTACTGGTTTGTCGCTCCACACAGGCTTGCTTACCGCTGGCTTAACTTCACTGCGTTACTTTTAGTAAACAGTGGCGTACTGTCGACAGTAATCCCAAGCAACGCGGCTAGGTTCGCAGGCAAATCCTATTATCTCACAGAACATTATGCGCGCAGAGGTTTAATCCTTTTCGGGATTAGAGATCGAGTCAGTGAACTCCCTGCATGCCATGGAGCCGCAGAACGCAGCGAACATGGGGGAAGCAGTGAACTGGCTGTTGTAATGCCGAGCCAAAATCAGCGTGTGTGTTAAAATGTCATCTTGTTGTCCTACTCCGGCATGCGCCCTATGCCCAGAACCCTTCGCTTCTTCCCTCCACATCCTTTCCCTCTGCCCGGCGGACCCTCCCCCGCGGGACCTAGAGAACCTGAAGACCTGGGAGGACTGGGAGACCCTGCTGCGCTCGGAGGACCCGGCCGTGCAGACCATCGCCACCGGCCGGGCTGCCAGTGTTATGGACCTTAGGAACATAAACACTTGAGTGGAGTGGGGTCGTGCGGGGACCCTGGGGCGTGCCCCGAATTCCTGTTGTAATAAAGTTTTCTCTCTCTCTCTGTCCAAGATGCTCCGGAAAAATGATCTGCAAAAGACGCATATGCTATCGTGGGGCTCAAAATATTTTTCCTTCAGTGTAGAGAAAAATCTGCAAGCGAGCGGCCAAGTTTTGAATCGTTCTGTAGTTAGCAAGTACACAAAACCTAGCCTGAGATACCTTCTTTCATTTTTTCGGCGCCTTGTTTTACATAATATTTCAAATTTCGGTTCACTTCTTAGGTCCTCTTCACCGTCTGGCACGCAACCCGATGGGCCCTTAGCAAGGCATCTTGCAGCCTATTACCGCCATTTCTCCGACATTGCAGTTTTCTCCTTGTACTTTTCATCTCAGCATGACCAACTCTCTCGACTGCCTCTTTTTCTGACCGGGAAGAGTGCTCTCAGCAACTATTTAGTCAAAAAATTCATGAAGACCGCGGTCATTTGTGTCCCTTTTCATTTCAGCCAAACAAAAACTGATACAATACCACCACAGCTACTATAACTACCATCACTAGCGATAATAAAACTACAACTACTAAAACATGCTAAGGGATAGCCGTGCTCTTGTAGAGACAGCATGCTTTCATTAAAACATCGATGTTGATCACACTTACGGAGTAGTGTCACACCTTTGAAATGTGTGAGTACTAATTTAGCGTGCGTTTTTAGCTATGTCGTATTTAAATCCGCTCATAGGGTTGAGTTTTTCACTTTGAAATGCGCCAATCCGAAGTATTCGCAAAATGCTCACGTGTAGGTAAAAGGAGGCTGAGCGATAACTTTGGCATAATGACTCATTGCAGGAAATGACGCTCGCTAGGAACGCGCATCAGCCGACGGTATATATTTTTCTAGTGTGTATATGAGTTCCTTCTATGGCAAGGAAGATACTTGCAACGAGCACTTATGGGGAAGCGAACAGGCAACAAGTAAGTTCGTAATTTTGTTCCTTGAGTAATGGTACGGTATATGGGACTCAACGTCCCATGGCGACATTGGCTATGAGAGCCTCCGCAGTAGAGAGCTCTGGTATAATTTCGACTACTTGGGATTTTTCAACGTACACTGACATCTCACAGCTAGTCGACGCGTTGCAGCTCGCCTCCATCGAAACGTAGCCGCCGCGGCTTGGTTCGAACCCGCGTTCTCGGGCACCGCAGTCTGGCGCCTTAAAGACTGATACAGCGGTGCCTAACATGAGTTGTAGCAGAGGTAAACCACTGCACTTCTTTGTCTAAAAACTTAATCTCTTCGCAGACTGCGGAAGTTTCGTCGCAAACCATAAAGTGGGAATTGTACGCTTAAACATGAAAGGAATTAAAAGGGAGTAAGCTCTATTCTAGCTCACTCCCTCTAAGCGGCAGGGTATGCTGCTGTCACCAAACTTCACGCACTTTTGTGTCGAGCTCCCAGACACCTTTAGAGCGTGTGGGGGTAGCGGTCTCGGACTCAAAGGACATACTCTCGACTGAGCGTGGCAAGCTCAGCGGAGACCAGCTACCAAGTGACAAGAGGTTTTTGGTCGTTTGGTGCCCAGCTTTCGCGGGTCGCAAGCGAGAGAATGGGTCGGAGCCAAATTTTCACAAACAAAACAAAGTTTATACAGGAATGAGACGATACAGAGCATTTCACAATCACTAGTGCAAAAACATACAAAGTGATTAACAAAATAATGCAACTCGTGCAAAGCTACACTCAAGAGAGAATTCAATACCTTAAGTGCACTAACACAAGAGAGTGGCAAACAAACAGAACACAACTTGTTCACCGGGCACTGCGACAGTCCGGCGACCACAGGTCCACGACGATGCCGTCCCGCAGACTGCCGCACGCTGCCTCGTTGGTCCATGGCTGGGCTAGTGGTGTTCTACCGGGAGTGGAGCGGGCGCGCTTCTCCGAAGCTTAAACGGCGGCTCGGACTAAACTGACAGCGGTCAACGTCCTTCTTTTATAGGCTTGGTCCGCGTCTGTTTGTTCTACGCGCCAAAGTAGGCGCGCACATACACGCAGGGTCGGCCGTGCTGTCTCCTTTTCCGTCTCACGCCTGCCGTGCGTCCTTATTGTTCAAAAGCCGGGAGTCGCCTCGAGGATATTCTTATAATTTCTGCTATGGCGCCACCGCCGACGTGCCAGTGAAGAGGAGGTGGACATGTCTTAGCGCACGCAAGGCTATGCCCTTTCCGTCAACAACTCGTAGAAACGACTCCGACATTCTAGAAAAATCGACGTCGTGGCTGACTCATTCCCTCCGGAGAGCGGTGGTGGAGGGAGCAGCCACACACACAGAAGGCTAGTCGCTCTCCAGGGGTTTCCTTCTTCCCCGTTTTACGACCGCGCGGGCGAGATGCGTCCGCGCGGCACTGTTTTTATTTCTTTGTTTAAAAAAATCCGCCGAATTTTGCGACAGCTCCCCAATCCCTACCGTATATTTATGTCAATAAAAAGACCAAATACTTACAGCTGGCAACCAAAACGAACTCCATGTTCAAAATAAGTGCGTATAGTTGTAGCTGTTACGACGATTTTAACCGGGGTTTCAATCTCCTCTATTTGCTAACCTCAGGACTAGCGATGCGGCGTTTAAAATCCTGCACCCACCGGTAACTGCCTCAAGTTACTATGCTTTGCAGTGGGAAGATTCCTGCGTTAACAAAAGTAAGCATTAAGTATACAGGGTGTTTCACCTAAGACTTTCTGCAATTTTTAAAAATAAGCTATTTGAATTAGATGCGCGCTTTTTCTGGCATAGCATTGTCAGTGTTGTAGTACATCATAATGCAGCTAAGACGTGCTAACTAGCAGGCTTGTTAACCAATATTTAATAGTTAACTTTTAAACTATTACCATTGGGCTCCTTAATCATTGAGAGGCATGCAGCCCACCGTAAGTAATGTCCATATCCGTTTTTAGAATTCCGAGAACGCGATTATCCTCGGCGCTGTAGCCCAAGAAATTTTGGCTATTTCGACGAGTTACGTGCACTGGAGAGGTTGCTTTGCCTGCAAGCTTCTCAAACCGTATGTATTTTGGCGCGATGTAGGCGAAAATTGTTGGGCCACAGCGCCGAGGATAATCGCGTTCTCGAAATTCTAAAAACGGATATGGACATTACTTACGGTGGGCTGCATGCCTCTCAATAATTAAGGAGCCCAACGGTAATAGTTTAAAAGTTAACTATTAAATATTGGTTAACAAGCCTGCTAGTTAGCACGGCTTAGCTGCATTATGATGTACTACACCACTGACAACGCTATGCCAGAAAAAGCGCGCATCTAATCCAAATAGCTTATTTTTAAATATTGCAGAAAGTCTTAGGTGAAACACCCTGTATACGTATACAGCGAAACTTGGCACCTAAATGGAAGTCTTAATAAAGGCTTCTTCGTGTTTAGGGTAACGGCAGCTGGTAATATTCTACTAATACCCACTTACCGGCTGTACAGTTTTCTTTATAATGTAAGCAACCACCGTTCAATACCAATACACTTGTTTGCGCAGAGAAAGAAGAGCTTTCCGTTTCTTCTGGCCGTTCTCGCTCTTTCATAGTACGGTGACCTGTATTTGATGCGAGACTACTTTCTGTGCACAGAAATGAACTTTCGTTTGGCCACCTGTACGTTTCCGAAGTGCTTCTAAGGGCAGTTAAGGAAATTGTCTTTACATAGGCTAAGCAGATGGCTCAGAATGCTTTCAGATGTACAAATTTCAGAAAATCTGCACTAAAGGTTCTTGATCATACGCCACACCATTGCTATTATCAATGTAAACAGCACGAGTGGTTTCTGAGCTGCCGCAGTTAAAATAATAGCGGAAGATGGCTATTCGCGAAGTGTGTGTGGTTTTGAAGAGAAGTAACAGTATAAAACAAGTGGTTCTTGCCTTCTGCGCAAGAGTAGAACCAATACTGGTGTAAACTTTCTTTGTTAAACTGAAGAGTTGAAGGATAAGAGACTGAAAATACAGGCTGTGAACCGTTTCTGAGATCTGCCTTAGAATATCACGAAAGAATGGGAATCATGCCAGCGTATCCCTTTTATCTCCAATTTTTAATGCCCAGTACGTAGAGTGAGCCTTTGCACTGCGTTAGTCTGCTGCTCGGTAACGACGCTTGCAGAGGTGTTGAATTCAAGAGTGAATATGTAGGATGCAGAGGGTCCTTTTTCTTCAGGCACCCTGGTTCGCTACTTTTTTACCAGTGTCATGAAGACGCCATGAATAAATACGAAAAGGTGAAATGAACTTGCACTGCTCTCGCCAAACAAAATGCACAAAATATTTCACACCGCCCCAAATTTCGTTATTTTTTTTTTTTTTGCAATAAAACAGTACAAGCAGGTTTTGTGCCTTTACCTTACGTCAAGTTCCTTACGGCCTGGTCATGCCATTTTCTTTCAACCAATAAGAACGTCCATGTCTGGTGACTATTCCCTTCAGCTAACGGGAATGCGCCGAATTGGAGACGCAACACACCGCGCACGCACGCACGCACGCGCGCACACGCACACACACACACGCACACACACACACACACACACACACACACACACACACACACACACACACACACACACACACACACACACACACACACACACACGCGCGCGCGCGCGCGCGCGCGCACGCACGCACGCGAGCGCGCACACACACAAACACAACTAAATAACTAATGCCACAAGACACGCTATCGCAATAAAAAAATGTAAACGATGCTGGGCGTGCCGTAGTGATATATGAATGAACCACCACCGATTCCTTACTAGCAGGCAGCCAACAGAGCCTGTTGAGTTACCTGCTTGCCCTACGATGCGATGACACCATCTGCCAGTAGACATGATCCCCGCCACCGCTCAGAGCCATCCTGTAAAGCAAGCATGAGACGGCACAAAGGATGGAGAGCTAAATCTATAGCTTGGGTGTAGCGGTAGCTTTTCGGCAATTTCCTCGCTGGCGTCCCAGAACCCTCCTCGCAGCGCCGCCCGTCCTCCTCCTGTTTTTCTCCCTTCTCCTCTTTTTTTCTTTCACGGCTGTTGCGCTCTTCGGTCTATTCCTCCGGCGAGTCTGCCTCCGCGCACCGCCGCCGCCACGAATCTGCGCGTCGTCTGGTTTGCCGCAAAAGTTAGCATGATGACGAGAATTGGTCTGGGTATCGGGCATGCAGCAGTATTGGGTATTGAGCAGTCCGGGTTTGTAGTTGTCGCCAATGTGCAGCCTGCGCTATGGTGAGGGACGGAGCGGGGGGTGCGTATTCCCTTCGTTTGTCTCGGTAATGCGAGAGAATATCACAGAAGGAGGCCAGGTAGTGCGCGGGCCGCGGGCGAAAGGACCGCCGTGTGAATCGCCCTTTAACGCCATTTTAAGTACGTGCGCAGTCGCCTTCTTTGCGCGAGGAACGTGCCGGCCACACAAATGGCTCGAAGGGCAACGCGAAAATCGCGAGCCGGCCAAGCTCTCCAGGAGCAGAACAGCTGTGAAAGAAAATACGAGCAGAATCGCTTTATTAAGGCGACAGCCTTTAATGCCTCATACTGTCGTGAGCAGGGAATGCTAGCAAGTGTGTTCGAGTTCCGGCGAAGAAAAAAAAAACTTTATTGAGACTGGGAATCGAACCAGGGCGTTTGACACTTCAAGGGTAGTCGCTGCCATTGCGGCACGAACACGGTTTGAGCAAGAATTAGTGAACGCGCGAGTTTCGTGAGTGAAATAAAACATATGAAAAAATTGCGAGTATGAAAAGAAACAAAATAATAAAGAAATTAAACTATAAAACATGAAAAATATTAAAGAACACAGACCGCGTGGTCCAGAAGACGCGCAGATTCGCGGCGGCGGTGCGCGGAGGCAGACTCGCCAGAGGAATAGACCGAAGAGCGCAACAGCCGTGAAAGAAAAAAAGAGGACAAGGGAGAAAAACAGGAGGAGGAGGGGCGGCGCTGCGAGGAGGGTTCTGGGACGCCAGCGAGGAAATTGCCAGCTTTTCTGCCTCATTCTATGCTGTAAAGACCACGTGCAAGTTTTCTTTAGTCGTGTTGCTTCTCCTCCGATGCAGAGCTCTATGAGACACCAATGCTATCAATATTAGCCCAGTGAGTGAGAAACAATTGACTGCACTTCAAAGGACTTGGCGGTAAGGTGTACGAAAGACTCTTCTTCGGTCGGATATCATGAAGTAGACGCTCTTCTTTGTGAATTTGAGGCGAGCAAAGGTTTACTGTTGATCTTCGGAAGAAGATACGAGGTCTGTTAGAAAAGTATCCGACCTTTGGCCGAAGAAAAAAAACTGGCATAACCGGAGCGTTAGAAACCTAACAACTTTCAAAGTAGTCTCCTTGAGGCTCCATATACATCTCCCAGCGGTGCTGCCATTGTTGGAAGTATTCCGAGAAGGCCCTTTTCGGAATGGAATTTAGCTCTGCTGTCGTTGCAGCCAAAATGTCCTTTCTTTTCTGAAATGGCGCTCCTTTCAATGGCCTCTTCATTTTAGGAAACAGCCAGAAGTCGTAGGGGGACATATCAGAAGAGTAAGGAGCCTGTTGAACTACAGGAGTCTGGTTTTTCGCCAGAAAAGTCTGAATCAAATGAGAGGAATGTGCAGGAGCAATGCCGCGAGGGATGCGCCAATTTCTCGTTGACCTCAATTCCGGTCTCTTGCGCCGCACAGCACCACGTAGGCGATGGAGGACATCCCTGTAGTACTGTTTAGTCATTCTTTGACCCTTTGGGGTGCGTACTCGTGGTGTGCCACACAGAGGGAGTCGAAAAAGCAGTCAGCATCACTTTGACATTGCTGCGCCCTTGTCGGGCCTTCTTTGGTCTTGGTGACGTGGAATTCGTCCTCTGTGACGATTGGGATTTGGTTTCCGGGTCGTACCCGTACACCCAAGACTCGTCACTAGTGATTGCGGCGTCGGTGAAGTCAGGGTAACTGTTTGTGGAATCCAGCATCTCCTGTGAGACTTCAACAAGGAGCTGCTTTTTCTCCACCGTCAGCAGCTTCGGCACGAATTTCGCCGCAACTCTCTCCATGGCCAAATCTTCGGTGATAATGGAATGTGCAGAAAAATTGCTGATGTCCACCTCTTCCGCAATTTCTCGGAGAGTCACACAACAGTCCCACATCACCACAGCGTTCACTTCGGCAATTACCTGGTCATTTCGGCATGTTGGTGGTCGACCGGAGCGTGGCTCTCTCTCCACGGATGTGCGGCCGTCTTTAAACCAGTTGTACCACTGCTTAATATATGTGCTGCTCATAGCATCATCACCGAAAGCCGTCTGAACATTTCGAATAATTTCCACTTGGCTATCGCCAAGTTTCTGGCAAAATTTGAGGTAGTAGCGCTGCTCCTCTCGCTCCGCCATTTTCCTTGCAACAAAAAACCGACGAGAGCACTGCGCACTCCCTCGCTCAAACGCTGCTTCCCAGCGACTGACGCTATCGGCAGGCGGGAAAAAATTCGTGCATGCGCACGAGGGTTCAAGGTCGGCTGCTGTAAGCGCGCTTGTTTAAGATCCATCAGGTGTTCGCAAAAAAAAAATAAAGTCGGATACTTTTCTAACAGACCTCGTATTTGCCACGCGGAACAATGGGCCATGTCTTCGCAGGCCTTTGCTCGGCAAGAGAAGGAAGCTTTCAATCGTATGTCACTCTCTATTCCTGCTGGCATGCGCTGCACTCCTTAGCCTATGAGAAACGCGAACAGAGGAGGAAATAAACGGCTCCAGTGGAAGTAAGAAACGCGCCCAAGGCGAAGTCTAAATTCGCTCCTGGTAAAAAGTGTGGTACCCGCCGCGGTGGCGCAGTGGTTAACGCGCTCGTCTACCGAGCCGGAGACCCCGAGTTCGAACATACCGCGGCGGTCGTGTTTCGGTGGAGGCGGAACGCAAAAGGCACCCGTGTGCTGTGCGATGTCAGTGCACGTTAAAGATCCCCAGGTGGTCGAAATTATTCCGGAGGCCTCCACTACGGCACCTCTTTCTCTCTTTCTTCTTTCATTCCCACCTTCCTCTCTTCCCTTACGGCGCGGTTCAGGTGGTCACCGAGATATGTCAGGTAGCCACTGCACTATTTCCTTTCCTCAAAAATTAATTTACCAATTTATTTAACAGTGTGATGTAGTACGAATAGCAGCTGAGCTGCCATTCGAATTGCATAGCTGGAGGAGGTCGTCGTAATGCCGTAATAATTCACCCTGGCACTGAAAACTTGCTGGCACTAAGCTAAATCCGTTGCCGAGGTTATCGCCGCAAAGAGGGGTGAAAGGCCATGAGAAAAAAGGCTGAGGCTTAACTTGGTTAAGCCTGGAGAATGCGAAGCATCATCGTGTCGCGTAATTTGGAGGCGCACAACCACAGCGACGGCGCGAGGTGGGCCCCCGTTTCTCCACTGTCGTGACGTCATCGTGTCACGTGGTGTGACGTCATGTATCACGTGATTTGGAGGCGCACAACCACAGCGACGGCGCGAGGTGGGCCCCCGTTTCTCTACTGTCGTGACGTCCTCGTGTCACGTGGTGTGACGTCATGTATCACGTGATTTGGAGGCGCATAACCACGGTGAAGGGCTGAAGTGGTAGCTAAAGTAGTATGCTTCGCATAAAATTATGCCTTATCACATGGGCCGAAGAATAGCTAAGCAACAGGACACTGGAAATTAATTTAGGGTGATAAATTATGTCTTCGAAACTAGAGGCTACACTTCAAGTAGAAGTTTAGTGGCATGAGTGAGTGAGTGAAGAAACTTTATTTCCGCCAGAAGAAGACCCGTGCCCCTCCGGGTCCGCACGCAGGCGTCCGGGGAGGGGCAGCGTCGCAGCTGGAAGACTAGCAACGGTATAGTCGCGCAGCTTCTGCTGCCAGGCGGGTAGCGTATCGTTGTATGCTAAGGTCGGCACTTCTGAGTATGGTCTCCCATTCCTCTGCATTATTGATTCTGCCATATCCTGGGGCACTGGGGCATCTCCATAGTATGTGTTCGAGTGTAGCGATATGCCCGCAGAACTCGCACACCTCCGCATCCTCCCTCGTGTCACCTCCTGTCCAGCTCCTCCAGAGCGGGGATGCGAAGTTTCTAGCTTGGAGTCTTCTCCAGTCATAGGCCTCAGCCGAGCTAAGCGATCTATCCGGAGGAGGATAGATCCTTTTGTTCTTTTTCTGAATGTCTGTGATGCTATTAAAGGTATTGGTTTCCTCTTTAGTGCTGAATTCGTATGAGGTGTCCACGGCTCCCCGGGGTAAAGAGGAGCGGGCGAGCCTGTGGGCGGCCTCGTTTCCAACCAGACCCGAGTGGGCTGGGGTCCAGATAATTTGAATATTGTGGGCTGGGATAAAGTCTTTTAGTGGCATCATCTGCATCAATTCCTGAAGCGCAGGTTAAAGCATCTGCTAAATAAATGCATTGGTGTAGCTGTGCCGTATACGCGAAATCAACGGAAAGATTTTGAAAGTGTGTGTTCGCTGACCGTTGCAAACGAGAAGTCGATGATAATTTAATGTTTTATTGCGAGAGCAATACTAGTTGCCCTTTCGGCCCGTCGCGTAGCGAGGCCGGCAGCTACCAATGACCTTTAGCATGACCCCCTGCTGTGACGTCATGCCATCTGCCGCAAAAACCAGGGGCCCAACTCGCGCCGTCGCGTAGCGAGGCCGCGGCTACCAAGCGCGGCCTAACTCCCGCTCCTGCCGCGCGCGGCGCGCTTAGCGGTCGGTTCGGGTGTCCACCGAGATGACAGAGCATTACTGCGCCATTTTCTTTCCTCAAACAGCGGTGCGTTCAAAGCGCAAGGCATGGCGCAGTAATTCTCTGTCATCTCGGTGGACACCCGAACCACAGGAAGGGAAGAACGCCACCCCCCGTTCGGCGCGATGCTTTGCCATTTAAACGCAACGCTTTTTGAGGAAAGGAAATTCTCTGTCATCTCGGTGGACCCCCGAACCACACCGTACAGGAATAGAGGAAGTGGGAGTGAAAGAAGAGGGAAGCTTCTAGACAATCATCCGTTAGCGTCAGCCGCTCGTTTTGGCAACCGAGGCACGCATAAATCTCCCAGCACGTGGGGGCCCTCGTGTGGTGAGTATAATGCCATGTAAAACAAATGGGCAAAACTTGCATAAACATAAGCTTTACTAAGAGCACTACCAAGACACACCACCAGCCAAAGCAGGCGAAGCCAGGGCTATTGCTTTCTCAACTTACCAGGCTTAACCAAGCTAAGCCTCTGCCAATTTTTTTTCATCACGACCGACATGCCGGTCTATAGATAGACTCCAGATTTGCGGTAAATGCGATCTCTAAAACCAGTTTTCAGTGTTGAAATTTAGCATCTTTTACCGTTTGAGAGTTTTATCCTTGGCAGCACTGCTGGTGAGATCGAGTCTGTATTTGCAGACGGGTACGTTCGTGAGTTTCCGCGTGTAACGAGATGGTAAAAAATTTGGCGAAAGCCAGTCGCTTTCCGCCGGCTAGCTCTAGAGGAAGTCAAAGATTTGCACTTCCTCTAAACATTCGCCTGTTTTTGCAACCTGTTTTCAAAACATTTTACGGACATACCCTCATGCAGCGTGTGAATTGCTTATATTTACTTTTTTCGGTCTCCTTGCACGACGACTTCATACTTCCGAGCATTTTTTCCGTTCCTCCGTCTGAGTTTTATACTGGTCTCTGGAAGCGTTTATCGTCATTTTCATTCTATCTTCTCTTCCTGCTGATGCAAAGGTGCTTCACTTCTGCTCGTGTACTTTTCATTTATCTCACTTTACGGGCCACAGCTCTTTCGAAGCTCTTGCTTCTTGTAGCACTTACTCTCGCAGTCGAACTTCCTGGCACTCTCGAGAACGGCCGTTTCCCGCCTCTCGCCAGGACAAGTTCCGGAAGTAGCTCAAGGCACCTGCTCCTGTGATTCACGGCCGGTTTCGTTTATGGTAGTCGTGTTAGTACTGCAATCGCTTTCTATTCTTGTTTCGTATTTACTCCTCTTTACAGCAGCGTCTAGCGCAAACTTTCATTACTCTCTCGACATCACATACCTACTTGGCTCTTTCTCCTAACAGTTAGAACCATCTCTCTCAGCTCGTTTTTTTTTTTTTTGATTTCTTGTCTTTTACACATTTTATTGTTCGAGTGACACCCCAGTGCACAGCAGCTCGCTAAACAAAAACACGCATTTGCGATCATCTGGTTGTTTGGAACGAGCTAGGGAAGTGCACGCAGTATAGAAAGCCCAGAACTGTGGCCCCGCGGTTGTGCAATTAATGCCGAGTCGTAGCCCTGAGCTGCGCGGATCCCGCGCAGATGACCGTAGGGCTTACGTTTTAGACGATCTTTTGTAGCCGAGCACAGTCATTGGCCTAAAAGATGAACGATGCGAGATCTATCTAGCCGACAAGAGAGGGGATGGAAGAAGGTGCAGTTTGCCGAAACGAGGCTGAACATTTAGTGTATTGCCCACATGGCTGTTCGCACTGTATTTTTCGTTGAATCTTCGCCTACGAAATCAGTGTGCTCCAGTTACTAAAGGAGGGGGCAAATAAGAAGATAATATAGTGCCTTAGCGAGTGAACAAGCCATTCGTAGATGGGAAAGAAGCCAACAGCCACAGAAACCAAGGGGCACAGGGGATTTTTTTATATATATATTTTGTGGTGTTGATCAATTTAGAATATTACTCAATATGTTTTCGCTTAAAGGTAATTGATTAGAAAAGCAGAAGAAAAAACAACCATATGCCGCCGGTGGGATCCGAACCCACGACCTCCGAATTACGCGTCCGGTGCTCTACCTCTGAGCTACGGCGAAGGCTGTCAAATCTTCTGCTTTCGGGGTATTTATGTTTACAAGTAACCTAACATTGAGAGCGTTCATCAGCGCCACCCACGTTTATGAGCGGCGGACGTAGAACGTCCTGAGTTACCGCAAGTGTGACGTAGAACGTCATGGAACGGTGAGGGTGGAAGCTGCGTGAGAACCCTCTTATGCTTCCTATGGCGTCAAGGCTGCCAGAACCGAGGCCCTCGCTAAGCAATTAAGCAAACAAGGGAAGGGGAATGAGGGGCTCGTTATAAATATGAAAGAAGCCAACAGCCACAGAAACCAAGGGGCACAGGGGATTTTTTTTTATATATTTTGTGGTGTTGATCAATTTAGAATATTACTCAATATGTTTTCGCTTGAAGGTAATTGATTAGAAAAGCAGAAGAAAAAACAACCATATGCCGCCGGTGGGATCCGAACCCACGACCTCCGAATTACGCGTCCGGTGCTCTACCTCTGAGCTACGGCGAAGGCTGTCAAATCTTCTGCTTTCGGGGTATTTATGTTTACAAGTAACCTAACATTGAGAGCGTTCATCAGCGCCACCCACGTTCATGAGCGGCGGACGTAGAACTTCCTGAGTTACCGCAAGTGTGACGTAGAACGTCATGGAACGGTGAGGGTGGAAGCTGCGTGAGAACCCTCTTATGCTTTCTACGGCGTCAAGGCTGCCAGAACCGAGGCCCTCGCTAAGCAATTAAGCAAACAAGGGAAGGGGAATGAGGGGCTCGTTATAAATATGAAAGAAGCCAACAGCCACAGAAACCAAGGGGCACAGGGGATTTTTTTTTATACATTTTGTGGTGTTGATCAATTTAGAATATTACTCAATATGTTTTCGCTAATATAGGATTAGTCAGGACTAATGGTCGCACAGGGGTGCATCTAATATGGAAGTTGTAAAGGAGTGAAACTGACCAGGGCATCCGTAAGAACCCGAAGTTTAGAGATGGTGGTGGTGAAAACTTTATTTGCAATAAGGGAGTTTGGGACACACAGGTCCGTGGGCCCCCGCACGGCCCCACTACACTCAAACGCTCTTGTCCCGGAGGCTTATGACGCTGGCAACCCAGCCTACGGCGATTGCTTGCTTGGACGGGACCTCAGAACGCAGTAGGGTCTCCCAAGCCTCCCAAGTGGCAAAGTGCTCCAGGTCCCGCGGGGGAGGATCCACCAGACAGAGAAAAAGAATATGGTCGAGAGTGGCTTTGGGGTGGTGGCAGAGGGCACAGGAGGGGTTTGTGTGGACTTGGTGATAGCGCGAGCGTATATAAGGGGAGGGTAATGTGCGTGTTTGGAGCCACCTCCAAAGTGTCTAATGATAATTGTTCAAGGAGGGATGGGGTGTAGAGTAGAGCCGACGCTCGGCTTTGCAGACCTGCGTCATTTCACTGAACAAGTGCATGCGCTCCCGCGAGAACGCCAGATCGTAGGCCGCCGGTGCCCGGTTGAGAGAACCACGGGCTAAAGCGTTGGCAGTCTCGTTTCCGATTTCCGGAGTGGGCAGGCACCCATATCAGCTCCATGTGGGGGGGGGGGGGGCTGCGAGGAAGTTCAGTATGCGAAATGCAGGGACGTGAACTCTCCCGCGAGCAAAATTTAGTATGGAGATTTAGAGTCGGGTAGTACATATTGGGCCTCCGTGCGCGAGATGGCTAGGGCAATGGCGGCCTCTTCGGGCTCCTCCGAAGTGGCAGTAGGGGATATGTGAAGGGTGGCAATCGGCTGGAGGGAGGGGTTCGTGATGGCTACAACCGCGTCCTCGCCCGTGTATGCGGCATTTACCCAAACGGCATACGTTTTCGTGCTTCCGTGGTTGCGTGGTTTCGTGTCATAGTGCTTGGGGAGTGCCCGTGCGCAAGCTCTGCGGCGGGGTTCGTGGTAGGTGGGGTGCATCTTTTTGGGGAGAGGTTTAATAAAAAATTCGCGGTGAATGTGGCGGGTGACCTGGAGCTGTGTGGGATCCGTGGCTGGTAGGTGGATACCGAGGGTGTGTAGGATGTGTCTGCCGGTGGTGGTTTTCGCGAGACGTATGTATTCTGCCTGTCGGTGGGCCTCGATAAGCTCCCCTATCGTATTGTGCAGGACTAGTTGGAGGAGTTGTTCGGTTGAGGTATTTAGGGGTAGGTGTAAAGCTGTCTTAAATGCTGTTCACATCATTGCATCCAAGGTGGAGATTTCCCCGGCCTGGAGTTTCAGGTAGGGGAGCGTGAAGATAAAGCGTACTGAAGACACAAAACTACGCAGGAAACAGGACACAGAAAAGAAGCAGACAGGACGAGCGTAGTTTCTTTTCTGTGTCCTGTTTCCTGCGTAGTTTTGTGTCTTCAGTATGTCTTACCAACTAGCCTCTCATCACACACTTCAAGATAAAGCGGCTGAGGATGAAGGCATGAATGAGACGACATAGGTGATGCTCCTTCATGTCCCGGTGGGGTGCAGAAACGCGGCGGATTAGGTGGGATACAGACACCGTTGTCTTCTTGAGCTTCCGTATGCATGGTGAGTGTGTTTTTCCCGTTGTTCTGTATGTGGAGGCCGTGTACCCGGAGAGTGTTTACCTCCGGTATGTGCCGGTCTTCCAGTGTCACCATGATGGTGGCTGTGGGGCAGTTTCGGGTTCTGGGGCGGATGATAAGGAGGTAAGACTTCTCCGGAGAGCAGGAGAGTCCGATACTCCGAGCATGTGTTTGGGTGAGTGTAGCTGCCGACTGTACAGTATTTTCTGTCTCCATCACTGCCATGGGTGGTCCATAGCGTGATATCACCGGCATAAAGTGTATGCCGAAGGTGAGGAATGGTTTGTAGATTTCGGGCAAGGGGAATGAGAGTGACATTGCAGAGAAAAGGGGTGAGGACGGATCCCTGGGGGGTGCCGACCCCACTAAGGGTGTATGGGGGGTACATGTAGGGGTAGGTAGGGGTATATTGCCACGCATCACTATAGTGGCCGCTCGTTCGCGCTCGAGGCCGCAGAAAAGGGGTGTTATCATTTTTGTTCGCGACGCGAGAAGCGACTGGACTAATCTCGATTCATCACAGCCATGAAGAGCTGCATCTACATGTTTCCAGATTACTGTAGATGATCTTTTCCTGTTATCTCGAAGTTTCCTTGCCGGCTTTAAATTAAGCAATGCCGCGAGCGGCGGGCATTCGTAGTTCGACGATTGACGAGCACGTTTGTTGCTTACGCCGCCGCCGAGTGATTCAGTTCTTTTGTGGGCGCGAGTCAGCCCAAATAAAGAGCTTCGTTTCCAAGTCTTGTTGCTGTCTTCCTCACCGCTGGACTGCCGTCACTAGAACGTGCCAATATGAAGCGAATATCGGGCATGCGCTTAGTAAGAAATGCTTGAATATAGGTGTACATACGTTCACCTATGTTCAAGGTGGAGAGGGCTGCCATAATCGATTGATTGTCTAGGCGATCAAAGCCCTTGGAGAGATCCAAGGCTAGGACAGCTTTAGTGTGACTCGGAATGAGGGGATCAAAAATGTCCTGTGTGAGTTGAAGCATGGAACGTCGGAAGTGGCGTCGACCACACGGAGGCGTATAGCAAGTACGAATCTCAGGTAAGCCACGTGCACGTTCCCTCTTAAACGTAAAGTACCAAAGCGATGTCGGTCGCTGAACGCGCTGTCGTGTTAGGAGAGAAGCGGCTAATGGACGCTGCTCCTGAAACCTTGAGATCGGCCAGGAGATTGCCCCACTCCCCATGTTGAAGAACGAAAGTGGTCGCAGGCGGTCGTACGTCCAGGAATAGAAAGTATAAATGAGGCTATGGTCCAGCAAACAAGGAATAAGACAAACATTCGAGCTTGCTGCTATATGGCTGCGAACTTTTGTGATTTGTTTTTTCATTTTATTTATTCACTGCGGCAAATCTTAAAAATTTAGCAGAACTAAGGAAAAAGAATCAGTCTATCCAACAAGACGTGGCGAAGAATGGACAGTGCCAACACCTCGACTAAATCTTGGTAGGGAATGCCTTCAGTACACACTTCCATCTCTTCTAAATAGGTATATCCACATTAACCTCGATTTGTTTTCTTTTTCACGTCGTGAACTACATAATTTGTTTTTGAATAACATGGTTTAAGTTTCATTATGTATACATATTGCTGTTTCGTGTATTCTCCGGTGCTTCCTTGATGTGCTTGTTTTTTTTGAAATCGTATAAACTCTTGTGTTGCCTCCCTGTCAATAATTAGGATTGTAGACTCGTCAAGCTGCCCAAGGGCAGCTTTTTTCTACGATTCCTCCATCTGTAGTGCTAGATGGGAATTAAACTTTGATTTGATTTGATTTGCAGAGCCTCATGTCGTTTTTCCCGTAAGACGCGATCAGATTCCTCTCAGATGATTGTAAATTTACGCAGAGTAAGAATACGGCGTTCGGGATTGTTAGCGATGCTTTCCACTCTTTACGGCAACTT